>NC_056002.1:44542063-45142063 GCF_018446385.1 Zingiber officinale | reverse complement strand
GATCAAGGAGCTGATAACTCAACTGACAAATCTCGGTGAATCGGTAATGAACCGAGATTCCATCCGGTATGCGCTCAATGCCTTCCCAAGAACTCCAGAGTGGGCGTCCTTAGTAGATGCTTACTACATCTCTAAGGACTTTGAGGTAAGTAGTTTAGAAAGTCTATTTTCTACCTTCGAACTTCACGAGTCTCGACTTGCAAAGCCTAAACAAGTAGAAAAGTCGAACCTCAACATTGCCCTACAAGCCGAAAAGGAGGATCCAGACTCCGAAGCGTCGATCGACGAAGCTGAAGCGGCTCTTCTGGTAAGAAAATTAAATAAGTTTGTTAAAACTTATTTAAAGTTTGTTAAAACTTTAAATCGCAGTCGAGGAAACATCAACGGAACAGAAGGACAGTCCGATGCTACAACTGTAACGAGGAAGGGCACATCAAGGATGACTGCCCCAAGTTGAAGAAAAGGCACAAGGAGAAGCCTCAAAGACCGACGTCCTCTACACGCAAGAGTCTGAAGGACACTTGGGATGATTCTTCATCCTCTGAATCAGAAGCTGAAGCCTTCTCAAGATTAGCACTGATGGCCAACCATCTCTTCGAAGATGACTCAAGCTCAGAGATGAGTATAGATGAAGGGGGAGGAACATCAGAAGAAGAAGAAAGCTGCGATGAAGGGGGAGCATCACCGCTTAAGGTAAGTAAGGTACGTGACCTCACTCCTACTCAGTCCTTTCAATTTATCAAATTGCTTACGAAAGATCTAGCAAAATTTGAAAAAGAAAATGCTGAATTAAAATTGAACTTAGCAAAAGCATACCCACTAGAAATGTATGATAATTTAAATTTAGAAAATGAAAAATTGAAAATTGAAATTGAGAAATTGAAAAATAATGCATGCTTAAATAAATTTCCAAAATCGAAACTAAGGATTTATGGAAAATTAAATTGGTACATTAGAAAACATCAGGGACAACTTAGGAAAATTCCTAGAAACTATATACCTCCTAAGTTTTTAAATAACCCTATAGGAAGGAACCTCTATTGGGTTCCAAAATCCGTTTTAGACTAATTTTTTTCTTTAAATTAAGGCTTTCAGAAGAAAAATTAAACAGATAATTTCTTTTGAGGTTTTGTCTAAGGAAGTGGTTGTTGCTCTAATACCCAAGAAAACCTAGTGTCTCGCCACAACCTGGAAACCAAAATATTGAAATGAAATGTTTAATTAGCTTCTTATTAAAGCATTAAAATTAAAATTAGATAATGCTTTAAAAAATTTTTTCCATACTTAGGAAAATATTCTTGCTTAGAATTTTTACTTGAAAAATCTTTAGAACTATTTTTGCCTAAGTTAAAAAGTGTCAGAGTTAGAACTTTTTAGAAAATCTTTTTCAAATCTCTTCTTAATTAATTTAGAATTTATTTTGAAATATTTTGTACCCCATTTTTACAGTGATCAAAGGGGGAGAAATAGGTACAAGTTAAGTTTAGGGGGAGTTAAATTTTTTTTACGATGCTTTTCAACATTTAGTATTAGAACTAAATTTTATGCTTGTTGCAATTTAGTTCAATTGCAAATTTAGACTTTAAATGTTAGTTTTGTAATTTCTTTCAATTACTTGATCCTGTCCGAACGCTGAATCAACGAACGCTGGGCACGTGGCGCTCTCCGAACTGCTGACGTGGATCTTCGACCGGTCGTACGGACCTCCGGCGAACCTGCAAGGAAGTCGGGACGGGAAGGGGTTCCCGGCGACGACCCTCCGACGCTCAAGTTAGGCAAGTGGACAACAAAGAAATGACTCTCAATCTCCCAGAATGCGTGATCTCGTCAATGCGTACCTCCGGTGAAGAATGAGGACCCTTATATAGAGCCAGGAAGAGGCTTATGCACACGTACTAAGGCAAATACGTGTCTTCTCACCATACCTCAGTATGGGCTTGTCAGAGGAGCTTGCCTGACACCATACTGCTACAGTCCGGGCACCTCTCTGATGGGACAACGGAATCCTCTGTCGTAAGATCCTGCGTATGGCCTGGTCGTTGAGCATAACCGCTGTCAGAAGCTGTTCCCTTGTCCTTTTGTCTATTCTTACCCCATGCCGAGCGTCCGGCCGGTCGGCAGTCCCCTCGCGTTCGGCCGGTCGGCAGCCCCCTCGCGTCCGACCGGTCGTATGTGCTGGTCCGCTTGGAAGATTCCCAGTCGGTGCTTTGCTGACTGCTCACAGTATTGCTGTTTTCTGCCTTGGCTGAGCGGGCTCCCCGATCGGCCCGACGACCCTGTTCCCCATGAACGTCGGAGACCCGATTCCCCGTCGGTTTGCTTTCGATTCTGATGAGACCCAGTCCGGCCGGCCGGTCTCCCCTTCTCCGGTCGGCCGTTTGACCCTTTGACTTCCACGTAGCGTTGACTTCCCTCAGAGTGGGGTCCTTGTTCTTACCGCCGGATCACTTGCCTCCCCTTCAAGTCTAGTCGAAGGAGGCGATTAGTCCGACTAACTGGACGATTGTTTCGCCGAGCTGCTCATCCAAGAAACCATCCTCCGCTCGGCCGATGTGGTGCTAATTACGACCTCAGTCAACGCCACCGTCACTCAAATCTCCTCGGAATTCGTGCCAATCTCCATCATTAAGGCCAAGCACACGCTCTGCGCCTCGATAAGGCGCTTATTAAATTCTCTCCTGTGGCGGAACGCCACGTGGCATTGCTGCCGTCAACGTACGGCGGCGGCGTCACAGGCGACGAGATTGAGGTGTTTTGAAATGGACGGCCCAATGCGTGCTCCGGTTCTCGCAACCTGAATCCGACGGTGGAGGCCGCTCGGGCTCAACTCTATAAAGCCTTCGCTTTCTCCGCCTTCGTCGCATTTCTACTCTCGCATGCCTCGAAGCTTCGGCGTTTCCGTGCTCTGGCGACTTTGATTCTCCCTTTCCGGTGATCCAGCATTCTTCGTCGATCCTCCTTCTCGTTGTAAGGTTCTCCTTCTTCCTCTCTTTGGTTCTTGTGTTTTCTTTGCATTCCTTTCCCGAGTTTCGATCATCGGGGTATCATTTCGTTTACTGTCTTCTTTCTCCTATCCTCTACCTTTCTTTGCCTTTTTTGATTTCGTCCGCTCGGCCAATGGCTAGCTCCTCCCAACCTCTAGACCAAGCCCTCGGCCCATGGTATACTACCATGGAGTCGCGCTTCGATCGGTGCGACGCCGATATTTTGATGGAAAATTTTGACATCCCATCTGACTTCGAAATCATCCTACCCACTTCCTCCGCTCGGCCTCACAAACCGTCGCGTGGAGCCTTTTGTGTTTTCTGCGACCAATTCACAGCCGGTCTGCGGTTTCCCATTCATCCCTTCATTGTTGAAGTCTGCAATTTTTTCGGCATTCCGCTCGGAAGCCTAGTCCCCAATACTTTCCGCCTTCTATGCGGTGTCGTTGTCCTGTTCAAGATCCACAACATCCCCCTCCGACCGGAGGTTTTCTATTATTTTTATTACCCTAAATAGTCCGAGCTGGGCACATATATGTTCCAGGCTCGGCCTGGTTTAGTTTTCTTCAATAAACTTCCTTCTTTCAATAAGCATTGGAAAGAATTCTACTTCTACCTTCGTATGCCCGAGCGGGCCCCCTTCATAACGAAATGGCAGATCGGACCACCAACTTCACCAGAGCTCAAAAGGTTCAAAACCCGAACGGACTATCTTCATGCTGCCAACATGCTGGCTGGTCTGAGGTTTGACATCAACAAATTCCTGCATGAAGGGGTGATGTATATATTCGGTCTGAGTCCGACCAGGACCCCCCTTCCGAGCGGCTTCGGTAAGAATTTTATTTTGTGCATTCGTTTTAATTGCTAACTGATTTTCTCTGTTTTCCATTGCAGCGAACATTGTCATGGAATCGGTGATGGCTGGAATTTTGAAAAAGAAGGCGGCGGCGCTCGAGGCCGCTGCTACAAAAGAGATGGAGGCGCTCGGCGTTGAGTCGGTCGGCTCGCATGAAGGGGAGAGCGGAACTCACGAGGAGTCGGCCGCTCAGGCTTCTCTCCCGGAGCCGGCGGTGGGAGCAACTATTAGCCAAGAGCCTTTCGCCCGGGAGGAAGGCTCCGCTCAGGAAGGAGAGCGGCCTCTCCGACAAAAAAGGCGCCGAGTGGAGACTCCCCTCCGATCGGCCACGTCCGCGGTCCAACCGTCCGAACAGGCCACAGCGGATTCACGAGGCAAGGCTCCAGCAATGGAGACTATTTCGTCCGATCGGACTCCCTCCCAATTGGATGCGTCCGCGGACCCAATTGAAGCCGCTCCGATCAGCTCCCTTCCGCCTACTCCCCGGCAAGTCCATCGCTCAACCATCTTGTCCCAGTTTTCGGCGCCGGCCTCCGATCCTTCCCCGGCTTCCGCCCAGACGACGCCCGGTCGGCGCCGCACCGTCCGTGTCTCACTGCATCTCCCCACTAAGGAATTACTGCCTGAAGCCGATCGGCCAACAACGCCCGAGCACCTGATCACAATGAAAGGGCCATTAGCTGAAATGTGGGCTGACGCTCGGGCACGCGTCGCTATGATTCCTCTCAGCAACATGGCCAATAGCCACATGCAGCAGGCCACTGGGGTAAGTGTGTTTTCTTCCAAGTTTTTTTTATGCATTCTTTCTGATCGACCCCTAACAACTTCTTTTTCTTCTTTTTTGTCAGAGATGGGTGGAGGAGATCGCTGTCTCCAACCGTCTGGTGATGGTGGACGAAGAATTGAGAAGACTGAAGGCTGCAGGCGGTCCGCCCAGCTCCCAAGGCCCTTCTTACTCTGAGCTGCAGAAAGAGCTCAAGAAGGCCCAAGACTTGTTGGCTGCCGAGCAGAAGAAGACGGCCGATCAGGCCCACACTTTGGCCGAGCTCGAGCGGCAAGTCAAGACGCTCGACTAAAAAATAAGCCTAGCCACCACTCGGAAAAACACGGCTATCTCCAATCTGGAGAAAAAGAATGTCGAGGCTCGGGGCTTGGAGCAGAAAGTAAAGGAGTTGATGGAGCAACTGACCAACGAGAAGATTGCCCGGTCGGATGAGGTGACGAAGCTCGAGACTGCTTTACAAGAACACCAGGCAGCCGCCGATGCTTCCCGAGCGGCACTTAAAGAATATCAAGAGGCCGAGCCAAGTCAGGTTGCTGCCCTGAGACAGAATTACATCTGCTCGGCCGAATTTTCGGAGAAAGTTTGTGAGCGGATGTACATGGCCTTTAAACTTGTCATGAATGCCACGACAGAATATTTGAAGTCCAAAGGGCAACTTCCCTATTCCGCCGTTATCCCCACTCAGGACCAGGCAACACTCCTCAACAACATCCCGAGCGATCTCTACGAGTATTTAGAATAGAAGTTTATATGTAATCTAGTCGCTCGGCTAAAAACGATCACTTTTTTGTAATTCAGGCACTCGGCCTTAATGTCTTAAATGCTATCCTTCTGCTTGCTTTTTCACTTATTAATCAGTAAGCATACTGGCCGCTCGGATTTCCAACTACCGTTCGTATTTCCTTAATTCTCCTCGTTATTCGCCTTTCCTGTCACCTTTCTTGTGTTCGAAAGGGATTTTCACGAAGTATTTTGCGTAGTTAGTTCGCTCAGATGAATATATCTTGTTTCGACAGAAGAGTTTTTCGCTGGATGTTGACGAAGTACCTTTGGGTACTTGGCCGAGCGGAGCGTATAGGCGGTCGAACGGTATTGAAGGCGAGTACTTTTGGGTACTTGCTCACAAGTCCTCTTTATTGCCTTCGTCTGGCCGGAGGGTTTATAGTCGCCGGCTCGACTCTTGATATTTAACGTCGGAGCTCGACGGTCTCTCGATTTTTGACGTCGGAGCTCGACGGTCTTCTGCTCGGAGGGTTTATAGTCGCCGGCTCAACTCTCGATTTTTAACGTCGGAGCTCGACGGTCTTCCGCTCGGAGGGTTTATAGTCGCCGGCTCGACTCTCAATTTTTAACGTCGGCGGCTCGACTCTCGATTTTAACGTCGGAGCTCGACGGCCTTTAAGGCTTATTTCAGCACTGCCGTTCGGATTTCTAACCCGTGTTCATTTTGCCTCCTGGATTATAGTCACGGCTCGACTCTCGATTTTTAACGTCGGAGCTCGACGGTCTTCCGCTCGGAGGGTTTATAGTCGCCGGCTCGACTCTCGATTTTTAACGTCGGAGCTCGACGGTCTTCCGCTCGGAGGGTTTATAGTCGCCGGCTCGACTCTCGATTTTTAACGTCGGAGCTCGACGGTCTTCCACTCGGAGGGTTTATAGTCGCCGGCTCGACTCTCGATTTTTAACGTCGGAGCTCGACGATCTTCCACTCGGAGGGTTTATTGTGAGATCTCGGAAAAATAAAATAAATAGGGTTATTTCGTAAATAGCCTTATAAAATTTTCCGGAATTTTTAGAAATTTTCTGGGAATTTTTCGGAGCTCATACGGAGGGTTTTGAGGGGATCGATTGGCGAGTTCGGATAAAGCCTGTTTGGGATACCAGTTTAAGTGAGGAAATATTGTTATTATATAAATTCCTTCCCTTTTTATTTTCTCCCCAAAAACGCCGATCCCAAAAACTCCTTCCCCGATCTTTCCCCCCTGCTCGAAGCCGAACCCCCTTTCCCTCTTTCTCTGTTCTCTCTCGCGGGCGATCGGCGACGACGGGAGCAAGGCTCTAGCTCCGGCGATCCTTCCTCTGTCGGCATCGACACCCTAAGGTCAGATCCGATCGGTGGTTCTCCTCTCTGGATTGTCTTCGACCGAGGAGTGGTTGTTCGGCAGATTATGTGGCTGATCGCCGGAGGTGTTGTGGCTAGGGCACGGTGAGGAGTCGGATCTCGCATCATCTCCGACTGGTAGGTCTTCCCTCTCCTCCCCTCGTGCTGTTCACAGAGCGGTCTGCACCTCATTTCCACCGCCGTTCACCAAATCTTGGAAGGGATTGGTTGGATCCGACGCCACTAGGTCGGTCCAGATTCATCGATCGCCGGCATAAAGATGTCTTAGGTGATTCTTCTCCCTTTCTTTCTACATCGCCGGATTCCATTAAATTAGAGCTTGATTTGGTGGTCTTCGGTCGATTGACCTTCGGTCCCTTCTTCTTGCGTTGTTCACAGAATGATCCGTGTCTCCTCGGATTGGATTGGGTGATACCTTCTGGAGACAACCGATTGAGGTAAGCTTAGGTTGTTAATTAGGTTGTGTTGAGTTCTAATCTCATCTTGATCCGATTAATTCTAGGGAGGTTTGTATCCTGAGGATCTGTTCTGTGAATTGTTTGGTTCTGGCAGCACCCCAACCAGCAGCTCCTCCTTGACTGCGGATCAAGAGCAGTGGTTGAATTAAGGTACGTGTAGGGGTAGTTGATACTTGTTGTATTAGATATGATTTAGTTGTATGTGTAGGGATTTTTATCCATGTTAGTTGTATATTTTGTGTTGATTGGAATATCGTGATTAGATTTATTTGCTTAGAGTTAATCTAATGGAACGGATTAGGGTTAGGGTAATTAACCCTAGTCAACCGTTGGATTTATAATCTAATTGGTGATTAGGGATTAGGTAACTAACCCTAATCGACCATTAGATTTAAATTGGTAAGTTGTGATTGTGGTGATTAGGGTTTTGCCCTAATTTAGTTGGGGAAATTTATTTAGCTATTTCATTGGGATTTAGCTAAATAAAATATATATGTTGTTTGACACAGGATTCTGATTCGAGACAGGCGTCTCGACGTTGACTTCGGATTTGGATTGATTGTACCTTCTATTTGAGGCGGGTACCCTTTGACTTATCTTTTGATAATGTCTTATGATATGTTTAGCTTATATATACTTACTAGTGGTAGATAGTAGATTATTCTTTCTCTTGGTCTTAGCTAGTTGATACCTATCACATGCTTCATCTGCTAGTTGCTTTATTTCAGGATTGGATATTTTATCTCTTGCCATGTGTATATATGTTCATGAGATGCATATCTTTAGTGCTCTACTCTACTGGATTAGCTGCTTTACATGTGTGATACATGCTCTTGGATTCATGATACTTACATCATTGTTATATGTGATGTTTTTGGATTTATGCTGTTTATATCATGGTTATATATATGCGTTTACCTTTTGGGCACACACATATATGGAGGAGGCTATGTTCAGGTATGACATACTGTAGCATCATGCACCATCCTGCATGATTGCATGCTGGGCGATTGACGACTCTATTATTGTTGAGCTCGTCGGCCGGCTACATAGGCCTGCACACAACGTGTTTCACTGCATGGGTAGTGGCACAACAGTCTGGTGTGTGTAGGTTGCTCTGTCAGGGCACCGCTGGTGACTCATGGGTAGTACTGACTACAGCGTGGTAGCGGACAGGAATCCCTCCTATTGACTATGACATAGGGAGATGAGAACTTAGGCTCCCCCACAATGTTTGGGGTAGGAGGATAGGTGTACTTTGACAATATTCTGTCCACTCGATCACTCAGGAGTAGTGATGGCAGAGTGCACAGTTGTCATAGTCCTACTCACTCGACCTCACCATCGTGTGTGAGGTGGCTGACTGGCGTTTGAGGTGATTATGTCATTTGCATCATATGCATGAATTACATTTATTGCTTGTGATTGCTGCAATTTGGATGCTGCATTTTTTGTGGTTGCATATGATTGACATGCATCTAGGAGACATTATGTATTTAGTTTATCTACCTTGCACCTGTTGGTAGTTGCCCGAGCCTCGCAGGTGAGTACAGTTTATTTCAGTTATGCATTTTCTTATTATTCTTGCTATAGACTGTACTTTATGCCTATTGCTGGTTATTACAGTTTATTTCGGCTATGCATATCTGTTATACTGTTAGGAGACCGTACCGTAGGTTGTACTGATAGGAGACTGTACTGTAGGCTCTATGGTTTAGTGTACTGTATCATAGGATGTCACTGGTGGTTATATATTGCTGTACATGTCTATTGGATTACCTGCTGAGTTCTTTGAACTCACCCCGTTGTTACTATTTTTCAGGTTGAGGCCGTCGGGAGATATTCCAGTCGCTAGCCCCTTTATCGCGAGGATTTGCCTGTTGTCGGGATCTGTTTTGTTTTTGCATCTTATATACTCGTGAAGTGGATTTTGTATTGTGGACTTTATGATGCACATTGGGTTTACTGCTTTTGTTTTCCGCTGCGAATATTTCATTACTTCGTGGATTTCGTTTCTTCGTTGTAGTGGAGTAGGATGTGTACGTATATCTTCGTTGGTTTCTATATCATCTTTTCTTTATATAATTGTGTGGATTGTTCATATTATATTTGTGTAGAAATGTTGAATATAACTGCATGGATTGTTTACTATTTGTGTGTATTGTTCCGGCCGAGTGTGGCCGAGGTATAGATATATGTATACTGAGATTCATATTGTCCGCCGTACAGGGGAGATGCTGCCGAAATTTCTTCGGACAGGGACTACCTGGGGCGTGACAATATTTTTGGTATCAGAGCCTGGCTCACGATACTTGATCTTCGTTTTAGATTTCTCGTGTTCTGGAGTTTACGAGTTTATCTGGGTATTTTTGGATGGTACGGATTTCTATCGATTTTCTCGTTTCGGAATTCCGAGGCATTTTGACGAGGTTTTATTGGATCTATTTGGGGTCTATGCAGCGACAGGACATCTCCAGACGACAATAGGTAAATCAGGTAATTTTATAGTTTTCATACCTGTAGTGATATCTGGATAACATTTTTTTTGCATATATGATACGTGTTCTAGTACTTAAACGTGGTCGCACATGTATGAGGGCGATCAATTCTCTAGAGACAGAGTCTCCAGAGAGTTCTGTTAGGGTTGAGCCTGTCCGTCAAGGATAGACTCCTCAGGGTATTGTGACCACGTTAGAATGTTAGATCCTGACGATTCCGACTTCAGAGGTACCTACCTCGCCTGTACCGCCAGTAGTACCTACAGGGTACTCGGCACCTTCTCTAGCCGTGCCTACTGCGTACTCGGTACCACCACAGACATCTGTGCTGGTTACTACATACTCGGTACCTGCACCAGCAGTACCGGTTACATCTTACCCGGTACCGCCCATCATACCTTTAGTCGTCCCTACTTATGCCTACTCTGTAGTTCCACTAGTGGTTCCTACCCTATTTATGTGGCAGCACCAGTGGTACCTCTTCCAACCTATCCATCAGTACCACCCATAAGATCAACTCCAGTGATTCTGCCCAGTATCGCAGCGATATCTACGGATATGGTTGTGGCACGAGCATGGATCCCAGCCTTGGCGGAGTTGGTGAAAAGCCAATTCACGCTATTTCGCGGGGAGACTGATCCGAGCGTGGCTCAATCTTGAATAGAGTCTATGGAGCGGACATTCTTTTACATGGCCTACTCCGAGTGGGAGAAGGCTGAGCTGGCTGCTTACCACTTACGAGACAGGGCAGAGATCTGGTGGGACACACATCGCTCGATTATAGGTGAGCAGCATGTTATATATACGAGATTTAGAGAGGCATTCGAGAGTCAGTGTTTTCCCCGGGCGTATCAGATGACACGTCGGCGGGATTTCCTGAGTCTTCGACAGAATAACCGCTCAGTGATGGAGTATAATGTCGAATTTAACCGGTTGGCCGAATTCTGTCCTGAGTTGGTTGCCAATGACAGATCTCGTATGCTTCAGTTTGTCCAAGGACTGGACAAGCATCTTCAGGTGTAGATTGCCTATTTTGGTCATTCATCATATACAGAGGCTCTGGATAGAGCTCTTATGATTTAGGCAGCTCAGTAGAGAGCAAATACAGATAATAAAAGAAAGCAGACTGATTGGACTTCCGGATGGATCCAGCAGCCACATACTACTGGGCAGCAGCAGAGGAATCACCCTCAGATGGGTCAGAGTACTTCTAGGTCATCTGGCCGACCCCAAAAGTCAGGATGCTGTTCATCAGGATGTTCCCGGTCTTCTCAGAAGAACCGGAAACAGTCCACTGGTGACCCTTACTGCACTTGATGTGGATCCCCAAATCACATCACCTCTGCATGCACCCTGGGACAGTCAGTTTGCTATTATTGCAAACTGCCTGGGCACTTGAGCCGAGACTATTCACTGAAGGCTCAGCATGTAGCTTCCGGGATTTCTGTTCCGGGAGGACAGATTGGTCAGTCCGAGATTCAGCGAGGTGGGCCAAAAGCCCAATCTTCACATCGTGAGGACAGCTCCCCCTGCAGCAACTGCATATGGCATGCACGAGCAGGAGCATTCTGGTGTCCTTGTGGAGAACCCCACGGTATCCCGCCTTAGTGTTCTCCAGTACTATTCGTTAAGAAGAAGGATGGTACTCTAAGGTTGTGTATCGATTATAGGCAGCTGAATGCAGTGACTATCAGAAATAAGTACCCCTTGCCACGGATTGAGGATTTATTTGATCAGCTTAGAGATACATCAGTGTATTCCAAGATTGATCTGTGGTCTGGATATCATCAGCTGAGAGTCAGAGATTCTGATATTCAGAAGACAGCATTCCGTACCAGATACGGGCATTACGAGTTTTTGGTAATGCCGTTTGGGCTTACCAATGCTCCTGCAGTATTTATGGATTTGATGAACTGTATCTTTTTGGAGTATTTAGATCAGTTTGTGATTGTATTTATCGATGACATATTGATCTATTCGCGCACGCGCAGCATCTTCGCATAGTCTTGGAGACTCTTCGACGACATCATCTGTATGCGAAGTTCAGCAAGTGTGCATTTTGGCTTCCCTCAGTTGGTTTTCTAGGACACGTGGTGTCTAGCCGAGGTATTTCTGTAGATCCTCAGAAGATCGAGGCTATCACTAGCTGGGAGCAGAAGTCATCCGGAGATCCGTAGTTTCTTGGGCTTGGTTGGATATTATCGACGATTCGTTGAGGGTTTCTCAGCATTGCTATGCCATTGACACGTCGACTAGGAAGGCGTGAAGTTCACGTGGTCGAGGCTTGCGAGACCGACTTCCGGGGAGTGAGCGGAGATTGGTATCAACACGGTCTTGGTTTTACCTTACGGTGATGACGGATTCATACTTTATCTGACGCATCTCTTGGGGCTTGGGCGTCGTATTGATGCAGCACGGTGAGTAGTCTCCTATGCTTCTCGTCGGTTGAAGGAGCATGAGAAGAACTACCCAGACATGATTTAGAGCTAGCCGCTATTATCTTTGCTTTGAAGATTTGGCGACATCATCTTTATGGTATTACTTTTGAGATTCTTACCGATCCTAAGAGTCTCAAATATATTTTCACCGAAGGAACTCAATCTCCGACAGAGGAGATGGATGGAGTTCTGAAGGATTATGATTGTACTATTAGCTACCATCCGGTAAAGCTAATGTGGTTGCTGATACTTAGCGGGAAGTCTAGAGGACTTTAGCTTGTCATCGAGTTCTGATCACGGACTTGATTCGTGGATTCGCGAGTTGGGCCTTGAGGCGAGGGCAGACGAGGCGGGTATTCTTGTTACCATGGTTGCTCGATCGTCGATCAGGATGAGGATTCGAGAGGCCGGGCGGAGATCGGCATTCTGATTCATTAGCGACGGATAGCCGGACGTGACCAAGTTTACGAGATAGCGAGGTATTGTTTATTTCGAGGCGATTATGTACCTCGGTCTCACCGGTCATGGAGGAGTTACTTGAGGCTCATCGTTCTAGGTTTGCTATCCACCGGTGGGACCCGTATTTGAGGCGTTCCTATTGGTGGAACGGTATGAAGAAAGACATCGCAGATTTTGTAGCTAGATGTCTTGTCTGTCAGCAGGTGAAGGCCGAGCATCAGAGACCTGCTGGATTACTTCAGAGGATCCCTATTCCCGAGTGGAAGTGGGAGCACATTACTATGGATTTTGTGGTCGATTTGCCCAGGACTCATCGAGGCCATGATGCGATTTGGGTAATCGTTGACCGATTAACCAAATCCGCACACTTTTTAGCGATCCGGAAGACTGATTCTCTGGATCGATTAGCTGAGTTATATTGTCGTGAGATTATTAGATTACATGGTGTTCCTTTGAGCATCATATCAGATAGAGACCCACGATTCACGTCCTGATTCTGGCAGAGTCTACAGCAGGCCTTGGGCACACAGCTTCGTTTCAGTACGACATTCCATCCGCAGACAGATGGACAGTCAGAGCAGACCATTCAGACTTTAGAGGACTTGTTGAGGTCTTGCGTTATGGATTTCGGAGGCAGTTGGGAGGACCACCTGCCATTAGTGGAGTTCGCCTACAACAACAGCTATCATTCGGCTATCCAGATGGCACCGTTTGAGGCGTTGTATGGTAGGCCTTGTCGGACACCCATCCTCTGGGAAGAGATTGGGGAGGCTCAGTTGGTAGGACCTCAGAGAGCTCAGCAGGATGCAGAGATGGTTCGCACTATCAGACGGAGGATGTCAGAGGCCCAGGACCGTCAGAAGAGTTATGCTGATCAGAGACGGAGACCCCTGGAGTTCTCCATTGGTGATCATGTATTTCTTAGAGTTTCACCCACGAAAGGGGTGAAGAGATTTGGTCTCCGAGGTAAGCTAGCTCCCCGATATATTGGACCATTCCAGATCTTGGAAAGGATTGGAGCAGTACTTACCGTCTAGCGCTACCACCATCTCTAGCTGGCATTCACGATGTATTCCATGTATCTATGCTGAGGAGATACGTATCCGATCCAGCACATGTTCTGTCAGATATATCTATTCCTATTCAGCCTGATGTTACTTACGAGGAGGTTCCGGTGTGGATTCTGGACCATAGAGAGCGTCAGTTGCGGAACAAGACTGTCCGGCTGGTTAAAGTCGGATGGCAGCATCATTCTGACGAGGAGGCTACGTGGGAGCTGGAGGATACGATCCGAGCTCGATACCCCCATCTTTTTACTTGAGGTATGTAGGTTAGAGTTCCTTTCAGCATTTATACTGCATGGTTATATTTCAGTGTTTGCTGTTGGTTATAGCGAAATTTGGGGACCAAATTTTTATTAGTAGGGGAGGATGTGAGATCTCGGAAAAATAAAATAAATAGGGTTATTTCGTAAATAGCCTTATAAAATTTTCCGAAATTTTTAGAAATTTTCTGGGAATTTTTCGGAGCTCATACGGAGGGTTTTGAGGGGATCGATCGGCGAGTTCGGATAAAGCCTGTTTGGGATACCAGTTTAAGTGAGGAAATATTGTTATTATATAAATTCCTTCCCTTTTTATTTTCTCCCCAAAAATGCCGATCCCAAAAACTCCTTCCCCGATCTTTCCCCCCCTGCTCGAAGCCGAACCCCCTTTCCCTCTTTCTCTGTTCTCTCTCGCGGGTGATCGGCGACGACGGGAGCAAGGCTCTAGCTCCGGCGATCCTTCCTCTGTCGGCATCGACACCCTAAGGTCAGATCCGATCGGTGGTTCTCCTCTCTGGATTGTCTTCGACCGAGGAGTGGTTGTTCGGCAGATTATGTGGCTGATCGCCGGAGGTGTTGTGGCTAGGGCACGGTGAGGAGTCGGATCTCGCATCATCTCCGACTGGTAGGTCTTCCCTCTCCTCCCCTCGTGCTGTTCACAGAGCGGTCTGCACCTCATTTCCACCACCGTTCACCAAATCTTGGAAGGGATTGGTTGGATCCGACGCCACTAGGTCGGTCCAGATTCATCGATCGCCGGCATAAAGATGTCTTAGGTGATTCTTCTCCCTTTCTTTCTACATCGCCGGATTCCATTAAATTAGAGCTTGATTTGGTGGTCTTCGGTCGATTGACCTTCGGTTCCTTCTTCTTGCGTTGTTCACAGAATGATCCGTGTCTCCTCGGATTGGATTGGGTGATACCTTCTGGAGACAACCGATTGAGGTAAGATTAGGTTGTTAATTAGGTTGTGTTGAGTTCTAATCTCATCTTGATCCGATTAATTCTAGGGAGGTTTGTATCCTGAGGATCTGTTCTGTGAATTGTTTGGTTCTGGTAGCACCCCAACCAGCAGCTCCTCCTTGGCTGCGGATCAAGAGCAGTGGTTGAATTAAGGTACGTGTAGGGGTAGTTGATACTTGTTGTACTAGATATGATTTAGTTGTATGTGTAGGGATTTTTATCCATGTTAGTTGTAGATTTTGTGTTGATTGGAATATCGTTATTAGATTTATTTGCTTAGAGTTAATCTAATGGAACGGATTAGGGTTAGGGTAATTAACCCTAGTCAACCGTTGGATTTATAATCTAATTGGTGATCAGGGATTAGGTAACTAACCCTAATCGACCATTAGATTTAAATTGGTAAGTTGTGATTGTGGTGATTAGGGTTTTGCCCTAATTTAGTTGGGGAAATTTATTTAGCTATTTCATTGGGATTTAGCTAAATAAAATATATATGTTGTTTGACACAGGATTCTGATTCGAGACAGGCGTCTCGACGTTGACTTCGGATTTGGATTGACTGTACCTTCTATTTGAGGCGGGTACCCTTTGACTTATCTTTTGATAATGTCTTATGATATGTTTAGCTTATATATACTTACTAGTGGTAGATAGTAGATTATTCTTTCTCTTGGTCTTAGCTTGTTGATACCTATCACATGCTTCATCTGCTAGTTGCTTTATTTCAGGATTGGATATTTTATCTCTTGCCATGTGTATATATGTTCATAGAGATGCATATCTTTAGTGCTCTACTCTACTGAATTAGTTGCTTTACATGTGTGATACATGCTCTTGGATTCATGATACTTACATCATTGTTATATGTGATGTCTTTGGATTTATGCTGTTTATATCATGGTTATATATATGCGTTTACCTTTTGGGCACACACATATATGGAGGAGGCTATGTTCAGGTATGACATACTGTAGCATCATGCACCATCCTGCATGATTGCATGCTGGGCGATTGACGACTCTATTATTGTTGAGCTCGTCGGCCGGCTACATAGGCCTGCACACAACGTGTTTCACTGCATGGGTAGTGGCACAGCACTCAGGGTGTGTATGGCAGGTTGCTCGGTGGTGCACCGCTGGGGTGCTCATGGGTAGCACGATACAGCGGGGTTGCAGCCGGGATCCCTCCCCGTCATCGCGTACCGGGAGTTGAGAACATTGCGCTCCCTCACTATGTTTGAGGTAGGAGGATAGGTGTACTCCGACAGCATCCCGTCCACTCGGTCACTCATCAGGGGTAGTGACGGCAGAGTGCACGGTGTCACAGCCCTACCCACTCGGTCTCACCATTGTGTGTGAGATGGCTGACTGGTTAACAGGGGTGACCATGCCCTATTGCATCATATGCACGGATTGCATTCGTTATGATTGATGCATTTTGGTAATTGCATATGATTGACATGCATACAGGATACATGCTTTTGCTCTGACTACTTTTATCTCTGTATGTTGACAGTCAGTTGCCCAAGCCTCGCAGGTGAGCACAGTTTATTTCAGTTATGCATTTTCTTATCATTCTTGCTATAGACTGTACTTTATGCCTTTTGCTGGTTATTACAGTTTATTTCAGCTATGCATATCTGTTATACTATTAGGAGACCGTACCGTAGGTTGTACTGTTAGGAGACTGTATTGTAGGCTCTATGGTTTAGTGTACTGTACCATAGGATGTTGCTAGTAGTTATATGTTGCTGTA
This sequence comes from Zingiber officinale, assembly GCF_018446385.1. NCBI lineage: Eukaryota > Viridiplantae > Streptophyta > Magnoliopsida > Zingiberales > Zingiberaceae > Zingiber > Zingiber officinale. The sequence continues at coordinate 45,125,419 of NC_056002.1, read as the reverse complement.
CATATCTATTGGATTACCTGCTGAGTTCTTTGAACTCACCCCGTTGTTACTATTTTTCAGGTTGAGGCCGTCGGGAGATATTCCAGTCGCTAGCCCCTTTATCGCGAGGATTTGCCTGTTGTCGGGATCTATTTTGTTTTTGCATCTTATATACTCGTGATGTGGATTTTGTATTGTGGACTTTATGACGCACATTGGGTTTACTACTTTTGTTTTCCGCTGTGAATATTTCATTACTTCGTGGATTTCGTTTCTTCGTTGTAGTGGAGTAGGATGTGTACGTATATCTTCGTTGATTTCTATATCATCTTTTCTGTATATAACTGCGTGGATTGTTCATATTATATATGTGTAGAAATATTGAATAAAACTGCGTGGATTGTTTTACTATGTGTCTGTATTGTTCCGGCCGAGTGTGGCCGAGGTATTGATATATGTATACTGAGATTCATATTGTCCGCCGTACAGGGGAGATGCTGCCGAAATTTCTTCGGACAGGGACTACCTGGGGCGTGACATTTATAGTCGCCGGCACGACTCAATTTTTAACGTCGGAGCTCGACGGTCTTCAGCTCGGGGGTTTATAGTCGCCGGCTCGACTTTCGATTTTTAACATCGGAGCTTGACGGTCTTCCGCTCGGAGGGTTTATAGTCGCCGGCTCGACTCTCGATTTTTAACGTCGGAGCTCGACGGTCTTCCGCTCGGAGGGTTTATAGTCGCCGGCTCGACTCTCGATTTTAACGTCGGAGCTCGACGGCCTTTAAGGCTAATTTTAACGCTGCCGCTCGGCGAAGATATTTGCCATCTTTTATCATTTTTCTTCCTGCATTACAAGGACATAGGCGACCAAAACATATATAAAATTACATCAGCGCACCTCTCACCCAGCTCGGTACGGCTGGAGATGATTCGCGCTCCATGGTCGATCCAGCCGCCGTCCGTCTTCGGCCTCCAAATAATAAGCACCCGAACGGAGCTTTTCGATGACTTTGAAGGGGCCCGGCCAAGGAGCCTCCAGCTTGCCCACATCGCCGACCGGCTTTACTTTCTTCCAGACAAGGTCGCCAACTTGGAATGCTCTAGGGATCACGCACCGGTTGTAGTTCTGCTTCATTCTTTCCCGGTATGCCATCAGCCGGATGGACGCCTTGGCTCGCTCCTCATCGACCAAATCCAGCTCCATGTTCCTCCGCTCGCGTTATCATCATCATAATTTTGGATCCGGACGGACTCGACGCCGACTTCAACTGGAATAACCGCTTCGCCGCCGTACACCAAATGGAATGGCGTAACGCCCGTTCCTTCCTTTGGGGTCGTGCAGATAGCCCATAAAACGCCTGGCAGCTCGTCCACCCAACTTCCTCCCATGTGGTCCAGTCGAGCCCGAAGAATTCTCAGGATTTCTCTGTTGGTTACTTCCGCTTGGCCGTTGCTTTGGGGATACGCCACGGAAGTAAAGTGTTGTTCAATGCCATAACTTTTGCACCAGTCTTCGAGCTGCTTCCCGGCGAACTGTCGTCCGTTATCAGATACGAGCCGGTGAGGGATGCCGAAACGACAGATTATATGCTGCCAGATAAACTTCTTGACCATCTGCTCGGTGATCTTGGCTAGTGGCTCGGCCTCCACCCATTTGGAAAAATAGTCGACCGCCACCAGCAAAAACTTGCGCTGACCGGTCGCTATAGGGAACGGACCCACTATATCCATCCCCCACTGATCGAACGGACATGATATTGTAGATGTCTTTATTTCCTCAGCCGGTCGGTGGGAGACGTTGTGATACTTCTGACAGGAAAGGCACGTCGCGACGGTCCGAGCGGCGTCTGCTTGCAGGGTTGGCCAGAAGTATCCGGCCAGCAGGATCTTCTTCGCCAGCGATCATCCGCCCGGATGCCCTCCGCACGATCCTTGATGCACTTCTTGGAGGATGTATGTCGGCGTCTTCCGAGCTCACACATTTCAAAAGCGGGCGGGAGAAAGCCTTCTTGTAGAGTTGGTCTCCGATGAGTGTGAACCGACCGGCTCTCCTTCTTAATAGCTGGGCAGCCTCCCGATCGGACGGTGTCGCACCCGAGCGCAGAAACTCAATGATGGTTGTCTTCCAATCGCTCGGAAACGTGAGGCCCTCCATCCGGTCGACGTGTGCCACTAAAGATACTTGTTCAATTGGCTGCTGGATGACGACTGGCGTTATTGAACTTGCGAGTCTGGCTAACTCATCTGCCGCCTGGTTTTCCGCTCGGGGTATCTTCTGGATAATGACCTCTCTGAAATTGGCCTTGAGCTTTTCGAAGGCTTCGGCGTAGAGTTTGAGCCGAGCGTTGTTAATCTCAAAAGTGCCTGAGAGCTGCTGGGCGGCAAGCTGAGAGTCTGAATGGAGGGTTACCCGACCGGCCCCTACATGTCTGGCGGTATGCAGGCCGGCTAAAAGGGCCTCATACTCTTCTTCGTTATTTGTAGCTCTATAATCCAGTCGGACGGATAAATGCATCTTTTCTTCTTGAGGAGAGAGTAATAGTACGTCAATCCCGCTTCCGAGCCGAGTGGACGATCCGTCCACAAATATTTTCCACATAGCTTCGGGCTCTGGCCTTTGCACTTCGGTGATAAAATCTGCCAAGGACTGCGCCTTTATCGCCGAGCGGGGTTGATACTGAATATCAAATTCGCTCAACTCCGTTGTCGATTTGATGAGCCGTCCAGACGCTTCGGGGTTCAACAACACTCTTCCCAAAGGGCTATTTGTCCGGACGATGATAGTATGTGCCAAGAAATAGGGACAGAGTCTCCGAGCGGCGAGGACCAAGGCGAAAGCTAGCATCTCGAGTCCAGTGTAGCGAGATTCAGTGTCTTTTAATATATGGCTAAAGAAGTACACAGGTTGTTCTTCTCCGCTCGTCCTTACTAATGCCTAGCCTATGGCCTGCTCGGTTGAAGATAAGTAAATACAGAGCGGCTCACCCACTGCGGGCTTGGCTAGCACAGGCAGAGAGTTCAGGTACATCTTCAGCTCTTCGAACGTCCGATCGCATTCTTCATCCCATTGAAACTTGGTGGCTTTGTGCAAGATTTTGAAAAACGGGAGGCTCCGATCGGTCGTCTTCGAGATGAATCCTGACAATGCTGTTATCCGACCGGTCAAGCGTTGTACTTCCCTCAGATTTCTTGGGGGCGGCATATCTTGTAATGCTTTCACCTTGTTGGGATTTGCCTCGATGCCCCGCTCGGTCACTATATAGCCCAGGAAACGCCCGCCTTTTGCTCCGAACAGACACTTCTGAGGGTTCAGCTTAACTCCATACTGCCTCAGCGTTCGGAAAGTCTCCTGCATGTCTTTAAAGAGATCAGCCGATCGGACGGACTTGATAAGAATATCGTCCACGTATACTTCCAAATTGCGTCCGATCTGCTCCTTGAACACTTTGTTCATCAAGCGCTGGTAGGTTGCCCCACGTTCTTCAGTCCGAACGGCATCACATTGTAGCAGTATGTGCCGTCGGCTGTAACAAAGCTAACCTTCTCTTGATCTTTTCGGGCGAGCGGCACTTGATGGTAGCCCTGATAGGCGTCGAGCATGCATATCAACTCGCAGCCGGCTATGTAGTCCACCAGTTGATCGATCCGGGGCAGAGGATAAAAATCCTTCGGGCATGCTTTATTGAGATCCCGGAAATCGATGCAAACTCTCTACTTGTTGCCCGGCTTGGAGACTAGTACTACGTTCGCCAGCCAGCTCGGGAACTGGACCTCGCGTATGTGGCCAGCCTCCAGGAGCTTCTCGACCTCCGCTCGGATGATGGCATTTTGTTCGGCGCTGAAGTCCCTCTTCCTTTGCTTCACCGGCCGAGCGTATGGTCGGACGTGGAGCTCGTGCTGCGCTATACTCGGCGAAATTCCGGGCAACTCATGCGTCGACCAAACGAAGACATCACAGTTTTTCTGGAGACATTTGATTACTTCCTTTTTTTTGGCTTGCCTCCAGATCGGTCGCAATGAACATGGTGGCCTCCGATCGAGTCGGGTGAATCTGCACTTCCTCTTTTTCTTCATAAACCAAAGAGGGTGGTTTTTCGGTTATAGCATTCACCTCGATCCGTGGCGTCTTCTGGGCAGCATTAGCTTCAGCTCGGGCCATCTCGACGTAGCATTGCCGAGCCGCCAGCTGGTCTCCTCGTACTTCTCCCACTTTATCTTCCACCGGGAATTTGATTTTCTGGTGGAAGGTGGATACGGCCGCTCGGAACTCGCTGAGCGCCGGTCGCCCCAAAATGACGTTGTATGCTGAAGGAGAGTCGACCACGACAAAGTTGGCAGTCCGCGTCCTTCTGAGCGACTCTTCTCCCAGCGAAATAGCCAGTCGGACTTGTCCGACTGGCAGAACTTCATTGCCCGTAAACCCGTAGAGGGGGGTTGTCATGGGCAGCAGCTCGGCTCGATCAATTTATAGTTGGTCGAAGGCCTTTTTGAATATAATATTGACCGAGCTTCCTGTATCAATGAAAACGCGGTGAATAGTGTAGTTGGCTATTACCGCTTTGATGAGGAGAGTGTCGTCATGTGGCACTTCGACTCCCTCCAAATCCCTGGGCCCGAAGCTGATTTCGGGTCCGCTCGCCCTTTCCTGGCTGCAGCCGACCGCATGGATCTGAAGCTGCCTGACGCTTGCCTTCCTTGCTCTATTGGAGTCTCCGCCGGTCGGCCCGCCAGCGATAATGTTGATTTCACCTCGGGAAGTATTGCTTCTGTTTTCTTCCTCCCGTGCGGACGTTCTAGGCTGCTCCCTAGACCTCCGGGGATTGTCCTCACGCCTCGGAGTATGATGCCGCTCAGGAGTCTGTCTCTGTCGCCGGTCGGATATCATCCGATCGGCTTCACGAGGTCGCTGTCGCCTGTCGGATGATGGCGATCGACGGCGTCCACTTGAGGAACGGGATGGGCGATCAGAGGAAGGCTCCGACAATCTCTGGTGTTATGCGTGTTAGTCAGATGGAATGAGCAAAACATAGGGGTCCATACCTTCTTCTTAGGTTTGGGCCGCTCAGCAGCTACCTGTTGGACTGCTTGGGACCTCGCGTGGTGAGGGCGGGCTGCTTCACCCCTCGGTCCTCTGGGCGGCTCCTGTCGATTGACTGGCTTCCGCTCGGAGGGTGCTAACCGCTCAGTTGGCACTTCTTTTCTTCGAGCAGCCTGGGCTTCCTCCACATTGATGTATTCATTGGCCCGGTGTAACATATGATCGTAGTCTCGGGGCGGCTTCCGAATGAGCGAACGGAAGAAGTCACCGTCCACGAGGCCTTGCGTAAATGCATTCATCATTGTCTCTGAGGTCGTCGTTGGAATGTCCATGGCCACCTGGTTGAATCGTTGGATATAAACTCTGAGCGACTCTCTGGGCTCTTGCTTGATAGCGAACAGACTGACACTTGTCTTCTGATAACACCGACTGCTTGCAAAGTGGTGGAGGAAAGTCGTGCGGAAGTCTTTGAAACTTGTGATGGATCCGTCCGGCAGCCTCCGAAACCACCGTTGAGCCGATCCCGAGAGGGTGGTAAGGAAAACCCGACATTTCACTCCATCTGTGTATTGATGAAGAGTATCGGTGTTGTCGAACTTACCCAAATGGTCGTCCGGGTCGATGGTTCTATTGTATTCACCGATCGGCGGGGGTACATAGTGCTTTGGTAGAGGGTCCCGCAGGATGGCCTCTGAGAATTGACGGTTGACCCGCTCGGGAGAGGCGTCCGCTCGGGGGGCCTTGCCTTTTCTGTTGTCCCGTATTGGTACTTCATCTGATGAAGATCCTCGATCACGATTCATTGCTGCGGCTTCAGGAGGCGTGCGGAATAGGGCCCGATGAAATGGAACCGTGACATGCGGTGCTTCCGCTCGGCCCCCTGATGCTGATGTCGGTTGTTGCTCAATCCGCTCGGCTTGCGACTTCTGCCTTTGTTGTTCCACAAGTTTAGCTGCTCGTGTTTCGATCAGAGCGTCGAGTTCCTCTGTGGAGAGCATCACCGAGTGTGGTCGTCCAGCCTCGTCCATTGCTTCCGATCGGATGCAGGAGCATTCCCACAGACGATGCCAAATTGATCCTGTCCGAACGCTGAATCAACGGACGCTGGGCACGTGGCGCTCACCGAACTGCTGACGTGGATCTTCGACCGGTTGTACGGACCTCCGACGAACCTGCAAGGAAGTCGGGCCGGGAAGGGGTTCCCGGCGATGACCCTCCGACGCTCAAGTCAGGCAAGTGGACAAAAAAGAAATGGCTCTCAATCTCCCAGAATGCGTGATCTCGTCAATGCGTACCTCCGGTGAAGAATGAGGACCCTTATATAGAGCCAGGAAGAGGCTTATGCACACGTACCGAGGCAAATACGTGTCTTCTCACCATACCTCAGTATGGGCTTGTCAGAGGAGCTTGTCTGACACCATACTGCTACAGTCTAGGCACATCTCTGATGGGACAACGGAACCCTCTGTCGTAAGATCCTGCGTATGGCCTGGTCGTTGAGCATAACCGCTGTCAGAAGTTGTTCCCTTGTCCTTTTGTCTATTCTTACCCCATGCCGAGCGTCCGGCCGGTCAACAGTCCCCTCGCGTCTGACCGGTCATATGTGCTGGTCCGCTCGGAAGATTCCTAGTCGGTGCTTTGCTGACTATTCACAGTATTGCTGTTTTCTGCCTTGGCTGAGCGGGCTCCCCGATCGGCCCGACGACCCTGTTCCCCATGAGCGTCGGAGACCCGATTCCCCGTCGGTTTGCTTTCGATTCTGATGAGACCCAGTCCGGCCGGCCGGTCTCCCCTTCTCCGGTCGGCCGTTTGACCCTTTGACTTCCACGTAGCGTTGACTTCCCTCAGAGTGGGGTCCTTGTTCTTACCGCCGGATCATTACTACTAGTCTGTTTTACCCTAACTTAAACTTGGGTTGATGCACATCAAAAAGGGGGAGATTGTTGGACCCCGTGGTTGTTTTGATGTGATCAACCAAGTTTAGGTTAGGTCCTGCTTGTCTTTTGATCCCTGTGTCTAAGTGTGCAGGAGCTTAGGAGCGCAGGAAGTCGAGCGGAAGACGCAGCTAGTGAGAAGGACGACACGGGAAGGGAGACGATGGGCTCGGTGTGTCCGAAGGACGAGAGAGCTGCGGAAGAGTACACCGGTGGGCGAGAAGAATGTGCGCGACGTTCGAGGGACGTAAAGCCGGGACAGAAGCCTACTCGAGGAAAAGACCGAAAATTAGGTTCGGGTGAGATCTATTTTAGTTGATCGCAATCACCCAATCAATCGAAGCTTCGGAAGGAGAAAGAAAGCCAAAAGGGGCTGAAGAAGCTAGCCAGAGGCGCCTCAGACCAATGCTGAAGGAGCCTTAGCTGCCTCCACTGTCTGAGGGACCTCAGACAACTTAGAGGTGCCTCAGACCTAGTTCGAGGCGCCTCCAAGACCATTTGAGGCGCCTCAGACCCAGTAAAACTTGTTGTTTGCAATCGGATAAAGTTTTATCCGAGTGACTTGGTTAGAGGCGCCTTGGACCTTGTTGGAGGCACCTTAGACCTTTGAGATAGGATTTCTAGGAGCTATTTAAAGGCCCCTGGAGCTAGGAAATATTCATTCATTCAAGCATTCAACTTTGTAATCAATTCCTAGCAACTATGTTCTAAGTGTAAAAAGGCTTCTCCGCCTACAGTGAAGAAGACTCTGCTAGTGGAGTTGTTCAACCGCCTTGGATTAACAACCGTCTTGGTCATAACCAAGACAATTTCTAGTCTCCCTTTCTTTTCTGTTATTTCATTGTTTTTATAGTTGTTATTATTTTAAGTTGAAAGCATTGAGGAGGGTATAATCTTATTTGGCAGGCAATTCACCCCCCCCCCCCCCTCTTTCCGGTCCCGCTGCACTAACACTTCATTATACGATTTCATCGACAATGAAGTACGACCCATGGGCCATATCAAGCTAACCATATCTTTAGGCAGTGAGCCCTTGGTGAGGATGTGGAGGAACACTTTCATAGTGGTGGATTCACCGTCCTCGTACAACGTCATCTTGGGGAGACCCGCACTGCACGAGTTCCGGGCGGCATGCTCCACTTTCCACCAGAAGATCAAGTTCCCTGTGAGAGACCAGGTCGGGAATGTTAGAGGTGAGCAATTACTCTCTCATAGGTGTTACATCGATATGGTGAAGCTAGAGGCCTACAAAGCTCTGAAAACCTAGGATGGCAGTATCCACATCATCCAAGGGGAGCCTCTGCCTATAACAAAGGAGCCCATCCCTTAGGAGGAGGTCCAGCTCTATCTCGAGCGTCCGGAAAGCCTCACTCACATATCGAGCACCCTGCCTATCTAGATCAAGACAAACCTAGTGCAATGCTTGATGCGCAATAGGGACGTCTTCGCTTGATCCGCCGAGGAGCTACTCGGAGTCAGGCCCGAGGTGGTTGAGCACAAACTACATCTTCTGCCGGATGCCCGGTCGGTCAAGAAGAAGAAGCGGAGCTTCTCGATCGAGAAAAATAAGATCATTCAAGCTGAGGTGAACCAGCTCTTGAAAGTAGGACACATTAGAGAAGTGCAATTCTCGCCCTGGATCTCTAATGTGGTCCTGGTGTCTAAACCCAATAATAAGTGGAGAGTCTGCATCAACTTTCGAGACCTCAATCATGCCAGCCCCAAGGATTGCTACCCACTACCCAAGATTGATCAGATGGTAGACTCAACCTTGGGCTCTGAAAGGATTTGCATGCTCGACACTTACCAAGGGTACCACCAGATCCCTCTAGCACGGGAAGATCAGGAGAATGTCAACTTCATCATGGAAAATGATACTTTCTGTTACACCGTCATGCCTTTTGGATTATGAAATGCAGGAGCTACCTACCAATGAATGATGGATAAGATCTTCCGAGAGCAGATAGGGCGAAATGTGGAGGTCTATGTGGATGACATCCTCATCAAATCCACTCTGGCCATAAATTTGATTGCTGACATAGAAGAAACTTGCAGTACACTATGGCAATATGGGCTGAAGTTAAATCCATTGAAGTGCTTGTTTGGAGGGGGGGGATTCTTGGGATACCTCGTTACCGAGCGGGGAATTGAGGTTAATCCGGAGAAGACCCAAGCACTTCGAGGTATGAAAGCGGCTCAAAATCTGAAGGAAGCTCAGAAGTTGGTGGGCGAATAACTGCACTATCCAGGTTCATATCTTGGTCTACAAATCGAGCACTACCCTTCTTCAAGGTGCTCAGGCGAACGACCAAGTTTCAATAGGATGAAGAATGTAACAAGGCCTTTGAAGAATTGAAAAAGTACCTGGAGACCTTGCCCTCATTGTTTAAGCTCATTGCGGGGGAACCACTCTGGGCCTATCTGTCAACCACCCCTGAGGTCGTGGGGGCGGTGTTGGTGAAAGAGCAGGATGATGTACAATAGCTAGTGTATTTCTTTAGCCACTTATTGAAAGGGGTCGAGTCCCGGTACACGGCCTTGAAAAAATTAGTTTATAGATTGGTGCTTATGTCTTGATGCTTAAGACCTTATTTATTGGCGCACCCCATCATAGTCCTAACCAACAACACCATGGGGAAAGCTCTTACTAATGTGGAGGTAGCAGGTCATCTCATCAAATGGGCACTGAGTTAGGAGAATATGACAAACAGTACCAGCCTCGAACGATAATTAAAGCGCAAGCTCTAGCAGATTTTCTGACGAAGGTCCATCAACCTGATTCTGAAGAAACTTGGAAGATCTATGTAGACGGATCGTCCACCCGGCAGGGAAGCGGAGTGGGGATACTCCTGATATCCCCTCAGGAAGATGTCCTGCAACTGGATGTAAGGTTAAATTTCAGAGCCACTAATAACGAGGTGGAACATGAGGCGCTATTAGCAGGGCTGCAAGCAGCTCGACATGTGGGAGCCGCCCGGGTGGTCATTTATTCAAATTCTCAACTCGTAGCTCAGCAAGTGACGGGCAACTTCGAGGTTAATAGTGACAAGCTGTAGGTATACCGGGAAGTGTATGAGAAAATGAAAGAAGATTTCAAGGAAGTATGAGTGACTAAGATCCCCCGGCCAGATAACTAAAGGGATGATAAACTAGTTAAAATGGTCAGCTCTTTGACCACTTGGGTGCTAGACAGGTCGATAGCACAAACCTTCCTTATAGCTCAGATAGACCTGTAGAATAATATCGAGGGGCCAATCGATTGGAGAGCCCCTATGATCATTTATCTTCAGTAGGGTGTCTTGCCTGTTGATCCGAAAGAAGCCAAATTGATCAGGAAAATAGCTCATATATATACCCTGATCAGGGACCAGATGTACAAGCAAGTATTCTCTAAACCGCTGCTCAAATGCTTAGGAACAGAGGAGGCAGAGTATGCCCTGCAAGAAGTACATCAGGGGTGTTGCGGTAACCACGTTGGAGGGAGGATGCTAGCTCGAAAAGTATTACTGGTAGGGTATTTCTGGGCCACTCTGCAGAAAGATGCTCAACGACTGGTGAATACTTGCTTATCTTGCCAAAAGCATCATAACCTGACTCATCAGCCGACCGACACTTTGAAAACTTCAATAGTCTCATGCCCCTTTGGTCAATGGGGCATGGACATTGTGGGACCATTCCTAATGGTACCAGGTAAAAAGTGATTCTTGCTTGTAGTAGTGGACTATTTTTCTAAATGGGTGGAAGCAGAAGCCCTGGCTAGGATTACTAAGGGAGCCATTATTCAATTTTTGTGGAAGAACATCTTATGTCGATTTGGAATACTACACAAAATGGTCTTAGATAATGGAAGGCAATTCTAAAGGCGCGGGATCCAGGAATGGTGTCGAGGATTTGGAATAACCTAGGCCTTCACGTATGTGACTTATCCTCAAAGTAATAGACAGACAGATGTCACCAACAGAGAGAAGTTCTGGGTTTGAAGGTCAAGCTGAATCATGTAGGCGGTAATTAGATGGAAGAGTTGCCTAGCATCCTCTAGGCATACCGTACGACTCCACAAGAAAGCACCGTGCTCACCCCTTTTCACTTGGTCTACGGTAGTGAAGCAGTTGTACCCATAGAGGTCGGGGTGCCATCCGTCAAAAGGTTGTTGTATGACGAGGAGAATGCCGAGCAACACCTTTCAGAACTGGATTTTATCAGTGAAACTCAAGAGCGAGCAGCCGTCTGGTTAACTGCCTATAGGTAGAGGATGCATTAAAATTACGATAGGAGGGTGATCCCGTGGTTCTTCAGAGAAGGAGATTTAGTATGGAAAAGGACAAAGTCTGTAGGGGAGGTAACCAAGTTAGCACCTCAGTGGGATGAACCGTATAAAATTGTTAAAAAGTTAGCATCAGGTGCCTACTACCTGCAAGACGCCTGGGGTAGGAGGTTGGATCGCCCTTGGAGTGCTAACTACCTCCAGTCCTATCGTACTTAAGTGAATCACTCCTCTGTAAGACTTGAGATCGAGATGATATGACCAGTCGGGAATAAAAGGCCCAATCAAGATAACTAGATCTAGAATACTCACGAATCTTTAAGACTCGCTCAGGTCCCCGTGCTAGGGTTAAACGACTCAAGCTTCACTGAATAAGGACTATGGAAAAAACATAAAACCTAAAGAGGAAGTAGTAGCAGGGACAGGGAAAATTAAATTAACTTTTATAAGTACAATGGACAAGATGTTCATTTACAATAAGAAGGGTTATTTAAACTCTGAGAATACATTGTCAAACATCTCTCTAAGGATCTGACGATGATCCAGGAAGTCCTCAGGAGGATCGGGAGGCAAATACCCTCCCTCCTTGAGTTGTTGGAGTGTTCCTACCGCCCCCTAAGCCACAGATCTGACAAAGAGATCCCCCACTCACGAGCCAAACTCCAGAGAGCGTAAATATTCTTCCCGGCTCACCTATAGACGATCCTTCTCCCCCACCTTATAAGTATCTAAGGAAATAATGGAGCTAGATAAGGCAGGCTGAGCCCGAGACAACTCTGTCTGTAAAGAACCTAGCTCTATTGCCTGAGACTCCAGATCCCTTGGCTGGTCCATAAGAAGCATGTCCTTGGACTACAGCTCTTGAGTCAAGTGATCTGTCTCTTGCTTATGCATGAGCTTTAAGTCCTCCAGAGCTGCAGAACATTGAGTCAGTTCTGACTGAGCCTCTTGACACATGGCCTTGGATGACTATAGGAGGGCTTCAAGCCTATTCTTATCATCTCGGAGATGGTCGATCTCTAGTTGGGCCTCTCCCAAGGTTTGTTCCCGGGAGACGTTCACCTTCCTTAAGGTCTCCACCTCTGCCTTTAGTTGGGACACAACTGAGGCAGGGTCAGATAATTGAGATTCCAAGTTGGTCACACTATCCTTTAAAATTTTATTATATTGATATAGGAAGGAGAACGTCTAACTCAATACTATGGACTCAGCATAAACCTGTGCAGATAAGTTAGCAAGTAAGCTAGTAGTTAAAGTAAAGAAAATAGAAGCAATAAGGGAGAGTGAGGGCCTACCATAGCAGATCCTTCAGAGAATTGATCTAGTTGAGTGGGCAGGGGGAGAGTATGCATTTGCTGTAGACTCTCCTCCCAATGAGTCGCTAATTATCCCCTCAATGTGAGACGGCTAGTCTTGGCATTTAGTTGATGGCACAAGCCCCATTCTAACGGCTTAGTGGTATGATAATGGTGATAGATAGAAGGTCGCGATTATGACGGTCCATGGTTGGTAATCTAGATTGGGTGAGATGGAAAATAAGAAGTTGAATTCAATCAATCTATCTTATAATCCATTTAAGTTGGATCCAAATTAAATACTTTATGTGTAGGAACATAATGATTTGGATCAATAGATATTGGATAGTGGATGCTATGGACACATGACTAGAGACAAATTGAAGTTCAGCAAACTAAAACTCAAGAACTTAGGATCAATTGCGTTTGACAATAATGAAAACTTAAGGTAATCAGAACAGATGATATTGAACTGAGTTCCAATTTCATTATTATAAAAGTTTTATTAGTTGATAAATTTAACTTTAATTTACTTAGCATAAGTCAACTGTGTGATTATAGATATCTAGTAACATTCTTAAACTCTAAATGTGTAATTAAAAATATTATAAATTCTAAAATTATACTTAAAGGAATTAGAAAGAACAATATTTACACAATTGACCTACCCACCTCTTTACTCAAGTGTCTATTAACACAACAAGAGGAAAATAAATTGTAGTACAGAAGACTGGGTCACATTCAGATAAGACTCATTTTAAACTTAAGTCGAAATGGTTTAGTTAGAAGTATACCAAAATTAAGAAATTTATAAAATACAATCTATAATATTTGTCAACAAGAAAAATAAACCAAATCAACCCACAAATCTACAAACCTAAATCGAACCAACTAAATACTTGAGTTCATGTTTTTAGACCTATTTGATTCACATGGAGTTAAGTCACTAAGAAGAAATCAATACTGCTTAGTAATAATTGATGACTACTCAAGAATTACTTGGGTAAAATTTTTTAAAAACCAAAGATGAAACCTTTCAAACTTTCAATAATTTCTATAAATTAATAGAAAATTAAAAATTAAAAATTAAAAATTAAAAGAATAAGAAGTGATCATGGGGGGAATTTGAAAATCATAGATTTACCAAATTTTACCAAACTAATGGATATCACCATGGATTGTCGTGTCCTAGAATCTCTCAACAAAATGGACTAGTGGGAAAAAATAGGCCATTACAAGAAACCTCTAGAACCATATTAAATTAATATAATTTAAGCAATCAATGTAATCTGAAATGTATTATAATAAAATATCCAACTTATATTATCTAAAAGTATTTGAGTGTAAAGTACACATATTAAACACTAAAGATTACTTAGGTATATTTACATCCAAATCAATAACTGATATTTTTTTAGGTACTCCACAACTAGTAGGTCCTATAGGGTCTATAATAAAAGCACCCTAAAAGTTAAAGAAACAATCAATGTAATCTTTAATGAAGAAATTAATCTACATAACTTAATTGATGCAAATAATGATCAAAATACTAGAAACATAGAAGATGATAAAATTAGACATAAATCAAGTGAATCAGAGGAACCAATTACTAACCCTAACATAAGAACACCTGGATTAAGATCTAATCGCCTAGTCGATCAAATTTTGGGTGATTCAACTCTAGGAGTCAGAACTCGATCATCATATAGAAACCTAAGTAAAATTGTTCTAATATCCAAAATTGAACCTAAATCTATAGAAAAAGTCTTACCTGACCCCAATTGGATTATAACAATGCAGGAAGAACTAGTCCAATTTAACAAAAATCAATTATGGGACTTTGTACCTAAATCAAATAATAAATCAATTATTGACACAAAATGAGTATTTAGGAATAAATTAGATGATAAAGAAGAAATTATTTGAAACAAAGCTCAATTGGTAGCTAAAGGATTTAGTCAAGTTGAAGGATTTAACTATGATAAAACCTATGCTCCAGTAGCTAAACTTGAATCCAATAAGATGTGCTAACCTATGTAGCACATAAGGGCTTTAAGATATATCAAATGGATGTAAAATCTATATTTCTTATTGGATTCATAAAAGAAGAAGTTTATGTAAATCAACCACTGGGATTTGAGAACTTAGACCACCCAAACCATGTCCTTAGATTAAAGAAAGCATTATATGGATTAAAATAAGCATCTAAGACTTGGTAACGATTATCAACATATCTAATATCTAAAGGGTTTAACTAAAGTCAAATTGATTCAACCTTATTTGTTTAAACCCTAAAAAAAATATCTTTATAGCCCAAATCTATATAGATGACAATTTTTTACTCAACCAATACAAAATTCTTAAAAGAATTCATTAAATTAATGGAAAATGAATTTGAAATGAGTTTGGTAGGTGAACTTAATTTTTTCTTATGTTTATAAATAAAACAAACCAAAGAAGGTATTTTATGTTTAGTAAACAAAATATGCTAAAGAATTAATTAAAAAATTTAGAATAAAAAATTCTAAAAATATTAATACGCCAATGACAAATAATGTAAAAATTAATTTGACTTAGAAGGAAAATAAGTAGGTTTAAAGTATTACAAAAGTACAATAGAGGGTCTATTATACTTAATCGCAAGTCGACCTGATATTTTATTTATAGTTGGTATGTGTGCTAGGTATCAATCGTGTACAAAAGAATCGCATTTAACAAATGTAAAAAGAATACTTAGATATATTAAGGACACACTAAGTGTAGGACTTTGATACCTTAGGACTAATACATTTGACTTAGTTAGGTATTCTGATTCAGACTATGCTAGGTATAAGGAGAAGCGGCTAATTTCTAGGTCAGTGCCTAGTAAGCTAGTTCAATAGAAAGCAACACTGTGTTATTTTATCCACTACTGAAGAAAAATACATAGCTATGGAGGAATATGTATGTCAACTCTTAGGGTGCGTTTGGTTCAGGGTTATTCTTGATAACCTTGGTTATCCATCCAAGGTTATCAACAAAAACCTTATTTGGTTTAGGTATTTGATGATTCCCGAGTAATGTTCCATGCCCGACACGTCAGCAAAAGGGTCATGCAGCCCGGAATCGGAAAACCTCAGAAAACTAAGGTTTTTCTTGATTCTGGGGTTAACGAATTTTTTTTACCAAAAATACCCTCCGATAAGAAAAAAACATGAAAAAAAGAGAAAAAAATGTAAAAAAATATTAAAAAATGTAAAAAAAAATTTAAAAAAATATTTAAAAAAATTTAAATTTTAAAAATTTATTTTTTAAAAAAAATAAATAATTTAAAAAAATTAAAAAATTAAAAATATAAATTTTAAAAATTTAAAAAAAATAAAAAATAAATATTTTAAAAAAAATTAAAAATTTATTTTTTAAAAAAAAAAAATTAAAAATAAAAAATTTATAAAAAATTTAAAAATAAAAAAATAAATTAAAATTAAAATTTAAAAATATAAAATAAATATAAAAAAATAAATATAAAAAATATAAAAACATTAAAAAATAAAAAAACACATAAAAAAGTAAAAAAATATACAAGGAAAAAGAAAAGTAAAAAAACATTAAAAAATAAATAATAATAATAATAATAATAATAATAATAATAATAATATTATTATTATTATTATTATTATTATTATGTATAGTTGGTTTTGTAACTGAGGGTAATACGGTAAAATATTAAACTAGGGTATTAATTAAAACCTTCAAACAAACAAGTTTTTGTTGCATTACCTAGGTTGAACCAAACAACATTGGTTATATTTTATTCCCCATAACCTTGGTTATATGATTACCTGGTAATCACATAACAAAGGTTATATATGATGACTTGAACCAAACGCACCCTTATGGATAATGCACACCTTAAAAAATTATCAATTAGAATACAAAAATACAAAAGTTTCAATTGATAACATAAGTTTAATCAACCTAACAAAAAATCTAATACATCATTCAAGAACTAAACACATAGAAGTCAAATATCACTTTGTAAGAGAACATGTAGCTTGGTGTGATATTGTACTTGATTATGTCGAGTCCAAATCAAACCTAGTGGATATCTTCACTAAACCCTTATCTGAACTTGAGTTTAGTACACTTAAAAGACAGCTAGTAATGTGTATAGTAAAATAGGTTTTTTTTCTTATCTTCAAGTCTTGAATTTTTGCTTTAAAAATCTATTTTCAAAATTTTTTATTTTAAAATTAATATGTTTTCAACTTTAAACTCTATCTTTCTAAAATTAATGTTTTCAAATTGAGCTATGAACTTAGACAAAGTTCTTACCTTAGCTAGCATAATCCTATAGTTTTAGGTAGCCAATATCTTACAAGCACAATAGGACTACTTTGCTTGTGATTGAAAAAATTTAGAAAGATGTGAGATGCTTAAGACCTTGTCTGGACTTCAGAATGCTTATGTTAATGCATCAACATAAATTTGGACAAAAAATACTAAAACAAATTGATCAAGTTAAGACATCCTTCTTAGTCAAACTAGCTGAATTACTTACTTAACTGACTGGCCAAGTGAACACTATTATTTTCTGATAGCTAACTAGTAACTAAGGGTTAGACATATTTTTAAGTAAAGCATATGATTAATTTTAATATTTTTTAAAAAAAAATATTTTAACTTTTGCATGCTTGGACACTAGGGTTACACTCATGCCATAAACTTTTTCCTACTTTTTAAGTTTGAAAATTTTAATATATGACAATAGGAGAGAAAAATGTAGGTTAAGGTTAAAAGTAAGCATTTTCAAATGCAATGTTTGTTTTTCAAAAAGTTAGGCTTTAGTATTTTTCAAAAGAAGGTTTACTTTACCAGTTACATACTTTAAAAGTATTAGTAGTCAAATAAGGTTTTTAAAATTCTTTTTTAATGTAAAACTCTTTTTTCAAAAACTAAGCCAAGCATATTTTTTAAAAATAAGATTTTAAAAGTTAGATGTTTTTAAAGTTAAAATACTACTTTTCAAGGGGAGTTTAAGTACTTTCAAAACTAAAGATTTTTAAAAAGAAGTTAAATTTAAAAGTTATTTTTTTTCAAGGGAACTTAAGTTTAAAATATTTAGGAAAATTTTAAAAAAAGTGTATTTAGAAATTTTTACTTTGAAAAGCATGAATATTTTTTTTAAGTTATGTTTAAATACTTAAAAATTTCTTATCTTGAAAAAACATCTTTCTATACTTTGAAATTCTTACTTATGAAAATTTGTTATTTGCTCTTAACTTATTGAAATAGTATCTATTTACTTTACTTAACCTTAACTATATTATCATAATCAAAAAGAGGAAGATTATTAGTGTAGGAAGCACCAAATGATCAAACTTAAGTTTTGATAATTACAAAGGGTTCAAAGTTTAGGTATATTATTATTCTAATAAGTTTGACTAAGTGTGCAGGAAAGTCCTAAGTGATTTTATGTAACGACCCAATTTTCCTCATTAGGAGTTCTAAAAGTGCTTTAAAATATTTAGAAATACTTTAGAAAAATTCTAGATATTTTTAGGAATTTATAGAGTATTTTTATGCAATTTTTGGAATTCGTTTGGTATTTTTACCAAACGAAAGAAGTTTAAAAATATATATATATATATATAAAGTGTTAAGGTTGGGTTTTGAACCCTAAACCCTAGACCGAACTAGACCTTAACCAAGGTCAGCCAACCAACTGAGCTAAGCAAGTTTTGTTATAATATAGGGGAATTAAATATAGTTAAGTAGTTGTAAGAAATGAAATTAAAATACCGTTTAAAAAGGAGCCGAGGGCGGCTCGAACCCGAAACCTTCGGGAATCCAACTTTCCAGCGGACCAAGCGAGCACGCTGATATTTCGTGAACAAATCAATCACGAATTGGTCTTAAGCCATAACCCTAGGTTATAAAAGGATAGGTAAGAGAGGGGTTAAGTTATTTTTCTTTTCTCTCTTTTCCTCTTCTCCTCTCTCGCGTCGGCGATTCCTCTCGGGCGAAAAACGCAGCCGAGCTTTAGGGCGTCTCCGGTGGCCGGCCAAAGGCTCATTCAAAGGCTTCTTCATCTCCTTGCGTTCCTCTCGTCGAGGAGGAGCCGTAAGCACAAGGAGGGACCGAAAGCTCGAGTTCTCCGAAGCCCTAGAATTGTTCTCGCCGGCTGTAAGTCCAAGGAACCGATGTAAGTGCTTCCTCACCTGCAGTAGAGTAGCTCCGGGTTCTCGTTCCTTCCTTGCTTTCGAATTTTGCTATGGGGATTTCCGTTTAGAGCTTGTTGCCGTGAGGTTGATTTCTTGTGAAACCTGCTGCCGAGAATCTCAAGGAAAGGAATTAATTGGTTTGTCAAGCATATGTTTTGGTTTCTACAGATTTCGAATTTATGCTGTAAGTTTATTTGAGCATAGAAATCATTTCTTTGGTTTCTGCCGTGAGTTTTGGTTAGGGCAGTGTTCTTAAGGGCAGTGTTCTTTTAGCACAGCATTCATTATATGGTGATTTAGAAATTCTGTTCTTACCACTTAGCAAGCATGAACAACCTCTTAATTTCAGAGTTCGATTTTTGATAATAAAGCTTACAGTTTGCCCTGCCATGGAACAAAACTGTCCAGTTACATAAAGCTTGCAGATTGGTGTTTCCCTCTTTGCAATTCCTGAACAGGGGCAGTCCATGTATAACGAGCATAGCAGCTTAGTTTTTCCTTGCTAGTTAGTGAGCATGAATGCATTGGCAGATTCTGTTTATTATTTCAGTAGGCATGAAGTTCGGGTTTCCTTAACTGCAGTTTAGTGTTTTTGTGGCTGTCGTGAGCAGGATAGCCCTTAGTCTCGTTCTGGATTTTTGCCACCTATGCATATATGTGTTAGTAGATATGTTTTCCTTTGATTTACGACTGTTGTAGCATACTTGAAGAAGTCAGACTTGCTCTTACGATTCGGATTTCCTGTACAGCTAGTATGCTTTGTTTTCCTCGCTTTGGATTTCCTGTACAACACTAGAACGGCTAAAAGTTTAAGAGTAGCTAGTGTGCATTGTATTCCTTGGGTTGACTGCAGAATTTCTGGACAGATTACAAGGAATAGATTTAGGTGTGGTAGTAGATGTGTTCATTGTTTCATTTTTAGTGTAGTTTCCTTTAAGCAACTAGTGCTATAGCAGTGCAGATTTTTGATTAGTATGCAGATTTAGTTTTCTTTGCTATTTTAACAAACATGATCAGCCCTGTTTATTAGCCTTGCAGTTTTAGTTTCTTCTCTATTTTTTTTAACAAGCATGAACATCTACTCTCTAAATATATACAGTTTTCCTTTTAAAGAATGCAGATCTTTCTTTCTTGATTTATTTCTGCTGTAGCATGTTTAAAGACTTCAGATTTGTTTTCCTGTTTTAATCTGTTATAGCATGTTTGAAGAGGCTAGTATTTTACTTGAACAAGTATAAGAAAGATAAAGAAAAGAAAGAAAAAGGCCAAGGCCTTAAGTAAATCCCAAAGTCAAGACTTTAGGGATTTTGGCACACAAGGTGCTAAAGAAAATGCCGAGGCATTATATAGAAGTATTAAAAAATAACAAGTATTTTACTTTTATCAGTGGCACTGTGTTGGACTCTCTGTCCTTGGGCTGGGCTCTCATAGTCGTCCCTAGGTTTAGATAACCTAGTAGTAACGGCTTGGCCGACGGTCGACGACCATAGGGTCGCCAAATGGGCCGCCAAATGGGCCGCCGAATGGGTCGGGTCGTTACAAAAGTAAAAGCACAGTTGCCGGGCCCAAGAAGAAGATGATTATTATTTTGAAGTATTATAAGTATAAGTTTTTGAATAAGTAAAACGAGTTTTTATATAAACATAAAGTGTTAAAGAATAAGTTAGAACAAATGAATCAAGTTTCACTTTGTTTTAGAATCAGCAAGTTTAGTTCCCTTTTATGCTAGCATGTTATTTAGATTAGCTTACTGTTCTTTGCTATTAGAAGAGCATGAGTAGTTTTACATGTTTAGCTTTACATGTTAGCATTCAGTTTTAGCATGTTTTTATTTCAGAATATTCACATGCATATCGAGTTTTTGTGAGTTAGATAGCGCTTACTAAGCATTTTGCTTATAGACTACACTTCCTCTTACTGCAGATACAGGAAAGGAAAAGATATAGAAAGGAAGGCGACAAGGAGGTGTTCGAAGGATGTGTGATGCCAGGACTATGGAAGCCTTGGGACTAGGAAAGAAGTTTTAATTTTAGTTTCCGCATTTTAGTAATTAATAAACATTCGAGTTGTATTTTAAGTTCATGTCATTTGAGATTTTCCTGTTTAGATTGCATGTAGGATGAGTTTAGTTTAGTAAGTAGATATTTGTGTGATTGATATTTATTATACTGCGTGGTTGATTGATATGTGTTCCAGCCGCTTGTGGCATGTATTGTTGAGTAAGGTCACCGGAACAGGGGAGACTCTGCCGAAATTTTTCGGTAGGGTTTCCATGTGATTTTTAATCATACCGGTTAAGTAGAGTTAGTAGTTAAGTAACGGTCATCCTTAGAGAGTAGTAGTAGTAAGAAGGGTGGTCGTTACATTTTAGGTCGGGTGAAAGTCCTAGTTTAGGCTAGACAAAGAAGTCCTAGTGAATATTAGGCAAATGGAAAGTCTTAACTGGGCTAGGCGAGGAAATTCTGGTCCAGGGGACTAGGCGAAGTCTTGGTAAGTCGAGGATGTTGGACAAAAATTCTAGGATCGAGGACATTAGGTAAAAGTTCTGGGGTTCGTGGACACCAGGCAAAAGATTGGACGGGTTGGGGTTCGAACGCCCAACGAAAAGTCCTGAAGTCTCAAATGCTGAGGAAAAGTCCAAATGGTCTGGAGGACCGATTTGACATCAAGTAAACTCTCCTAGAAGAGTACGTGAGGATGCGTTCCCCGTTAATGGAATAGTAGGAGTCAGTTCGACCTAGGGTTTCATGGGAAATCCAAAAGTCATAACCAAACAGCCGCAAGACTGTTAAATTAATTAATAATATTATTTTATTGTACTAACTTTGTTTTGTAAGGTACTTTTAGTATTTGGACTAACATGCCTTGCAAGAGCTGAAATACACAAAGAATAGCTCGGATGAACAGTGCTCGAGGCGCCTTCTATGATGTTGGAGACTCCTCAACTACCCTAGCCAAAGCCCCACACGGAGAAGAGTGGAGACGCCTTCCATGTGGTTGGAGACGCGTTGGAGCTTGGTACGGAGGCGCCTAAGAGCGCCTGGAAGGCACCCTCCAACAGAGAAACAGCGCAAGCTACGAGGTTTTTTGAGTCCAAAGAAGAAGGGATAAATCTTACAGTTGCAAGTAACTTGGATGCAGCTGGAGGCACCCTCAACGCATGATGAAAGCAGTGCTCAGCTAGAGTACAACACAGATTTGCGAAGTGAATAAAGCTGCACCTTCTACGCTCAAATGCTTGCCGCACTACTCCGAATTCTAATTACAAGGCTGCAACATTATTTTGACAATTGTGCGCATCAAAATTCTATATTGTCAATATAATTTAAATTACACAAAATTTGTAATCATTTATTCTTTTAAGTTCTTTGTATTTATTTAAATTATTAATAAATTGTCCAACAAAAGTGATCATCAATCATGGATCTTAGAATAAGAATCGTCATAAATTCTGAACTAAGTAAAAAAAAAATATTAGCTATTTTTTCTTTTTTATTATCTTTATTTTCGCCACATTTTCTCTGATAAATTTTAACAAGAAAAGTAAAAAGCCACCAGCGTTATTTATCTTAGCGCTTTTTTATCCTACACAATCTATCATCTAAATACCAATCCGACTACATGAAGTAGAGGGGGCAGGGCTTACCTAAGACTTGAATTAGAAATAATTTTCAATTTAACAAGGTTAGTGAATTAAATTGGAACAAAGGACTGAATTAAATAAGTTTGATTGGGGTTATTTTGATGAATTCATCATCCAATTCCCACGCTAAGCTGGAAAACAATGGGAATCAAAGTATTATGATATGAACAAAATGTAGTTCTTAATATTCAAAAATAAAATATTTTCACAAAAAAACTGGTTTTGATTTGTTCAAGCACGAGGATTTAAGAGCAAGTTTAATTAGTTTTAAGCTAATCAATCTAGTCAAGAACCGTCATAATCGAAAGACAAGCATTCTTCCATATACATTATTTCTGGAATCTGTTTTCTTACTAACACATGCAAAATACATTAACATACATTAACAAAAACAAATTAGTGCCCAGAAGGATTTCTATTCCATGATAAGTATGAAGGGTCCCCAAGTTTCCTGCAAGATACAAATAAATTAGCAAATAATATTGGTCAGTTGATAAATAATACATCACTCGACCTAATTTAATATTTCCCCTTTTCTTGTTCTATTATGGACGAATAACATTTTTATGTTACCAAAATACAAAATTAAAATATGCTGACATGTTGCAAGTAACAATTAAAAAACCCGAGAGAGAGTTCAGTGTTCAATTAAAGGAGCAGCAGCAATTCCATGTCAAATATATAATGGCTTAACATAATGTCCATGTAGCAAAAAACAGATGCAAATAAGGGTATCCAATATTATAAGGATACAGAATAAAAATGATGATACAATCAGGAAACGACCATTAGTACTATAGTCGGAACATATTGAAATGCAAGAAGGTAAGAGTATAGCTGTCATGAGTATAGTTGCCGAGTAAATTAAGGAAATTTAAGGAACTGTCACTTGAATTTCAAGTGGCATGTAATCCCTAACAAACTAAATCTTATAAAATAAATCACTTCAACAAGTGCTGGTGACTAGGAGCTGTATATGAATTATGTAATATCACATAAAATTTATGTCATGTTGGTTGATATCTGAGTACGTGCTCCCTGTTAAGCAATACCATTGAATGGGCAAATGTAATTTACCTGATAACAGATAGTGCAACCTCACTTCTAAATAATTTACCTCCATTGCCATATAACCTCTCTATTAGCCGATTGGTTCTGTATTTACTTATAAATTTGATTATTTAAATGCCTCCAATGATCTCAATCTCATGGCAAATTCTTCATCTGAGTTTCATCTTCCTCTTCAGCTTCATGAATTGCACCCATTTGCCTATTCCTCTTCCTTGTCACAAACTCTTCCATCTTCTTACTCTCTTTCCAATTCTTCCTCTTCTTATCTTTCGTTTTTCCCTATTCCTTTAATCGCTTTAGCCCTCTTTATCCCTAAGTGTAAAAGGACACATCTTCTCTATTTAGTTGGACATCGTTTAATGAGGTCTGCACATGATTAAGTGGCATCTTGTGTTGGAATATGCTCTTCTATGCTTTTACATGTAATTAGAATCGATTACTTATCTTTGGCAAGGTTGGAACTGAAGATACATGAGATGGGAATAAAATATCACTTTATAGCTTTAGTCCCAAGTGGTTAAGTGAGAATTGCTTGTGTATGCTTAAGTATCAAGAGGCCCCAGATAAGCACACATTTTAAGTTTGATTGCCCTCCCATAACCTTTTACATCCCTGCACCTTCTGATTTTTACAACCCATATACTCTCGTCTAAACCAAATTCCACCATCACCTTTAAAAAAAATATTAAGGACGAACTTATAAAATTATCTAAATGATGGGTTTTCAAATTCCAATTAATTTTTTCCCACCTTGTGATCATGCAAACCCTATTTAGCTGATTTTCCCCTGTTTCGTCTCTCTCCCCAACCATAGCCTCCTTCACCATAAATAACTTTGTCATCACCCCAAATTGCAAGCCCAGTCACCGAAATAATAAAAATAATTGATATATACTTATACTATCAAGATTTGGTTCGGCCCTTAAAGGGACCTAGGGTCTATTCACACGTTATGTGGACTTTAACCCATTCTTCGCTAGGAGATTGTGGATCCTTCATATTCTATGTATTTTGTTTACTTGGTGGACTACGAGTCATTCACTCTTTTATATATATGAAACATTCCCCAACCTCTCTCTCTCTTATATTCTTTTATATATATATATATATATATATATACACACACACACATGCCCTATATGGAAAAATTCATAAAGTATAAAAGAGAAATATAAGAAAATGATAAAATTACCTAAGAAAAATGAAAAAGACAACACAATAACCAAATCTTATCCCATTAGGGGTGTCAGCTATATGAATCTTTCTACATTATTGGAATATATCCCTTACTATATCATTATCTATATTTAAATATATTTTATCTTATTTTATTGTTACTAGCCAAGTCTTTTTTTGATCTTCCACTCCCCCGTTTGATATGTATATTTATCATAGTTTCACATCATCTAACTATCGTCTAACTGAAACATGTATTGATGTCGAAGTACATGTCTGTACCATCTTAAACATGTCTCTCAGAGTTTTTCCTCAATAAATGTAACCCTAACTTTCTCTTTAATGTTTTTATTTTTTATCTTGTCCATTCTCGTAGATTCACACATCCACCTTAATATTTTTATCTCTGCAACTGCTCATGTGCTCGAGTCATAACTCAACATTCAGCTCAATATAATATAATAGGTCTCACTGCCATTTTGTAGAACTTCCTTTTAAATTTTAAAGATACTTTGCAATCATATAGAACACTCGACGATCTCCATTTCAATCATCTTGCTCTTAATCCCTTCGTCCTTTTACAAAAATGATCCTAAATACTTAAAACTCTCAATTTCAAATAACTTGGCATTTCCTATTTTAATAATTCTCATATTACATATTAATATTGTTAAACTTAAATTTTATATATTCTGCGTGTACTATACTAAGCCTAAAAACCTTTCACTTCCGTATTTCTCGTTAAAATTTGAATTCAGTATTTATTTTTTCACGTGTCTCATTTAACAAAATAATATCATCTACAAACATGCAATACAGTATTATGTCTTGGATATGCCCAATGAGTTTATCCATCATTGATATAAAAAAATAGAGACTTAGAGTTGATCCTTGATGTAACCCTATCTTTATAGAAAATATTTCGATTAATCCGCCTAACGTTCACTCTTGTCATTACATCATCATAAATATCATTAGTTTAATATATGCTACGCTCACATCTCTTTTTAATAGAGTTCTCTATATAATTTTTCTTGGGACTCTATCATGAGCTTTTTTTTAATCAACAAATATTATGTGTAGATCTTGCTTGTGTTTCCGATACTTTTCAATTAGTTGAGAGAAGATGTATAACTTCTATTGTCGACCTTTCAAGCATTAATCGAAATTAATTTTTATCACCATTATCTCCTTTCTTAATCTTTTTTCTATTACTTTTTCTCAGTTTACTCATTAGTTTAATACTCCTAATATACACAATTTTGTACGCCTCTTTTGTTCTTATATAAAGGAACTATAGTACTTATCTTCTATTAATCAGACATTTTTTTTGTTTTTAATATCAATTTAAATAATTTTATAAATCATTCAATATCTTTGTGGGATACGACAATTAAATATTAAGTGTCATTGGAGAAATAACCTTCTTGTATTGTTTGGGAATTTTTAGAATTTTTTTTTATAATTTAAACGGAGTTCGTATGACATATTTTAAGAGGATGCATCAATTGGACTAGGAGAAAACCTATTCGGAATATTCCTTAAGTGGGAATTGATTGAGGAATTAACTTAGGGTTTAATTAATTAAACTTAAGTTGAGATTATAAAACTTATTAATTCTTTTCTTTTCCCCTCATTTTTTCCCATCTTCCTCGATCCCCATTTTCCGCCCTCACTCACGCCACTCCTGATCGCTCATCGCCATCCATCGGGCTCGACGCCGAGAGCCCCAATTGTCTGCCTCCCGACCATGGGTGCCATTTCACCCGGAACCTCCCGGCCTCTCTACCCTAGAGTCAATGTCGTCGCATCCGATCCCACCGCATGCCACTCACCAACGCCACTACTCGGCCATCCCATGAGTCCTAACCTCCATCCATCGCCGCCACTCCTTTGCTCCGGCCGCCGCAGCCTTCGGATTGACGTGGGTGGCTCTCCACGACTACCACAACCGGGTTGTTTCATCTCTACTCTAGTCATCGTAGCCCGCGGCCACCATAGCAAGCTCGGGACCACGGTTGCTTGTAGTCTGTGCAGCAGCCTGCCATAGCCCAATGTTTCCCTACTTGGCCACAGATGATGGAAGTTTGCTTCGGCCACACATAGACACGGCAACCCACATACTGTACGCCGATGATCCAGAGCTCTGGCCATCTTCTCCAGCTATGCACCGCCTCCGGTCGTGAGCCACCAGCGCCCACCTTGAGCTTCCGTGAGTTTTGGATGATGAAACATGTTGTAAACCCTAATGTAATTAGGGTATAGAATGGATTAGGATTAGCTTAGGGTTAAACCTAATCTAATTACATATATGAACAAAGTTAGAGTTAATGACATGATTAGAACCCGAACCTAATTAATTGGATGGATTAAACTAGGGTTAGACCAAGTTTAATCATATAGTCAAGTTAATTAGACTAATCGATAAACGGGTTCAATTAGGGTTTACCCAAATTTGGTTTGGGATTTGATTTAGCTATTTACTTTATATATAATTAGCTAAATACATTATATGATTGCATGACTTTGATTTGGGACAAGCATCTCGATGTGGGATTTATTTGACACGAGCTACACATTAAAGGCGGGTATTTCTTCCTTGACCTAGGTAGTTTATTTATCTTAGTGCATGGATTTAGTTGACTGATTAAGTTGTTTTACCTTGACTCTATTCGTATTTATCCATACTTGATACTTACGTGTTTGATCTTAGAGATGATTTCTTTATTATCTATACAGTCTCGTTTTTGGATATTCTTACTCTGCAGGATATTCTTACTCTGCAATGTACACACGTGTATAGTGTGTATTATAGAAGTTATCATGTTGATTATGCGTATGTTAATGTGCACACGTGTCTAGTGTGTACTATAAGCATTGCTACTTATTGTATATGTTGTTAGTAGACACCCGTTAGATCTTTTGATACATATAGATATATCTGAATAATGAATCTTATTTCTGGATAAACCCATGTGGTATATGCACACATGTTGTGCATATTTGGCATGATTTATTGGAAGAATCTTGTTGATTATATCTATGTTATGAGTGCATACGTGTCTGGTGTGTCTATTGGAAATATCATGTTGATTAAACCTATATTGTGTGTATACGGATTTTGTGAGTATTATAGGAGGTAACTTGTTGATTATACCTCTGTTGTGTGTGCACATGAGTCTGGTATGTATTATTGGAGGTATCTTGTCGATTATACCTATGGTATGTGCACACATGTCCAACATGCTTAATTGGAAGTATCTTGATGATTATACCTATGTTATGATTGCACATGTGGTTGTCATGTGTGCACATATGTCTATTGTGTATTATTGGAGGCATTATGTTGATTATATCTATGTTGTTGTGTGCACACGTGTCTGGTGTGTTTTATAGTTGTTGCTGCTTACTGTATATATTGTCTGGTGGACAGCTGTTGGATCTTCTTATACATATAGATATATGTGTAAGATCATGTTCTGGATATATCGTTGATTACGATGCTAGATATAATTGTGTATCATTGCATAGAGTCATATACTCCTGTTGATATAGTCGGTTACTATATTAGTAATACTACGTTGTTGTCGGTATATCTTGTCAATTAAGTCTCCTACGAGTGGATGACTGACTAAAGTTGAGAGAGTTGACAATGACCAATATATCCTATCAACTAAGTCTTCTACTAGTGAGTGGCCACAACGATGTTGAGAGAGTTGACAGTGATCGTGTGTATATCCTGTCGGCCAGGACTCCCACCCATTGTAGGTTGAGGTCAGGCCATAGTGATTGTTTACATCTGAACTTGCATGTATCCTGTCGGGCAGGGCTCTCACCTATTGTAGGTTGAGTCAGAGTCAGTTGATAGTGATTGTTATGCATCTAGACTTGCATGTATCCTATCGAGCAGGACTCCCACCCGTTATAGATTGAGGTCAGAGTCAGTCGACAATGATTATTATACATCTGGATTTGCATGTATCCTATCGACCAGGGCTCCCGTTGTAGGTTGAAGTTAAAGCCAATCGACAAAGTGTTATATCTTGGGCTGCCCAAATATATGATAGAGTGATCTCGCGCAACCCATAGCTAGATAGTTATTTCCTGTCTGCCCACAGTGATATGTGGTAGAGTGATCTCGCGCAAACAAGGCCCCTGACATTTCGGACTGCCACAATAATCTAGCGTAGAGTGATCTCGCGCGGTCCCTAGTTAGATAGTTACATGTCTTGGTCATTTGTATTGCTTGTGGTGGAGCGTTGATCTCACATATAATGGTTTGCTTGTGGTTTTATCCTTGGATTGTTATACCTTAGGCCGCCTACAGTGATATGTGGTAGAGTTGTATCGCGTAGCCCATAGCTAAATGAATACTACCTATCTACCCACAGTGATCTGTGGTAGAGTGATCTCGCACAGATAAAGACACTGACATTTCAAACTGCCTACAGTGATTTGTGGTATAGTGATCTCGCAGATAGGGACCTTGACATTTCGAACTGCCCACAGTGATATGTGGTAGAGTGATCTCGCAGATAGGGACCTTGACATTTCGAACTGCCCACGGTGATTTGTGGTAGAGTGATCTCGCGCAGTCCCTAGCTAGATAGCTAGAATGTCTTACTCATTTATATTGCTTGCGATGGAGTGATGCTCCTAGGGTTGGCATTTTTTATAAAATTCCCAACCCTTCTTGACTCCCAACCCGTTCCCGTCCCGAATTTTTCCCTACCCGAATGCTTCCCGACCCGAGTGGTCGGGATTTTTCCCAACCCGATCAAAATCGGGAAAAGGATCAGGAACACAGGCTCTACCCGACGGGATTCCCGACCTGACCCGAATATATTAAAAATAATTTTTAATTAGACTTTTTAAAAAAAAAAATAACATAGAAAACTAGGGTTAAAATTAAAATACTAAAAATGAAGGATGATTTAAAAAAACACGAAAAGAAAAGTAGAAAAGTAAGAAAACTAGGGTTAGACACTTGACTTACGCATCTACAGATCTACTCATTCAGTCGTTCACGCCACACGTGAATCACGCCATTCGCCCTTCGCCGTTTGCCCTTCACCCTTCGCCCTTCACCCTTCGCCCTTCGCTGCTTGCCATTCGTCGGTTTATTCCACTGGAACCCTAGCCGACGCACACACCTCCTTTTCGATCTGCTGCTGTCGCCTGTCTGTACGGGAGCTCCCTTATCTCTCTTCCATCTCTCTGCGTGTTCCGCTACAGCGTCCAAGCCGTGCAGCCTTCCCCGTTCCTGTATCGGGTCTTCACGGAAGACGTTCCCCTCCCTCCCTTAGTCTATGCTCTACTGGCTAGTAAGCCAAGGTAGCAAATGGCCACATTGATCTATAAAGGTATTTGCCAAAACTTTGCTGCAATTGCTACATTAGTTACAATCATAGCTTCTCTTTGTTGTTGTTGCTTTCATATGGATTCAATCAATTTGTTCACCATGATGGCATATTTATTGTGTTTATGGTGAACTGAATTTTCTTATAATGTTCTCTACATGTTATATAGATTTTATATTTTTCTTAGATCTTGCTCCCTAATTACTTGAGTATCGTGAACATGCATTTGTATGTCATTTTGTTTGGTACAACTATCTAAATATTTTGTGTTCTACCTTGTGATAAGTTCCTTAGGGTCTCAGTAAAGTGTTGATTCAAAAGTGTTCTGCCTTGCGATCTATTTTTGTGTATATTTTTAAACAGAATGTTAAATTGTCAATCTCTATTTTTCTTAAATCTTGCTTCCCTAGCATGCTCTTTTCAATAATATTTGAATGTTTCTAACTATACTATCTGATTCTAAACGATACCGTATTCATATTATTATAGTCATTCATTCATGGATGCATCTAGCGGAAGTGGTAGCTCTCCTTCCACCACTCAACCTCACTCAGTATCTCCATCCAAAACATCAATCATTCATGAGGAAGTAGTAGATATTGGAGGCAAAAGGAAAAAAAGTAGCGGATGTATGGTCACACGTCAAGAAAATTATAAGGAAAAATGACAACAATGAGGTCACTGCTGTTGTTGCTATTTGCAAGTATTGCAAAACTGAAGTTCCCACCCATGGTAGAACACATGGGAATAATGGCATTGATGGGCATGTGATGAAATGCAAAAAGAATCCTCATAATGTGGTTGATCCTGTCTGAAATCTACGAGAAGGTGTGCTGGTCCTGATGAACGATGATTTCAAGGAAAATGAACTCCTAGAGATCCAGAAGAGCTCCTCAACGATCCTGCCCAAGACGAGCCAACAAAGTGTTAATGACCTAAGATCAAGGTGGGGATCCCTAGCTAGGTCCTCCGACGCTCCAGTCAATTTTTTCTCTTGGAGGTGGAAGAAGAAGAAGAAGTACCGTAATGAACGTACTCATAAGTAGAGTTTTGGATACTAGAGTTGCATACCTTGCCAACGGAGAGGATCCCCCTTTTTATATTACCTCATATAATCTCCGTAGTCATGAGGTGGTCCTTGGTTTGTTAGAGTTTGTTAGAAGATGAAGTACCACTTTAGGATTCGTGCAATAATCCCTCAAGGAATTTTCTTTTACCCCATATATACCTCTTTTGTTGTTTATGACTTATATTCTTGATGAGGTATGAATAGGAATATATGCCCATAACTGAAGAAGCACATAAGCACATTTGTGTTAGCTCAATCTTCCTTCGATCGGTAATACACTTAAAACTATATAAGGTTAAGTGCCTTTAAGCTCGGTTAAGCTTTGTCCGGCAGAGTGCATATAAGCACACTTGTGTTAGCTCAGTCTTCCTTCGATCGATAATACACTAAAAACTATATAAAGCTAAGTGCATTTAAACTCGATCGGGTTTTGTCCGACCGAACGCATATAAGCGCATTGGTGCTCGTTCGATCTTCACTCGACCGGTAATATACTAAAAGTTATATAAAGCTAAGTGCCTTTAAGCTCGGTCGGGTTTAGTCCAGCCGAGCGCATATAAGCACATTGGTGCTCGCTTGGCCTTCACTCTGCCGGTAATATACTAAAAGTTGTATAAGGTTAAGTGTCTTTAAGCTCGGTCGGGCTTAGTCCGGTCGAGCGCATATAAGCACATTGGTGTTCGCTCGGCCTTCACTCGGCCTATAACATACTAAGTATAAGGCTTAGTACCTTTAAGCTCGGTCAAGCTTAGTCCGGTCAAGCGCATATAAGCACATTGGTGCTCGCTCAGCCTTCACTCGACCGGTAATATACTAAAAGTTGTATAAGGCTGAGTGCCTTTACACTTGGTCGGGCTTTGCCCGTCCGATCGTATATAGGCACACTTATGCTCATCCAGCCCTTGCTTGGCCGATCATATACTAGAAACTTTCATAAAGCTAAGTGTTTCTAATCTCGATCAGGTGTCACCTGACTGGGCGCCTACGAAAAACATTTTATTTGGTCAGTCATTACCCTACTAATTATACATTCACCTAGCTATGGGTCTCTCCTTTCTTTCTCTTCTGTGACCTTCACATCGTCCAACAAGCCGGCCTATCATAACTCATATCACTGTGAAGTCAGGTTCTTCTCAACCAACCTTAACACAATCATCCCTGAGTAATGCTTTGACACCCCACATCTTTAGCCAAAAAAATCTTGAAGATAAGGTTGTCGCATTTACTGTTAAAGATGAGATGTCGTTTAGAGTAGTGGAAGGGACAGGGTTTGTAGAGATGTCAACCTCAATTCAAGATTCCCAATAGAAAGAAAATTACATCTCTTATATGGGATTTATATGCAATGGAGGTGGCTAAGATAAAGAGTATTATTGGTGATCAAAGGGTAAGTATCACGACCGATACTTGGACCTCATTTCAGAATATCAATTACATGGTAATCACAGCTCATTTCCTAGACAATGATTGGAAGTTGCATAAGCGAATATTAAATTTCACCAAGATTATCTCTCACAAAGGAGATGACATTGGCAAAGTTTTAGAAATGTGCTTGAACAATTGGGGGATAGATAAAGTTTTCACTATCACATTTGATAATGCTAGCAAGAACGATAAAGCAGTGGAGTATATGAGAAAAAGGCTAAAGGAAATAGACACTCTATTATTTGATGGTAAGTACTTGCATTTGAAATGTTATTGTCATATTATAAATTTAATTATCAAGAGTGGGTTGAAATTTCTTAATGAGTCAGTTGAGTCCATTAGAAACTGTGTGAAATATATTCACTCTTCTAGGGCATTGTTGGACCAATTTAGGGAGTGTGGTATCCTATTGAAGATGGATAAAATGTCAACTGTTCCAATGGATGTGCCTACGAGATGGAATTCCACCTATACAATGCTTTTTGTTGCATACAAGTTTAAGAAAGTGTTTGATAGGATGGTAGAGAATGTTCAATTTGTCGAATACTTTGAAGAGGTAGATAGTTCAGAGAAGAAAAAGAGAGTGGGGCCTCCTATGGAAAAAGATTGGGAGAAGGCACGAGTCTTTGTGAATTTTCTCAAGAGGTTTCATGATACTACATTGCAACTTATTGCTACCAAGAAAACTACATCACCCTTGATTTGGGAGGGAATAGTTGCAATGAGGACGGTCATTGATGAGACAATACTTGACACTACTAATCCTTCATTGCAAGAAATTGCTAAGAGAATGGAGTGTAAGTTCAAGAAGTATTGGGGTAATCTTGAGAAGGTGAACAAGCTTATTTTCCTAGGTCACATTCTAGATCCTCGTTATAAACTTCAAATGAATGGGATCCATTTGGGAGATATGAATTTGGATACTAGTAAAATACAATCCTTTGTTGACAGTTTAAAGAATTGTCTAATGGAGTTGTATCATGCATATAAAGGGAATTCACCTTTGGATCGTATCAATGGGATTGATGATGGCGATGTAGACAAAGATTTGATGGAAATGTATAAGAATGATCCTATTAAACTAAATTACCATCTGAAAATGGCTCAAGTAAGAAAAACTCAAAAGAAATAACCAATGAGGTGGACAAGTACTTCTCGGATCCTTTTGTGAATTGGAGTTCAAGCTTCGATATTTTAGAATGGTGGAAAGGGAATACAACGACATTGCCAGTCTTTTCTAAGATTGCCAAGGATATTTTTTCAATCCCTTCATCTACTATTGCTAGTGAGAATGCTTTTAGGCTTGGGAGGAGGTTTGTAGATCCATTTAGGGCATCATTGCATACCATTTTGGTGGAGGCACTAGTGTGTACTAGTGACTGGCTTAGAGGTGAAGAAATTAACTTATACAATGAGCCGACAGAAGACGAATTCAACTTTTATAAGGATTGTGAAAAAGTGGTCACAAGTAAGTCAATATTTAACTTGTTTATCTTGGTATACACTATAGATTATGCTTATATGATATTTGTTTTTTTGGAGGTACCCTCATTTCTTAATTGTGGATGCTCCTACTTACCAAATATTAAAGAATCTGAATATCATTTGCACTGGTGTTTTGTGAATGATGATCTTTAAGACATCCACTTAGTTACCTACTGATATTTTCATAATCAAGTAATTGACATTTTTATAATCAAGTAACTTATTGTTGTTATCTCCATCAATGTGTATCTTTTTATTTACCTGAAAACTCTAAGTTTTATATTAGTTTCTGCATGAAAATTTCTTGTAAACATGGAGTATTGATGAAGTCATTTATGAACATTGGTGGTGATCATGTGAAAATTCTAGTAATCTTTTAATAATCATGTTCAAGACATTGAAGCTCATTTCAATGAACACCAGCATCCGGTTCTGTGCACCAGAATGTGAATATCGTGTTCAAGGATCCCATGTTCTGTTCTTGGTTCTTGGCTTATTTCAATTATCCCATGTTCTGAATTTTTGACTCGGGTTTTTTTTTATTCATCTGCAATAGACATTTCTTTTTTTTCTCTCCCTTTAGTAAAAGCTGGACTAACCATTGAAGCACAACATTTAATCTAACATGTAAAGACTTAATAACTAAAGCACTTTCTCTTGACATCAGGTCTCTATGGTCTCAAAGATGAAGCGTGAAAATTTTATGGAAATGTTGGGATACTGTGTTGATGGGAATATGCATTTGATGGTCTATGAGTTTGCAACCATGGGTTCTTTGAACGATGTTTTGCATGGTACATAATAGTTGTATTTATTTCTCTATTTTTTTTCTTTTCAGTTGCTTGTTTACTTATTTCAGCACCTGTAAGGCAGTAAATTGTTTTTTATTACTTTTTTTAAACTGCAGGTAGCAAAGCAATCTCAACTGATTACTAATATCGACTCAAAATGCTGTTGTATAATGAAAATATTTGAACATTCGGAATATCATCTCCCTACCCGACGGAATTCCTAATATTCGGATCCCGACATTTGTTGGGTACGAGATCGAGAGAAAAATTAATTCCCAATTTTTATCAGGACGGGAATTGGATAAGATGGTTACGGGACAAGTCCCTACCCGATTCCACCCCTAGATGCTCCCACATATATTGTATTGCTTATGGTGGAGCATCGCTCCCGCATATGATGTACTGCTTGTGGTGGAGCGTTGTTCACATATGATGTATTCTTGTAATGGAGCGTTGTTCTTACATATGATGATGATCTATTACCATTATATGTACTAGCATAGACATTGCGGTACCCATGTTGATCATTATCTAACCCTGCTCATTGCATTATTTACAGTTGAGTTCAATGCTTATGTTGTAGATGCATGTTACACATATTTGAGATCTTGTCATGATTCATACATGTAAATTTATCATACATGTATATACTATCATACATATTGCTCAGGTGATATGAGCAGATTTGTTGTTGATTCCTAATGACTTACTGATCGTTATACCATGTGTGTTAGACCGATATTGGTATGTGTGATTATCATGTCACCCAGACTCACTGCTAGTCCCATGTCACAAATGAGATCAGTTTTCCGTGCTATTTCGTACTGCGCTATTTATACTTTGTATTCGAGCTTGGTTTTGTAATAATTTGCATTGCTCTTGGGTTTTGAACCTTGTGACCACTTTTATTCATTTTTTGGATTTTTATTGTGGTGTAAGTCATGCCGGCATGCAGTATGTTTATTATCTTGCGTGGTTTGTGTTTATACTTGCCGTGTAGGTGAGTAGTATTATTAACTTTCGCTGTATTTATGTTTCAGCTGTGTGGGCTGCTAATATAACTGTGTGGTTGTGATTATTTCCCGCCGTGTGGGATGTATATACAATTGCGTGATTGTGATTATTTTCCAACCGTATGGGTTGTCATTATCATACTTGTATAGCCGTGTAGCTATGTATCCAGATTTCGTATATTGTCATAAGGAGGGAGATGTTGTCTGTTTGTCGGGCAGGGACTCCCTCGGGGCGTGACAACCTTGTTTCCCTAGACATTTCCATACCTCTATCAGAATATCATCTGGTACAACTATTTTTCCATTTTTACATCTCATTTAAATTTATTCTATTTCTAAAATTTGAACTCTACGATAAAGATTTAAATTTTTATATTCATTTAACCTACTTAAATTAACTAAGTTAAGTTAGTCACCTAAACCTTCATTAAAAGTTGATGAAAATATCATTTCAACCGCTTATTTCCTCATCATTTACTAGTATTCTATTACATTCATCTTTAATACATCTTATTTGGATAAGATATCTTGTCTTCCGCTCTCTCACTTTAGTTATTCTGTAAATATCTTTCCCCTTCTTTTGCATCCAATTTTCGATATAAATATTCAAAAGTTTCATATTTAACTTCATTCAGCTTTCTCCTCTTTCTTGGCTACCGTATATTTTTAAAATTTTTCTCGCTCTTACAAGTACATAATACCTTATAAGCTGTTCGTTTTTCCTTCACTTTTTCTTGTACTTTCTCATTCCACCAGCAAAATTTTTTACTTGATAGTGCATGCCCCTTTGACTCATTGAGATACGTTCTCATCAGACCCGGCAACGTGAACTCTTCCATATTTAACATTATGCCCGAGTTCTCATAAAAATGTAGTGGTCATTATGGAGACGCTACAATCGAACCTTTTAATACATTCCTTCTGGGAAATAACTTAGCATTAGCATAATAGTTTGATGGATCCATTTATTGAGCATTTGTCTAAATTCAGCGTTAGTTGGCAACCTAACACCACTCTCACCCTTTCTCATCCGGATTTGGGACTGATACTGGTGAACTTAAAGAAAAATGAAAGAGAAATAAAGGAAATTTAATGATGATTATTTAATGCTAAGAGGATATGAAATTCTATCTAACATGCTATTTTTTCCCCCTCTATAAGATACTATACCATACACATTTCCTTTTATCCTACCTTACATAAGTGTACTCACACCTCACTTTCTTTTAACAAGGTTCATAAACTTGAGGTGATTTTCATGGTTGGATTTCTCATATTAAGTCATGTTTAGAGATATCCCGTGACTATGTTGGAGATGAATTTTTATGTTTTTTTATTTTCATGTTGCACATGTTATTGTTTTGATCCATTTTTCTTTTTACATATTTTACTTTATTTTTAGAATAAATTCAGTTATATTTATTAGCACAAATCAGACATTTGTGTCAGTATATTTCAATTTATTTAATAATAATCCAACAATTATTATTATTCCGTCTTGTGTATTTATTTGATGTTTTCATTTTGTAGTTATGATACAACTGTGGATGGATTTTGTTATGAGCGAGGAGTTTTGTCCCTTAATAAAAATGAAGCTATTGGGTCATTACAACTATTTTGTATTACTCTTCTAGGCTTCCCTTTTTTTCTTCGTTTTTTGCTTTGCGGTCTCTCTATGACCTCTTTCAAATTTTCTTCCTATTCCTCCATAAATACTTTTGACCGTTTCACTATTTTAAAGGATGACAAGGTGACATATACATTGTT
The DNA here is from genome assembly GCF_018446385.1 of Zingiber officinale. NCBI lineage: Eukaryota > Viridiplantae > Streptophyta > Magnoliopsida > Zingiberales > Zingiberaceae > Zingiber > Zingiber officinale. The sequence continues at coordinate 45,087,905 of NC_056002.1, read as the reverse complement.
TGGACATGTTTCAACAAATCAACATTAGAGGAACAATGACAAAATTTCCCAAAGCCCTTAATCCTCTTCATATTTCCATATGGAAAAAATGTCAATCATCCATTGTAAAATACACAAAATCTAACAATCAATAGTAATTAACAATTTAAAATATAATATATATAAAGTATATATCACTTGTAAAATAGCTAATCTCATCTAATGGAATAAGCCTTGGTTGTTGTTGGTTGACGTATTTATCACTTGCAAAACTAAATTCATTTTATGTTACATACTCAAATAGAGTAATTTAGGATTTTAAGTCAATTTGGTTCATTCTAAACGGTCCAAATGAACAAATAAGAAATTTGTTTCTGGTAACTTATGTGGGTCAGATGTCATATGCCCCCATTATGTGGTCATCTTTTTATAAGTAGTACAACATAAATGAGAATGTTAAGAACAAATTATTAGAGGCTACAACTGAAAACATCACTTCAAAATAGCACCTCTCGTGCATGATTAAAATTTCAAGTTATGATAAGAGCATAGAGTTGGGTAAATAATATGATTAATGATGTTAAAAAGGTCAAAACTAAGGAAACGTTTACTCAACACAAGTAACAAAAAGGGCATTTATGCTTTATAGCAAGAACATATTTATATAAATGTCTCTAAGTAGTTGGCATTTACATATTGAATTTTGTTATTATACTAAGTCATCTCTCCGCACAGGAGACAAACTTCACCAAATTGAACTAACATAACTGATCAAATATTATCAAACTAGCAAAAGATAGTGAAGGAAGCACTAACTAAATTGTTTATACCGTTTTTGTTTATTTAGAGGCTGAAAATTTGTGGAATTGGGTGCTACTATGGTGCTGTACTCACTGAATGTCAAAGCTAATACTTTCAAGCCAAATACATTATTAATGGGTATTTGATTGCTAGCTACTAGTTAGGTTGTGTGCAACAATCCAAAATGCAAATAATATAAATGATATTTGCAACTACGTCAATTAACCATTTCATGCAACCACAGTCACTTTAGAAGGTATAGTTACTAATTGACTAATCACATTCTAATTGTCCAATATGTATGAGACAATTATTTTTATATAAAACATGAAGATTGATATTAGACTAGTGTGTCCTTTTTTTCGCACTTCTAATTATCCTAATTTAAACTAAAATTTATAAGACCTTATCAGAGTAATAACTTGCTCAACATCAGTACAAAAAATGCACTTTACTAATTAGCTTTTACCCATTACCTTATCTATTCAAAAAGTTTAAAACAAAAGAGAGTTTATATCATCAAACTTTCTTTTGATTTCTAACACTAATAACCTGATAAAAGGATGGCATCGTCTTAATGCCTTCTTTTAAGGTCTGACTGCCGATGAATTTTCAGTGTACAGACAGTTTGCAGGTGAACAAATGCCTGTATAGCCTTTCCACAGCTATGTTTGTAAAACATTGCACAGGCAACAAAACAGCCTTAAGTTAGAGTTGAAATATTTGCAGACGTCATCATGTATGAGGACTAATTAAGCATAGGAAAAAAAATAGTCATAACAGTAATACTAGAATTCCAGCTCCTAAGGTTAAATTACATTAAAAATTCCATGACAATAGGATGTAACCATTTGGTTCCAGTACTGTAAATTGACAAATAAGAATTAGTATTTAAGTGTTTATTTGTAACATTAAATTTGTAGAAGAACATACCTAGGCTTTACCAAGTATACCACAGTAAAGGCAGTGGCCAAAAAGAAGCATAGTCCTCCAATTGTGAGATATGCAATGCCAGTAAAGTCATTTTTTCCACCAAGCCAGCTTGAGGTGGAAAGAACCAACTTCTTCTTGCCACTAAAACTATATGTATTGTAATAATTCTGTATTATCACTGTTATGGTTTCATTTACTCTAAGATTTTGTTCTATTTTTCCATATGGCTTCCTGAAAGTTGGAAGGGCAGCAGTCCGCATCCAAACAATGAGATCCTCCTGCTGACTCAACTGCATATTGAAAGCATAAAAGCTAAGTCAAAATTTAGATTCAGTTGTAATATTACTAGAAGAGCAAATGGGCAATCATAACGAAACTTGAACATATCAACATAATTATGAAAGCATGGGAAGATTTTGATTGCAAAAACAACAAACTAATTACAGATCAACAATAAAGACAAGAAAGTGCTGACAGTAGTTCAGGACCAAGAGCTGTATTTAATATCCAGTCCATTCCGAACTCAAAATAGTAGAAGAAAATTTACAAGCAAGGAAGAATGGGAAAAAAAAGCACAACCTCGTGGTTCAGATCATTATAATACATTATCAGAATTCATTAGATTTGAGTTGTAAGAAACACTCAGTCTTTTTTGGACATGAAACACTAAGCCATAAGATCATTTCACTGGTTAACCAGAAATCTCAGAATAATTGTAGCAGAAAAATAGAGCATATTACTTGGCAAATTCAAACACTCAAATGACTTGCTATTCAGAAGTGGAAGTTGAAATTGCATTTAAGTTGTGTTAATATTATTGATTAAAAACTGAAAGGATGTAATAAAAGAAACAGAGTCTCACTGGTATGCTTTCATTAAGTGAAGCACCGCCTTTCATGGTACCATTCTGAAAGTTCCTTGGAAAGACATTATCTCCAAATTTATGATCCCTGTCACTTTTCCAAGAAATGCCCACCTTGTTCACAGTCAAATTTTGGTTGCCAATGGAAAAACTGTAAGTATCATTAAATAAACTCCATGCAATAAGACCGCAAGGGAGAATTGGAGAACCATCAGGTGTAGTCTTTTCAGGATCACAACCACTAGTATCATTTGCTTTGTCAGAGTCCTTGAGCTGTGCATCATTTCGGCTCTTTACATATCTAGATGAAATTTTCATCATCAATCATGCAGTCAGTTAAACATTGAAAAGTTCTTTGTCTATATCTTCATAAGGATAAGGCAATTACTTAAAGTCATGAAAAATTGAACCAAAGGCCATAGAACAGAAACATGATTACTAATAGAGAAAATAGTACTGCTAGCTATAGAAGATTGTGCAGTGCATACCTCCTATGGTTCTGGTAGAAGTTATCGAGCTGGTAGTAGACATAAATAGGTTGATCCATGTCTTTTGGTACCTAAGAGAAAGAGAGGTGCTAATAGTCATTAGCTTTTGCAAAGCTACATTGCTTGTCAAGATAACCTACAAAAAACAAGTTTTCAACAGCAACAAACTAAATCTCTGGTTACATAGTGATGACAGAAATTAAGTTCTCTCTCCTCTCTATTGCAGAAATAGGTATTAAGTACAAGAAATATCTGTTACCGTGAGTGTTATAATGCAGGTTTTGCTAGTATTTGCATTCTGGATGTATGCAACCTTTTCATCCTTTGTGTTTCCATGTATGCAAACTGCATCATAACGATATACAATTTCAACAACCTACAAATATAAGTAACAGTCAGATATAAATTGTGCTATAAGACATCAAAAAAACTACTCATCTTATCAGCCATTAACACACCTTGTTGGAGGCCATCAGCGCTGCAACACCAATGGGGACAAAAATGACACCAATAAGTGTGAAAACAGTTATCACCTACAAGATAAGCCACGAGCTTTTTCTCTCATATCCAGTCCAAAACCTAGTAGCAGATGATTTGCAATAAGACAAAGTTTACCCATCTTGGAGTAAGGATTGGTTTACAAGCTGGTAGCTCTTGCTGTGTAAACCTGGAATCTGAGCATCCAATAGAAAACAAACAAGGTCAGTAGACTCCAGAAATTTTTTTAGCGTGAATCAAACTGGGATATGCAAGGGGGCTATGGAAAAACTATCATAAAACCATTCTCCTTGGAATGCAAGGCCACATAAGTAGTTGTAGAGAATTAGCTGAATTGTTTAGTTGTAAACATAAAAAATCTCATCTTAAGCTTTTGGGCTGCCTAAGGGGTAGTTGCTTAACCAAGTTAGATTGACAGCTGGCCGGCCAACCACTCTCAAGAATGAATTAGCTTTTTGGAAGACACATTACTGTCCAGAGGAAGGTACCTCGTATTGATAACTGCATTCTCAGCTCAATACTGTGCTACTTCTTATCAACATCTAAAGCTCCAAAGTGGGTTCTCAAGCAAAATGATGGACACCAAAAAGGGTGTGGTATAGAACACTCCATCTATCTTGTTGGATGAAATAGTCATATTATTATGGGCTATCACATAGGGGGTCAGTAACTTAGATGAATGAACACGACACTGGCTGAAAAATGGAGGTTGATCTTGCTTAATTTGGTCAATAGCTGTTACTCCTTGAACAAAAGTGGCAGGAAACTAATTTAAAAAAATCCTCTTTCATATGGAAGGGTGTTGTACAGTCCTCTATGTTGGCGCAGCGGGGCCGATAAGAGGGCGCAGCGTCTGTTAAAAAAAAACAAAACCTTTCTCTATTTTTCCAACTAAGATTAGTAGCACTATCACAATAATTATAAACTCAAATGAACAACTAATACAATTAAAAGAGGCTAACAGGTTTACCTTAGCTAACTAAGGTTTGTTAATCCAAGGCGGTTGCAAAGCTCCACTAGAAATTTCTCCTTCGTGTAGGCAGAGAAGCCTCTTACAATCTATGAAAAACTCAAAAAAGACTAGGAAATTGATTACAACAGTTGTTGCCCTATTTCCTAGCTCCAGGGACCTTTTTATAGCTCCTGGAAATCCTATGTGTAGATTGAGGGCGCCTCCAAGGTGGATGGAGGGCGCCTCCAAGGTGGATGGAGGGTGCCTCCAGCAAGACAGCCGCGGATAAAGCTTTATCCGCTGCCAACGGCTACTTTGGCCAGGTCGAGGGTGCCCTCCATAGGCATGGAGGGCACCCTCCGTCTGAAGATGGCAGAGGCGTATGGGGCGCCTCGGAGGCGCTTTCAACCTCTGTTGAGAGCGCCTCCAGCAAGTTTGCTCAGCTCCTTTCGCTCTCTTGCTAGTTTGATCGCCTGGGTGATTGCAGCCACCCGATATAGGGCTCACCTGAACCCAATTTCCGACCTTTTTCTCAAGCAGATTTTCGTTCCGACTTCTCGTCCCTCGAACGTCGCGTACGTTCTTCTCGTACACCGGTGTACTCTTCTGCAGCCCTTTCGTCTCTCGGATGCACCAAGTCCGTCGGCTCCCTTCTCGTGTCATCCTTTTCGCTAGCTGTGTCTTTTGCTCTACTTCTTGTGCTCCTAAGCTCCTGCACACTTAGACACAAGGATCAAAGCCAAACAAGACTTAATCTAACTTGGTTGATCACATCAAAACAATCACGGGGCCCAACACTCTACCCTCTGCCGGATGAAACATTCTCTTTCATATGGAGAGACAATCAACCTCTGGAAGGAAGCTTGGGTTAGTTCGTTCTCCCTGACTCTGCTCTTTCCAGGCAATTGCAAGGATTATGGGCCAAGTATCTGAAATAACCTGGAATCTCCACCACATAATCACCCTCCACCACATAATCACCTTCGACAGATAATGGATTTAGCTGAAGACTTCAGGCTTGCTACTAATTAAAGATAACATTTGATGGCAGTAGACTAGCTTAGGATTCTAACAAGCCTGCCTACTCAACCCTTAGAAACAGGGGTCAAGAGTTATATTGGACTGGACCCCTATGAAATTGTAGAACAGAATTGAAAATCAACAAATTTAATTGGCTCCAATGCCTTGACAAATTACCAAGAAAAAGAAATTCCGTCACAAGGAATTAGAATTTCAGCTGTTTTTTCTCATTTCAGAGAAAAAGATGAGGAAAGAGATCATATTTGGTAGCACATGTATGGAAAATACTCGTTCAGACAGAGAATGATTCCAACAAAATATATATATTAATTACAGCTACCTGCTTGATACATGGTGCTTGTGACATCACAATTAACAATTCTTACAACAGGCACACACACAACAGAAGAAGATATGCACAACTGCTTTTCGTGATTCTGTGTATTGATTGTTCAAACCTTAGGGTAAAAGACTAGGAAAGTTCTCTAATGCTGAAAATGAGGACTCTAGATTTAATACTACTCCACTCCGTAACTAAATTACAGCGCAATCATTTTAACTCTTATGAATGAAATCTGACCTCGGCCGTCTTTCCTTGAACACACATCAGAAGCTGACATTGAAACAACAAAAGAACAAAGAAAGAAGAGTCCCATGCCCAAACCCCCAAATCTAATTAGAAAGGGAAATTAAGAAAGAAAAAAGAAATTCCAACGAACAGTTTAAAGTGATGCCGCACAAAAGCAATCCTACAAAGCAAAGTTTTCCACTCTAAATCCTATATTGAACAACAGGAAATAAAGCGATCTTACACTTCGGCCTGTTGGAATTCCGCCTGGGAGCCGGTACATCCCCCGATCCAGAGCTCGTGCTAGCAGCAGAATTATTCATCCCCTAGAACACCAGAAAGCGAGCCAGAGAGCAAGAAAGTGAAGATTACTGGACCGAAGACGGAAAATCTGTTCTAAATCCCTCGATCAACAAACCGAACAAGCTCAGATCTTTGCTTATGCAAGTTCTTCTGCTCCCACCGCAGTCGAGTCGACGTTTGACCGCACAACAGATGCGACTTCGAACGGACATGGGAAAGCAGAGAGAGGGTTTAAGTTGTGCCGCAGGTTCTACGAATGAGCTGGTTAAAGCTATGACCGGATCTCCAATAGCGAAAAGTATATTTTACACTGAGGGCGTATTGAATCAGCGGTTAGGATAAGAAAGAGGTGGGACGATTGGTATGTTGAAATGAGAAGAGGGGAATCTGTTGTATGTAGCCTTGGAGAGGATCCGATTGGTCACGAGAACTAATTCCAGAAGCAAAATCCGGAAGACGCGTTGGTTGAACAATTATGGATTGGCAAAGATCAATCACGCGTGGCCATCGTCAAATTAAAATAAATTAAACATATTTTCCACGAAAGACACTCTTTTCTAAAAAAAAAATTATAAAACACGTCTCAGCATATTTTTTTATTTTAATATAATTATAAATACTATCTATAAAATAAAATTATTTTAATTTGAGTAAACTTACTATACATAAATATTATTATATTAAAATCTTTTTTATCAATTTTGGTGAAAGCTATTTGATTAAAATTATTTTAACTTATCAAATTAGGCAAATATTATTATAGTAATTATTATCCATAACTACTATAATTATAGCAGCTATATTATAACAACTTGTAGCTTGTTATAACTATTTTGAATATATTTTTTTTACTAAATTATAGTTATTTTGAAAATTTTAAATAATTTTAATTAAGTTTATAAAAATAATTTAATATAATAGTATTTTATGCATAATATTTTAATTAAATTGATCAGTTTATTTTAATTTATTAAAGTAGCTATGTCAATATTTTTAGGATGGAAATATATCGTGATATTATTTTTAATTTTTCTTTTGAAAAAGAACATTTTTTTATAAAAATAATAATTACGAACACCTTTTAATTTTTTTTTTCTCAAAATAAATATTGTAGTATTCTATTAAATAGATTTCTTAAGTGAAAAAAATAATTTAGGAAAACATGCTAAACAACCCTTGTGCTTTGTTTACCATAGAGGAGGGGTGTGCAAAATATCAATTAGGATTTAGGATATAGATATTAGGGGTTTAGGATTAAACCTGTCCCTAAGAGTCGAGCCATTTAAAGATGTCCTTATGAATACATTTTAAATAAAAATTGATTATTTTGGTTTATTTAGTTCAATCTGGATTTTAAAAATAAAAAATTAATTAAACCAATTAAACTGAACTAATTTTAGTCGACTATTATGTTATGAGTAGCCGATTGATATACTAGAATTGGAATTTAAAAGAAAAATTTCTAAAATCCTAACTATTAAACACGGAACATCTGCTCAAGCCCGACTATTCCAACAACGAAGTTTGACTCACCTCGGCCCTCCCAAGGACGAATTCAGAAATAAGTGAAGGATTGGGCTAAACTTTGAGTGTGGAAAAATGAATTAAGTATCAAATATAATTAAAAAATAATAATTTTTTATGTCAAATTATAGATTATAAAATATAGTTTATTTTTTTTGAATAGGATTAGAGTACAGGACAATCCTATCTTTGGGCTAAAATGAGTTGAATATTTTTTTCAATATACAGATATATATATTTTATTTCACACCTAATGAGACTTATTTATTTTAATATATATAATTAATTTGACTTAATAATTTTTTCTTATTTATTCTTTTATATTCTACACATATTTTTTTACCTATATTTCATATTCATTAAAAATTATTTTTGATAAATTGAATTGAGATTGATCGGATTATAAATAATATAGGATTGATTTATTTATATATTAGGATTTTTGAAAAGAAATTTTTTCATTAATATAATAAAAATATATAATTATAAAAAATCCTTTTTAGTAACGTTTTAAATTTAAAATAATAATAATAAAAATACTTGATTAAATTTAAATAAGATATGAGGTAGGGATAATTAATGCAAAATCTTTCTCATGCATGATTTGATCCGGATAAATGAAAGCAAGATTTTTGTTTTTGTTTTCTAATGGCACTTTTTGTGATTTGAAATAGATGATTAAACATGTAAAAGAAAATTTTTAGGCTAGGCTATAGCCTAGGACAGGCCTAAGGTAAATCCGTCTCTGGCCCTCCCCTCCTCCCATTGCTTGTCATCCATCACCAAACCCTCCATCCCTCTCAGCCTCTCGGTGGCCAACCATTGCAAGATATCAACCATGTTTAGTCCTCCCTAGTCCCTTTGTCCACCTAGCTCCCGTAATGATCACTAGTCGTTAGCCAATTAGTGTTGGACCATTGTGGACCGGTTATGGGGGGTTGAATAGCTTGCAATCAAAATTAGAACTTCTTGTAGGTCCTGATGCGCCCAGCGAGAGGAGGTGAATTATCTGAAATAAAAGTTAACTTTTCTCGATCTTTGGACTTTAAAAAAAATGCTCACTTAATTAAAGTAAAATGAAATGCATAAAAAGGAAATAGGAGATAACCATATTTACTTGGTTTGCAATCCTCTATCCAAGGCAATGAAAGCTCACTAAGATCTCCTTCTACGAGTGAATCCTCAGAGGCGAAAAAGCTTCGTACAATCGTTGAAAGTTTAAATTAAAAGCACAGAATTAGAAATGAGATTATAGAAAGTATGTCGTACGAAAAGGAGAACAAGCTCTCCTTTTATAGCCCTATGGTCAAATTTGACTGTTAGTTGACGTGACAACTCCGAGCGCTTGGAGTGCGTCAGGGTGCCCCCAACAGTGCACCTTATCTACTCACAACGGCTTGATGATAACACTTTATCGAAACTCAGGCACCTGAATTGGTCCAGGCGCTTGGAGTATTGTTGACGTGGACTCTGAATCATCATCCGCTACAACGTCTCCAAGAGACGCCTGTTCAGTACTAGGCTAGTTCGGGTGTGTGGAGTTCAGGCGCCTAGACTTGGTCCAGGTGTCTGGATAAGTCAACATAGAGTTGACTTGTCCGGCTACTGATCTGATCTCTTGGGTAATTCTCTGGCCCTCCAGAGTTAAGTTTACCCAAACTCAACTCCGGTCTTCTCCTCAAGTAGTCTTTTGCTCTGGCTTCTTGTCCCTCAAAAGTGTCACGTGCATTCTCCTCGTCTGCCGGTGTACTCTTCCGTAGCACCTCGTCCCTCAGATACACCAAGCTCGTCAACTGACTTCCTGTGTCATCCTTTTCGCTAGCTGCATCTTCTGCTTGACTTCCTGTGTTCATATATCCTTGCACACTTAGACACAAGGTATTAAATATGCATAACTTAACTTAACTCGGTTGATCATATCAAAACTCACCTAGGGCACTTACACTTCTCTTGTTTCTCAACTTAGCAAGGACAAACACACATTAATTAATAATTAACATAAAAAAATAAAATATGAAAGGACTCTGAATTTACTTGGTTTACCATCGGGAAGGTTGCTAATTCAAAATGATGAAAGTGTTGGTGCGGGAAGCACAAGACGATCGAACCTGTGTTTTAATAATGGTAAAGGGGTTCAAAGTTAAACTGTCTTGTTGTCTAAGAAGTTGAACTAAGTGTCTAGGGAATGTTGAGACCTTGACATCCGCTAGAGGGGGTGAATAGCGTCTCACCCAAATCATTCGCTTCCTATAATGTTAATGCACAGCGGAATACAAAATAAACTAACAAATAGAAAGATAAAATAAAACAAGAAGAATGAAGACAGGTAAACCACAAAGACACACTCATTTATGTGGTTCAAAGATAAAACTTCTACTTCATGGTTGTCCGTAAGGTGGACGATCCTGATCAATCGGTGGATGGTTCCATGGAGAGCTTCCAACTAGCTCGTGTAGCTCCTTGTGGGTGGAGAAATCTAATCACAACTCGTACAAGACCACACTAGATCACTTAAGCACTTGAAGGCTCTAATTAGAGTTAACCACCACTAATTTCGTCAATAATGCCCAAGCACCCTGAGCTCTATTAAATAGAGCTCGGGAAGAAAATACCAAGTTATTTTTCTGCCACCAATCGACTGGTATAACCACCAATCAATTGGTCTTAAGTGAAATTTGACCATTACAAGTCAACGGTTAGCTACTAGTCGACTACTACAGTATCGCTATAGTAATGCTATAGTAACAATGAAATTTTACCCTAAGTACAGTCTCTCATGCACTTGTCCTTGCTCGCACAACTTAGACCTAGCCTTCTAGCCTCCTCCATCAGCCTTGCGTCCCTTGGATGCCTCCCTATCCTTCACGCCTTATCTTCTGGAGCTTCCATCAACCTTCTCATTGTTATCAGATCTTCCTTTGCCAAGAGGTCGCGTCTCCAGGACTTTATCCATTGTCAAAACTATATGCTTGGACTTACACCGCCAAGACTCAACTTGGACTTTCACCTTTGCCAAGATCGCACTTGGACTTTCCTTGTTATACCTGTATCCTGCACATTCACAATGCATATCAAATACAACAATAAACCTTTATCCAAACCTCAAAACCTAAGGCACCTAGATTGCTCCAACAGAAAAGTCCTAAGTGATCTTAGGCAAAGGAAAATCCTAGCTGTGGTTAAGTAGGTGGAAAGTCCTAGCTGCGGTCAGGCAACGAAGTCCTGGTCCGGGGGACTAGGCGAAGTCTTAGCAGGCCAAGGACGTCAGGCGAAATCCTAGGATCATGGATTCTAGGTGGAAGTCATGGGGGGTGCGGACACCAGGAGGAAGACCGGACGAGTCGGGGATCAGACGTCTAGCGGAAAAGTCCTGAAGCCTCGGATGATGAGCAGAAGTCCAGACGGCCTGGAGGATTGATCTGGCAGAGATAATTTCTACTGAGAGGAGTAGATGAGAACGCGTACTCCGAAGAGAGAACAATAGGTGTCGATCCGACCTAGAGTTTTAATGAAACTCGAAGTCAAGATCGGGCAGTCCAAAGGCTGTCAAATTTTATCATTCTTTGCATATTATTTGCTTAGATTAATCTTATTTTACATGAAATTAATGTAGGCAAAACATGGTGGTCCAGGCGCTCGAAGTCCAAGCACCTGGAGCTGGTCCAGGCGCTCGAACCACCAAAATCCATCTCTTCGTCGAGCTAGAGCACGAGGATTGGATGGGCCTATGTCACGGTCCAGGCGCCTGGAAAGGATCTGAGCGTCCGGAAGCAGATAATCTTTGTCGATCAACTTTTGACGAGAGCACGCCACAACAGCATGGTCCAGGCGCTCGAGAGGGGATCCAAGCACCCAGAATAGGCTATAAAAGAGCCTTTGAGTAGTGGCTTCGTAACGACATTTCGAACATCTTCTGCTTCTGCGTGATGCTCAGAAAATGTCTCCACGATACTCGAAAACTACTCTGATGATGACTATGCTAAATATTACATTCTCCAAAGTCGTTGGTATTCTTTACTTTTCTAATTACTTGTAACCATTTGAAATTGTACTTGTTGTCATGCCCCAAGGGTAAGATTATCTGACGAAAATCAGACAGCACCTCCCTTGTAATAATGATAATTTAACCCGGGATGCATAGCCACAAATATAATAAACAACCCACGAGATTGAAATAAAATACCGCAGGAGACAATAACCATATTGATATAAAATATGTACATAGGAAAATATTTGCATGTGCGCATGTCTAACAAAACCATACACTCAGAAATAAACAAGTACATCAACTATATGAAACCCAACCCCCAACAAATTAAGAATACTAGAAAGTCAAAGTCCCCCACGACAATATAAAAATGAATACGAGACATCTCAGACGACATGGGATCGACAGCTAGGATCTCTGAGCGACAAGACTTTATTTTCTACCTGAAACATAAGAAAACAAGGGGTAGTAAGTACAAGATACTTAATGGATAGATGACATAAAGTGCATGAAACAAAATTACAAGAACCAAGGGAGTAGTCTCAATGTCTTCACTTACTAGCTCCAGCAAGAGGAAATATCGACCCCGGATTTCACTCACCTGAGCAACCAAACATGGCACATACATATAATAAGTATACAACAACTATTGACTGCAAACGAACCATCAGCTAGGGTACGTAAGACGTCATATCTTCGGAAGAACACTCTACTACGGATGATCCCATAGGCAGACTAGTGGTCATTGTCTGTGGGAGAACACTCTACCACGGATGGTCCCGTGAGCAGATAGGGCATGTAGCTATCTAGCTACAGATTGCGGGTGAACACGCTACCACAAATGGTCCCATGGGCAGTCAAAGTCTATAAGTACCCAACCAATAAGAACAAGAAACATGCATCACCATATACTAAGGTACATACCACTAGCTATATCACTATCTAAAGGTATTGTACGAGCACCAATAATGAAACATAACCACAATAAGGCTGTATAAATATGCAATGGATAACACATAAGAGCAAGCAAGATAGGTATCAATATCAAGAATCAACCAAACATAGATTTAAGGTGAGCTATGTATATTATCACAAAAATAACATCAAACAATCATGCACAAGTACTAGGGATCTAATAAAGAGCAAGAAGGATCTACCCCATCGAGTGTAGAATGTTCCAGTAGTCCTCCAATCTGGTGCTCTCTCTTGAGCTCGAGTCCTAAGGATTAGAAAATACCGAAGGCTATGTAAGTATCATACTAATCCAAATAGTAATATCATATAGATAATTTAATCTCCCGTTCTTTGGTATTAGTTGGATTTCTTAGTTGATAGCTACTTCTTTAGTAAGCTCTAGATTTTAATCCATTTAATCGTTTAATGTCTTACTGATTTAACAACTCGCTACCTACATCCACTAAATCACAACCTATTAATTAGGTGAACCAAATCAAAGATGGGAAATCAATAACCGATTAGCATGGGATAATTTAATGAATTTTACTCATCTACTAGTCATTAGAAAATTTTATCAAACCCAATAGAACCACCAAATTCTAATTCCTAGGGTTAATGCTCAACAACCAAGTTAATCAGTGACTAAGGAAAGATTGTCTGTATTAAGGGGTTGTCCTCCTTCCTTTGTTGATAGGATTGACTACGAGCATCGTTTCCTCTCCACATTCGACTCTTGTAAGCAGAAAATATACAAGAGTAGATCTCCGAACAAAGAAGAGTAATTATGCTGAAAGTAAGACTAAGAGTATGAAGGTGCATAGACAAAGAATGCGTAAAATATATGAGTGTGCATCAAAATATGTTAAATAAGTGTATATAATCTACGCACATCACTTAGCTAAGTTAACTTTCACTTTGTCTAAAAAAAAGTTAAAAAGACTTGTATTTTTTAAAAACAAAGTTTTACATTGAAAGAAAATTTTAACTTTTTTTTTCTTAAACTCTAACTTTTCAAAAAAGAGTTTTAACTTTGAAATTAAAAAAAACTTTAAGCTTGTCTTTAAAAAAGGACTTTGAGAAAAAGTATTTGATAAAAATATGGCTTTTAAAAAACTTTGAAAAGTCTTGGTTAAATTTGAGAAAGTCACAAAAAAATATTTGATAAGGACTTAGCAAAAAAATGATAAAATAGTTAAAAAAAAAAAAAAAAACTTAGCTTCCTTTTCCTCCCCCTAGATCAGTGTCAAAATATAAGTGTTTTAAAGTCCTAAAGTCCAAGTATGAAAATTTAAGGTGAAGAAAAGCTTCAAACTAAATACCTATTTTTCTTTAACCAAATGTCTAACATTTAGCTACTAGCTATTTACCATAAGATAGTAGCTTTCACTTGATTAGTCAAGTTAAGTAAGTGTTCCAGTTAGTTTGACTAAACATGGATAACTTAACTTGATTAATTTGATTTTAGTATCTATTGCCCTGACTTATGTCAATGCATAGACATAAGTATTCTGAAGTCTAGACAGTACCCTATGCATCTCACACCATTCTAAGTGTTTTTCATACATAAGCAAGGTAATACTAGTGTGCTTGTGAGATGCTTTGACTGAAACCTATGGGTACATGATTTCTAAGGGAAAATCCTAGACTATTTCCAAACTTTTAAAAATTCTAGTGAAATTGGGAGTTTTGAAAAATAGTTTTCCTAGAATTTTAAAACAAAGCATAATTTTAAAAAGATAATAACACATTCTATTCTACTGTGCACATCCCTAATTTTCTTCTAAGTGTACTGAACTCAAGTTTAGGTAAGGATTTTATAAAGATGTCAGCTAGGTTTAACTTGGACTCAACATAGTCAAGTACAATATCACCCTTAGCTATGTAATCCCTTACAAAGTGGTGTTTAACTTCTATGTGTCTGGTCCTTGAATGGTGAATTGGATTTTTAGTTAAATTTATTAAACTTATGTCATCAATTGAAATTTTTATATTTTTGTATTCAAGTTGATAATCTTTTAAGGTGTACATCATCCATAGCAATTGAGATGCACATTCTCCCATGACTATGTATTCTACTTCAGTAGTGGATAGAGCAACACAGTGTTGCTTTCTTCTGGACCAGCTTACTAGGCACTGACCTAGAAATTGACAGCTTCTACTTTTACTTTTTCTATCTAATTTACACTCAGTATAATCCGAGTCAGAGTACTCAACTAAGTTAAATGTGCTAGTCCTAGGGTACCAAAGACCTACACTTAGGGTCCCCTTTATGTACCTTAGTATTCATTTTATATTTGTTAATGTGATTCTTTTGCATAAGATTGATATGTAGCATACATACCTACTACAAATAAAATATCAGGTCGGCTTGCAGTTAGATACAGTAGACTTCCTATTACACTTCTATAGCATTTTAAGTCTACTGATTTTCCATCTAAGTCAAAGTCAATTTTAGCATTAGTTGTCGTTAGGGTATTTATATTTTTAGAATTTCCCATTCCAAATTTTCTAATTAATTCCTTAGTATATTTCATTTAAAAAATATGAATTCCTTCTTTTATTTGTTTTATCTATAAGCCTAAAAAGAAATTGAGTTCACCTACTAGGCTCATTTCAAATTCATTTTCCATGAGTCTAATAAATTCTTTTAAAAATTTTATATTTGTCGATCCAAATATTATGTCATCTACATAAATTTGGGCTATAAAAATATCTTTTTCTAAGGTTTTAACAAATAGGGTTTGGTCTATTTGACCTTGGTTAAATCCCTTAGATATTAAGTATGTTGAAAGTCGTTCATATCAAGCCCTAGGTGCTTGTTTTATTCCATATAAAGCTTTTCTTATCCTAAGGACATGGTTTGGGTGGTCTAGGTCTTCAAATCCTGGGGGTTGATTTACATAGACTTCTTCTTTGATGAACTCATTTAAGAATATGGATTTTACATCCATTTGATATAACTTGAATCATTTATGTGTTGCATAGGCTAACTGCATCCTTATGAATTCAAGTCTGGCTACAGGTGCATAGATTTCATCATAATCTAACCCTTCTACTTGGCTGAACCCCTTTGCTACTAACCTAGCATTATTTCTTACTATTTTACCCCTATCATCTAGTTTATTTCTAAATACCTACTTAGTATCAATTATAGATTTATTTGTGGATTTAGGTACAAGTTCCTGAACCTGATTTCTTTCAAATTTGGCTAACTCCTCTTGTATTATTATTATCCAATTTGGGTCAAGTAAGGCTTCTTCTATAGTGTTGGGTTCAATTTTAGAAATAAGGGCTATTTGGCTTAGGTTTCTATAGGCTGATCTAGTTCTTACTCCTAGGGTTGGGTCACCCAGAACTTGGTCAGATGAGTGATTAGATCTTATTCTTGATGGTCTTGGGTTGGAGTCAACAATCAGTTCTTGTGATTCACTTTGTTTAGTTCTAAGTTTAGTATCTTCTTCATCATCTATTTTTATTATGTTTTGATGGTTACTTTCATTGATTAAATTAGGTAAGTTATTTTCTTCATCAAAAATTACGTTGGTTGTTTCTTCAATTTTTTGGTTATCTTTGTTATATACTCTATAAGCCCTACTAGTTGTGGAGTACCCTAAAAATATTCCAGTTATAGATTTTGATGTAAATTTACCTAAGTAATCCTTAGTGTTTAATATGTGTACTTTACATCTAAATATTTTTAGATAATTTAGATTGAGTGTTTTGTTATAGTAAATTTCATAAGGGGTTTTATTGTGGAATTTATTAATTAGTATTCTATTTTAAATATAACATGTCGTGTTTATTGCGTCTGCCCAAACTTGATTGCTTAGGTTATATTCGTTTAACATGGTTCTAGCAGCTTCTTGTAACATTCTATTTTTTCGTTCTACTAGTCCATTTTGTTGGGGAGTTCTAGGGTATGAAAATTCATGATTATATCCATTAATTTTACAAAATTAAGTAAATTTATGATTTTTAAATTTCCCTTCATGATCACTTCTAATTCTTTTGATTTTAGTATCTTTTTCATTTTTTATTAACTTGCAAAAATTATTAAAATTTTCAAAAGTTTTATCTTTGGTTTTTAAGAATTTTACCCAAGTAAATCTTGAGTAATCATCAATTATAACTAAGCAGTATTAGTTTCTGCTTAGTGACTTGGCTCCGTGTGAATCAAATAGGTCTAAATGTAGGAGCTCAAGTATTGAGTTGGTTCGATTTAGGTTTGTTGGTTTGTAGGTTGACTTAGTTTGTTTACCTTGTTGGCAAGCATTACAAATTGGATTTTCTAAATTTTTTAATTTGGGTAAGCCTCTAACTAGGTCATTTTGACTCATTTTTTTATATGAGTCTAATGTGAGTGTGTCTCAGACTTCTCTGCGACAACTTGGTTTCCTCTTGTTGTGTCATTAGACACTTTAGTGAGGAGGTTGGTAAGTCAATTATGTAAACATTATTTTTTCTAATTTCCTTAAGTGTAATTTCAAGATATTCAACATTTCTAATTACACACATAGAGTTAGAAAAGGTGACCAAATAACTAGAGTCACAGAGTTGACTTATGCTAAGTAAGTTAAAATTTAATTTATCAACTAATAGAACTTTTCAAATAATAAAATCGGAACTTAGTTCAATATTACCTATTCTGATTACCTTAAGTTTTCCGTCGTTGTCGAATGTAACTGACCCTAAATTCTTGAGTTTTAGCTTAGTAAATTTCAATCTGTCTCTAGTCATGTGTCTGGAGCATCCACTATCCAACATCTATTGGTCCAAATCATTATATTCCTACACATAAAGTATTTAATTTGGATCCAATTTGACGGATTAAAAGATAGTTTGATTGAATTCAGCTCCTAAATTTTCATCTCACCCAATTTATGTTGTCAATCATATTATACCTATGGGTGATTGTGAGATAGTTGATTCAATTAAGTTAAATAAATTAGATTTAGTTTGAGTTAAATTAAGTTTAATTTGAGTTAAGTTAAGTTTAATTTAAGTTAGGTTAAGTTTAATTTAAGTTAGGTTAAGTTTAATTTAAGATTGAATATTACTAATTAAAGCCTAGATCCATCTCACCCTTTTTCTTGATTATCAATCAAGGAACCTTATTTATTTTGTGAGATAGTTACTTTTATCTTAATTTTATATTAAAATCTAAGGATTAATTCACATTTGAGTTAGACTAAGGTTTAACAGTTAGTTAAATTAAATATCTATTTCAATAATCGGCTTTCAGGCTTTAACGAGGCACTCAACCTTCTTGGATATTGGATCATCAACCACTTCTAGACAAAGCCTTTTAAAGAAATTAAATATTTAATTTCCTTTATGAAAATCCTAGGTCTAACTAAACAAGTGTGAATCAAGCCTAACTCCTTATCTATCCTAATCTAAACATGAATAATGAAAAGCAGTAAAGTATACATCAAACAAATTTATCTAATAAATATAGTCTTTCTATTGGCTCCCCTTAGATCATAGCCTCAATAGGGTCTATCAAGGTAATGTATTTGACCCTTGGGGATCCAATATTAACCAAGTCCAACTTAATTAATCAAGTTAGACTTGGGGACCCATGCTTGGATTGTTCGTCTGTTTGTTCGGTTGATAAGAGATTAATAAGATCTAAACTTTTGTTTAGCCTTGTATCCAAGTCCAGATCGATTGTATACGATTCTTTATTTTTCAAAAATTAAATCAAGATTCTTGGAACCCAAAGTGAACCGTTCTAATGTATCTTTCAGTTCCTTGACTTGATTTTTCAGGCTGAAATTTTCTTCCTTAAGTTTTTGGTCTTGAGTTGAAGTTCCAGTCTAAATAATTTCAACCAAGGAACTAGGGATGATCACTTCCTTGAGGGCTTTGACCTCCTCTTGGAGTGACTTGACCCAAAAGTTGGATTTAGCTAATTTTCTCGATAGGTAAGAAATCAAATTATGCGATCTAATTAAAGAAATACTTACATTGGTTTGGGAACCTTCTGAACTGGATACGGATCCATGGCTTCGCTCGAACTCAGCTTCCGATTTTGTCTCAGACTTGGATTCGACAACTTGCTCTTGGGTCGGTAGTGCGAGAAAACTTGTTTGTTTAAGAATTTCATCAAAATCTTCTGATGAAGATTCATCCCATGTAGATTGTAGTTATTGGTACCCCAAGATTATTTTGATGTGATCAAACAAGTTAGGTTAGGTCCTGTTGTGTTTAACCTTGTGTCTAAGTGTATATGAACTTAAGAGCATAGGGCATTGAGCAAAAGACGTAGTTAGCGAGAAGGACGGCACGGGAGAGAGCCGACAGGCTCGGTGCGTCTGAGGGACGAGGTACTGCGGAAGAGTACGCGGCCGGACAAGAAGGAGGCCCATGGCGTTTCCGAGAGACGAGAAGCCGGAGCGGAAGCTTTCTCGAGGAGAAGGACGGAAGTTGGGTTCGGGTGAGCCCTATTCCGGATGGCCGAAATCATCCAAGTGAGCGGAGCCGAAGTGGAAGGCCTGGACTGAAGCAAGCGGAGCCAAAGCTGGAGGCCCGGAGAGAAATTCAACAAAATGTTGACTTTCCCCTTCGGGGCACCCGGAACCATTCCGAGCGTCCGGAATAGTCCGAGCGCCCGGAACCCAAGTTTTATCAAGATCGACGTGGACTTTGACCGATGTGTTGGGGATAGAGTTCTATCCCACTCCAGGCATCTGGAACCCTTCCAGGCACCCCGCGCAATGCTATATAAGCAGCCTTGCTCCCAAAGCTAAACAACAATAAGAAAAAGAGAAACATCACTTGTACGTACTTCATTTTCTGTTTAGCTTTCTGTTTCTAAGTATTCACTGTTGTAAAGAGGCTTCTCCACCTGAAGGAGAATTGTTAGTGCACTTTTTTGTCTTAGATTAACAACCTTCCCGGTTGTAACCAAGTAAATCTGTAAGCCTCATCTTTTCAGTTTATCTTTTATTTTGTTTATGCAAGTGTTACTTTTGTTTAAGTTATAAGTCCAAGAAAGGTTATTTTTTTGTTTATCTTGTGCAGGGGCTATTCACCCCCCCCCCCCCCTCTAGCCGGCCACCAAGGGTTCTAACTGTAGCTCCTTCTTTCTTCGTTGCTTCTTAGTTTCCTTCTGATTTAGATAATTTTCCTTGATGTGTCCCCTTTTGTTGCAGCCATAGCAGGTGACTTCAAACTTCATTTTGGAGCTTAGGCTTGGTTGCGTCGTCTTTGACTGGATCACCTTCTTGATCTCTCCTTTTGAGAACCCTTCTTTTTCTTGTACAATTTTCATACAAGGTTGAGGAGTTCGGCGGTGATCTCATCGTCATCCTCTAAATCTGATTCATCTTCAGGCTCAGGTTTGGTTCGTCGCTTGACTTTTGGTTCCTTTGTTTTGATTGTACCTGCAACAAGAGCAATACTTTTATCGACCAAAGATGTATTAGTATGTTCATGTAATTCAAACTCTGAGAATAATTCATCTAATCTAATTGAGGAAAGGTTCTTAGAGACCTTGCAAGCATCTACCATTGATGCCCACAAGGTGTTCCTAGGAAATGCATTTAATGCATACCTGATGACGTCGAGATTTTCCACCTTCTATCTAATTGCATGGAGGCCGTTGGGAAGGTCTTGGATACATGTGTGTAGTTGACTCGCCGATTCACCATCCTGCATTTTTATGTTATATAATTTATTCAAAATTAGATCTCTTTTACTTACCTTAGTATCAAAGGTCGCTTCATGTAGCTCAATTTGCTTCTCCCACAAGTCTTTGGCGCTTGAGAATGGGCTAACTCGGTTTAGCTCCTCCTTTGTTAAGTCACATTGGAGAGTGCATGTCGCTTTGGCATTGGCTTTGATCTTCTTCATCAGACTTGTGTCCAAGTTCTCGCATGATACTGGTTTTTCAGCACCGTCGAGTGGGAGTGAGAGGCCGATTTTGATGATCATCCACATCTCGACTTGCATCTGGAGGTGGTACTCCATTCGGCCCTTCCAGTAGACAAAATCTTCGTCGGAGAAAAGAGGTGGGTGAGCTGTGCTATAGCCTTCTTGGTGGGACATTAAAATAAGAATCTCGCACACAACAAAAATACTAACAAATATTTCAAGACTTGGTCTTGGATTATTAGTGCGGGAGAAAAATAGCAATTCACTAATTTAAAAAATATATTAATAAAATATTGATAAAATAAATATTATTGTAAATTTTGTTAAATGTGATATTTTGTCAATACTGACTAATGGTGAAAAGATGAAAATGAGTTTTTCAAAAAGAATTTTGGAGGAAAAAAAATGAAAGGCATAAGAATTTTTTTTTTTTTAAGCAAAACTGATATATAATTTTATTTTTCAAAAGAACCCCCTCAGCTCGATTGGTGGTTTCACCAATTCAGAGCGGCCTCACTCTGATACCAATTGTAGGATCATTGATGTGCTAGAGGGGGGGGGGGGGTAAATAACATGCATGGATTTCACGTTCGTTTCAGAAAATACAGAGTAAGAATGCAGTGGAAAGTAAAGAGACAAAGAGCACAATCGCAAACACCAAGAGTTACTTGGTTCAGAGCCTATGACGACTCCTACTCCAATGCCCATACGTGAGAGTACTTTTGATGGGTAATCACTATAAGCTCAAGAAATCTTTTCAAGATCAATTACAATTGCAATATTAAAAGCAAGTTACCGACAATACAAAGATGTTGGAAAGGAATGTCAATTGTCGGCGTAGCAGTTGAGCGTTGTTAAAGCATTTCGTCACAGCACAAGTAGTTTGATTTTTGATTTCTCTAGAGTGATGGTCGAGGCTCCTTTTTATAGCCGAGCTTGACCTGATCTAGATCCCCTGATCTCGGGATCAGGTTTGACCCTCTGTCGATCGGTCGACTGATCCCGCTTAAATCGGTCCGCCTCCAGGTTCTGCTGCTCGGATATACTTTCTTTGTTCAGTCGACCAATCTCGCTGTTTGGTCGACCAATCCCCAACTCATCTAGTTTGATCAGCTTGCCTTGACCATGTCACCTCTTATCCTCGGTTCGGTCGACTGATCCTGAGGTTCGATCGACCGATAACCTCGGTCAAACTCGGTCTGATCTTTGAAAATATGATCCTACTGTACTGGGGTTCGGTCGACCGATCCAGATGTTCGGTCGATCGATAAAGGTTGAATCTAACCCTGCAATAAAGTGTTAGTCTCTTGCAAAATAGAGTTAGACTCATAACAATTAATTAAGTAAAACAACTTTTGACAGCCTTCGGACTGTCCAGTTCTGACTTTAGATTTCCTCTGGAAACCCTAGGTCGAGCTGACGCCTACTATTCCCTCACCGAGGAACGAGTCCTCACCTACTTCTCTCAAGAGAGTTTACTTGTTGCCAGACCGGTTCTCCAGATCGACTGGACTTTTGCTTAGCACCCGAGACCTCAAGACTTCCCGCCGGATGTTTGATCCCCGACCCATCCAGTCTTTCACCTGGTCTGCGACCACCAGGATTTTCACCTAGAATCCTCGACTCTAGGATTTTGTTCAAAGCGCTCGACCCGACAAAACTTTCCACCTAGGGTTACCTCCCCCTAAAACGTAGGGTTATCTCCCCCTAAGACCTAGGGTTACCATCCCCTAGGGTTTTTCACCTACCTAACTGTAGCTAGGACTTTTGCCTAAGAAAACTTAGGACTTTCTTACAAGCTCATTCAGACTTGTTAGACAACAAGTAACCTTAACTTTGAACCATTTGTCATTATCAAAATACAAGTTCAATCGTCTAGTGATTCCCACACCAACAAGTTTTACCTAAGAAATATCTATGTTAAAAGAAAAACCTTTTAATTTTAGTTTAAGTTTAATTTAAGTTTTAATTTGAGCTTAAGTTTTTTATTTAAGTTTAAGTTTTTAATTTAAGTTTAAATTTTAGCTTTTATTTTAATTTAAATTAAATTAAATTTTAATCTTTATTTTAAATTTAAGTTTAATTTGAATTTAATTTAATTTTCATTTAATCATCTCACCCAATCTAAGTTTTCAAACAAAGATATTATATTGTTTTGTAAGATGAGTTCAATTTTTAGGAGTTGGTTTAACTTAGGTTAAATTCAAGTTTAGTTTTAGGTTAATCAAGCATGCATTCTTTGAATAAATTTCTAGACTGTGGTAAGTCACACGGATATCATTAGAGTAACCACGTGCTTCAAGATTTTTTAAATAGTCCTGCCCAAAAAACTTAATACAAAACTTTGGTCTAACTAGTTTAGATTGGTAAGAGGTAATTTTAGTTAGTTCCACTAAGTCAAATACACCAGGTCAAACACATATGATTCTTCCTAAACATGCATAGACAGAGCTTCCCTAACCTACTATCATCCTAAACTTCTCTAGTACCGTTTTCCAAGTTAAATTAGTCCCTAATTTATCTAGTCCTAATTACCTAGCAAGATATTATTATTTTAGAGGTGCCAACTAATTTGGTGTCTCCTAAATTATTGAACTTGAGTTTATTTTAAATTTTAAGTTTATGTCAATTTATTTTATAGTTAAAATAAACTTGATTATAGTTTGAGTTTAAGTTGAATTTATAGTTATTTGATTTAGTTTTTGATTTTATTTTATATTTTAGGTTTGGATTTGAATTAGTAGTTTTAACTTTTATTTTGAGTTTGAATTATTTGATTTATTTTGATTTGGTTTTAGGTAATGAATTTTCTTTTTGGGTACATAGTATGATTGAGTCCTACTTGCTTGGTTAGACAAGCTTTGGAACTCAAACTTTGGTTGGTTTATTGTTTTGGTTTACGAGTGATATAAATATTTTATCTGAGTTATTTTTATATCCGAGTCCGGATTTGTTATAGATAGCTCTTTGTGATCCAAGAATAAGGTCAAGATTTTTAGATCTTGTTGTAAATTTTTCAAGTAAGCTTTTAAGGTTTAATATTTTAGATTTTAGTGAGGAATTTTTTTTTTCAAGTTTGGTATTCTGAATTGAATTTTCAAGCTGACATGGTTTAGGATTTGATTCAAGTTGTTCTTTTAGCTCCTTATTTTCTTTACTAAGTATATCTATTTAACTTTCGGCAGTAGTAATTTCTTATGTAGACATGAAATAATTTTGGAAAATCTAGAGCTTAGAATAGAGTTTACCTTGATAGAACCTTCGGAAACGAGTGCGGACTCGTGGCTCGACTCGTATTTTGACTCTTTGTCTTGTTTTGATTTGCTTTTGATTCTGTTATGGTTGCCATCAGTGCTAAATAGTTGATGTGCTTCGGTTCGTCATTGTCCGATTCCATCGAAGATGACTCATCCCAAGTCGCCTTGAGTGCCTTCTTTTTCTTGAGGTTCTTGGATTTATCTTCCTTGATGTTCGGACACTCGTGCTTGTAGTGACCCTTTTTGTTGCATCCGAAGCGGGTGATCTTTGCCTTCGCGTGGTTGGCTGTTGATTTGATCACCTTTTGTAAGTCTTTCTTTGTGAAGTTGTTCTTCCTTCTAGTTAACATTTTTTTGATCATGTTCACTTGTTGTTCTTCTTTGTTGGTTTCTATATCAGATTCATCTTCTGACTAAGGCTCGAGTCGAGTTCTAGTCTTCATTTCTTGTAATGGACCTACAAGAAAAGTCACACCTTTCTTGACTCATTTTAAGTTAGTCTATATGCGGAGTTTAAATTTACAAAATAATTCATCTAACTTTAACTTGTTTAAATTCCTTGAAACTTTATAGGCATCCACTATGGATGCCCACAATGTATTTCAGGGAAATGAATTTAAAGCATGCCTTATAATGTCCTGGTTTTAAAGTTCATGGCCAATGAGGTGCAAACCGTTGAGGATATCTTTAATCCTCACATAGAGTTGCATTGCCATTTCTCTATCCTGTATTTTGATATTAAATAATGAATTTAATAAAAGGTCTCTTTTTATTACCTTTACGTCGTTGGTGTCCTTGTGTAGTTTGATTAGCTTATCCCAAAGCTCCTTTACATTTTCAAATGCACCAAACCCGATTGAGTTCCTCCTTGGTCAGTTTGCACCAGAGGGTGTTAGCGCTTTGGAGTTGATCTGAGCTTTCCTCCTCATGTTTAGGTGTTAGTGTGGGAAGCATCCGATGATCGAACCTAAGTTTTGATAATTGCAAAGAGTTCAAAGTTAGGTTATTTGTGGTCTAATGTGTTTGAATGAGTTTGCAGGAAAGCCCTAAGTGTACTTAGGCAAAAGTCCTAGCCGCAGTTAGGTAGGTGGAAAACCCTAGGAGGTGGTAACCCTAGGTCGTAGGGGGTGGTAACCTTAGGCGGAAAGTCTTGGCGGTTCGAAGGCTTGGGCAAAAACCCTAGGGTCAAGGACTCTAGATGGAAAGTCCTGGTGGTCGCAGACCAGGTGAAAAGACTGGACGGGTCATGGAGCGAACGCCCAGCAGAAAGTCCTAGAGCCTCGGGTACTGAGCAAAAGTCCAGTCGGTCTGGAGGACCAGTCTGACAATAAGTAAACTTTTCTGAGTGGAGTAGGTGAGGACGCGTTCCCTGGTGAGGGAACAGTAGGCATCGGTTCGACCTAAGGTTTCCAGATGGAAATCCAAAGTCAGAATCGGACAGTCTGATGATTGTCAAATATTTATCTTAATATTATTTTATTATGCTTAACTCTGTTTTGCAAGATATGTTTTGTATTTTGGACTAACACATCTTGTAGGGAGTGTAAAAGATGTAAAGCCTCGAATGAACAGTACCTGAGGCGCCCTCTATAGAGCTTGGAGGCGCATCGGGTGCACTAGTCGAAGACCTCCGAGCAGCAGGGCAGAGGGTGCCCTCCATGGAGCTTGGAGGCGCCCTGGACACTGGGTAGAGGGCGCCCTCCATGGAGCTTGGAGGCGCCCTCAGGCGGATAAGCAGTGGGCGAAGCGAGGTTTATCGACGCTGTGGATTTGGCGAGGTTGGAGGCACCCTCAACAGGCTATATAAGCCTGTCTTGACCAGATGCTTTTACACAACAATTTTCAACGATTCTTCAACTGCGCACTACTAACAAAACAATCCGGCAAAGCCATAACGCTACTCCGACAACCACAAGCTCGACTTTCTCCATTATTGAGTTGCTGGTATACTTTTATTTATTGCATTTAAATTGTAATACTCCTTTTGTAATATTTCTGGATTGATAGTGAATTGCCCAAAGTAAACACTCAACGGATGTGGGCCTTGGAGTAGGAGTCGCCACAGACTCCGAACCAAGTAATTCTTTAGTGTGCTCGTGTGTTGTTTCTTTTATTCCGCTGCGTAACGTTTACTTCGATCGATTATTTTAAAACACCGTGAAAGCCACGAGCACTATTCACCCCCCCCCCTCTAGCGCTTTCGATCCTACACTAGGTTCCAATTCTTTGGATCCACAAGTGTTTTGGTAGCTTCATTAACTGATGCCTGGTACCCGCGTCGGATCGAGAACCACTGGTCGATGTCCATCTTGAGGTATACTTCCATTCTCCTCTTCTAATACGGGAAGTCATTTCTGGTGAAGAGTGGCGGGCACACGATGCTGAAACCTTTGTTTTGTGCCATGTGATTACTGAAATAGAAAACTAGAAAAGAGTATCAAGACTTGATCTTGGATTAATAGTGCGGGAGAAAAAAAAAGGATTCAATTGGTATTGCACCAATTTGAGTAATTCAAGAAAATTAAAGTGAAAAATTTATCTGAAGAGGCAACAGTGCCAGTTTAGATTGATTTGAAAAAACTTAAAGCCGAAAATTTAAACAAAAAAACAGACAAATAAACCCCCTACTTGATTGGTGGTTACACTAATTCAGAGCTAATAGGGCTCTAATACCACTTATTGAATTGTTACGCACGTGAGAGAGGGTGAATCACATGATTTTAAAAAACTTGTCATTTTGGTTTTACAAAATAAGTACGCAGCGGAAAAGATAGAAATAGAAACAAAAAAACAAGAACTTGATTGGTACCTTGGTTCAAAGCCTTCGACGACTCCTACTCTAAGACTCATGATCCCATAGATCGTATCAATGGAAAATTCACTATAATCCTCTTTTAGAACTGTGGAAAGAGGAAAACAAGTACAATAAAAAAGATAGGATAAGTGTAATAAGCTATATTTTCCTTTTCAGCAATAATTAAGTACACAAAGGAAACTTTATTACCCCACACTTGTAGATGATCGAATCAAGCTCAGTGTTGGATGACTCCTCAACAGTAGTCAAGCACAGTCATAACAGAGTAGAAGAGTAGTAGGATGAAGTCAGAGCAGTCATAATGTCGCACGAACACGTAAAAGCTCATAGAGGAAGTGTGTATGAGTTATTTGGAAGTCTTGGACGAGATATCATTTTATTGAGTGTTGAAGGCACCGTCTATAGCACTGGAGGCACCTTCAACTCGCCAACTCTTATCCCAAATAGGCTGCCTCTTATCGTTGACGAAGTCTGATTTTATCTGATAGAAGGCGCCTTTCAAGCTCTCAAAAGCGCCTTCCATCGCCCAGCTCAAGGCGCTTTTGCATGGGAAGCGCCTTGAGTACTATTCACCCAAGACATTTTGTGCTCCTTTTACCCAGCAAAATATGTTAGTTCAATATAAAATATTTAACTTGCAAAACAAAATTAGCACAATAATAGCAATAATAATTAGATCATGTCTCCCTAAGACCAAGATCTAGTCAGAAATGGACCTAAATTAGACCTGTGCCTAAAGTCCCAGATTGGGACTCATTCTTACTAGCACACTCTCCTCTAGTGACTTACCTTACTTACCTTATAGAATCACTTGACTCTACCTCGGTCCACTAGGTCTTCCCGCCAGTTGTTAAGTCCATAGACCCAATTAGACTTCGGCCAGCTATTAGGTCCCGCGGACCCAGCCGGACATCCTGTCAGATATTAGGTCACTCCTTGACCTATCTGGACTTCTACACCAGCTATTAGGTATTCCAAATCTAGCTAGATTTTAGCCTGTTGTTAGACTATTCAAGTTATATACACTTGATGTTAGGATGTATACTAAAAGTCTAGCTTTTTGTATGAACATTTATTTTGAAATGAGAATCACAATGGTCAAATGTCTGCATTTAGTTAAATGCAGTTGTCCATTTAATTTATATTGTAGATAACATGGTGTGTGATGTCACACAGAAGATAATATTATCAGTTCCTTATAAATTATAAATAATAGCTCACAACCAAGATGGATTGGGACAAACCATTGGAATGGTTGTAGTGTGATTTAATATTAGTTTATCTTGACTATAAAATTGCACTAATACACTATGTGTGTATTGAGTAGGACCATTTGTGGTTATTTCTTTTTATACTGACTGCATAAAAGAACAAAACTTCTGTTATTATGGATGTGCGTACTCTTAATCCCGATATAATAACAAACACATATACTTAGTATTTATTTCTTTAATTTATCAAAGGGTGAGATTTATTCAGTTAAATCAATAGGCCCGATAAGTTGAGAAATAATATTATTTATATGGTGTGTTGTTGATTATAAAAGGAAACTGTGTCCTAGTAATCTAGATTGATGATGCTCCCTTGAGGAGCTCATAAGGATTATCATGTAAACCCTGTAGGTGGACTTAGTCCAATATGATAATAAGGTTGAGTGGTACTACTCTTGGAGCTAGATGTTAATTAAGTGAGTTGTCAGTAACTCATTTAATTAACAGACATACAATATCTTAAACACAGGGAGACTAATGCACTCATGATAAGAAGGAGTCCATATTGCAATATGGGATTGGTGTGGTAGTTCAATAATAACTCTTTAGTGGTATGAGTTATTATTGATGAACTTGAATTGGGTGTTCGGGTCGAACATAGAAAGCTCAAGTCCATTAGGAGGCCAAAACTAATTCCTCCTCTCCGTCCCTGTTGTAGCCTCTATAAAGCCTCGTGTTCACCCATTTTTATCTTGCTTCCTACCCAAGAAAGGGGTCGGCCACATCCTTGCTTGGTGCCCAAGCAAAGGGCCGGCCAAGCCTTGCTTCCTACCCAAGAAAGGGGTCGGCCAAGCCTTGCTTGGTGCCCAAGAAAGGGGTCAGCCAAACCAAAAGAGAAAGAAAATAAAATAAAAAGAAAAGAAAAAAAAGGGGAGATTTTTTTCTCAACAGAATTAAAGATTTTTCTAAAAAGAATTACGTTGATTCTTTCTTTGAATTTTTCTAAAAAAAATTATATTAATTCTTTCTTAAAAATTTTTCTAAAAAGAATTATATTAATTCTTTCCTAGAGATTTTTCTAAAAAGAATTATGTTGATTTTTTCTTAGAAATTTTCTAAAAAGGATTATAGTAATTCTTTCTTAAGAAATTTTTCTAAAAAGAATTATGTTAATTCTTTTCTAGAGATTTTTCTAAACAAAAATCTATTACTTTTTCTCCTTTTTTATCTGAGGCAAAGGGTTATAAAAGGAGAGGAGGTTGTGCCACAATAATCAACAATTCAATTAAGAATTGATCAGTTTCTCTCCACAACTAAAAATCCTTTCCTTTCCCTTAAGGTTGACTCCCCATTCTTTCTTTTCTTTCTTCTAGGATTGGCGCCCACTTCTTTTCTTCTTCCCTTTTCTTCCCTCTAGGGTTGGCGCCCCATCTTCTCTTGGTGGCCGAAGCTTGGAGGAAAAGAAATGAAGAGACGAAGCAACTTGGTTGCCGACAGTTTGGAGGAGAAGAAGAAGAAGAAAGAGGCGTTCTTTTCTTTGCGTCTTTTGGTGGTAGGTGGCTTGGAAACAAAAAGGGTTCGGGTGTTTTTTTGTCTTGTGTAACGCCCGAAAATTCTCAAAATTATTTTAGGAATAGTCTATGATTTTTCTGGAATTATTAGATATTTTTCCGGAATTTTCCGAGTAGCGGAAGTAGCAAAAATAATTAGAAGAATAAAAAGGCTTAAGCAGGAATTGAACCCGGGACCTCTCGGGTCCGCTAAACCTTTAGTTAGCCTTAGTAACCAGTGAACCCAGCAGGGCCATGCTGAAAGAGAAGGGAAACATTTATATTTATATTGGAGTTGGGCCTAGTTACCCACTTAATATAAATTAAAAACTTAAGTTGGTTTGGGTTATTTCTCTTATTTGGTTCGGCAACTTCTCCCTCTCCAAACCCTCACCGACGCCAACTCCTTCTTCTTCTCTTTCTCTCGGCGCCAACACCCAAGCAAGCCTAGGGTTTCATCCCTAGGGACATAGGAGTGCCTTCCGGTGACATCTCGGGCACAAGGACGTTCCCCTCCGCGAGTAGAGCACGTGGACGCGAGCGAGTCGTCGAGAAGTCATCTCCACCGGAATTTCTAGCGATTAGATTTGTAAGAAATCTAGCACACAAGGTAAGAAACCCCTCACCTGCAGTATAAGTAGCTCTCGCGTGTTTTCTTTTATGCATTAGATTCGTTTTATTGAATTTTGTCTGCATATAGTGTGTATTTTAACTCTTCTCACAGATTTTGGGATTTGTGAGCATCTCTAGATGGGCCGAGCACGTGTATCCTCTGTAGATAGGGGTTTAGACGCTACTGGGTGCCTAGAGGTGGTCTCCCTGATCGAGAGGAGAGTTAGAGAGCGCCAAATGCTCGATAAAATGCCTAGCACAGCCTTATGATACAGTGGGCTTTTAGTTAAATGTCATAGAACATGTTAATTAGCATGATCAGTTTTATTTCAGCTTTTATGAGACTAGATGTCCAAATGGGTGGGCTCCCACAGTCGCCTCTAGGTTCAGACAACCTAGTTCTAGGTTCAGATAACCTAGATTCAGCAAAATAGTATTAGCTATTACAGTATTTTACTTTTCAGTGGCACTGTACTGGATTAGACATCCATTGGGTTGGGCTCCCATAGTCGTCCCTAGGTTTAGCTAACCTAGTAAACCCTACTAGATTCGGAACTTGCAATCCCGGGTCTAGTTAGGGATGCGCGCACAGCAAGTACAGTTGCCAGGGCCCATCAGCAGCATGTTTAGTATTTTTACTTACTATATGTATATGGTTTTCAACCTTTCACAAATTAGTTCGTGAATTCAGTACAGTCCTAGCAGTAGCTCGGTATTAGCTTAGCTCAGTTTTTAGTATCAGCTTAGTTCTCCATTGATACCTGTGATTGATATCATGTTCAGCTTTAGATATGTCATGATTGTATGCTTATATGCCATGCCATGTTTAGTTTATTCAGTATACTTAGCATATTCTTTCAAACAG
Source organism: Zingiber officinale (assembly GCF_018446385.1). Lineage (NCBI taxonomy): Eukaryota > Viridiplantae > Streptophyta > Magnoliopsida > Zingiberales > Zingiberaceae > Zingiber > Zingiber officinale. Next base: position 45,056,844 of record NC_056002.1, on the reverse strand, counting down.
CATGATTTAAAATCATATTTGCATCGTACGCATGTTTTAGTGAGGTAGATGGTTTCTTACTAAGCGAAAGCTTATAGATACTTTCTTTTCCTTATACTGCAGATAAAGGTAAAGGGAAGATGGATTAGCGGAGGCTGGAGGACAATGCTGCAAAGATGTGTGTGGACAGGAACTTGGAAAGAAGATCTTAGGGAACTTTAGCAAGCCTTTTTTAAACATTAGAACTTTTGAGTATTTTATCATTTGCACTTTAGTATGTTCACTGCTACGAATTAGTTAACCATGCACTTTATGATGCTTAGAACGCTAGTTTTATGATGTTAGAGTGTTTATTAATCATTCTAGAACTTGTATTGTGTTTGAGGCACGAAGCAGTGCTGAAATCAGACCTTGGGCACGAAATCAGAAACTCGAATCGATCAGCTGATCGATTCGAGAGTTTCCAATCGATCGAAGGATCGATTGGGCATCTGGTCTTGCGAACAGTAGGCGTCCGGATCGATCCGCCGATCGATCCAACAATTTCTGTCGCGAACAGAAGGCTCTGGGATCGATCACTGGATTGATTGACCAATCTGGATCGATCAGCCGATCGATCCAGAATATTGCCCGAGCACAGTAACGTGCTGGATCGATCATTGGATCGATCCAACCCATGTTCCGCATACAGTAGCCGGCTGGATCGATCACTGGATCGATCCGACCATTCCAATCGATCTGTGGATCGATTGGGAGGTCTGATAACAGCTGGAAAACATATATTTCAATTCCTTTACCATAGGGGATGTAGTATATGTTTGGTATACTTTAGATTACACTCCTTAGTACATGTAGCACCAAGAAATGTTAACAGCTTAGAAAAATTTTAATTAGTCCAGCTTCCGCATCTAGTTCTAGAGATGGTCAGGGAATAGTTTAGCACAGCATAATGTGACTATCGGCCTTATAGCCTAGTTAGTAGAAGGCGGGTCGTTACAGAGTGGTATCAGAGCAGTTTCCATACTTCCTACACACACATCAGCATTGAACCTACAGCTTCCAAGTAAGAATACCTCTACTTTATTTATGTTTCTTGCTTTGTTGTATAGCTCATGTTTATAGATAAACTGCTGCATGATAGTATGTGATAGTATATAACATGATAACGATAGTTATACAATTATGATTGTAATAGTTATTCATGTTCTGTCCTCTACGTCTTTAGCAATGGCACGAGGACGCCTTGACTAGAAGGGCACTAGCTCGAGGAGCTCAAAAGAGGCGGGCGGTTCGGTGCCTCCCCTAGACCTTCGACATTAGTGGCTCGATTCTGACTAGGCTGCACGAAGAGATAGACACCCTCAGGCTAATCGAGTACCCCCAGTCGTCACCGGGCCGGACGACTCGGAAGTCTTAGAGGTTCCACCACTCACCCTCTGACGCCGGCCTGATACCGGACCAGCGGTCCCGGTGAGCCAAGAAAGGAAGCCTATCTGATCCAGTGGCAGAGTCAAGCCAGAGAACTTCTCGGGCACTAGTGAACCATGGGATGCACAAGCCTGGTTCAAAGACAATGGAGCTTCTGGATGGCCAGAACGCGAGAAGGTGAAGTGTGCCTCCTGCTGCCGGACGCATGTGGTGGGAAAGAATCGAGCAAGCCCCGGTGCACCGGATGTTATGGGCTGACTTGAGAAGGAATTCTTGAGGAGTTCTTTCACATCTGGTTCAATGCGCCACTATGGCGAGTTCAGAGTTTCGTCGGGCAACCTTCGATTGAGGAAGCCGTGAAGAAATTCAACAGGTTGGCCCAGAGCTAGTCGGCACAGAGAAGGAACGAATCCGGTTAATGCTCAAGATCCGAGGCGGAGATAGCGATGAACGTGGTGGTGGCATACATAGGCCCAAACCACAGAGGAGTTAGTGGCGGTGCCTTGACCACGAGCACTACGAGCGGCATAAAGCGGCGAAGCAATTCTCCTCGAGTCAAGGCCAAGGAAACTCTCACACTCAAAACAGTAAGGCCACAGCTCTAACTGGAAAGGAACTCCAACGGCAAAGTGGAGTGACCCAAAAGGAGGACCATCTAGCAAGCGACCCGGTTATCCAAAGTGTGCTACTTGTGGAAATTCCACGGGTTTGTCGCAAGGGCACACGAGGATGTTTTGAATGTGGACAAGAAGGGCACATGGCCAAGCAGTGCCCGAACAAGATCGGTCTTCCTCGGCCACAACAGATTCAGTATGCAGGCCAGCCAACTCGGTTATATCAGATGCGGGCCGCTCTAGAAGGTCCACTTATCGGCCGGGCAGATTAGAAGCCCCTCCGGCTATGGCGAATGCGAGGATCTACTCACTCACGGAGAGGACGTAGCCATGCCTCGGCGGTTGTCACAGGTCGATTAGCATTTTGATATAGTGCTACGGTTCTATTTGATCTGGGGCAACCCATTCATATATAGCGAGGATGTTCTCCGAAAAATTAGAAAGACCCTCGGAGGTACTCGGTGGCCATTGACGGCACTCCTTCGGGAGAGATCATGACATCCACGCACTGGCTCAGATCATAGCAAGCAGAGAGCTCTTTTGTGATCCGATAGTGCTAGAGATGACCGACTATGACGTGATCTTTGGAATGGACTTTCGATCAGATACGGTGCTACCATAGAGTGCGTAAAGCAAAGTCATCTTCCACTGGGCGGCGGTGCAATTTGAATCTGACGAGGGAACGAAAGGCCAAGAAGTTTCTCTCAGTATGAAAGCCGAAGCTACGGATTCGGGATGTCACGGATTCCTAGCACACGTAGTCAACGCCAGCCCAGACAAGAACCAGCAACTAGCGAGGTTCGAGTCTTATGTGACTACCGGTCTTCCACGAAGAGTTACGGGCTTAGCACCGAGCGGAGATTGACTTTGAGATAGAGCTCATTCCCGGTACGAATCCTATCTCCAAAGCGCCTTATCGCATGGCTCAAGCAGAATGAAGGAACTTCGGGAGCAACTATAGGAGCCGCTTGACAAGGGTTTCATCGCCCGAGTCACTCACCATGGGAGGCCTGTATTGTTCGTGAAGAAGAAGGATGGAAGCATGCGCATGTGCATAGACTACGGATCACCGAACCAAGTCACGATCAAGAACGGTATCCCTTCCGAATCGATGACTGTTCGACCGGTGAAGGGCGGCGGTGTTCTCTAAGATAGATCTCGGATCAGGTTATCATGGTGAAGGTTAAAGAAGGGATATACCCAAGACAGATTCAGGACCAGATACGGACACTACGAGTTCGTAGTCATGCCCTTTAGCGTGACCAATGCTCCAGCTACATTCATGGATCTCATGAACAGTATTCGGGGAGTATTTAGATAAGTTTGTGATTGTGTTTATCGATGACATTCTTATCTATTCAGAACTCAGGAAGAACATTGAGCACCTGAAACTAGTATTGCAGACCCTTCAAAGAGAACCAGCTATCGCCAAGTTCACGAAATGTGAATTTTGGCTAGATCAGTGTCCTTCCTGGGTCACATCATCTCAAGGATGGTATTATGGTAGATCCCAGCAAGATAGAAGCGATAAATGCTGGAAGAGACCTAAAACGCCAGTGAAATCGGAGCTTCGGGATTAGCGGATATTCTGAGAAAGTTTGTAGAGGACTTCTCGGGATAGCCTCCCCAGCGACTCTTACCGAAAGAAACGAAATTTCGGTGGACGGAGGGCTGAGAACAACTTCAGTGAGCTAAAGGAGATTGACCAGGTGCTCCCATTTTAGCTCTACCAGACAACACCAGCAGCTTTGACATCTATAGTGATGCCTCTAAGTTGGGACTGGGAGCAGTATTGATGCAAAAGGCAAGGTGATCGCCTATGCCTCGAGACAACTCAAGGATTATGAGAAGAATTACCCTACTCATGACCTTGAGCTAGCAGCGGTAGTGTTCGCTCTCAAAATTTGGAGACATTACTTATATGGAGCTCGGTGCAAGTTTATACAGATCATCAAAGTTTGAAGTACTTCTTCACTCGGAAGATTTGAATATGCGACAGCGAGATGACTTGAGCTGGTCAAAGACTACGATATGACATCCTCTACCATCCGAGGAAAGCCAATAAGGTAGCCGACGCACTAAGCAGAAAATCGGTGCTACCTTATTATCTCTATCTGTCACCGCCCCTACTGAAGGAGATTGTAGATTTCGGTCTCGAACTCATCGTTGGACAGCTCTCTACTATGACCCTAGAGTCTCCCTTGCTTGGTGATATTCGGTCAGCTCAGGAGCAGGACCCTGAAATTCAGCAAGGGCTAGCAGAATCAGAAAGTAGAGAATTCAGAGTGTCCGATAGCGGGGTGTTGTATTTTGGTGACAGACTCTGTGTTCTAGATCAGGAGGAGCTACGGAGACAGATTTTAGATGAGGCTCACAAGACTCCCTATGCGATGCATCCAGGTTCCACCAAAATGTATCAAGACCTGAAGAAACATTTTTGGTGGCCCGGGATGAAGCGAGACATCGCCAGATATGTTAGCATCTGCCTCACCTGTCAGAGTGTCAAGGCGACCAGGAGGAGTTCTGCAGCCTATACAGATTCCAGAATGGAAGTGGGAGGATATCTCTATGGATTTCATAGTGGGACTGCCCAGAACCACGAATGGTTTTGACGCCATCTGGGTAATAGTCGACAGGTTGACTAAATCAGCCCACTTCTTAGCTATCAAGATATCCTACTCCATGGAGAAGCTAGCTCAGTTGTATCTCCAGGAGATCGTCAGACTACATGGAGTCCCACGAACCATCATTTCAGACAGAGACAACAGATTCACATCACACTTCTGGGAGTGTGTACAGTCAGCGTTGGGCACTAAGTTAAAGTTCAGCACAGCATTCCATCCTCAGACAGATGGTCAGACGGAGCGAGTAAATCAAGTACTCGAAGATATGCTCCGAGCGTGTGCCCTAGACTTCAAGGGAAGTTGGTGCAAATATCTGAGCTTAGCAGAATTTGCATACAACAACAGCTATCAGGCCACTATCGGCATGGCACCTTACGAGGCTCTCTATGGGCGGAGGTGTAGATCTCCAATCTGCTGGTATGAGAGTGGTGAACAGAAAGCACTAGAACTTCAGACAGATCTAGTAGCAGATACCACAGCAGCTATACAGCAGATCCGCCAGAGGATAAAGACAGCTTAGAGCCGCCAGAAGAGCTATGCTGATACACGACGCAAACCCTTAGAGTTTTCAGTTGGGGATTCAGTGTTCCTCATAGTAGCTCCCATGAAGGGAGTAATGTGTTTTGGGAAGAAGGGCAAGCTGAGTCCCAGGTATGTGGGACCATACCTTATCAGCAGAAGAGTGGGCAAGGTAGCATATGAGCTAGAGCTACCCCAGGAAATGTCAGCTGTCCACAACGTATTTCATGTCTCCATGCTGAAGAAGCATACCCCAGATGCCACCCAGGTGATTGAGCCTCTGTCGGTACAGATCCGCGAAGACCTCAGCTATGATAGTCGGCCTATTCAGATAATAGACCGGGCAGTTAAGAAATTGCGGAACAAGGAAGTACCATTAGTCAAAGTCATTTGGCACAGTCACACAGCAGAAGAGACAACTTGGGAGACAGAAGCCAGCATGAGACAGAAGTACCCAGAATTATTCTAAGTTCGAGGACGGACTTTTTTATAAGGTATGGGGGATTGTAACGCCCGAAAATTCTCAAAACTATTTTAGGAATAGTCTATGATTTTTCTGGAATTATTAGATATTTTTCCGGAATTTTCCGAGTAGCGGAAGTAGCAAAAATAATTAGAAGAATTAAAAGGCTTAAGCGGGAATTGAACCCGGGACCTCTCGGGTCCGCTAAACCTTTAGTTAGCCTTAGTAACCGGTGAACCCAGCAGGGCCGTGCTGAAAGAGAAGGGAAGCATTTATATTTATATTGGTGTTGGGCCTAGTTACCCACTTAATATAAATTTAAAACTTAAGTTGGTTTGAGTTATTTCTCTTATTTGGTTCGGCAACTTCTCCCTCTCCAAACCCTCACCGACGCCAACTCCTTCTTCTTCTCTTTCTCTCGGCACCAACACCCAAGCAAGCCTAGGGTTTCATCCCTAGGGCCATAGGAGTGCCTTCCGGTGACATCTCGGGCACAAGGACGTTCCCCTCCGCGAGTAGAGCACGTGGACGCGAGCGAGTCGTCGAGAAGTCGTCTCTACCGGAATTTCTAGCGATTAGATTTGTAAAAAATCTAGCACACAAGGTAAGAAACCCCTCACCTGCAGTATAAGTAGCTCTCGCGTGTTTTCTTTTATGCATTAGATTTGTTTTATTGAATTTTGTCTGCATATAGTGTGTATTTTAACTCTTCTCACAGATTTAGGGATTTGTGAGCATCTCTAGATGGGCCGAGCACGTGTATCCTCTGTAGATAGGGGTTTAGACGCTGCTGGGTGTCTAGAGGTGGTCTCCCTGATCGAGAGGAGAGTTAGAGAGCGCCAAATGCTCGACAAAATGCCTAGCACAGCCTTATGATACAGTGGGCTTTTAGTTAAATGCCATAGAACATGTTAATTAGCATGATCAGTTTTATTTTAGCTTTTATGAGACTAGATGTCCAAATGGGTGGGCTCCCACAATCGCCTCTAGGTTCAGACAACCTAGTTCTAGGTTCAGATAACCTAGATTCAGCAAAATAGTATTAGCTATTACAGTATTTTACTTTTCAGTGGCACTGTACTGGATTAGACATCCATTGGGTTGGGCTCCCATAGTCGTCCCTAGGTTTAGCTAACCTAGTAAACCCTACTAGATTCGAAACTTGCAATCCCGGGTCTAGTTAGGGATGCGCGCACAGCAAGTACAGTTGCCAGGGCCCATCAACAGCATGCTTAGGATTTTTACTTACTATATGTATATGGTTTTCAACCTTTCACAAATTAGTTCGTGAATTCAGTACAGTCCTAGCAGTAGCTCGGTATTAGCTTAGCTCAGTTTTTAGTATCAGCTTAGTTCTCCATTGATACCTGTGATTGATATCATGTTCAGCTTTAGATATGTCATGATTGTATGCTTATATGCCATGCCATGTTTAGTTTATTCAGTATACTTAGCATATTCTTTCAAACAGCATGATTTAAAATCATATTTGCATCGTACGCATGTTTTAGTGAGGTAGATGGTTTCTTACTAAGCGAAAGCTTATAGATACTTTCTTTTCCTTATACTGCAGATAAAGGTAAAGGGAAGATGGATTAGCGGAGGCTGGAGGACAATGCTGCAAAGATGTGTGTGGACAGGAACTTGGAAAGAAGATCTTAGGGAACTTTAGCAAGCCTTGTTTAAATATTAGAACTTTTCAGTATTTTATCATTTGCACTTTAGTATGTTCACTGCTACGAATTAGTTAACCATGCACTTTATGATGCTTAGAACGCTAGTTTTATGATGTTAGAGTGTTTATTAATCATTCTAGAACTTGTATTGTGTTTGAGGCACGAAGCAGTGCTGAAATCAGACCTTGGGCACGAAATCAGAAATTCGAATCGATCAGCTGATCGATTCGAGAGTTTCCAATCGATCGAAGGATCGATTGGGCATCTGGTCTCGCGAACAGTAGGCGTCCGGATCGATCCGCCGATCGATCCAGCAATTTCTGTCGTGAACAGAAGGCTCTGGGATCGATCACTGGATCGATTGACCAATCTGGATCGACCAGCCGATCGATCCAGAATATTGCCCGAGCACAGTAACGTGCTGGATCTATCATTGGATCGATCCAACCCATGTTCTGTATACAGTAGCCGGCTAGATCGATCACTGGATTGATCCGACCATTCCAATCGATCCGTGGATCGATTGGGAGGTCTGATAACAGCTGGAAAACATATATTTCAGTTCCTTAACCATAGGGGATGTAGTATATGTTAGGTATACTTTAGATTACACTCCTTAGTACATGTAGCACCAAGAAATGTTAACAGCTTAGCAAAATTTTAATTAGTCCAGCTTCCGCATCTAGTTCTAAAGATGGTCAGGGAATAGTTTAGCACAGCATAATGTGACGATTGGCCTTATAGCCTAGTTAGTAGAAGGCGGGTCATTACATCTTGGTAGATCGTCGCCCACACGACGGCCAAGAAGAGGAGAGGAATATGCAAGAAGACCAAGAGATCTTTGTCTACGAAGAAATGTACAACTAGTTATTTATTCCACAGTACAACTAGTTTTGTTTTCTTTGTATGGATCCTGAAATACCAACACAAGAGGCTAGTGATTTCGTGTTTTCATTTTTGTGCTTCGATTTGTGTTTCGATCTTGTGCTTTGATTGAGGTCTCTGTAGTTAAACCTAAGGTTACTGTGAGAAGTTTAAATATTTAATTTCTTTGAAAGGCTTTGTCTAGGAAGTGGTAGATGATCTCATAACCAAGAAGGCATTGTGCCTCGCCTACAACCTAGAAATCGATCATTGAAATAAATATTTAATCAACTTTTGTAATATTGTTTAACTTTATAAGAACACAAGGGTTGAACTTAGAGTAAAAATGTTAAGTTTCGTTTCCAATCTAGATTTAACTTTGAAGAACGAACTTGGAGTAAAAATGTTAAATTTCGTTTCCAATCCAAGTTTAACTTCTGAAGAGCACATGGGTTGCTAGGAAGAGTTCTATGCTTGTACAAATCTTTTTGTACAAGGGAAACAGAACGGTATTCCAAGTAGCACCCAACACTTGGTAGAAAGGTTAGATCACACAACACATCTAACTTTAATCCACTTGTCATTTATCAAAACTCAGGTTTGATCATTGGTGTCAACTATACCAACAGTATCAAAGCGCCCAAAATGCCTTATAAAAGAAGCCTTTGACCAACATCTCAGATCATCAATCTTCTATGTTGAACAACTCCTGCTCTACTCCGAAAGTTTGCTATAACGTCAAAGTACTGCTCCGATAATTACAATCAAGCCTACACTTTATTCTTGTTATCGTTATTATTAATTTCAATATTTATTCATACTCAACTTTTTGTACTTAAACGAATTGATAGTGGATTGTCCAATGAAAGTGATTAACGATCGTGAGCCTTGAACTAGCAGTCATTGGATTGTGAACCAAGTAAAAAAAGAAAAGGTGTTAGCTTCTCTCTCTCTCTCTCTCTCTCTCTCTCTCTTATTTCTGCCACTATAACTCGAGTTTGTTTTATAAAAAAAAAGAGATGAGCGTTATTCACCCCCCTCCTCCTCTAGTGCTTCTCAGATTCTATAATTGGTATCAGAATGCGTCACTCTGAATTGGTGAAACCGCCATTTGAGCAAAAAAAAATTTATGTTTTTTTTTTCATTTCTCGTTCGTTTTATGTTTTTCATTCTTAGTTAGAATTGGTGAAATCACCTCTTTTGATAATATTTTTTTAGTTTTCATAAATTGCTCAAAATTAGTGCAATACTACTCTAGCCATTTTTTTATCTTTATACTCTCACATTACTAATCCAAGACTAAGTCTTGGTATATTTTTTATGTTTTTGTCATGCAAGATATTTTAATGCTCCATTAAGAAAGTTATAGTACCGCACGACCACCTTTTTACTCTAGCGATGATTTTAGGTATTGGATGGGTCAGATAGAGTACCAACTTAAAACTTAGGTGAAGATATAGATCATCATCCAGACTGGATTCACACTCCCCATTGAAAATGGAGAACCCCTCCCTTGCGACAAATGGGATGAACCAACGACGAGGAAGATTAAGGTTGATGCTAAGGCGACTCAAACCCTACAATGCAGCCTGACCAAATAGGATCTAAACCAAGTCAGACCATTTGCAAGCACCAAGGATCTATGGAAGAAACTGATCAAGTTACATGAAGGGATCTCTGACATGAAATCTTCTTGTAACGCCCGCCCTTCCATTGCTTACGAAGGACGGGATTACTTGAAACATACATACATGCATATATGGCAGCGGAAGTAAATAAATAAAAACTAATAATCATATTATCATGGAAGCATGTCCGTTATCATAAAGCATATATCAAAAACATGTCATGTGAACAATGTAATCATGTATCATATTAACATGTGAACATGCTAGCATTCATAACTTGATTTAACATCTACTACTTGCTACGTGATACATGATATTTTACTTACTAGAGCATAAAGCATACTAACATGGAACATGAAAACAAAAGTTCATAATGAGTATAAACCATCAAGTATCATCCATCAAAAGCATTATGTAGCAAAATAGGATCACATGCAAAGCTTTAAAACATATAAGCATAAAGCAGATCTATTCCACCATGCCACTGCCACACACATCTTTGCCCTTCCTGCTGTTCCCTTTTAGTTTAACCATTCTTTTCCCTTTTCTGCAGTACAAGGGAAATTAAACTATAAGCACATAGGCTTAGTAAGATCCTTTCCTACTCACAAAAACATAAATCATGTATTTAAACATAAAGTAGTGACATGTTCATTTAACCAACATCTAGATATAAAATTTGCATGCTAGCATAAAGTAGTGTCATACTCATTTAAGCAAATCATAACATAGCATGTGAGAGCATTAACATAAAGTAGTAGGCGTCATAGACATATTTTCAAAAAGCATCTTACTAAAGAATAAAGAAAATCATTTAGCATGAAATAAGTATATGTAAGATGTCCTTTTGAAAACATGTATCATGAAATGAGTATATGCAAGATGTCCTTTTGAAAACATATATCATATAAGTACTTAAACATAATCTCAACATGAGGGCCTGACTTTGTACCACATACATGAATTTGCGCGCATCCTAAATAGATCCGAGGTAGCTAATCTTGAACCTATTAGGAACTAGGCTCGTTTCCTTGACCATCGACCTAGGGGCACTTAGGAACCCATCCCTGACTAGGCCCGTTTCTTTGACCATCGACCTAGGGGCAACTTAGGAGCTCATCCCCGGTACAAGTCATACAAAAGTAAAATAACATATCATGTTTCTTATCATATCATGGCATATCATGTTTCTTATCATATTATGGCATATCATGTTCTTGTCATATCATGACATATCATGTTCTTGTCATATCATGAAGAGTGCTCTTAATCCCAACTTAAGGGAAGCATCTCTTAGGCTTTTCATCATACATAAGCCTTGCATAAGCATAACATGATGGCATAAAATGCGCATAACATATAACATATCATAGAGAAAACATAACATGATGGCATAAGTGCACATAACATATAGCATATCATAGAGAAAGCATAACATGATGGCATAAGTGCACATAACATGTAACATGGTGACATAACTTAACACGTTTGATCCAAATCACCTAGGTTATAAATTCAATTAAATATTAGTTTCCAAAATTGGCTTCCAGTGTTGCATGGCGAGGCACTTGGCCTTCTTGGATATGGGAGCAACCACCACCGACTAGACAAAGCCTTTTAAGGAAAGTTAATATTTAATTTCCTTATATAACTCTAGGTTAACCAAAAGGAACAATCAAATCACAAGGAAAAAAGAAAAAGAACACAACATCGCAATTAAATTCGAAAAACAAGAATCGAATGCCTCTTGTATTTGGTATTTATACAAATAAAAATTAACTAGTATGATGCGAAAATTAAATACTAGTTATACCTCTTCCTTGTATGCTAAAAACCTCGAGATCTTCTGCCGTATCCCTCGCCTCCTCTTAGACGTCGTGTGGATGACGATCCTCCAAGACGAACACCACCCGGAAAGCTTCTCCTCCTTCTCTAGAATTCGGCCACCACCACCACAAAGGAGCAAAAGAGAGCAAAGGGAAGAGAGGGAGAGGGGCCGACCACTTGATGATCTCCAACAACACAATATCAATTGTTATGTTCTCAAGGCCTCCCCTTCCCCCCTTTTTATATTAGTTTCCCAACGGAAAATTATGGAAAGAGTTTTATAAAAATTAGACTCATTCCTATTTCCTTTTAATTTTTTTTCTTTTTCTTTCCTTTTAATTAATCAATCCTAGATTGATTTATTAATTAAACAACTATTTGTTGATGTTTAATTATTTGACCGGCCCCTTGCTTGGGCACCAAACAAGGTGGCCGACCACTTATTAAAAGGGAAAGAAAGAAAATTTTTTTATAAAATTTTAAAAGAAGAAAACTTCTAATAAAATTTTACAAACTCTCTTTTTTTCTAATGTGGATATTAAAAGGAAAGTTTTAAAATTTAAAACCAAGTTTTAAAATTTAAAACATCTCTAATAATATTTCTTTTTAAAAGAAAGTTTTATAAATTTTACAACTCTCTTTGAAAACCTTGTGGCCTAATTTAAATTAGGAAAATTTTATAAATTTTTAAAATCTCTCTTTTTACAAATTGTAAATATCTGAGGAAATTTAAAAATTCAAAAACAACTTTCCTAATTTAAATATTACGGTCGGCCCCCTTGCCCAAGGCAAGGGCCGGCCACTTCTAGAGAATATGTGGCCGACCATTGCTTGGTCACCAAGCAATGAACCGACCCCTTCTTGGACACCAAGATAGGCGTTTCTTTGGATGGACTTGAGGCATTATTAAGGCTACAACAGGGACCTAGAGGAGAAATTGGTTTTGGCCTTCCGATGAGCTTGAGTATCTCGTGCTCGCCCCGAACACACAACTCAAGTTCATCGATAATAACTCATTCCACTAGAGAGTTATTACCGCACTACCGCACCAATCCCAAATTACATTATGAGCTCCTTCTTTTCATGAGTGTGTTAGTCTTCCTGTGTTTAAAATTATGAATGTCCACTAATTAAGTGAGTTGCTGACAACTCATTTAATTAATATCTAGCTCCAAGAGTAGTACCCCTCAACTTTATTGTCATGTTGGACTAGGTCCACCTGCAGGGTTTAACATGGCAATCCTTATGAGCTCCTCTTGGGGGCATTCTCAACCTAGATAACTAGGACACAGATTCCTTTTATAATCAACAACACATACTATAAGTAATTTCATTTCCCAACTTATCGGGCATATTGATTTATCGAGCTAAACCTCACCCTTTGATAAGTCAAAGAAATAAATATTAAATATACATGCTTGTTATTATATTAGGATTAAGAGCACACACTTCCATAATAACTAAGGTCTAGTTCTTTTACTAAGTCAGTACAAAAAGAACTTACTTAAATGATCCTACTCAATACACTTAAAGTGTATCAGTGTAATTTATTAGTCAAGATAAACTAATACTTAATTACACTACGTCTATTCTGATGGTTTGTTCCTTTCCATCTTAGTCGTGAGCAACTGTTTATAATTTATAGAGAATCGACAACATGATCTTCTAAGTGTGACTCCACACTCAATGTTATCTACTATATAAATTAATTGAACAATTACATTTAACAAAAAAATGTAAACATTTGACCTATGTGATTCTTTATTTCAAAATAAATGTGTACAAAAGCTAAACTTTTAAGTATACACTCCAACATCTTTGACCATCGACCTAGGGGCAACTTAGGAGCCCATCCCCGGTACAAGTCATACAAAAGTAAAATAGCATATCATGTTTCTTATCATATCATGGCATATCATGTTCTTGTCATATCATGGCATATCATGTTCTTGTCATATCATGAAGAGTGCTCTTAATCCCAACTTAAGGGAAGCATCTCTTAGGCTTTTCATCATACATAAGCCTTGCATAAGCATAACATGATGGCATAAAATGCGCATAACATATAGCATATCATAGAGAAAACATAACATGATGGCATAAGTGCACATAACATATAGCATATCATAGAGAAAGCATAACATGATGACATAAGTGCACATAACATGTAACATGGTGACATAAAATCCATATCACATCATAAAGAGTCATTATCATGCATGGTTGGGGTTTTGAACTTCCTACAAACCTTAAATCATAACTTGGCCGAAACATATAAGCATGAATCATAGATTTTCAAGCAACATAAAAACATGGGATCAATAACCTAAGTTCTCATAATACTTAACATAACATGTGAGGCCTTTAGAAACCCTAGGTAGCTCCTTAACCTCATTTTTCTTGTCTTGGCCGAAACTTGAGAGCATGAATCTTAGGTTTTCAAGCAACATAAAAACATGGGATCAATAACCTAAGTTCTCATAATACTTAACATAACATGTGAGACCTTTAGAAACCCTAGGTAGCTCCTTAACCTCATTTTTCTTGTCTTGGCCGAAACTTGAGAGCATGAATCTTAGGTTTTCAAGCAACATAAAAACATGGAATCAATAACCTAAGTTCTCATAATACTTAACATAACATGTGAGTCCCTTAGAAACTCTAGGTAGCTTCTTAACCTAATTCCCTTGTCTTGGCCGAAACATGTAAGCATGATTCTAGTTTTCTTTTAACAACTTAAAGCATGAAACTTTTACACCATACATAGTATAGCAAGTGAGACTCTTAGTAGGCATAAATGAGGTTCTAACCCTAATGTTCAAATCTTGGCCGAAACCTCTAGAAGCATGATTCTAAATTTTAATGCAACATAAGGCATAGAACTTAAACTAACAATATATAGAAGATCATACATCATAAGGAAGCATAAGCAAGCATAATTTAGGTCTAAAAACTTTCTCTAAACCTTTTCATTTCTTTTGGCCGAAACCTAAAGGTAAGACTCTAGGTTTTTAATGCAACATAAGGCATGGAAACTTAAACTAACAATATATAGAAGATCATACATCATGAGGAAGCATAAGCAAGCATAGTATAGGTCTAACAACTTCCTCTAAGGCCTTTATTTCTTCTTGGCCGAAACCCTAAAAGCATAGTTCCAAGTTTTTTTTTTCCTTTTTTTTCTTTTTTTTTAAACAACATGAAGCATGAAAACTCTTAGTAACCATAGGTAACCTCTTAACTTTATCTTGGCCGAAACTTTACAAGGTAAGACCCTAGGTTTTTCAAGCAACCTTTAAGCATAAAGCATACGAAAGCTACTTGTACTGCAAGTGAGGAAATACTTACTTCCTTTTACTAAGGAAAAGTACCCTTGCTTGAGAAGTTTTTTTTCCCTAGGAAGAAGACCCCTTAGCTTGGTTTCGGCAATGAAGAAGATGGGTTTGGGATTTCGGTGGGAGAAGGAAGGAGGAGGAAGAAAGAAGAAAAAAATGAAGTTTTCCTTTCCTTTCTCTTATTTATACTAAATGAAGGAAGAAGGCAAAACTATCTTTTCATTGGGAAGGAAGAAGGAAACTCAAACTTTTCTTTCTAAGTGAAGGAGGCCTTCACTTTCACCACCCTTAACTACAATCTCCCTTCTCTTTTTAACAGCACACCCCTGCTAGGGCTACTGGTTATTACATACAACCACTTACCAAGAGGTTTAAGGTTCAAACCTTGGTCATGCCTCCTTTTTTTTTTTTTTGGTTCTTTTTGCTCTTTATTTTTGAAAAGTCTACATAAAGCTCATTTTAATCATGCAATAATTTATATGAAATTGCTAGGGATCCTATGGGTGTTACACCTCTAATAAATCAGACAAGGAAGAACAAGCGAGTTTTCTGGCACTACCGATACAAGTACAAGTGGCCAAGATAGAGACGGAGCCTGAACCTGGATCTGAATCAGAAGCTGGGTCTGAGTCAAGCCATGGATTCATATCCATTTTTGAAAGGTCAAACACCATTGTAAGTCCTACTTTAGTAGATAAATTGTATAACTTAATTTCATATTTAACTCATAAGTTAGCTAAGTCTAACATCCGCTCTAAAAGGAAGTAAAAAACCCTTAAGGAGGAGACTAACCCAAGTCTTTTGGCTGAACCAGTTCAAAGTAGAACTTCAATTCAAGTCTAACAACTTGAAGAAGAAAATTCTACCTTAAAAATTCAAGTCAAAGAACTTGGAAAATCATTGGAACAGTTTACTGAGGGCTCTAAGTATCTTGATATGATACTTAGAAAACAAAGGGTCGTATTCAATCAATCCGGACTAGGATATAAAGTTAACACTCGATTTAAATATTACTTGTCAATTTAAATTGAAATAGAAATCAAGTCCAAGCATGGGTCCCTAAAATAAGCTTGATTAATCAAGTTAGACCAAACTAGACTGGATACCAAAGGGTCAAATCTATTACCTAGATAGACCTTATCGAGGTTATGACCTAGGGGGAGCTAATAGAAAACTATCTTTTCTTGATATGTATGTTTGATTTGATTTACTATTTTGCCTTGCATGTTTAGTTTAAATTAGAATGATTAGATTGTAATGACCCGACCCATTTGGCAACCCTCGGGTCGTCGACCGTCGGCCGTACCGTTACTCTCTAGGACTTTCCACCCTTGGCAGTGGATTTTTTGCCTCCCCCAGGATTCGAATTCTAAACCTCCAGGCTTAAGAATTAGAGTTTATGAATCCTGGTAACCAAGTGAGATCATCTCACTTGGTTACCAGGATTCATAAACTCTAATACTTAAGCCTGGAGGTTGAGAATCAGGGGTGGAAAGTCCTAGAGAGTAACGGCACGGCCGACGGTCGACGGTCGACGACCCGAGGGTCGCCAAATGGGCCGAGTCGTTACAATAAAAAGGCGCCTTTTATTGTAATGACCCGACCCATTTGGCAGCCCATTTGGCGACCCTCGGGTCGTCGACCGTCGGCCGTGTCGTTACTCTCTAGGACTTTCCACGCCTGGCAGTGGATTTTTTGCCTCCCCCAGGATTCGAACTCTAAACCTCCAGGCTTAAGTATTAGAGTTTATGAATCCTGGTAACCAAGTGAGATGAAGTTTCTTTTAGTTTTCTTTTCCTTTTGCTATGTCAGAAGTATTCGGGATGGTATATGTTATCTTGATGTTATTAGGACATAGTAGATGAATTGTGATCTTGTGTGATGATTTCTGGTATAGTTCTCTTTTGTTTTGGATTATTTACTGCGTGAGTTGTTTGATATATGTTCCAGCTGCCTGTGGCTGATGGTATTATTTTGCATGTATTGTTGATTTTGTCACCGGTACAGGGGAGACTCTGCCGAAATTTTTCGGTAGGAATTCCTCTGGGCCTGTGATAAATCTAAGTGTTGTTAATAATAGCATAAGTGACACTAGTAAGTAGAGTATTATATAAGTAACGGTCGCCCTTAGAGAGTAGTAGTAAGAAGGGTGGTCGTTATAGTTGGTATCAGAGCAGTTCCCATTCTCCAGCATCACACACACATCAGCATCAACCTTGCCGCCTTCAAGGAAGAAAGTATTTAAGTTCTTTCTTTATTGCTTTCCTTTATTATTATTTGCAGTATAGAGTAATTGTTTATAAGCGCTTAAGTCAGATAAGAGTTTTTGCTATTTTCTTTATTCATATACAAATATGTATGTTTAGAAAGGGTAGAGAAAATATCAGGCCTTTCCTTTGCATAATTAGATGGCAAGAAGAGGACGCCCCCGTACCGTTCGTGCTGAGGACCAGGTTTAGGAGAACGAAGGCCCAGGCTCAACTGAGCCCAATCTCTCTGAAGTTGTTGCTCAACTCCAGAAACAAGTAGCAGACCAACAACAAGTAATTGCCAATCTGATAGCAAATCAGCAATCAGTTCCTCCCCCTCCCCCAGCTGTCACTGCGGAGACTCCAGTGGTAACTGAGGTTCCACCAGTTGCCCAAAGAATCGTCACAGAATCTCAGAGACAAGAAGCTTACCTCATACAGTGGCTGAAATTGAAACCAGAAAGCTTCTCAGGCACGACTGAGCCCTGGGATGCCCAGGCTTGGTTCAAAACACTGGAGAGCACCATGGAGCTTCTTGATTGGCCAGAAGTCGAGAAGGTCAAGTGCGCCTCTTTCTGCATGTCAGGAGATGCTCGTATGTGGTGGGAGAGGATAAAGACCAAGAGGGCAGCCAATCAGATGAGCTGGGCCGATTTTCAGTCAGAGTTTTATGAAGAGTTCTTTCACCTACAGATCACCAACAAGCACTATGAGGAATTTATAGAGTTCAAACAAGGTGATCTGTCAGTAGAAGAAGCAGCCAAGAAGTTCAACAGACTAGCTCGTCTCTGCCCAGAGTTAGTAAGTACAGAGAAGGAGTGAGTCAGATTGATGCTCAGAATGTTGAGACCACAGATAGCACTGAACGTGAGCAGTGGAGCTCATCGGCCCCAGACTGGTGAAGAGATGATCAGTAGGGCATTAATTGTTGAGCAATACCTGAACGACATCAAAGCACAACGAGCACAGCACAAGCCAGTGAAGATAGAGGATAAGTTAGTGGGGAGCCAGAAATCGCAGTCAAGTAAACAGAACTGGAAGGGCAAGGGTAGTAAAAGAAAGCAATGGAACTCAGGAGGTAACCAGAAGGGAGGACCAGCCAACAAGCAGACCAAGTTCCCTCCCTGTCCCAAATGTGGGAGAATGCATCTAGGAGCCTGTCTTTTGGGTAAGACTGGATGTTATTCTTGTGGTCAGGAAGGACACATGGCTAAAGACTATCCTAACAAGCTCAAAGCACTTCAGCCACTGCCACAGCCACTGCAATATGGAGGCCAGCCTGCACAGTTATATCACATGGAAGCAGCATTAGAAGGACCCTATATCAGTCAGGGAAGGTTGGAAGCTCCACCAGTTCCAGCCTTTGACAGCGCTAGAGTATTCTCCCTCACCAAAGAAGAAGCTGCTAGTACCTCCACGGCTGTAACAGGTCAAGTAGTTATTTTCCAGCATTTAGCTACTATACTATATGATACTGGGGCGACCCATTCTTTCGTATCAGTACCCTTTGCCAGTAAATTACAGGTGCCTACAGAGAGTATGAACTCCAAGTTCTTGACGACCCTACCTTCTGGGGAAGTCATGGAGTCCAACCAGTGGCTTTGGGCCGTACCAGTCAGAGTTGCAGACCGAGAGCTATATGTTAACCTGGTAGTCCTCACCATGCAGGATTTCGATATCATTTTGGGTATGGATTTCCTCAGCAAGTACAGTGCTTCAGTGGACTGCCGCAAAAGAAAAGTAATCTTCAATCCAGAGGGTGAACCACCTTTTGAATTCACGGGAATGCTAAGGAAGAAGACCCAGAAACTTCTCACTTCTCTAGTAGCTCACCAGATGTTAGCTAAAGGGTGTGCTGGTTTTCTTGCATACATAGTAAATGCAGAAGAACAGAAAGGACTCAAGCAAGAGCATGATCGGGTAGTATGCGAGTATCCAGAAGTATTTCCAGAAGAGCTACCCGGACTGCCTCTTGACAGAGAAGTGGAGTTTGAAATTGAGTTGGTATCTGGTACCAGTCCAATTTCAAAAGCTCCGTATCGCATGTCTCCAGCAAAGCTGAAAGAGTTACAAGAATAACTTCAGGAGCTGCTTGACAAAGGCTTCATCCGCCCTAGTCATTCACCATGGGGAGCTCCTGTGTTGTTTGTCAAGAAGAAGGACGGATCTATGCGGATGTGCATAGATTATAGAGCTCTGAATCAAGTAACAATCAAGAACAAGTACCCCCTTCCCAGGATCGACG
The DNA here is from genome assembly GCF_018446385.1 of Zingiber officinale. Taxonomy (NCBI): domain Eukaryota; kingdom Viridiplantae; phylum Streptophyta; class Magnoliopsida; order Zingiberales; family Zingiberaceae; genus Zingiber; species Zingiber officinale. The sequence continues at coordinate 45,037,393 of NC_056002.1, read as the reverse complement.
ACTTATTTGATCAGCTGAAAGGGGCAACAGTGTTCTCAAAGATAGACCTGCGCTCTGGGTACCATCAGCTGAAGGTGAAAAAAAGAGATATACCCAGAACAACTTTCAGGACCAGATACGAACACTACGAGTTTGTAGTCATGCCTTTTGGTGTGACTAATGCACCAGCGGTCTTCATGGATTTAATGAACAGAGTGTTCAGAGAATAGCTTGATAAATTTGTCATTTAAGAAACCCAGAGGAGCATGACACGCACTTGAGGATAGTACTGCAGACCCTTCAACAAAAGCAACTGTATGCTAAGTTCTCAAAGTGCGAGTTCTGGTTGGAGCAGGTGGCGTTTCTAGGTCACATTATTTTTAAAGAAGGTATCCAAGTAGATCCAGCCAAAATAGAAACGGTCAACAACTGGAGTAGACCCAAGAACGCCAGGGAGATCAGAAGCTTCCTTGGTTTAGCTGGGTACTACAGGAAATTCGTGGAGGACTTTTCCAGGATAGCTTCTCCACTGACAGCCTTAACCAGGAAGAACAAGAAGTTTGAATGGTCAGACAAATGTGAGTAGAGTTTCCAATTGTTAAAGAAGAGACTGACCAGTGCTCCTATTCTGACCGTTCCAGAGAGTGACAAGAGTTTTGACATCTACAGTGATGCTTCCAAGATGGGCCTAGGAGCTGTTCTCATGCAAGAAGGAAAAGTTATAGGTTATGCTTCCAGACAACTCAAAGACTATGAGAAGAACTACCCCACTCATGATCTTGAGCTGGCAGCAGTGGTCTTTGCACTAAAACTCTGGCGACATTACTTGTATGGAGTCCAGTGCAGAATCTTCACAGACCATCAAAGTCTTAAGTACTTCTTCACTCAGAAGGACTTAAACATGAGACAACGTAGGCGGCTAGAGTTGGTCAAAGATTATGACTGTGAAATCCTCTACCACCCAGGCAAAGCTAACAAAGTGGCAGATGCACTAAGCAGAAAATCCAGTGCATCCCTGATGTCTCTGTCATCAGTAGCCCTGCCACTGCAGAAGGAGTTGTCAGATTTCAGACTTGAAATTATTTATGGGCAACTCTCAGCATTGAACTTAGAGTCAACCCTGCTTGAGGATATACAGAGAAAGCAAAGTGAAGATCCAGATATCCAAAAGATCAAGTAAGGGATACAAAGAAAAAGGGAAATTCAGAGTTTCGAGTATCAGATAGTGGAATCCTCTACCAGGGGAACCGCCTCTGTGTCCCCAATGATGAAGAGTTGAGAAAGAAGATTTTAGAAGAAGCCCATAGTACTCCTTACTCCATGCATCCTGGTTCCACCAAGATGTACCAAGACTTGAAACAAAGGTTCTGGTGGTCTGGACTCAAAAGAGACATTGCTAAATATGTCAGTACCTTCCTGACATGCCAGAGAGTCAAAGCAGAACACCAGAGAACAGGAGGAATGTTACAACCTCTCCCAATACCAGAGTGGAAGTGGGAAGACATATCCATGGACTTCATAACAGGTCTTCCAAGAACTACAAACGGATATGACGCAATATGGGTAGTAGTGGACAGATTGACTAAGTCAGCTCATTTTCTAGCCATCAAGGTGTCCCACTCCATAGAGCAGTTGGCACAACTATACGTTAAGGAGGTGATCAGACTTCATGGAGTTCCTAAATCTATCGTTTCTGATAGAGATAGGCGCTTCATCTCACACTTTTGGGAGTATGTTCAGACTGCACTAGGCACTAAACTCAAGTTCAACACAGCCTTCCATCCTCAGACTGATGGACAGACAGAGCGAGTAAATGAGATTTTAGAAGATATGCTCAGAGCTTGTGCGCTAGATTTCAAGGGAAGTTGGTGCAAGTATCTATGCTTAGCTGAGTTTACCTACAACAATAGCTATCAGGCCACCATCAAGATGACACCTTATGAGGCGTTGTATGGCAGGAAGTGCAGATCACCCATTTGCTGGCAAGAAGCAGGTGAGAGAAAATAAATGGAAGTAGAGCTGGGCATTCAGACAGAGCTGATAGATGAGACTACTCAGACTATCCAGAAAATCAGACAGAGAATTGAGACTGCCCAGAGCAGACAGAACAGTTATGCTGACACACGCCGTAGGCCACTTGAATTCCAAGTAGGGGATTAAGTCTTTCTCAAGGTTGCTCCTATGAAGGGAGTGATGAGATTTGGCAAGAAAGACAAATTAAGTCCTCGCTATGTAGGACCTTACCTGATTATAGAGAGGATTCGGAAGGTAGCTTACAAGCTGGACTTACCACAAGACATGTCAGCAATACATAATGTATTTCATGTCTCTATGCTAAGGAAGTGTATTCACGACCCTAGCCAGGTGATTGAGCCTCAGTCAGTGCAGATCCAAGAGGATCTTAGCTACGAGAGCAGACCTACCCAGATAGTGGACAGAGCAGTTAAGAGACTAAGAAATAAAGAAGTACCACTAGTGAAGATCATCTGGCAGAACCAGAAGCACGAGGAAGTCACTTGGGAGCATAAGAACAGCATGAGACAGAAATATCCAGAGTTATTCTAAGTTCGAGGACGAACTTTTTATAAGGTATGGGGGATTGTAACGACCCAACTTTCCCTATTTCGAGTTCTAAAAGTCCTTAAAAATATTTAGAAATGCTTTTAAAATATTCTAGAGATTTTTAGAAATTTTTAGAGTATTTTTATGTAATTTTTGGAAGTCGTTTGGTATTTTTACCAAGAGGAAGAAGTTGCAAAAATAAAGAGCTCCAGCCGAGGTTCGACCCGTAGACCTCGGACAAGTCATAAGCCTTAAGCGAAGTGAGGCAACCAAGTGAGCCACGGGTCTTTTGTGAACAAATAGAGGAGCGAAATATTATAAGGGGTCTTAGGAACCGAAAATAGCCATCAGTTATAAAAGAAGGAAACGTTTTCTCTAAAAACCTAATTCCCCGATCCTTTCTTCTCCTCACACGCGACGCCGGGCGATTCTTCTCCTCTCGCGGCGGAAACGAAGAAGCAGGCTTAGGGCTTCACTCCGGCGGCCGGCGAGCTCCCTCCTCCGCGGGTTCTTCACATATCCGAGCTCCTCTCGGCAAGGTGAGCGCACGGGCACAAGAAGGGGCCGAGATCTTCATCCCTCCGAACCCTAGCAGCCCTTCCTTCGGTTGTAAGTCCAAGAATAGTAAGTAAGTAGCTGCTCACCTGTGGTAGGAGTAGTTTCGAACTTGCTTTTCTTCTTGAATCCGAAACATGCTATAAAGATTTTGGCTTTGGGTGTTCTGCCGTGGGTTTCAAAGAGGGACCAAGAACTGGTTTAGTTTAATTGAGCATGTAGGATAGTGTTTGCGCCGAATCTAAGCTTGCTAGGGATCAAGTTTTTGTTTCTCCTTGTTTTTGAATCTGCCGTGACCTAGGGATGAGTTCAAAGTTTCTGTCGTGGCCTTTAGGAAGGAGAAAGGGCTTAATGGATTTAGCCTTGATTGATGATGCTTTAGCTTCAATTGATTCTGTAATTTCTGGACAGATATATTGGCTTGGGTCATTTCCTTTATGCTGCCGTGAGTTGATTAAGAAGAGGAGAAGGGATTTAAATTGTCATAGCAATCACCCCTTTTAATAGCATGTGCTTAATAAAAATCTGCCAATGCATTTCTTAACAGAATAGTTGACTTCCTTTGCTACCATATCAAGCTTTGCATAGGTGTAAACTTCAGCAGATTATAGTCTTGTTTGTGCTATGCATTTGACATGTATAGCCCTAGTTTTGGGAGTATTCAGTAGAGCATTTGTTACTAGTTTTTCCTATGAAATTATGGAACTATTGATTTTGAACTTAGCATTCCAGTATAGCCCTTATTGCTATTAGTTAGCACCAGTAGCTTTTATTTGCTATTTAATCGGGCATGCACAGTTCTCGTTATTATTGGTTGAGCACTAGTAGTTTCCATTGTTAATAGATGAGCATGAACGATCTCCTTTGCTTTGATGTTGGCAAATACAAACCGTATAAATTCATATTCCTATTTCCTTGTTATAAATTCAAGTATGAGTAGTGTTCCTCATTTGTTATTAGTATGAGCAGTATTAATTCACATTCCAGTTTTAGTTTCCCTTGCCACCTTAGGCGCATGAACAGCTGATATGTAGTCTTCAATTTCAGATTTCATTAAACTTTTTGAGGATTATGAGGAGTTATAAGTAAGAAAAAACCAAGGTCTAGAGAAGAAAAGATAACAAGTAAATCTTTTAAAAGATGCTAGTACCCGACTTCCAAGGTTGTCGTTAAATAAATCCAGGTGACCAATTCCAAGGTCTTGGCCCTGGGAAGACCGAGGTCTTTATCCTCATAGGACTGGAGGCTCGCTACCTCAGTCTCTATTAGAGAGCGCGCATAAGATGGTACTAAGTCTGGGCCCAAGTAAGAAAAAGAAGAAGAAAGTTAAGTATTAATTTCAAGTATAAGGCTATAAGTAAATGAAACAAGTATCACCTATGTTTAGAACCAGTAAAGTTTAGCTCTTATAATGCTAAGCATACAGCATTAGTTTTCATTTGCTTTTCTTATGAGTTTATTGAGCATGATTAGTCTTATTTCTAGATGATTCCATCTTTATTCTTGTATAGCATGAGTAGCTTTACATGTTAGCATTTCAGTTAATTTGATTTATTGCTAATAGATGAGCATGAGTAGTTTTCTTCTTAAGCATTCAGTTTTAGCATGTTTCTTTTTGTTATATACATGCTTATCGAGTTTTTGTGAGTTAGATAGCGCTTACTAAGTAATTTTGCTTATAGTTTGCATTTCCTCCTACTGCAGATAAAGGTAAAGGGAAGCTATAGTCAGAAGGAAGGCGACAAGGAGATGTGTGGTGGATGTGCGATGTCTGGACTATGGAAGCCTTGGGACTAGAAAAGAGTTTCTTTTAGTTTTCTTTTCCTTTTGCTATGTTAGAAGTATTCGGGATGGTATATGTTATGTTGATGTTATTAGGACATAGTAGATGAATTGTGATCTTGTGTGATGATTTTTGGTATAGTTCTCTTTTGTTTTGGATTATTTACTGCGTGAGTTGTTTGATATATGTTCCAGCTGCCTGTGGCTGATGGTATTATTTTGCATGTATTGTTGATTTTGTCACCGGTACAGGGGAGACTCTGCCAAAATTTTTCGATAGGAATTCCTCTGGGGCCGTGATAAATCTAAGTGTTGCTAATAATAGCATAAGTGACACTAGTAAGTAGAGTATTATATAAGTAACGGTCGCCCTTAAAGAGTAGTAGTAAGAAGGATGGTCGTTACATAGATATAGACTTAGGCTTAATTGAGACTTCTCAGCTTAGTACCAGGGTGGGATAAAATGATAGTATGTTAGGAAAGTTTGATCTAGGAGTTAAGTAGGATAAGACATACCTTATTTGTCTACTTAGCTAAATGGAACTAACTAAAGTTAACTCGCCACATCCTAGACTAGTTAGACCAAGGCTTTTCAATAAGAAAACTAAATATATAATTTTCTAAAAAGATTTTGTCTAGAAGTAGTCGTTGCTTTGATACCCAAGAAGCTCCCTATGCCTCACCACAACCTGGAAGCTAATTTTTAAAATGTGTATTTAACTAACTGATAGTTAAACATGAATTTAACTCAAATATTAATCCATCCTTAGATTTTTAATTAACTTAATAAAGATTAGATTAATAATCATTTCACAAAAACCTATAATGTTCCCGGTTTAAAAATCTAGGAAAGGGTGAGATGGATTTAAGCTAAATTGAGTATTAAATTAATCAAACCTAAACTAATTAATCAAACTCAAATTAATCAATTGAAACTCTTAATCAAAATTAATTAATTTAATTAAAAATTTTAATTAAACTTAATTAATTTAATTGAAACTATTAATCAAACTTAATTAATCAGTCAAATGCAACCTAATTAATCTAATTTATTAAAATTAAATAACTTAATTAAAACTTAGTTAACACCTATTCAATTAATTAATCTGAAATTTACTTAATGAATCAAATTCTATTTTTTTAAATTAATCAAAAATTCATGTAATTAATCAAAGTTAATTAATTAATACTAAACTAAATAATTAATTATACTAGGTTAAACCTGAAATTGAATTAAATTCTAATCAATTAATTTAAATTAATCTAAATTACTAACTCAATAAATTAATTAAATTAAAACTTAATTAATCAAATTAACTTAATTAAATCCAACTCAATTATTTAATTAAATTAAAATTTTATTAATCAAATTAATTAATTAAATCTAACTCAAAATTTTAATCAACTTAACCTAATTAATCAATTAAAACTTGATTAATCAAATTCATTTAATTAATCTAACTTAATCTATTAAAACCAATTTAATCAATTAAATCTAAACTAATTAATTAACCTACTTAAATTAATTAATAAAAATCAATTGAAACTTTAAATTGATTAATTGAAACTCTAACTAAATATAATTTGAAATTCAATTAACTAAATTAAAATCTGTGGTTGATAATTAACAAAGTTAGACACTTTAATAAAGACAATTTCCTAGATGATTTATTTTTTAAAATAATGTATGCTTGTACTATAACGTAAACATTAATCTTACTTAATTTTTTTTGTATGTCTGGACTATAAGAAAATCTTGCTTAATTTTTTTGCTTAAATTGTTTTAACAGTGAATTATTGTTCAATCTTGTTACTTGGATTGGAATATTCATCGTGAAAAATCTTGAAAAATATTTATTGTTTTTAAAAAGTTGCCTTGAAAAATGTTTTCAAAAACTTATCTATGTTTAAACATTCTTTGGAAAATATTTTTGCAAAGTTATCCCCATTTTACAAAAACTTGAGCAAATTTTTTTCTAAACTTATAAAAATTTTCAAAGTCTAATTTTTTTAAATATATTATATATATCTATATATATATATATATATATATATATATATATATATATATAAAGGGGGAGAAATAAGATAAAGTTAAAGTATTTTTGAAAATAAATAATGTAAACTTGTCAAAAGTATATTTTCAAAATTTTTTAGGGGGAGAGTGTTAAATTGAGGGGAGCATGTCTTGAAAAATTCAATTCCTTATTTTACTTTGAAAAGTTTTTCTATGATTAATTTATCTTTAAAATGTTATGTTTTACTTAAATTTGAACTAAGTTGTCATAAATAAAAAAAATAGAAGGTTGTTGGTGTTGGAAGTAATAACTAATCAAACTTGTGTTTTAATATTGGCAAAGGTTCAAAGTTAAAGGTTATTGTGATCTAACGAGCTTAACTAAGTGTATAGGAAAGTTCTAGTTAAGGCTAGGCAAAGAAGTTCTGGTCAAGTAGATTGGGAAAAAAGTTCTGATCGAGTGGATTGGGCAAAGAAGTACTGGTTGAGTGGTCTGGATAGAAATCTTGACAGAACAAATACATTGGACAGGAGGGTCAAGGACATTAGGCGGGAAGCCCTAGGGGTTGCAGACACCAGGCAGAAGTCTTTGTGGGTCAAGGATTGGACGTCTAGCAAGGAGTCCCAAAGGTCAAGATCAGATGCTGAGCAAAAATTCAAAGAGGTCAAGAGAACTGGATGTTTGGCAACAAGTAAACTCTCTTAAGAGGAGTAGGTGAGAGCGTATTCCCCATTGAGGGAATAGTAGGTGTCGGTCCAACCTAGGATTTAAGTAAAATCTAAAAGTCATGATTGGATAGTCCAAAGACTGTCAAACTATTATATTTCCATATTATTTTTTTGTGCTAACTCCATGATGCAAAAATTAAAAGCTTGGAAGTACTGATCTAGGCGTTTGGAAGGGATCCAGGTGATCTAAGATGATCCAAGCACCTAGAAAGGATCCAGGTGCACTGATCACCTCGGCTCATAGTAGCATGAGGTGACAATCTTTGATTTATCGGTGCATGTCAGTATCCAAGTACTTGGAAGGTATCCAGACACTTGAAATGTGATAGACTTGATTAGGATAAAGCTTTGCCAAGATGCAGTTGTTGGTTCTTTGATGATCGACTAGAGGAGGGTGAATAGCCTGCACAATAAAAATAAACAAAATCCCTTCTCAAACTTTACAGCTTTATTAGTCTAATACTTGCATATAAAAAAATAAGAGACTGAACAAGAAGAGGCACAAAAGGGTTACTTGACTTGCAATCAGGGGATTGCTAATCTAAGGAAGTTGAAGTTCACTAAACAATCTCCCTTAGGCGGAGAAGCTTCTTACAGGAGTTGAAGGACTCAATTACAGAACAAAACTAAAGAGGAATCAATTACAAGTATTATTCTGACATTCTGGGACCAAGGCTATATTTATAGTCCTGGCCGGGACGTCTGGAAGGGTTCTAGGCACCTGGAGGGGGATAAACTTTTATCCCCATCACAACGGAACTCACCACGTCATGTTTGGATAAAATTACTGGTTTGAGCGCTCGGAAGGGTTCTAGGCACCCGGAGTTTGGGCGCTTAGACCAGTAAAGTCAACTTCCAGTTGACTTTTTAGTCCGAGTCTTCCGCTCTGGTTCCACTTGTTTAGGTATGGTCTTCTACTCCAGTTCTGCTCACTTAGGTGATTTCGGCCATCTGGAGTAGGGCTGACCCGAATCCATTTTTCAGCCTTCTCGAGTAACCTTCCGCTCCGACTTCTCGTCCCTCGAAAATGTCACACGCCTCCTTCTCGTCCGCCCGCGTACTGTTTCCCAGCACCACGTCCCTCGGATGCACCAAGCCTGTCGTCTCTCTCTCGTGTCATCCTTCTCGCTAGTTGGGTCTTTCACTTGACTTCTTGTGCTCTTAAGTTCTTACACACTTAGACACAAGAGTTAAACCACAACAGGACCTAACCTGACTTGATTGATCACATCAAAATTACCTTGGGATACTAACAGTAGCCACATCAACAATCCAGATGCTAAGAAGGGATCAAGGCGTCTGGAGGTGGATAATCGCTGACAGAGTTAGATCAGATCAAATCAACTCTAAGCACCCGAAAGGTATCCAGGTGCCTAGAATGCCTTATAAAAGAAACCTTCGTCCAGAAACTCAGATCATTAATCTTCTATGCTGAATGACTCCTACACTACTCTGAAAGTCTACTATAATGCCGAAGTACTACACAGGCAGCTACGATCAAGCCTACACTTAATTCTTGTTATCGGTATTATTAGTTTTTGTATTTATTTATACTCAGCTTTTGGTACTTAAATGAATTGATAGTAGATTTTCCAACAAAAGCAATCAATGATCACGAGCCTTGGACCAGCAGTCGTTGGGCTATGCACTGAGTAAAAAAAAGGTGTTAGCTTGTTTCTCTCTCTCTTTCTCTCTTATTTTCACTACTATAACTCAAGTCAGTTTTGTAAAAAAGTGAAAAAGCAATGAGCGGTATTCACCCCCTCCTCCTCTAGAGCTTCTCTGATCCTACACTATCTAAGTTAGTTTTGTAAAAAAGTGAAAAAGCAATGAGCGATATTCGCCCCCTCCTCCTCTAGAGCTTCTCTGATCCTACATTATCTATTAATGCACTGTATTTTTTTTATAGGTTATTAGAAGTGACATCTTGGTATTTTGTTTCACACACTCTCTAATCTATTATTAAATATGGTAAATTTTTTCATATTCTTCATTATACATCAAATTTTATTTACTTTATCATAACAATTTTGGTTGACAGTCTCAACGTGGTGGCCATAGATAAAGTGTTCTTGGTTAGTCTACTTTAGCACCTAGTACTATATCTATGCCCCCCTCTTCAGTTGCATGACCTTCCCATGTACCTTTGCCAGTTCCTTCGCCTAAACACTCATTTGCTGAGAGGAAAGATAGTTGAGAGTCTATAGTCCCTTATGGAGATTTGTAAGTACTAAAGATTAAATTTTAAATGTATTGTTATTTTTTTTATTTATAAAATATTATATTTTATTAACTATCTTAATTATTTAACATTATTTATTTGTAATCTTATGATAGATTTACAAATTGTATACATGTTATTCATGAGATTAATAGAATAGTGAATAACTATTCGAGAGAGGCTTTAATAACTTAAACAAGTACTTCAGAACCCACCAAAAAGCTCTGGTGAAACGAGTTTAAGGTAGCTATTCCCTTTAGTTTATATATGAAATTAAAGATAATATATAATTAATTTTTTCCCATTGCAATGGGCATTCACTTGGGGCCAATTAGAGAGTTCGAAATAAGTAGGAATTTTTATAAAAAATATGGTGATCACATCTAACATAATCTTTCATGCAAAAACTAGGGGAAAAAAGTCACCCTGCATCACTAAGGAAAATTGGGCTAGAATCTCCAATTTTTAGGAAATCGATGAGAGCAAACAAAGGAATCAACAGAATAAAATAAATTAAGCTTATAATTCTAGAGACTCATCTACGGTATATATGGGAAGTTCAATCAATATCGATCAATATACACACAGATTGGTAATTTTTCTCAAACACTAATTTTTTAATCTATTTTAGACTATTTCATTATTTATAACAGTATTTTTTTAGACTAAGAAAATGGGGAAGGATCCATTATTCATCGACAATTTTGCATGCACATTTTTTTTTTAAAAGGACAAGACATGGAGAGGGGATAGAGCTAAAGCAATTAAGGTTTAGATTTATGAACTTAACTGTAAGATCGAAAGCGCTCATGGCTTTTTCACTTTTTGAAAAACATGATTGAATAAACATAGCGAAATTAAAAAACAAATAAAGAAAACAATGACATAAGTTGGTTTTACTTGGTTCGAAGTCTGTGATGACTCCTACTCCAAGGCCCGCACTCTTTGAGTGCTTTTGATGGTCAATCTACTAGTAGTTCAAAAAAGGTTACAAGAATTGAGTATAAGAACTATAGTGATTTAGAAACAGAAAACAAAATGTAGGGGGATCGGTGGCTGGCTTGAAGGGGGGTTGGATAGATGACACCCCCAAATCGATCGCTTCTTTCTATAATGTTAGTGCATAAGCGGAAATACAAACAAAGAAAGTAGAAAGTTAAACTAAAGATAAGAAAGCTGATAGAGTGTATACTAAAAGCTTAGCTTTTGGTATAAATATTTATCTAAGAATAAGAATCACATTGGTCAAATATCTACATTTATGATAAATGTAGTTGTTCAATTAATTTATATTGTAGATGTTAGTTAGAGCCCTAGAGCCAATCATTTGATAATTGTATGGACTCATGTATATCATATTCTTGTATATGAATAAAGGCATTTGTTTGGTTATTATACTTATTTATATTAGTGCCAAATAGACTAAGTATAATAGCGTCCTTGAGTAGAAGGTTCATACCTATATCAATCGATTAGTTGAATCGATAGTGAGATGATATAGGGAACACTACTCTAAATCATTCCTAGTCGAGTATTAACATTCAGGGATAATGTTAATACAATAAGACTAGCATGTAGGTCAGCTCGATGACTTGATCTCACAAGTCATGGATATAGAGATATCAAGCTGACACATGGGTATGCATTAGAGAATGCATACTGAATGACCCGCCATGAGAAAGTATCATGGATCGTTATATGAGTGTCATATACTTTCTCATGTGGCTATTAGTATGACTATTAGTCCTTAGACCTGAAGTCACCATGGATCCCTACATAAGGAGTTATGTACTTTGGTTTCGTCAAACGTCACCCGTAACTGGGTGGACTATAAAGGCGATTACTGGGTATATAACAAATTATGCAGAGGGATGTGAGTGATGTAGATGAGATCTATCCCTCCCATATGACAGGAGCGACATCAATATTCTTGATAGAGTTAGACCACGAAGTGCATGGCCATGCCCAAATGAGTCAACATTAGATGTTGAGCTCATTTGATCGAGTGAGTCTACTTGGAGTTCAAGATTTAGATTGATTAGAGGATGACACGGTCTATGTCTCATATTGATCAATCTAGATGTCTAGGATAGAAGGACAATGACATATATTGTGAGGAGTCACAATTAGTAGTCACAAGGTGATGTCGGATCTCGACATTCTTGTAACTTGGGTAGTAAGGATGTGTTGCTAGATACCGCTCATTACTTATGCTCCTAAATGGGTTTAGGGCATTGCCAACGTTACAAGAACCTATAGGGTCACACACTAAGGACAATTAGATGGAGATTTGGTTCATATGATGAACTAAGAGGATTAGATTCATTTGATGAATCATATTGGATTAAGAGTAATCCAAATTGGGCTAATTGAGTTGGACTCAAGTTGATTCATGTATACAATGAGTCTAATTTAGATTATGACTCATTAAATCAACTTAATTTAATGAATTAGATTCATTATATTAAGTTGGCTTGAATCATATGGTTGGATTAGATCAACCATGAGAGAGATTTGATCAAGTTTGACTTGATTTGAGAGGAAGAGAAAAAGTCATGTTTGACTTGACTTTTTGCCACATCACTAGTGAGTTGGCAAGATGTGGACCAATAGAATTGCTCCACATCATCAATGTGTGTCACCTCATGGAGGTTACAAGCCTCCATAACATTTAATGTGGCCAGCCCACATTAAATGAGGAGGTTACACTTGTTGCCATGTCATTTAGTGAGGTGGCAAGATGTGGACCAATAGTGTTGATCCACATCATCCTAGAGTGCCACCTCATGGGGGTTACAACTCTTAATGGTCTCCACATTAATTGGAATTAATGTGGGGGTTACACCTCCTAGAAGGTGGCCGGCCACTTGAATGTGGAGAACAATTTTCATTTTTGAAAAATTGATTCTATCATTCATTCCTTCCTCTTCCTCCTAGAGTTCTTCTTGCACTCTCCCTCTCCTCCTTCCTTGGCCGAACCACATAGGTGCTAGCACACCTTGGTTTTTGGTCACCTCCATCTAGTGTGTCCGTGTGGATACTTCTAGAGGACCGTACGCTTGACGGTCTTGAGATCCGGCAACATTTGGACGAGCGGGATTCGCGTGAGGCGCGCATCAAGGGTAATTATCTTAACTTTAGTGTAGATCTAAAGTTCTTACAAACTCGTCAAGAAAAGGTTTTTCAAAAAGTTTTGTTTACGAATCTTTGCACGAGATCCATGGCTTCGGGTGACTCGGGGTTTCCGCGACGTGAAAAAGCGGACTCAACAGTGGTATCAGAGCCACGTGCAAAGACTTGTACGAGTTCGTTTGTATTTTTATGAAAAAATATACCTTCTGTGATTTTCTGTAAAAATTGAGTTTTTAGAGTTTTTATGAGTAATTTTTCCGTAGAAGCAAAGCACAAGTGTCTCGGCACTTGTAGGCTTCGGCTACCGGAAAGTTTTCTTTTAAACGGCTTCGTTTTGCCCCAAATCCATTTGGGACAGCGGGGTCGGGTGCCATTAGATCGCAAAGGAGCAACTCACGATGGTTAGATCGTGGGTAGGGGCATTGCCCTTAACCCCGCAAGGGAATTTGCTTCGCGATTGCACCCGAAATCGCTAAAAATGAACCCGCCGGGAAGATTTTTCCAAAACGGCAATGTCTCGACCCAAATTGTTTTGGGACAGCGGGTTTAGGCACTGTTGGATCGCAAAGGAACCCTCGCGATGGTTAGATCGCGGGTAGGGGCGCTGCCCCTGGGCCCCGCAAGCGATTGCGCCCGAAACCGCTAAACGGGACCGCCGGGAAATTTTACTCATAAAAATTGTAAAAATTATTTTTAAAATTACATAAAAATTATGAAAAATATATAATTTTGAATTATATATTAATTTGTGATAGTCATGGCCCAAAATACCCAATAAGATTGGATTTGTGTTGTAATTTATAATACGGCATGCGTGCCGTCATATGATTGTGTGTGCTGTATTTTTATTTTTTTTCCACGGCCTGCGCGTCGTGCCTTTCTCTTATTCTGGTTGTAAATTAGATTTAGACTCGAATGTAACTCGAGTTTCAAATTGTAATGTACAAATTGGAGCGGTGGAGGATCCACACGAGACGGAGTTCCGAGGCGGGCACGAGCAACACAAGGTGGTCAAAGGGAGGAGCTTGGAGAAGCTGTTGACCCTAGGTTGACCATTCGATCTTCTCATTGGCTTGAGAAGATCGTAGTAGGGCCATGACTAAATCACAAATAGATTAATTAATTAATTGTTATGTATCTGATGCATGTTTAATAATTAATTAATTAATTAGTGCCTTAACGATTAGATTAGATCTAAGTCGTGCACATGATGCACCCTTGCGATTAGATTAGATCTAAGTCGTGTACAAGATGCATCCTTCTCGATTAGATTAGATCTAGATCGAACCAACTCTAAATGCCTAACCGTGCCGTGATACCTATCACTACCTCGATCACATGTATTGTTGAAAGCAGAGCAATACATATTATCTTGGTAGGGTACGGAGGGACAATCTTGGTCCCGCCTATCAACGCATGGGTGAATACAAACTCAATTAGATTGAGTATTCCTAGTTACTCGGTTGGATCGAGTCAACTATAGGCATTCTTCCAACGGTTGGAAAAGATAGGTCAAAATCACATCTATATTAACTCTCGGGCGTATTAGCCAAAGCTAACTCGAGTTTTAATATAAATGCGGATATTGATTTTATAAACAAGAGTTGCATAGAGATGTAATTGGTAATCGTTATCTACCGATCATACTAAGCCTTGGGCGTATTAGCCAAAGCTAACTCAAGGGTTAGTATGATGTGGATCTTGTCCCACAAGAATTATAGTATTCAGTGGGAGCATCATTTAGTTAAAGGCCTAATTAAATGATTTTAAAAGAATATGATATTTATTTCTGTAAATTTTCTGTTGTAGATAACCATGACGTCGAACACGAATTCCTTCTCCCTGCGATCTGTCCTTGAGAAGGACAAGCTCAACGGAGCGAATTTCCTGGACACAGAACTTGAGAATAGTTCTCACCCAAGAACGTAAGCTGTACGTTCTGGATCCGGGGGCTCCTCCTGCCAATGCCCCTGAGATGCTTACAAGAAGCATCAAGACGACGCATTAGATGTGTCCTGTCTAATGCTCACGACAATGAACTCAAAGCTTCAGAAGCAACATGAGTTGATGGGCGCTTACGATATGGTTGAGTATCTTCGCCAACTATATCAGGGACAAGCGATGCATGAGAGATTTGAGATCTCTAAGGCACTGTTTCAGTGCAAGATGTCAGACGGGGATCCTGTAGGTCCTTATGTACTCAAGATGATTGGGTACATAGAGAACCTACAAAGACTGGGGTTCACACTTGGCCAAGAGCTGGCCACTGACTTGATCTTGCAGTCCTTGCCATGAACGAGATTGACAAGCCACTGCCCGAGCTACTTAGTATGTTACGAACTGCTGAGATTAACCTTAAGAAGGTTAAGCCCATTCTGATGGTCCAGAAGCACAAGGGCAAGGGCAAGCCCAAAGGTAAGGGAAAGTCTCAAACCAAGGGCAAAGGCAAGGCACCAAGCCTAAAGGAGGGTCGCCAAGGATGCTACCTGCTTCCAGTGCACTGGAAGAGGAATTGCAAGGTATACTTGGAGGATCTTAAGAAGAAGCGTGAGACTTCCACTCAGGTATATATGTTATAGAAGTCAATCTATCTATTTCTACATCATGGGTATTAGATCTGGATGTGCTTCTCACATTTGTCTTGATGTGCAGCGAGAAATAGCAGAGCATTGGCAAAGGCGAGGTGGACCTACGAGTAGGCAATGGAGCACGGGTTGTTGTAGGAACTTATTAGCTATCTCGCCCTCCGGGCTTGTACTAGATTTAGATGATTGTTGTTATGTACCTGCTCTTAAGTTTCAGTTTCTTGTTTAGACAAGAAAGGATACTCTTTTATAATAAAAGACAAATGTTGTTCTGTTTATTTAAAAGATATGTTCTATTGTAGTGCACCACTAATAAACGGACACTATATTCTAGACCTTGAGAACCCTATCTATAACATTAGTATCACGAGGTTCAAGTCAAATGACATGAACCAAACTTATCTCTGGCACTGTCGCTTAGGTCATATAAATGACAAGCGCTTATCCCAGCTCCATAAGGATGGTTTGCTGGACTCATTTGATTTTGAATCATATGAGATATGCGAGTCATGCCTACGAGGCAAGATGACCAAGACTCCCTTTAGTGGGCACAGCGAAAGAGCGACTGATTTGTTAAGACTCATACATAGTGATTATAGGTACTTCATCACATTTACTGATAACTTCAGTAAATATGGTTATGTGTATTTGATGACACATAAATCTGAATCCTTTGAAAAGTTCAAAGAATTCAATAATGAAGTACAGAACCAGCTTGGCAAGAGTATTAAGGTACTTCGATCAGATCGAGGTGGTGAATACTTAAGCCATGAGTTTCGTGACTACTTAGCTGAGTGTGGGATTTTATCTTAACTCACTCCTCCTGGAACACCATAGTGGAATGGTGTATCCGAAAGGAGGAATCGTACCTTATTAGATATGGTACGATCTATGATGAGTCACACTGATCTTCCGACATACCTTTGGGGTTATGCTCTAGACACGGCAACTTTTATACTCAACCGAGTTCCATCCAAGGCCGTGATAAAGACACCATATAGGATATGGACTGGGAGAGATGCCCAGGTGTCTTTCATGAGGATTTGGGGTTGTGAGGCTTACGTACGACGTCAAGTCTCAGACAAATTAGGATCCAAATCCGACAAGTGCTATTTCATTGGATATCCCAAGGAAACTAAGGGATATTACTTCTACATTCCCAGTCAGCATAAGATAGTTGTGGCAAAGACTGGGGTCTTTCTAGAAAGGGACTTTATTTCTAGAAAGACTAGTGGGAGCGCGTTCGATCTTGAAGAAGTTCAAGATGCGAACAATAGCATTGATGCCTCGATGGAAATTGAACTGGAACCACAAAGTGTTGTGGATGATGTTGTTCCACAAGGAGTTGAGGACCAACAACCAGGTCTGATAGGGTACGTCGTCAGCCTGAGAGATACTCATTTCTCTTGTCTGACCATGATGACATTGTGCTCATAGAGGATGAGCCCACCACCTATCAGGAAGCTGTGATGAGACCAGATTCCGAGAAATGGCTAGAGGCCATTCTCGGAGCTGGAATCTTCGATTCGATGATGCGATCAAACAGTTTGGTTTCATCAAGAACGAAGATGAGCCTTGTGTCTACAAGAAGGTTGTAGAAAACATAGTTGTCTTCCTCATATTGTATGTGGATGACATACTACTCATTGGGAATTACATCCCTATGCTTCAGTCTGTCAAGACCTGGCTAGGGAATTGCTTCTCAATGAAGGACTTAGGTGAGGCATCCCACATTCTTGGGATACAGATCGATAGAGATAGATCTAAGAGATTGCTTGGCCTAAGTCAGAGTACATACATTGACGAGGTACTCCTACGGTTTGCCATGCAGAACTCCAAGAAGGGATTTCTGCCGATGTCACATGGCGTGAGTCTTTTAAAGACTCAAGGTCCCTCTTCTGGAGAAGAGAGAGACCGCATGGATCAGATCCCTTATGCCTCAGCTATAGGATCGATCATGTACGCCATGCTATGTACTCGACCTGATGTCTCGTATGCTTTGAGCTTGACGAGCAGATACCAGTCAGATCCAGGTGAAAGTCACTGGATAGCGGTCAAGAATATTCTTAAGTACTTAAGAAGGACTAAAGAATATTTCTTGATATATGGAGGCAATGATAAGCTAGCTGTAAAGGGTTACAGTGATGCTAGCTTCCAGACCGACCAGGATGACTATAGATCGCAGTCAGGGTTTGTATTCTACTTGAATGGTAGTGCTATGAGCTGGCAGAGTTCACAGCAGTTCTACAACGTTTCCATCTTATTCGAGAGATTATCGATAGAGGAGATGTGAAGATTTGCAGAGTATCTATAGAAGCTAACATCGCAGATCCCTTGACCAAGGCTTTGGCACAGAGAAAGCATGATAGTCACACTAGGTCATTAGGCCTTAGAGCCTATACTGATTGGCACTAGTGCTAGTGGGAGATTGTTAGTTAGAGCCCTAGAGCCAATCATTTGATGATTGTATGGACTCATGTATATCATATTCTTGTATATGAATAAAGGCATTTGTTTGGTTATTATACTTATTTGTATTAGTGCCAAATAGACTAAGTATAATAACGTCCTTGAGTAGAAGGTTCATACCTATATCAATCGATTAGTTGAATCGATAGTGAGATGATATAGGGAACACTACTCTAAATCATTCCTAGTCGAGTATTAACATTCAGGGACAATGTTAATACAATAAGACTAGCATGTAGGTCAGCTCGATGACTTGATCTCACAAGTCATGGATATAGAGATATCAAGCTGACACATGGGTATGCATTAGAGAATGCATACTGAATGACCCGCTATGAGAAAGTATCATGGATCGTTATATGAGTGTCATATACTTTCTCATGTGGCTATTAGTATGACTATTAGTCCTTAGACCTGAAGTCACCATGGATCCCTACATAAGGAGTTATGTACTTTGGTTTCGTCAAACGTTACCCGTAACTGGGTGGACTATAAAGGCGATTACTGGGTATATAACGAATTATGCAGAGGGATGTGAGTGATGTAGATGGGATCTATCCCTCCCATATGACAGGAGCGATATCAATATTCTTGATAGAGTTAGACCACGAAGTGCATGGCCATGCCCAAATGAGTCAACATTAGATGTTGAGCTCATTTGATCGAGTGAGTCTACTTGGAGTTCAAGATTTAGATTGATTAGAGGATGACACGGTCTATGCCTCATATTGATCAATCTAGATGTCTAGGATAGAAGGACAATGACATATATTGTGAGGAGTCACAATTAGTAGTCACAAGGTGATGTCGGATCTTGACATTCTTGTAACTTGGGTAGTAAGGATGTGTTGCTAGATACCGCTCATTACTTATGCTCCTAAATGGGTTTAGGGCATTGCCAACGTTACAAGAACCTATAGGGTCACACACTAAGGACAATTAGATGGAGATTTGGTTCATATGATGAACTAAGAGGATTAGATTCATTTGATGAATCATATTGGATTAAGAGTAATCCAAATTGGGCTAATTGAGTTGGACTCAAGTTTATTCATGTATACAATGAGTCTAATTTAGATTATAACTCATTAAATCAACTTAATTTAATGAATTAGATTCATTATATTAAGTTGGCTTGAATCATATGGTTGGATTAGATCAACCATGAGAGAGATTTGATCAAGTTTGACTTGATTTGAGAGGAAGAGAAAAAGTCATGTTTGACTTGACTTTTTGCCACATCACTAGTGAGTTGGCAAGATGTGGACCAATAGAATTGCTCCACATCATCAATGTGTGCCACCTCATGGAGGTTACAAGCCTCCATAGCATTTAATGTGGCCGGCCCACATTAAATGAGGAGGTTACACTTGTTGCCATGTCATTTAGTGAGGTGGCAAGATGTGGACCAATAGTGTTGATCCACATCATCCTAGAGTGCCATCTCATGGGGGTTACAACTCTTAATGGTCTCCACATTAATTGGAATTAATGTGGGGGTTACACCTCCTAGAAGGTGGTCGGCCACTTGAATGTGGAGAACAATTTTCATTTTTGAAAAATTGATTCTATCATTCATTCCTTCCTCTTCCTCCTAGAGTTCTTCTTGCACTCTCCCTCTCCTCCTTCCTTGGCCGAACCACATAGGTGTTAGCACACCTTGGTTTTTGGTCACCTCCATCTAGTGTGTCCGTGTGGATACTTCTAGAGGACCGTACGCTTAACGGTCTTGAGATCTGGCAACATTTGGACGAGCGGGATTCGCGTGAGGCGCGCATCAAGGGTAATGATCTTAACTTTAGTGTAGATCTAAAGTTTTTACAAACTCGTACAAGAAAAGGTTTTTCGAAAAGTTTTGTTTACGAATCTTTGCACGAGATCCATGGCTTCGGGTGACTCGGGGTTTCCGCGACGCGAAAAAGCGGTTTTCGCGGCCCGACGAACCCAACAGTAGATAACATGGTATGTGGTGTCACACATAGAAGATCATGTTATTAGTTCTTTATAAATTATAAACAGTTGCTCACGACTAAGATGAAAAGGAACAAACCATTGGAATAGTCGTAGTGTAATTAGGTATTAGTTTATCTTTACTAATAAATTACACTAGTACACTCTAAGTGTATTGAGTAGGACCATTTTAGGTAAGTTCTTTTTATATTGACTTGATAAAAGAACTAGACCTTAGTTATTATGGAAGTGTGTGCTCTTAATCCTAATATAATAACAAGCACATATATTTGATATTTATTTCTTTAATTTATCAATGGGTGAGATTTAGTTCGATAAATCAATAAGCCCGATAAGTTGGGAAATGTTATCACTTATAGTGTGTGTTATTGATTATAGAAGGAATCTGTGTCCTAGTAATCTAGGTTGAGAATGACCCCAAGAGGAGCTCATAAAGATTGTCATGTTAAACCCTGCAGGTGGACTTAGTCCGACATGACAATAAGGTTGAGTGGTACTACTCTTGGACTAAGATATTAATTAAGTGAGTTGTCAGTAACTCATTTAATTAGTGGACATTCATTATCTTAAACACAGGGAGATTAACACACTCATAATAAGAAGGAGCCCAAAAATGTAATTTGGGATTGGTGCGATAGTTCAATAATAGTTCTTTAGTGGAATGAATTATTATTGATGAAATTAATTTATGTGTTCGGGGCGAACATGGGATGCTTAATTTCATCAGGAGACCAAAACCAATTCCTCCTCTCGGTCCCTATCGTAGTCTCTTGTATATAGAGATTTATACCCACCACATACCCACCTTCTTACCCAACCAATAGGGGTCGGCCAAGCCAAGCTTGAAGCTCAACCTTAGGGTCGGCCAAGCCTAAAGGTTGAGCCTTAAGGTGGCCGGCCAATAGCTTGGAGCCCAAGCTTAGGTGGCCGGTCACATCATATTAAAAAAGTTTTTTGTTAAAATTATTTCTTATGTGGATATCATGGTTTTAAAAGAAAGTTTAAAATTTAAATCTTTCCTTTTATAGCTTTCTACAAAAGATCAAAAAAAGATTTGAAATCTTTCCTTATTTGTAGATTGAAAGGTAGATTTTAATTTTGAGAAAACTTTCCTTTTTAACCATGTTCATGATTTAAAAGAGAGTTTAAAAATTAAATATTCTCTTTTATAAGTTTCTACAAAAGATTAAGAAAAGATTTGATATCTTTCCTTATTTGTAGATTAAAAGAGATTTTAATTTTTAGAGATAACTTTCTTTTTATCCACATGTTTAAAAGAAAGATTTTAATTTATAAAATTTCCTTTTTACAAACCACCATGAAGGGAAAATTATTGGAGAAATTTTTTATAAATTTCCGGAGACAAATTAGGAAGTTGTAATTAAAACTCTCCTTGTTTTGGGGAAATAAGTGGTCGGCCATGTATATTGAGAAGAGAAAATTATTTTTAATTAAATAAATTTTCTTTTTCATGGTAAAAGAATTAAGGAAGTTTTTTATTTAAAATTCCTTATTTGCCAAGACCAAGGATTATAAAAGAAGGGGTAGAGGTGCCTTCATGACTAACGACTCTATTATTCTTCTCCTCTCTTTTCCTCCTTGGTGGCCGGCCCTAGCTTCTCCCTCTTCTCTTCTTCTTGTGGCCGGCGGCAACCCCTCTTGGTGCATTTGATGGTGGCCTGTTCTAGCTAGGAGAAGAAGGAGAGAAAGGAGATTTTGTTTCTTGCATCCCTTGGAGCTTGGTGGTGGTGGTCGGACCTCTACTTTTCTTAGAGAACTGTGGTGGCCGAAACCTAGAAGGAAGAAGAAGGTGCTTGGTGGTTCTCGTCTCGGAAGATCGTTGCCCACACAACGTCCGAGGTTAGAAGAAGAATACGGTAGAAGATCAAGAGGTTATTTTGTTTACAAAGAAAGGTATAACTAGTAATTGTTTTCCGCATCATACTAGTTTTCTTTGTATTGTTATTTTTGGAAATACCAAACACAAGAGGCATATGATTCTAGAGTTTTCGAAATAGTTTTTCGAGTTTGTGTTTTCTTCTTTTTCGAATTTGTGATTCGATTATTCTTTTTGGTTAACCTAGAGTTATTTAAGGAAATAAATATTAGCTTTCCTTAAAAAACTTTGCCTAGGCGGTGGTGGTTCCTCCCATATCCAAGAAGGTCATATGCCTCGCCATGCAGTCTTGGAAGCCAATTTTGGAAATTAATATTTATGGAATTAATAACTTAGGTAGATTTGAATCAATAGTGTTAAGTTCCGCTTGCGATTCAAATCTAAACCATTAAGAACAGATAAGTTAAATTTGGAATCAATGATGTTAAGTTCCGTCTGCGATTCCTAATTTAACTTCTAAAGAACACAATAGGTTATTTACGGAAAGGTTTGACACTCGTACAAAAAATTTTTGTACAGTGGAACTGGTACGATTTTCTTAGGACTAATCAACAATTGGTATCAGAGCTAGGGTTTGCCTCTGTGTGTTTGGTTTTCAAATTAGGTTATGCACATGTCATACATAATTTAGGCATGATAATAGTAGGATGTGCTAACTTTGTGGTTGCAGGCTCCAACTATTATGGCTTATAGATGTTGTGTGTGATTGGACCCTTGGACATGTCAAGGGCATTATTTTTGTGTGTGCATGATTGTATGTAACTAATACAGCAGGAGTTGTATTAGCCTTAGGATTTTAGAATTTTATTTTTGATCTAGAATACATGTACATTCCCTTGTGGATTATAGGATCGATATATGTAAAATTCTATTTTTGTCGCGGATCAGATTCTTGCGAGGCGTGGTACTTTTGGAGCACCAGAGGCGCAGCGGAATAAGAAGCAAGATGGATGCGATAACTCGACCCGATGGCGGTGGCTAAAGATGGCAGCAGCTAGGGTTGGAGCACATGGAGGACAGTAACAGGAAAATGCCATAATAGTTGGAAAATAATTTCCATATTTATTGCTTTATTTACTGTGATGTGTGTGTATGCATGTGATGTATGCTAGGATAACTTAAAATTCCTCACTTTAAATAACTAAGTGGGAGAGAGATTTATTTTAATAAATTCCACGGTCTCCATTACTGGTTTGTAAGTGATGCAAACAAACTTGCGCGTTGGCTCTGAGTGTCTTCCTCTATATCAGATGAGTTTGTTTGTGGATCACTAGATCAAACTTCCATTTAGGATGACTATAGGAAATTAATTAAGAGTGTGTGATCTTCCCCATCGGAAGGGGCATAATCTTATTAATGGACTTAGTGTCAAGTAATGGTATACACTTAGGCACGTCTAATAGTATCCTCCCCATCGGAGTCACTGCTATTATTTGTGTGACCAAAGGAAAACCAACTATTAATTTGTTAAAAAGATAAGTTGACAAGATAATAAAATTAAAACCCCCTCTTACCAATGTCGAGTTTTTGTATACGTCCACACTATCGTGGCATACAAAATTCACGATGTATGAGGTAATTTCATTTGTCAGGATAACAAGAAAATAAAATTAATGGGAAAAACTCCTCTTAGAAATGTTTGGTTTTGTATACGTCCACACTATCGTGGCATACAAAATTCACGGTGTTTGAGGTAATTTTATTTGTCATAAAGACTTATTGACAAGATAATTAATGGGTAAAACCCTCCTCTTACAAATGTTTGAATTTGTATACGTCCACACTATCGTGGCATACAAAATTCATGGTGTTTGAGGTGTTGGTGAATTTAAATGATATTGTTTTGAGGAATCAATATTATTTCAAATTCAAAGTTATTGACCAAAATATTTGATAGACCAACTATTAATTTTATTGGTCATAAAGTTAGGATGACGAGATAATAAAATTAATGAATAAAATCTCCTCTTTGTTTTTGTATACGTCCACACGATCGTGGCATACAAAATTCATGGGGATTTTAAGGTGTTGGTCTTGACCAAATATTTTTGTGATTCTTAGGATTTAAAATGTTTGTCAATCCCTAGTTGTTATACTATAGAATAGACTTAGTAGTCCCAATTGTAATGATTGGAAATAGGACTTGGACATTTAAGGTAGACTGTCCTCTTAGAGCTAAGAACAAAATAGGTGTATTTCATTCATTAGTTAATACATGATTAGAGATGTTATCTACCGGTACCTGGTGTGTAGATACGGGAGCCACTAATCATGTCTGCAATTCATTGCAGAGGTTCCAGGAAACCCGATAACTATATGAAGGGGAAGTCACCGTCTACATGAGCACTACTGCAAAAATGGTAGCTGTTGCAGTGGGAGATGCTTATCCTCTGATAGGGATAAAATATGGATTTTAAGAAATTATCTTTACGTACCAAGTTTAGAAAGAATTTGATTTCGGTTTCTAAACTATAGAAGAATAGATATTCTATCTATTTTGATAACAAACTTGTTATCAAGAAAATAGGAAAGATATCTATTCTGGTACGTTGGTTAACAATTTATAAATCCAATAACTCTCACATGCAATAAATGGAAATTAATAACACATCTTCTAACTATTAAGAAAAAGCAACCTTCAGAAATGAACCAATTATATCTTTGGCATCAAAGGCTAGGTTATTTTAACTTAAGTAGGATTCATTGGTAGCTGATGAACTTTTGGGTTTATTGGTAGTGGAAATCTTTCCAACCTGAGAGTCTTACTTGGAAGGAAAAATAACCGAGAAGCTTTTAAGTCTAAGGGGTATGAAGCCAAAGATATGTTGGAATTGGTTCATTTTGATTTGTGTAGACCTTTAACTATCCAGGCAAGAGGTTGTTTCGAATATTTCGTCTCTTTTATAGATGACTATTCGAGATAAGGATACATTTACTTGATACGCCACAAGTCTAAGTGCTTTGATTAGTTCAAAGAGTAACTAGGCTAATGTGGAGTAATATCAAAGTAAAAGTATCAAGTCACTACGGTGAAATCGTAATAACGAGTACCTCTTAGGAGAGTTTAGGAGTCACTTATCAGAAGTCGGGATTTAATCTCAACTAACTGCACCTGGTACACCCCAACAGAATGGTGTAGTAGAAAGAAGGTATAAGACTCTTATGGAATAATTAGATCAATGATAAGATATTTAGAAAATTACCAAATTCATTTTAAGGATATACACTGGAAACGGAAGTGAACATAGTACCTTCTAAGTCAGAACTCTATACTCCCACAGAATTGTAGAATGGACGTAAGTCTAGTCTGAAGCATATTTGGATTTGGGTGGTCTAGCACGTGAGAGGCACTGAAAAGTTGGACATGAGTTCACTTATTTGTGAGTTATCCTAGAAAAACGAAAAGAGGTTTGTAGTCCTTAAAATCGGAAGGTCATTGTTGGTATCAATGTCCGATTTTAGAAAAGGACTATACTATGAACCATAAGCCCATAAGTAAATTTGTTCTTAAGAAAATAATAAAGGATATGTCTAATCTAGTACCAACTGTACAAGATGAAATATCACAATAAACTACAACACGTATCACAATTGATACATAAACAGTGTCTCGTCATAGTGGGAGGGTTGTGAGACAACTTGAGAGATTCATGTTTTTGGGAGAGTCTTCGGACTTGATCCCGAGTAAACATGAACCTGATCCCCAGATATATGATGAAGCACTCCAAGATAAAGATGCAACATCTTTGCAAAATGCAATGAATACAGAATTAGAATATATGTATTCTAATAAAGTCTGGGAGCTTGTAGAATCACCAAATAGTGTAAAAGCCATTAAGTAAAAATAGGTCTATAATAGGAAAAGAGGATAGACGGGAAGGTGGAAACTTTCAAAGCAAGGCTAATTGAAAAAGGAAACTTTTTACCGGTAGCCATGCTTAAGTCTATCCGGATTCTTTTATCTATGAGATTTAGCGAGTGGATGTCAAGACAGCTTTCCTTAATGGAAGTCTTGAAGAAAACATCCATATAAAGCAACCAGAAGGGTTCATTGCAAAGAACAAAGAAGCATCTTGTGTGCAAGCTCAATCAGTCTATGGACTGAAGCAAAGCTTCAAGGTCTTGGAAAATCTGGTTTAATGAAGTAATCTAGACCTTTGGATTTATTTAATAACCGAATGAGTCTTGTGTATACAAAGAGTGTGATGGAAACGTGGTGGTATTTCTTATACTATACGTAGATAACATTTTTGGCAGTTGGAAACAATATCAAAGTGTTGTCAGAAGTAAGGGTATGGTTGTCCAAACAATTTGATATGAAGGACTTGGGAGAATGCATATATTCTTGGGATCAAAGGGATCGCAAGAAAAGAATATATTTTACTTATCCCAAACTTCATATATCGAAACAATCTTAGCTCGTTTTAGTATGCAGAACTCCAAGAAAGGTTTCTTACCTTTTAGGCATGGAGTAGCTTTATCTAAAGAGATGTCTCCTAAGACATCAAAGGAAATAAAGGACATGAAAGCAGTTCCTTATGCTTCGGCTGTAGGAAGTCTAATGTATGCAATGTTGTGTACGAGACTGGATATCTGTTTTGCCATGGACATAGTTAACAGATATCAAAGTAACTCTGGACAAGGACATTTGTCTACGGTAAAACATATATTGAAGTACCTTAGAGGCACTAGAGATTATATGTTAGCTTACAAGGCAGATAATTTGGTCCCTGTGAGTTACATGAATTTTAACATCCAATCGGAAAGGGACAATAGTAAGTCAACCTCGGAGTTTTGTGTTTACTTTAGGAGGTAAAGTCATAACTATGGAAGAACGATAAGCATAGGTGCTTTTTCGGACTCCACCATAGAAGCTGAGTATATGACAGCTTCTGAGGTAGCCATAAAAGCTGTATGGCTCAAATACTTCAAGATAGACTTAGATATGATTTCTGGTTTGCCCAAAATAATTTGGTGCAGTAGCAAACTCGAAGAAACCATAAGTTCATAAGGCAAGTAAACATAATAGAGCGCAAGTACCACCCAATACGAGAAATCGTATAAACGAGGAGAAGTTGTTGCCGCCTAAATTGCATCAGATGATGACCTATAGATCTTTTCACTAAGGCCCATAAGGCAAGAGTTTTTGATGGGCATGTTGAAGGGTTGGGAATCAGATGTATGGCAGCAGATATGGCAGCATAGTCTTTTAGTATAAGTGGGAGATTGTTAGAGTGTATACTAAAAGCCTAGCTTTTGGTATAAATATTTATCTAGAAATAAGAATCATATTGGCCAAATATCTACATTTATGATAAATGTAGTTGTTCAATTAATTTATATTGTAGATAACATGGTATGTGGTGTCACACATAGAAGATCATGTTATCAGTTCTTTATAAATTGTAAACAGTTGCTCACGACTAAGATGGAAAGGAACAAACCATTGGAATATTCGTAGTGTAATTAGGTATTAGTTTATCTTGACTAATAAATTACACTAGTACACTCTAAGTGTATTGATTAAGACCATTTTAGGTAAGTTCTTTTATACTGACTTAATAAAAGAACTAGACCTTAGTTATTATGGAAGTGTGTGCTCTTAATCCTAATATAATAACAAGCATGTATATTTAATATTTATTTCTTTGACTTATCAAAGGGTGAGGTTTAGCTCGATAAATCAATATGCTCGATAAGTTGGGAAATGACATCACTTATAGTGTGTATTGTTGATTATAGAAGGAATCTGTGTCCTACTAATCTAGGTTGAGAATGACCCCAAGAGGAGCTCATAAGGATTGTCATGTTAAACCCTGCAGGTGGACTTAGTCCGACATGACAATAAGGTTGAGTGGTACTATTCTTGGACTAAGATATTAATTAAGTGAGTTGTCAGTAACTCATTTAATTAATGGACATTCATTATCTTAAACACAGGGAGACTAACACACTCATAATAATAAGGAGCCCAAAAATATAATTTGGGATTGGTGTGGTAGTTCAATAATAGTTCTTTAGTGGAATGAATTATTATTGATGAAATTAAGTTATGTGTTCGGGGCGAACACGGGATGCTTAATTTCATCAGGAGACCAAAACCAATTCCTCCTCTCGGTCCCTATCGTAGCCTCTTATATATAGAGATTTATACCCACCACATACCCACCTTCTTACCCAACCAATAGGGGTCGGCCAAGCCAAGCTTGAAGCTCAAGCTTAGGGCCGACCAAGCCTAAAGGTTGAGCCTTAAGGTGGTCGGCCAATAGCTTGGAGCCCAAGCTTAGGTGGCCGGTCACATCATATTAAAAAAGTTTTTTGTTAAAATTATTTCTTATGTGGATATCATGGTTTTAAAAGAAAGTTTAAAATTTAAATCTTTCCTTTTATAGCTTTCTACAAAAGATCAAAAAAAGATTTGAAATCTTTCCTTATTTGTAGATTGAAAGGTAGATTTTAATTTTGAGAAAACTTTCCTTTTTAACCATGTTCATGATTTAAAAGAGAGTTTAAAAATTAAATATTCTCTTTTATAAGTTTCTACAAAAGATTAAGAAAAGATTTGATATCTTTCCTTATTTGTAGATTAAAAGAGATTTTAATTTTTAGAGATAACTTTCTTTTTATCCACATGTTTAAAAGAAATATTTTAATTTATAAAATTTCCTTTTTACAAACCACCATGAAGGGAAAATTATTGGAGAAATTTTTTATAAATTTCCGGAGACAAATTAGGAAGTTTTAATTTTTGTTTTAATTAAAACTCTCCTTGTTTTGGGGAAATAAGTGGTCGGCCATGTATATTGAGAAGAGAAAATTATTTTTAATTAAATAAATTTTCTTTTTCATGGCAAAAGAATTAAGGAAGTTTTTTATTTAAAATTCCTTATTTGCCAAGACCAAGGATTATAAAGGAAGGGGCAGAGGTGCCTTCATGATTAACGACTCTATTATTCTTCTCCTCTCTTTTCCTCCTTGGTGGCCGGCCTTAGCTTGTCCCTCTTCTCTTCTTCTTGTGGCCGGCGACAACCCCTCTTGGTGCACTTGATGGTGGCTGGTTCTAGCTAGGAAAAGAAGGAGAGAAAGGAGATTTTGTTTCTTGCATCCCTTGGAGCTTGGTGGTGGTGGTCGGACCTCTACTTTTCTTAGAGAATTGTGGTGGCCGAAACCTAGAAGGAAGAAGAAGGTGCTTGGTGGTTCTCGTCTCGGAAGATCGTTGCCCACACAACATCCGAGGTTAGAAGAGGAATACGGTAGAAGATCAAGAGGTTATTTTGTTTACAAAGAAAGGTATAACTAGTAATTGTTTTCCGCATCATACTAGTTTTCTTTGTATTGTTATTTTTGGAAATACCAAACACAAGAGGCATATGATTCTAGAGTTTTCGAAATAGTTTTTCGAGTTTGTGTTTTCTTCTTTTTCGAATTTGTGATTCGATTGTTCTTTTTGGTTAACCTAGAGTTATTTAAGGAAATAAATATTAGCTTTCCTTAAAAGGTTTTGCCTAGGCGGTGGTGGTTGCTGACATATCCAAGAAGGCCATGTGCCTCGCCATGCAGTCCTGGAAGCCAATTTTGAAAATTAATATTTATGGAATTAATAACTTAGGTAGATTTGAATCAATAGTGTTAAGTTCCGCTTGCGATTCAAATCTAAACAATTAAGAACTGATAAGTTAAATTTGGAATCAATGATGTTAAGTTCCGTCTGCGATTCCTAATTTAACTTCTAAAGAACACAATAGGTTATTTAAGGAAAGGTTTGACACTCGTAAAAAAAATTTTTGTACAGTCGAACCGGTACGATTTTCTTAGGTCTAACCAACAAAAGCAAACCAAACTACTAACACATTCGTTTAACGTGGTTCGGAGATTAGGGCTCCTACTCCACGGCGTGTCCTTGAGGTGGACGATCCCGATCCGTCGGTGGATTAGCCCCCGACAAACTCCGGCTATCTCAAGTAGCTCCTTGTGGGTGGAGAAACCTCACCATAATACTCACAAACACTTGAGAACAAGTAGACTACTAATTAGGGTTTACCACCACTAATTTCGTTAACTATAACCAAGCTCCCAAGCTTTGGTTATATAGGCCACGGGTTGGAAAACCCCGCCTACCAGTCGACTGCTAAAACCATCAGTCGACTGCCCTCTATGAAAATTCGACCGTTACATCCCAACGGCTCGATACCAGTCAACTGCTAAAACTAGGAATCGACTGCTCCACACTGGTCGAGCGAATAGAAGCATTCTGTTCGCTCCCAGTCGACTGCCCGGTTGACTTCACCAGTTGACTGATGAAAACATTAGTTGACTGATACAGTAACTGCTACATTACTGCTACAGTAATTGCTACAGTAAAACCCTAAACCTAGGATTTTACCCTGAGTACAATCTCTCAGCACGGACCCTCACCCTTAGACTCACTTAATGCTTCTTTGCAACCTTGACCTCTTGCCTTTAAGCCTACTTCCTTTGGCTCTCATCCCTCGGATGCATACAAGCCTGCAGCTCGTCCCCAATGTCATCCTTCGCGTATGCCTCGAAGTCGCTTCCCTCGGCCCTTGTCCTTGCTGCCTTGTCCACGGTCCCTCGGATGCTCCATCCTTCACCGGACCCAAAGCCGTCAACCTGAGTCACATGTTTATCCTGCAAACTTACACACTCACATACACATATCAAATACAAGGGTGAACCTAACTTAAACCCTTTACCCAAACACCAAAACACATGGTCGCACGGACCATTGGGATTGCTCCAACAATCTCCCCCTTTTTAATGTTTGGCAATACGTTTAAGTTAGGGAAAACAAGTAGAAAATAAACATGCTAAAAACAATGGACTTATGTTGCCAAGGCTACACACTTGGACTTACACCGCTGAATGGACTTACGTTGCCAAGGCTACACACTTGGACTTACACTGCTAAATGGACTTACGTTGCCAAGGCTACACACTTGGACTTACACTGCCAAATGAAAAATAATGCAACATGCATTTGAACCTATCCTTAGGCTCCCCTACACCTATGCTCCCTAATGAGCTAGGAATTTCCAATAGGGATATTTAAGAACCTATCACAAGGCTCCCCCTACGCAAAGACACTAAGGTTTTCCCAACTAAACCTTACTTCTCCCCCTTTGCCTAACATCCAAAAAACTTTCGAACAATATCCCAATTGTTGAAAACTTATCATCCAACTGACCCTAAACTCGTGTATTTATCCCCCATGAATCTCATACATCTAAATGAGTTGACACGGTCAAGAACAGCACTGAAAAATAGTTTCAGGCTAGTATCAGTTGGCTACGAGAAGTACCAGTCGACTGCCCTTATCGAAATGAGCTTACAGAGACATTCTGTGTTCAAAAATACTATTACCAATCGACTGCTAACTGTATCAATCGACTGGTACGCTATTTCTGAAAAATTAGCCTTTCCTGACCAACTTCAGAAATGCACCAGAAATTTCACAGACCTCCAAAAATTCTCAAATTTTGTGAAGAGGTCATTATATCAATGTCTACTTGGGAAAAATATATACAAAAATATATTTATCACAAATCTCAAGATTGACACAAAACTCTAAACTAGCTAAAAAGTTTAATTGAACCTTGACCTAAAATCCTAGTTTTGGCTTCCTCTTGATGTATTTGCCCATACTAACCCACAATACA
The DNA here is from genome assembly GCF_018446385.1 of Zingiber officinale. Taxonomy (NCBI): domain Eukaryota; kingdom Viridiplantae; phylum Streptophyta; class Magnoliopsida; order Zingiberales; family Zingiberaceae; genus Zingiber; species Zingiber officinale. The sequence goes on along the minus strand of NC_056002.1, from coordinate 45,005,817 downwards.
TCCCTAGCATTGGTTTATATGGCATCTATACATCCAAAATCAATTATCATGCTATATGACCTCAATGTCATATTTCTAAGTATGAAACATAACTCAATTGTGCCAAAACCCTAGGTTTGAGACTCAAGTCCGTCTCCAAACCACTTGGCACATTCCATGACCCAATCTAGACTCCCAAGTAAAATCCACTTGAGATCCATTTGTCATGGGTCCCAAATTGACTCTTTGAGCTCCCCCTAGAGCTTTTAGCCTTAGCCACCTCCCTAGGTGACTTATTCACAATGGCTAGGCCACATCGGTGCACCTCCGGTGACACTTGGCCTACAAACCTAACTTTCTTAACTTTGGACACCTTGTCCTTGGTTAATTTCTCCTTACCTTTAAATGACTTTCTCTTGCCATTTATTGACTTCTCCTTGCTATAGTCATATGCAACTCTAGCATAAGACTTTCCCTTAACATTGGAGACACTAGATCGGTATCCTAGACCCGATCTATCATTGTTGGGTCTTTTACTACCCAACACCATGACCAAACCCTTAGATCTAACATTGAATCTTTCTAGATTTTTCTCCAAACGATCAAGCTTTGCCTTCAAAGCTTGATTTTCCCTTTCTAGGTTCCTAAGCCTAGAATCAACATGTCCACAATGGATATTCCTAGACCTACCCTTTCTAGGTATATGTCTCCCCTTCTTAGGATTAATGTCATGGTTCTCCTTAGGTCTACCATTTCTAAATTTATCATGAATTGGTCTCCTAGGGTTATGATCTATAATTACCCTATTTCTATCATGATATCTAAAGTCAAAATTATGCATGGATAAATAATAACAATTATTTCTAGCATGCATGGATGAATTTAAATTTGATTTCAAATTTAAATTAGGTTTACCTTACTCTTTACCTTTGGAGTTCCCCTTTGACTTGAGCCTCCATTCTTCCTCCACTTTTTCTCCTCCTTCAAATGCGCCAACTTCTTGATTTCTTTCTTCTTTGGGCATTTTGCGTGGTAATGACCCCACTCACCACACGTGAAGCACACTATGTGCCATTTCTTCTTCTTCCTACAATTCAAATTAGATTCAAAATGAATTGAATTGAGTTTAGGAGATACCTCTTTCTTACCCATAGGACATCTACTCTTGTAGTGTCCCTTCTTATTGCACCCGAAGTACACAATGTGGTCCTTTGACTTGACTTCGGTGGAGGTGCTTTCTAGGTTGACCACTTCCAAGACCTCTTTTTCATCCTCTTCACTTGTCTTGAATTCTTCTTCAACTCTTGAGGATGTTTCTTCATCCACACTAGTGGATGGCATTTCTTCATCCTTCTCCTCCTCGGAAGTTGAGTGCTCGTCACCTTCCGGTTCCTCCTCCTCTACTTGAGCTTCTTCATCCGTTTCTTCGGATTTTTCTTCATCTTGTGTAGGAATAAGCTCTTTACCTAGAACTTTCTTTACTTTGATCCACAAATTGTGAGCATTCTTGTATTCACCTACATCACTTAACACATTAGGAGGCAAAATATCTACCAAAATTGATATTACCTTATCGTTTTCCTTTGATCGTGAGGTTTGCTCGTCCGTCCAATATCGTGGTCGGAGCTTCTTTCCCTTATTGTCTTTCGGGACTTCAAATGGCTCTTCGACGACCATCATTGTGTTCCAATCCGTCTTGAAGAAGTTTTTTATATTCACCATCCAAAAGGTGATGTCCCAAAAGCTTCCTCTTTTGAACTTCGGCGGATTTATTAAGCCAATCATCTTCTTAGCTTCCTTGGCGGTTAGTCCGATGGAGAGCGGCCTCACTCTGATACCACTTGTGAGGGGGGTCGGTGGCCAGCTTGAAGGGGGATTAGATAGACGACACCCCCAAATCGATCGCTTCTTTCTATAATGTTAGTGCGCAAGCGGAAATGCAAACAAAGCAAGTAGAAAGTTAAACTAAAGACAAGAAAGCAAACCAAACCGCTAACACGTTCGTTTAACATGGTTTGGAGATTAGGACTCCTACTCCACGGCGTGTCCTTGAGGTGGACGATCCCGATTCGTCGATGTATTAGCCCCCGACAAACTCCATCTATCTCAAGTAGCTCCTTGTGGGTGGAGAAACCTCACCACAACACTCACAAACACTTGAGAACAAGTAGACTACTAATTAGGGTTTACCACCACTAATTTCGTCAAATATAACCAAGCTCCCAAGCTTTGGTTATATAGGCCACGGGTTGGAAAACCCCGCCTACCAATCGACTGCTAAAACCATCAGTCGACTGCCCTCTGTGAAAATTCGACCGTTACATCCCAACGGTTCAATACCAGTCGACTGTCAAAACTAGCAGTCGACAGCTCCATACTGGTCGAGCAAATAGAATCATTCTGTTCGCTCCCAGTCGACTACCCGGTCGACTGATGAAAACATCAGTCGACTGATACAGTAACTGCTACATTACTGCTACAGTAATTGTTACAGTGACTGTTATAGTAAGTACTACAGTAAAACCCTAAACCTAGGATTTTACCCCGAGTACAATCTCTTAGCACTCGGATCCTCACCCTTAGACTCAGTTGACGCTTCTTTGCAACCTTGACCTCTTGTCTTCAAGCCTGCTTCCTTTGGCTCTCGTCCCTCAGATGCATACAAGCTCGTGGCTCATCCCCAATGTCATCCTTCGCGTATGCCTCGAAGTCGCTTCCCTCGGCCCTTGTCCTTGTTGCCTTGTCCATGGTCCCTCGGATGCTCCATCCTTCACTGGACCCAAAGCCGTCAACCTGAGTCACATGTGTATCCTGCAAACCTACACACTCACATACACATATCAAATACAGGGGTGAACCTAACTTAAACCCTTTGCCCAAACACCAAAACACATGGTCGCACGGACCATTGGGATTGCTCCAATATAAAATTATACCAACAATTTTAAATCCTATAGTCGTCAGAGCAGCGTTTAGGCCTCGTAGAAGTATTTTTTGAATAGCGCGTAGGAGAGAAACTTCTTAGAATTGATGTGCTTGAGCTACTGGTCGAAGCCTCCTTTTATAGCCTTATTCGGGCACCTAGACCCCCTCCCGAGTACCTGGACTATGCTGACGAGGTGAGCTCTCATCGAAACTTCATCTAGAAGTTTATCCATGTCCGGGAGCCCGGACCCCCTCCAGGCGCCTGGACCGCCGACGTGGATTAGCTAATCATCACGCTCCAACTCAATGTGAAGATGATATTTTTCCTATCTGGGCGCCCGGACTGCCAAGGTGCCTGGCCAGGCACCCGCCCGGGGGTGTTCCCTTATCAAAGCTTACTTAGGTGCCTGGAGCAACTCTGGGAGCCCGAACCACCTTTTTCTAATTTTGTCTTTCCTGCAAAAAAAGAGTTAGTCCAGATAACAATATATATACAGAATAAGTTTTAATAGACTTTGGATTGTTTGATCCTAACTTTGACTTTCGCTGAAACTCTAAGTTAGGCCAACGCCTACTATTTCCTTTTCGGGGAGCACGTCCTCACTTATTCCTCTTAGGAGAGATTACTTTTTGCTAGATCGATCCTCCAAATCGTCTGGACTTTTGCTCAGCATCTGATACCTCAGGACTTTCCAATGGACATCCGAACCCCGACCCGTCCAATCTTTTGCCTCTGTCTACGACCCTCAGGACTTCCACTTAGTGTCCTTGACCCTAGAATTTTGTCTGACGTCCTCGACCTGCTAAGACTTTTCCCAATCCCTAGACCAGAACTTCGTTGCACAGCTAGGACTTTCCACCTACCTAGTATCCACTAGGGCTTTCTTTGCCTAGCCTCAACTAGGACTTTCACCTTTCCTAAGATCACTTAGGACTTTCCTGCATACTCAATCAAACATGTTACAGTAATAAGAAACCTTAACTTTGAACCTTTTGCCATAATCAAAACTTAGGTTTAATCATCTGGTGATTCCTACAGCAACATTAACTACATTGGATTACTCAGCTATATTGTTATTATAAATTTATTTTAATTTTTCTCATGATAATACAAGAGAGATTTGATGAACTAGAGTTAGCATAGAGAAGTTTGAGTGCTGGTGATGATAATGACAGATCTAAGCCCTCTGTTGGTAATAATATGAGTATATGGCTAGAGGCGAGTGGTAGACCAAAAGGGAGAAGAATATTGGGAATGAGTTCTTTGAGCAAAACTTGTAACTGGTACATCTTCTTCCACTACACTAGCAGTAAAGGCACAAACAAATAACTTGACTGAATAAGTTAATAATTTGAAGAGGATAATATTACAAAGGGATCAGGAAATGAGGCAAAGAGATCAAGAAATTAGTGAATTGTGCCAACAATAGAACTTTATAATGCAACATCTTTAGTTAAGCTCCGCTCTAAGTTAGATTCTTCCCGGTTCTAGTGATGATGGTGACAATGATGATGATGGTGGTGGTGGTGGTGATTGTGATGATCGAATTGTTGTGTATGCATGCTATTTGTCTCAGAATTAATGTTTTTGAGCATTTATTATTTGATTGTATTTTTTATTAGTATTGTTAATTTATTTTGAATAGGGTTGGTGAGGCCAAGGAAGATGGTGGAAATTGAAATCCATGTCGAAAGAAGTAAGTTTTTACATATTTAGTTTTGTATTAGTTTATAGGATTTTCTTTCTTATCAAGAATGATACTTTTTGTTTGTTTATTTTCTGGTGTAGGAAAAGAAGAAGAGGAAGCAAGGAAAGAGAAGGAAGTGTCTACCGAGGAAGAAGAGGATGATGATTTTGATTTGTATTCTCCCCTCATTTTGAGGTTGTTTATTATGGGATATTTTGGATATGGTGACTTGTTGAATTTGGTTATTGAATATTTTGTATACGGTGACTTGTTAAACTTGGTTATTGGATCATTTGATATGGATCTTTTATGTTGTATGCATATATCTGTTGTATATGTGTATGTTTGAATTGGAATTGTGTATCTTATTTGAAATATATAGGTTTGTTTGTATACACATGATAGAATGTAGAAATGGACCGATTCTATGAAAAAAAATTGAGTTTTGCGGTAAATTTTACGACGAACAAATTTCGTCATAGAATTATCATAACTACAATAATTTATCACAAATCTACGATCAAATTTGTTTTTGTCATAGATTTATGACGAAAATAAATTCGTTGTCGATTTGTGACAAAAACTAATTTCATCATAAATTTGTGACAAATCAATTTTTGTCTCAATTATCAAAGGAATAACCTTATTGGATTTGTCAGAAATTTTTAAAAAATTTTCTAGAGTTAGACGGAGTCCATATGATACGTTTAAGGGATAAAGCTATTAGATTGATAAAGCCTATTTGAAATAACTATATTACATGGGAGTTAATTTAGGAGTTAACGTAGAGTTTAATCAAATTTCACGAAAGTATATATGCTCATTATTTACTGTGCCTTCTCTCCCAAATCTTTTATCGTTGAATCTCTTCCTTCTCCCATCTCACCGACGCCCTCTTCCCCATCTCTTCATCATTGACTCATCTTATTCTCTCCCGATCGTTGTCTTCCCCCATCGAGTGACTAGCGTCGCTTCGATCCGTCGATCGTCGGCCACCGACTAACGACGTCGACGACCATAAGAGCCAGCCTCCTTTCTTCATCTCTGGCATAGATCCACATTAAAGCCTATTCTCGATCGCCACTGAGCTCATCCATCGCTGGAGGGTTGTGCCCTAGTTTTGCCACAGCCGACCGAACCTCTCTTCTCCTACTCCAATTGCAGGCTCATCTTGCCCCGATCTACCGTCGGCCGAGCTGCTTTCTTCTCCTCTGATCGCTGAGTTCCATCTAGCCGTGGCTCTCTTTGAGTCGTTGATCTTCGGCCAAGAGGGGAGATCCCAGCCCAAGCCTTGATCTCTCGTTGTTGCACGTTTGTGCATTGCGTCTCTGACCATCAAATTGCACCCCTGCTTCGATGTGAATCCCCTAAATCATAGCCACTAGACGCGTTTCTTAATCCACAAAGGGTACAGTGAGTTCTTTTATCTCTACCTTCCTCCTTGTGACTGATGCTTGATCCTACCTTCTGTTCCGGGGAGAAGGTTTTGGTCAAATTGTTCAAGGAGTGCAACATTAGCGATTCAAAGGGGGAGATCCATTTCTGCACAACTGTTCCTAGGTTGGGTAAGTTTTGCTCAGTATAGATTGATTACATTCTGTATTAGGTTAGATTAAGAAATCAAATAGGATGCTGGATGATTAATTTAAGCCTGTTGTGATTGATTATGGAATCGGAATTAATTATGGTGATAAGAGATAATGGATTAGTTGGATTGATTAGTGGATTGGTTGATTTAGAAGTATTCATGATTGTTATCAGAATCATTAGATTGATATTGTGATTAGTGGTGATGGGTTGAATTTATGCGATTTCTGGTTGGTAGAATTGAATGAATTGTAATTAAGGATTCATCAATTGGATTAATTGAGGTAAACCAATGATTAGGGTTGACTAATAATTATTGCAAATGGTGGGTTATCTTATTAGTTTTGGGAACTAAGTTTAGCTAGTTGATATATAGTGTGATTAGCTAAACTAGACATCATGTGATTTTCAGGACTTTGATTCAAGATGGGTATCTCGACATGGTATTACTTAGAACGATCGACAGATAAAGGCGAGTACTTTTTACCTTGATTGTTTAGTGTTGGAGCAATCCTAATGATCCGTGCGACTATGTATTTTGGTGTTTGGGAAAAGAGTTTAAGTTATGTTCACCCTTGTATTTGATATGTGTATGTGTGTGTGTAGGTTTGCAGGATACACATATGACTCAACTATGGCTTCAGGTCCAATGAAGGATGGAGCATCCGAGGGACCGTGGACAAGACAGCAAGGACAAGAGCCAAGGGAAGCAACTTCAAGGCATACACAAAGGATAACATTGGGGACGAGAGCCAAAGGAAGTAGGCTTGAAAGCAAGAGGTCAAGGTTGTAACGAAGAGTCAAGTGAGTCGTAAGAATAAGGGTTCGATTGTTGAGAGGCTGTACTAGGGGTATCAGTCGACTGATGGAAATGACAGTCGACTAGTATAGTCGATTGGTATAGTTGACTGGAGCAGCTGATATCGAGCCGTTGGATTGTAACTGTCAAATATCCACATAGGGCAGTCGACTGATACTTTTACCAGTCGACTGGTAGTTGGGATTTTCCAACCTGTGGCATATATAACCAAGGTTTGGAAGCTTGGTTAAGGTTGACGAAATAGAGGTGGTTAACCTCTATTAGTAGTCTCCCTATGCCCTAGCATCTCAAGTGTTCTTGTGAGAGTTGTGGTGAGATTTCTCCACCCACAAGAAGCTACGTGAACTAGCTGGAGTTTGCCGAGGAGTCATTCACCGACGGATCGAGATCGTCCACCTTACGGACAACCGTGGAATAGGAGTCTTATCTCTGAACCACCTTAAACAACGTGTAGTGGTTTGCTTGTTTCTTCTTTGTATTTAGCTTATGTATTTGTGTTTATATTGTTTGTATTCCGCTGTGCTAACAAATACGTAAGAAGTGATTGATTTGGGGGCATTGTCTATCCAACCCTCCTTATAGCCGACCATAAAAGATCTCCAACATTTAGTTCTTTGACCTTAGTGCATGAGCTATATTTGGATAGTAATTGTATTTACCTTGACTCTACTTGTATTTTTTCTGAGCTTGTTACTTATCCACATGATATTTGAGCTGATCGGATCCGTATCTATACAGTCTTTTGTTTACCATCCATGATATTTAGCAGATACTAGATACCAGATTTACTTGCTTTGTTTGCTGTTTATTTATATACCTTATTGAGCATGTTGGCTTACTGTAGTATACCTGATTTCTGTAGCATATCATTGCATGTATACTGACGACCATTGTGTCTCTTATGGTGTGAGAGAGTCGTCAGTCAGTTTTAGCGCCGCACACTCGACCACTCATGGGTAGTGATAGCCGGAGGAGATACCACTTATTCTGTAGCGATCCTACTCGATCACTCATGGGTAGTGGTAGGTGGAGATACAAGCAACAGGGGCCCTCTTTCACTATGTAGCTAGTTAGCTACTCAGCATCTGTTCACTCGGTCACTCGAGAGTAGTGACAGTCTTTGAGTGTTATACAATTGTCATTGATCAGACCTCTCAACCATACATAGGTCGTGGTGCAGAGGGGTGAGCGGGGTGACCATCCGTACATACGTTGTTATTATTATACCTGCATATGTTATTGATTACTTACTTATGCAGTTGTTTTATTGTATCCATGTGATATGTTTACATATATTGAGTTATATACCTGTCGCATGTGGCTCAACACTGCCTTACTTGTTAGTAGTATGTATATACCTCACATGTTATCTTTGTAGTTATGAGCAGTATTGTAGCTGATCTTTACTAGTCCTGACCTTCTATTACTAGCCTAGGATATGGTTTCAGGTATGGACATTTATTATTATATCACTGTAGCATCTGCTATTTTCCCTATGAGGTTGTATACCTTTGTATCTCTAGTTCTTTATTATGTTCATGCACTATTTGTTTATTATCCACTGAGTCCCAGCACTCACCACCCCATAAATTAGTTTTTTTTAGCTAGGTAGCAAGTAAAGAATTTATGGAGTTGCTTGGAGATCATGTCTGCCAGTCCCATGTCACATCGAGCGACTTCTTCTGTTATTGCTTCTATTCGCATTATTGGCTTTAGACTTGTTCATGTATATGTATCTTTTGTATAAAGTTTAGCTTTATGTTATCTTGTATTTGGTTTGATGTTGTCATGTCAAGCCGGGTTGGCTCGCAGTTAGTTGTATTGTGATTTTGCATTTGTTATTTTGTGACTTCAGTTGTGTTTTGCTACAGCTATATGGGCTGCTTACTATAAAACTGTGTGGTTATGCTCTTTTTGTTCCAGCCGTGTGAGCAGTGTATATAACTACATAGTTGTGTTTTATATCCAGCCGTGTGGGTTGTTGTTGGGTTATGAGTAGCCTTGGGGCAATGTATACATATTGTAGGACCGTTGGGCCGACTATAAGGGGGGTTGAATAGCCCTAAAAAAAATAAACAAAGACCCTTCTCGAACTTTCAACAGAACACTTACAGAATAATAAAATAAACAGAAAACAGAAAGTAAAGGCTCACAGGAAGTTGACTTGGTTACAACCGGGGAGGTTGTTAATCCAAGTAAAATGTCGTACTATTATCTCCTTCGGGCGGAGAAGCCTTTTACAACAGTGAAGCGCACAACTAGAGAAGCTAAACTAGAGAGAGCGTACAAGTGTTGTTACAATGAGTTGTTCTGAATTGATGAAAAGCTTCTGAACCAAGGCTATATTTATAGCCTTGGTCGGGGTGCCTAGAAGGGTTCCGGGCGCCCTGGGGGGATAAAACTTTATCCCCCAATGTTCAAATCGCGTAAATCGTGATCCTGGTCAAAATCAGGGTCCGGGCGCCCGGAAGGGTTCCGGGCGCCCCGGAGCCCAAAGTCAACAAGTGTTGACTTTTTCGTCCGGGACCTCTTCTCTGGTTCAGTCCCGTCTCGTTCCGGTTCTTCTCCTCCGGATCCGCTCGCTTGGGTGATCTCTGCCATCCGGAAAAGGGCTCACCCGAACCCAACTTTCGGTCTTCTCGAGCGGGCTTCCCTCCGGCTTCTCGTCCCTCGGAATTACCGCTTGTTTCCTTCTCGTCCGGCGGCGTACTCATCCGCAGTCTTCGTCCCTCGGATGCACCACGTGCCGTCCTTCTCGCTAGCTGCGTCTCTTGCTCCCCGAGCAATCTTCTACTATGGCTTTCGTCCCTCGGAACCACCGCACGTTTCCTTCTCGTCCGCCGGTGTACTCTTCCGCAGCACCTCGTCCCTCGGACTACCGTCCTTCTCGCTAGCTGAGTCTTCTGCTCGACTACCTGTTCTCCTAAGCTCTTGCACACTTAGACACAAGGTTAGAAACACACAGGACCTAACTTAACTTGTTGATCACACCAAAACAACCTTGGGGTTCCAACACATATTTCATTTGTCACTGCTACAAGGGACGTGCTGCCCGATTTTCGTCGGACAACCTTACCCGCGGGATGTGTCAATGCATATGTCTGTTGTATATGTGTATGTTTGAATTGGAATTGTGTATCTTATTTGAAATATACATGTTTGTCTGTATACACATGATAGAATGCAGAAACGGACTGATTCTGTGAAAAAAAAAATTGAGTTTTGTAATAAATTTTACGACAAACAAATTTCGTTATAGAATTATTATAACTACAGTAATTTATCACAAATCTATGACAAAATTTGTTTTTGTCACAAATTTGTGACGAAAATGGATTCGTTGTCGATTTATGACTAAAACAAATTTCATCATAAATTTGCAACAAATCAATTTTCGTTTCAAATCTGTGGCGAATCCATTTACATTGTAAATCTACAATGAATTTTTTTTCATCACAGATTTGCATTTGGGACAAGTTGAATTTCGATTTGAATTGTGTGACAAATTTTATTTTAATCACAAAATTACAATGAATTTTGCGATGAAAAACAAGTCTATTGCCAAATATGTGACGAATTTGTATTCTTTTATCAAGGAATTTGGTGACAACTTATTTCTGATGAAAAACTTTTCGTTGTAATTTTTTTGTGATGAATTTTTTTAATAAAATTAGTCGCAAATGTCCTTTTTTGTAGTGGAGATGAACCGTTGAATGGTTTGGACTGAATCGGATCAAAATGAACTGAACTTCTTCTTGAAGAACTCCTTGGGCTAAAATTAATTCGGTTTGACTCGAGTCTATGGCTCATCTTAATACCTTACAAAACAAAGTTCACATTTTAAGAATTAATGTCATCAATGTAAAGAAATATCATAATGAGTTCAAGATAAATCCTACTTTTAAAATATGATATCACGAATGATTTAAACATACGAAAGGATTAAGAACGTTAAGTATAAGAACAGAATAATATGTCAAAATACTAGTTATTACTAGTTGAACTATCCAATCAATTTTGACACGTTCTGTATGCATCTCTGGGACTATAAATGGATTAGTCCTTATAACAATTGACTAGTGAACACCAGTCAAACTACTCAATCAATTCCATCCCATTTCGTGTCTAATTTTATGCTATTTAATCAATTGGTGAATTCTATCGGTCGATTAATATTAGAAAAATTGATTTCTACACATGAATTTTCAACTAGAAAAGACCTAAATTTTCATTGTTATTCATGTTCTTCGCGGATGATGCAAAAAAAACTCGAAATCTAGGTTATATCCTAGGGTTTTCCAATTCTATATTCAATGGGAAAATAGGATGCATATCCAATTCTATATTCTATATTCAATTCTATATTCAATGGGAAAACTCGAATTGAACGCTAAATCGATGTATATATATCAAATTGTCAAAAATAGGATGCATTAAAAAATCGAATGCAATGGCAAGCGAAAGCTGACTTGGATCCATCGTAAGAGTCATTGTCCCTTGTCACTAGAGCAATTCTTGCAAATGTAGTAGAAGTCTTCTACGGGATTTGGACAACAATGGGATCTTGATCTCAATGGGAAAGAGTGAAGGAAGAAGAAGAGTTAAGAAATCAGAACATGCGTAATTGATTTTGACTTCTCCTTTTGTACCAAATGTCATCCTATAGGACTATTAACACAAAGACCATAATCCATTAACAGTTCATCAATATTAATAAATTGGATTATTAGATCTACACAATTAATCTATATCCAATAACATAAATCCCCCTTTGTGCATCAAATATTAGGGGGTGTTGGGTTTAGATTTGTGAATCGGAATGGTAATGAATTTGATTATGGGGCCAATAGAAATGAAAATCAAGATTGCATTATCGGTGTTTGGTTTAAATCAACGTCAATAATAGGAATCAAATAAATTTTCAATTTTATCCTTATTAGTTAATGCATTAAAAAAATAATTTGAGTTTTTTCCATTTTAAATAACTATAATATAAGATTTTACTTGTTTTGGCTTAAAAAATAACTACAATATAAATTTTTTTATCAATAATTTTAGCGCTTTTACTTTCTTTTTTTTTCTTCTTTCATCGGCACATCTCTTTTTCCTCTTGCCCTCCCCCCCCCCCCCCCTTCACTGAGGTAAAAGAACCTAAACCTATGATTTACATTGGATGTGCTGGCTGTTGGAATGTATACTAAAAGCCTAGATTTTTGTATAAACATTTATTTATAGTCCTAAAGATCAGAAGGTCATTGTTGGCACCAATGCCCGATTTTTAGAAGAGGACTATGTTATGAACCACAAGTCTATGAGTAAAATTATTCTTAAGGAAATAATAAAGGACACGTCTAATCTAGTACCAATAGTACAAGATGAGATACCACAAGAAACTGCAACACGTGTCACAAATGATGCACAATTACAGATAATACCTCGTCGTAGTGGGAGGGTTGTTAGGCAACCTGAAAGATTCATATTTTGAGAGAGTCTTTAGACTTGATCCCTGGTGAACATGAACCTAATCCCTAGATATATGACGAAGCACTCCAAGATAAAGATGCAGCATCTTGGCAAAGAGCAATGAATACAGAAATAGAATCTATGTATTCTAATCAAGTCTGAGAGCTTGTAGAGCCATCAAATGGTGTAAAAGCCATTGAGTGTGAATAGATCTACAAAAGAAAAAGAGGGATAGATGGGAAGGTGGAAACCTTCAAAGCAAGGCTTGTTGCGAAGGGGTATACTCAGAAAGAGGGAATCGATTATGAGGAAACCTTTTCACCGGTAGCTATGCTTAAGTCTATCCAGATACTTTTATCTATTGCTTCTCATATGGATTATGAGATTTGGTAAATGGATGTCAAGACAGCTTTCCTTAATGGAAGTCTTGAAGAAAGCATCCATATGTAGCAACCAGAGGGATTCATTGCAAAGGACAAAGAGCATATTATATGTAAGCTCAATTGGTCTATTTCTGGACTGAAGCAAGCTTCGAGATCTTGGAACATCCGGTTTAATGAAGTTATCCAAGTCTTATGGATTCATTCAGTGTCCGGATGAGTTGTGTATATAAGAAGTGTGACAAAAACGTGGTGATATTTCTTGTACTATACGTAGATGACATTTTGATAGTTGGCAACAATATCAAAGTGATGTCAGAAGTAAGGGTATGGTTGTTCAAGCAATTCGATATGAAGGACTTGGGAGAATGTGGGCATATTCTTGGGATCAAAGTAATAAGAGATCGCAAGAAAAGAATGTTGTCCTTATCCCAAGCTTCATATATCGAAATTATCCTAGCTCGTTTTAGCATGCAAGACTCCAAGAAAGGTTTTCTATCTTTTCGGCATGGAGTATCTTTATCTAAAGAGATGTCTCCTAAGACATCAAAAGATAGAGGAAATGAAGGCAGTTCCTTATGCTATAGGAAGCCTAATGTATGTGATGTTATGTACGAGACTGGATATCTATTTTGCCGTGGGCATGGTTAGTAGATATCAAAGTAACTCAAGACAAGGACATTGGACTGTCGTAAAGCATATATTAAAGTACCTGAGAGGGACTAGAGATTATATGCTAGCTTACAAGGCAGACGATTTGCTCCCTGTGGGTTACACGGATTCGGATTTTCAATCTGATAGGGATAATAGTAAGTAAACTTTAGGGTTTTTGTGTTTACTTTAGGAGGGGAAGCCATAGCTATGGAGGAGTGTTAAGCATAAGTGATTTTCCGGACTCCACTATGGAAGCTGAGTATATGACAGCCTTTGAGGCAGCCATAGAAGTTATATGACTCAGAAACTTCATGATGGACTTAGATATGATTCCTAGTTTGCCCAAAAATTATTACAATTTATTGTGATAATAGTGGTGCGGTAGCAAACTCGAAGAAATCATGAGTCCATAAGGCAAGTAAACACATTGAGCGCAAGTACCACCTAATATGAGATATCGTATAAACGAGGAGAAGTTGTTGTCACCTAGATTGTATCAGATGATAACCTAGAAGATCCTTTCACTGACACCCTTAAGGTAAGAGCTTTTGATGGGCATATTGAGGGGTTGGGAATCAGATGTGTGGCAGGGTATATGACAACATAGTCTTTTAGTATAAGTGGGAGATTGTTGGAATGTATATTAAAAGTTTAGCTTTTGTATAAACATTTATTTAGAAATAAGAATCACATTGGTCAAATGTATACATTTATACTAAGTGTAGTTGTCCATTTAATTTATATTGTAGATAACGTGGTGTGAGGAGACATACAGAAGATCATGTTATCAGATCCTTATAAATTATAAATAGTAGCTCACAACCAAGATGGAATAGACAAACCATTGGAGTGGTTGTAGTGTAATTTGATATTAGTTTATCTAGACTATAAAATTACACTAGTATACTATGAGTGTATTGAGCATGACCATTTGAGGTAGTTTCTTTTATACTGACTATATAAGAAAAAAAAACCAAGTTATTAAGGAAGTACGTGCTCTTAATTATGATATAATAACAAGCATGTATATTTAATATTTATTTCTTTAATTTATCAAAGGGTGTGATTTAGCTCGTTAAATCAATAGACCCAATAAGTTGGGAAATGATATTATTTATATGGTGTGTTGTTGATTATAGAATGAAACTGTGTCCTAATAATCTAGGTTGATAATGTCCCCTTGAGGAGCTTATAAGGATTGTCATGTAAACCCTGTAGGTGAACCTAGTGCGGCATGACAATGAAGTTGAGTGGTACTACTCTTGGAGCTAGATATTAATTAAGTGAGTTGTCAGTAACTCATTTAATTAGTGGACATTCTATATCTTAAACATAGGGAGATTAATGCACTCATAATAAGAAGAAACCCATAATGTAATTTGAGATTGGTGTGGTAGTTCAATAATAACTCTTTAGTGGTATGAGTTATTATTGATGAACTTGAGTTGGGTGTTCGGGGCAAACACAGGAAGCTCAAGCTCATCAGGAGACCAAAATCAATTTCTCCTCTCGGTCCCTGTTGTAGCTTCTATAAAACCTTGTATCCACTAAGTCCACTTCTTATCCAAGTAATGGGTTGGACACAACCTTGCTTGGAGCAAGGGGGCCGACCAAGTATAGGCTTGGAACCCAAGTAGTGGCCGGCCAAATCATGCTTGGTGTCCAAGCATGGGGCATACCACATAGATTAAAGGATATTTTAATTTTTGTTAAAATTTTTCCTTTTATAGCCATTCATGAAAGGGATTTAAAAGAGAAATTTTATTTTTAAAATTTCCTTTTATAGTCATCCTCATGGTTTTAAAAAAAGAGTTTTAGATTTTAAATCTTTCCTTTTATAGCTATCTACAAAAGATTAAAGAGAGATTTTAATTTTGTTAAAATCTTTTCTTATTTGTAGTTATCTATAATGTTTAAAAGAAATATTTTAATTTTTTATAAAACTTTCCTTTTATATAACCATGATTTAAAAAAAGAAGTTTTAATTAATCTTTCTTTTTTTGTAGTTGTCTACATGTTTTAAAAGAGAGAAATTAATTTTTAAAACTTTCCTTTATTGCCATGTACAATAGGAAATTTAAAAGAGAGACTTTAATTGTTATTAAAATTTCCTCTTTTAGAGTGAGGCAACAAATAAGGAAGTTTTAATTATGTTTAAAACTTTCCCTTTTGTAAACATCATTGTTTAAAATGAAGCTTTAATTTTTGTTGTAAAAGTTTTTCCTTTTTAGTATACCATGATGTGGCCGGCCATAAAAAGATTAAAAAGAAGTTTTAATTAAACTTTTCTTTTTTACCAAGACCAAGGATTATAAAAGAGTGAGAGAGAGTGTCTCATGGATAGACAACCTATTCTTATTCCCTCTCTATTTCCTTGGTGGTCGGTCATGCTCCTTTCCTTTCTTCTTTCTTGTGGCCGGTGGCACCACCTTCATCTTGTCACCTCTTTTGCTTCCTTAGGACTGGCGGCATCAAGGGTTGCTATATCCTTGTGGCCGATTGCTTGGAGAGGAAGAAGAAGAAGAGGAGAAGCACTTGGTGGTCGGTTGCTTGAAGGAGAAGAAGAAGAAGGAAATTTCCTATTTTGGCATCCCTTGATGGCTCAAGAGTCTTGGAGAATAAGAAGTGGTCTCGGTGGAATTCATCTTGGTAGATTGTCGCTCACACGACGTCCAAGAGGAGGTGAGGAATACAACAGAATATCAAGAGGTTTTTAGCTACAAAGAAAGGTATAACTAGTTGTCTTATTCCGCATCATACTAGTTTTCTTTATATGGATCTTGAAATACCAAACACAAGAGGCTATTAGTTTTAGGCAATCAATTTTATGTTTCAATTTTGTGTTTCTTTTGTTTTTCGATCTTGTGATTCGATTGTTCTTAGTGGTTAAACCTAGGGTTACTATAAGGAGATTAAATATTGAATTTCGTTCAAAGACTTTGTCTAGGAAGTGGCGGATGATCTCATACTCAAGAAGGCCTAGTACCTCGTCATGTTTAACCTGGAAGCCGATCTTTGAAATAAATATTTAATCAACTTTGTAACATGGGTGGATTTGGATTAATAATATTAAGCATCGTTTGCGATCCAAGTCTAAACCTTTAAGAACAGATAAGTTGAACTTGGAATCAATAATGTTAAGTTCTGTTTGCAGTTCCAAGTTTAATTTCTAAAGAACACAATAGGTTGTTAGGAAAGGTTCGACACTTGTACAAAATTTTTGTACAGTGGAACCAGTACGATATTCCGAGTAGCAACCAACACTGGCGAGCGTCACAATAAAGCTAGATTGCTTCTGCTTCCTCCTCCAGATCTCTATGGGTCGGTGGACGACGACTTTGTCAATTAGGCTACGAGTCCTTTATTCATCGATCGGGGACAGGTATATGAGCCGGGGTGGTTGTTGAGCAGTGGTTTACGTTTAAGAGGTGAAAGCTGTAGCCTGGTTGGAGGACCTTTAACTGGATGGCCTTGGGAGATCTGATGGCGTCCAGGTTCTTCGGGTTGTCATCCGTTTCGCATCATTTGGATGAGTTCTTTGGCCGGGAGGATGGGGAAGTGGCAGTGGGAGAGAGGGAGTAGGAGACGGTGCAACTGTCTGGGAACAACTTTGCAGGTCACGATTGTTGCTGCCGAAGGCAGCAAGTAGCATGGTGTACTTGACTCAGACGCTAGATTTCCTTTGTCGGAGCTACTCTAACTAGCTTCCACTTTGTCGGCTGACGGAGGAGATGGGGCTGCAGCACGGAGGGATGCATATGAAGGGGGCACGAGAATATTTGATATTAAGGGGGAAAATTAGTATTAAGTCAAGGGTACTTTTGAAATAAAAGAATATTTTGATTATTGAAAATAGAGTGATGACTGATTGAGGGGGGAGAGGAATGAATTATTGTTTAATTATAAAGATTCATTCCCTTATTTATATTTCTATTTTTATAATCCAAATATTAATTTAGATCATTTAATTGTTTAATTTCTTAATGGGAATTGTTGTGTGCATGTGGAAAAATCATGTGTTAGCCAGGAAACTTAGGGGGCGTTTGGTTCTTTCCTAGGAATAGGAATCAGAATGAGAATCATTGTATTGTGGAATGAGAATGAGTATGAACATGAATATCACTCTTAAAAGCAATGTTTGCTTAGTTGCATATTTTCTATCGGAATAAATCAAAATTTCTTTTTTTACCCTTATAGGAAAAAAAGAGAAAAAAATAGATGTGAGAGAAAAATATGATGAAAGAGAATGATGAGAGAGAAAGTATGATGAGAAAGAAAGTGTGATGAGAAAGAATGAAGAGAGAGAAAGTGTGATGAGAGAAAATGAGAAAAGAGAGTGTGATAGGAGAGAGCATGATGAGAGAGAAAATATGATGTGAGAGAAAGTATGATGGGAGAGGACGAAGAGAGAGAAAATGTAATGAGGAAAAATGAGGAGAGAGAGTGCGATGAGAGAGATTGAGGAGAGAGAAAGTATGATGAGATAGAAAGTATGATGAGAGAGAAAGTGTAATTAGAAAAAAAGAGAACAGTGAGTGTGATGGGAGAGATTAAAGAGATCGAAAGAAAGTATGATAAGAGAGAAAGTGTGCTGAGGAAAAAAAAGGAGGGAGTGTGACAAGAGAGATTAAGGAGAGAGAAAGTGTGATGAGAGCGAAAGTGTAATGAGAAAAAAAAGAGAAAAGAGAGTGTGATGAGAGAGATTGAGGAGAGAGAAAGTGTGATAAGAGAGAAAGTATGATGAGAAAAAAATAAGGAAGAGAGTGCGATGGAAGAGATTGAGGAGAGAGAAAGTATGACGAGAGAGAAAGTATAATGAGAAAAAAAGGAAAGAGAGTGTGATAGGAGAGATTAAGGAGAGAGAAAGTGTATGATAAAATAATGAGAGAGAAAATATGATGAGAATTGAGAGAGAATAAGGAGAGAAAAGTGATATGAAAGAAAAAATAAATAAATATATTTTGATATTTGATATTAAGGGAGAAAATTTTAGTTTTAGGTCAAGGGTATTTTTGGAATAAGGGAATATTTTGATTAATGAAAATAGGGTAATGACTCATTGAAGGGGAGGTACATGAGAATGAGTTATTACCCAATTTCAAGGATTCATTCCCTTATTTGTATTTCTATTCCTATAATTCAAACATTAACAATGACAATCAATAATTCTCATTCTCATTCTCCACTCCTATTTCCCTAAACCAAACGCTCCCTTAATCCTCCACATTTAACCTTTTTAACAAGTTTAGCTACTTGCATATTCACTGGAAGCATACCACTGTGCACCAGAAGCTCCTGAGTACGGGCTTTGTTGGAGTTAATGAAGGACTAATATCTAGCAAGGTTGTCACTCTTTGGACGATATAAATAATTCGGGGGACTCTTTTCTTTTGATTTTCTATCAATATGCATGCTTAGGAAACTTGGAAGGTTGTGTGGATTGAAGTGATAACACACTAGAGGCTAGAGCTAGTAACCACCCAGTCATTAGAAGTTTCACAAACCTAAGACATCATTAAGTGAACACTTTTCGAAATCTTCACGACAATGTTTCTTAACTCGACTCTTTTGGAAGGATAGTAACTAAAACATTTGCTTGGGCGTTTCCACTTTTCACTATCACGAGATCAGATTAAAGATTAATTTGGTTTGCTTCACCGGTAACAAATAGCTTCGTGTTTAACAAAAGAAGTTTTCTAAACCATTCATAGGCTAGCATCACTTGTATATTCTTGGCATGGTAGCACTATGTTCCTTCCAACCAATTCGGCTTGTCAACCGGACGAACAGGAAAATTTCCAATCCAATTCATGAGTTATGGATTAGGCGAATCAATTCATGAGTTATGGATTAGGCGAATCAACCCATGACTCCATAAAAAATAAAACAACAAGTTAACATTTTTAGATGTGGATTGTAGATTAGGTGTCACCCATAATTGTATATGATCATTATATGTGATATATAAGATAGATTCGTTCCTTAACAAGATCCTAACAGAGGTGTGTGTTGATGTGGATAGGTATCAAGGCATAGGAGTGATTAATGGGAAAGGAGGAGGGCATTTGGGTCAATTTACTGTAGCAGCCCTATTAGGGCACTGTTCACGCCACAAGCAAAGGGGGCTCGTGTTTTTCCTCTCCGCCGCCAACAGAAATGGGAGAAAAAAGGACTTTCTTCATCCCTCTCGCATTCCTCGCCGGCGCCGGCGTCGGCCGCCAACCTCCACCTCTTCTTCTCTCCTCCTCCTCACGACACCCTCACTGGACCTACCCGTCGTCGGTGACCACAACCTCTTCTCCTTCGCCGCCACCCTCGAACGCCGGCCAAAGCCCTCTTCTTCTCTCCTCCTCCTCGCGACACCCTCAGTGGACCAACCCGCCGCCGGAGACCACAACCTCTTCTCCTTCGCCGCCACCCTCGAACGTCGGCCAAAGCCCTCTCTTCCTCTTCCTCCTCGCAACGCCGGCGACAACCCCTCTTTCCTCCTTCTCCTCTCGACGCCAGTGACGACAGCCTCCTCCCCTCCTCGCGACGCCACCACCGAGCAGCCCCGCGACGCTGCTCTCCTCCTCCTCTAACGTTGCCGCTTCCTCTCCCATTCGTGCATATCGCTGGCGACGCCAGCAGCCGGCACCCATAGCCTCCGACCGTCGCTTGCCTCACGCCAACAAGGTCCTGCTCACGCCGTCTCCGCTCTCCCCCTGTCCAGCGTCGCTTCCCTCTCTCCCACACTCGCCGACTGTCCATGCTCCTTCTTCCTCCTCGTGCTAGTGCTGGTCGACACTGCCTTCAGCGGTTGAGGCCGCTTATCGGTGGTTGACGCCGCTCACAAGCGGTCGATTCTGCCCATAGCCGGGTGATACTGTCTCCGGTGGTTGCCGATATCCTTCAGACCATCCTCGTTAGTGAAGGCCCCTCCAATCCATGTAGTTATTATGTTCCAGCCTTCGCGCTTATCTGGTTTATGCACTATGTTCCAACCTATGCTTTGACCCCGTCCATGTGTTGTGGTTTGGCCTTCAGGTCGTGGTTGTATTTTGGAATGTATGTTTTGTATCTAGGGTTCTTGTTGTTGTTATTTCCCGGTCTGCGTGCCGAGATTCTATCCCGGTCTATGTGCTGGTGTCTTATCTCGGCCTACGTGTTGATGTCTTATCCCGGCCTGTGTGCCGCTAGTACCTCCCGGCCTGCGTGCCGATCTCGTTTCCCGATCGATGCTGATTTTGTGTCCCGGCCTACGTGCCGCTAGTACCTCCCAGCCTGCGTGTCGGTGTCTTATCTCGGGATGCATGTCGTCTTCCAATGTCGTACTGCGTTCGGCTCCTCACCGTCAGATCCAACCTGATCAGAGTCATCTACTCTTCCGGGTCGCGACAACTCGAGCCGCGTCCCATCCGAGGGCGCCCCCTAGGCCAAGGTACGTTCTCCGTTCATATTTTATGCATATTTCATTATTTTATGACTTAATCTTGTACTCATATATTCATTGGATCTGCTTCGAGCATCAGGGTACCGGGGGTCGGGTCAACCCGGCCGCTGGCTGCAGGTAGTGTTGACCAGAGACTTTTGAAGACTTGGTCAACATAGAAGCCATCTCAGCACACTCCCCTCCGGGATGTCGCGATTCGGTCAACATTCCATCCACCTCACCCGACGATCCGTCTAACTCAGCTTCCGGATAGGATCAATTTGGCGCCGTCTGTGGGAACATCCTTCACCTGTTCTGGAACGTGAAGATGGATGACGTCGGGAGGTTCTCTGCTATTATCACAATCCCGGAGGATCTCGACGCACATATTATCTTCTATCCTCGCTCCACTGGTATTCGAGAGTCGAGGGATCGAGTGGAGCTTCAACTGGCTGACAGGTTAGTTTTTCCGTTATGTTTTTTCCCTGACTCCACGGTTATTCGAGAGTTAAGGGACCGAGACAAACCCTTAGCCGGTTGGCACGACTTCCCGATCAGGTATGCTACAAGCTCTGCTCCCTTTTACGATTATAGGAACTGATATAGCTCCCTGATAAGAGAGTAAACTCCTAGTTCCTTGATCAAAGACTAGGGCCTTCGATTTTTGATCGAGCACTAGGGGCCCAGCTCCACGCACATACACTTGGGACACAGCTTCCCCACTCATACACTAGGAACACAACTTCCCAATCATTGACTCGCAGTGCCACTTCCCGATCAGGATCTAGGGGCCTCGCTTTTTGATTACAGGCTAGGGGCCTTACTCTCCGATTAGGGACCAGGGTTCCAGCTCCCCGATCAAGTGTGTTATAGGCTCTGCACCCTTCACCATGAGGCTCTGCATCCTCTTATTGCTACAGGCTCTGTACCCTTCACCATGGGGCTCAACATTCTCTTGCTGCTATAGGTGCTTCACTCTATTATTATTATATGCTTTGCATTCTTTACTTGTTGTGCAGCCTCTTTCATCTACAGGTGTTGCTCCCTTCACCCACGGTGCTCTGCTTCCTTCTATGGCTATGGGCTCTGCTCCCTTATATCGACTTCATGCTCTTTATCTTCTCCCCTCGCTCCACGGGCATTTGGGAGTTGAGGGACCGAGACAGATCCTCAGTCGGTTGACACCACTTCGCGATCAGGTATAATAAAGGCTTTATTCCCTTATATTGCTACGGGCTCCGCTTTTATGGACTTCAAGGCTTATCCTCCCCAGTTCGGGGTCGAGTTATCGCCACTGGTCTCGGACCAGAGTATCACCACCGGTCTCGGATCAGAGTATCGCTAACGAACTCTCGGTCGGACTTCTAGACCAATTCTCTGTCGGGCTTCTAGACCAATTCTCGGTCGGGCTTCTAGATCAATTCTTGGTTAGACCTCCAGATCAATTCCTGGTCAAACCTCCAGATCAATGCCTGGTCAGACCTCTAGCTCAATGCCTGGTCAGACTTCTAGATTGCTTCTTTGTCAGGCCTTTAGATTGTTTTCTGGTCAGGTCTCCAGATCAATTCCTGGCCAGACTTCCAGATCAATTTCTGATTAGGTCTCCAGATCAAGTCCTGGTCAGACATCCAGATCAATTCTTGGTCAGGTCTCTAGATCAAGTACTGGTCAGGCCTTTGGATCACCTCTAGGTCGGTGTTCCAGACTCTCGCCTTAGTGCGAGTTATAAGTGAGCATGTTGTTGTAACGACCCAAATTTCCTCAATTAGAGTCCTAAAAGTAATTTAAAAATATTTAAAAATGCTATAAAAATATTTTAGGGATTTTTAGAAATTTTTAGAGTATTTTTATGTAATTTTTGGAGGTCGTTTGGTATTTTTACTAAACGAAGGAAGTTTCGAAAAAAAAATGTCCAAGTCGAGAATTGGTCAAAACCCAACTGACCAGGTGAGCAAACAAATTTTTCTGTTTAGAAAAGGCAGCGAATTTATTTAAGATAGTTAACATAATATTGGATTATAAAAGGGATAAGTTGATGTTGGATTTGTCTGTTTAGAAAAGGTAGCGAATTTATTTAAGATAGTTAACAGAATATTAGATTATAAAAGGGATAAGTTTATGTTGGATTTGTCTGTTTAGAAAAGGGAGCGAATTTATTTAAGATAGTTAACAGAATATTGGATTATAAAAGAGATAAGTTGATGTTGGATTTGTTTGTTTAGAAAAGGTAGCGAATTTATTTAAGGAGTTAACAGAAATATTAAGTTATAAAAAGGGATAAGTTGATGCTCTGTTTTCCCGTGACTTAAACCATTCTCTCCTTCTCTTCTGCGTACGATGGTGGAGCTCGGGCAGAAAATGAAAGGGAGTTAGGGCATCGTCTCCGGCGGCCAGCCAAGGTCCTAGAAGCCCTTTTTGTTCGGTTGTGAGTCCAAGAAGCAAGGTAAGTGCTTCTCACCTGCAGTAGGAGTAGTTTCGGACCTTTATTCTTCTTGAATTCGAAGCATAAGAAGCGCTTATAGTGCAGATTTTTAATTAAGCCTATAGTGCAGATTTTTAATTAAGCTTATAGTGCAGATTTTTATGTAGGCTTATAGTGCAGATTTTAATTAAACTTATAATGCAGATTTTTATGTAAGCTTATAGTGCAGATTTTAATTAAGCTTATAGTGCAGATTTTAATTAAGCCTATAGTGCAGATTTTAATTAAGCTTATAGTGCAGATTTTTAATTAAGCTTATAGTGCAGAATTTTGATTAAGCTTATAGTGCAGAATTTTGATTAAGTTTGCAGGTAGATTTGATTAAGCTTGTATGCAGATTTAGTTTTAGTGCAGTTCAATAAGCATTTCAGTACAATTCTATTAAGTATTTCCATGCAATTCTGTTAAGCATTTCAGTGCAGAGTTAATAAGCATTTTAGTGCAGTTTTGTATGAGACATCTTTTTAATAGAGGTATTAACAAGTATAAGCAAGATAAAGAAAAGAAAGAAAAGGGCCAAGACCTTAAGTAGATCCCAAAGTCAATACTTTAGGGATTTTGACACACAAGGTGCTTGTTAAAATGCCAAGGCATTTAAAGAAGAAATAATTAAGATAATAAAGTATTTTACTTTTTAAGAGGCTAGTACCCAACTTTCGAGGTTGTCGTTAAACAAATCCAGGTGTCCAATTCCGAGGTCTTGGCCCTGGTAGACCGAGGTCTGCTCTTTTAGGATTGGTGGCTCACTACCCCAACCTATTAGGGAACACGCATAAGATGGTACTACGCCTGGGCCCCAGAAGAAAGTTGATTATTATTTTGAAGTATTAAAGTATAAGTTTTCAAATAAAAGAAATAAGCTTCACATAAGTTTAAAATTCAGCAAGTTTAGCTTTCTTATATACTGACATGTTGTTTAGATTTGCTTACATGTTTAGTATTTCAGTATGCTATGTTTCGTTTGTTATTAGACGAGCATTCAGTTTCTAGATTTCTTTCAGCTTACATGCATATTCGAGTTTTGTGAGTTAGATAGCGCTTACTAAGCAATTTTACTTATAGTTGCTTTTTCCTCTTACTGCAGATAGAGCAAAGGAAAAGTTATAGCAAAGGAAGGCGACAAGGAGGTGCGGATGGATGTGTGATGCCTGGACTATAGAAGCCTTGGGATTTAGCATAAGAATTTATTAACAAAAAGTTGAGTAGAATGTATTAGATGAGTCATTTAGTCTTTCGCTGCTAGTTAATTATATGTTTTGAGTTTTTTTAGAGTTTATGTATTGATCTTTACATGTGAACAACTCTAATTAAGTAAAGTTAGTAGTCCAGTAGCGCTCCGCCCTCACAGTACAGTAGTGAGAAGAGTGGGACGTTACACATGCTTTCACGCCCAACGACCGACATGTCGAGTCCTAGATTCTCGCCCCAGTGCGAGTTATAAGTGAGCCCTGCTCTCACGCCCAACGACCTTCCCGGTCGGGTCCCAGACTCTCGCCCCAGTGCGAGTTATAAGTGAGCACTGCTCTCACGCTTCCAGACTCTCGCCTCAGTGCGAGTTATAAGTGAGCATGCTCTCACGCTTCCAGACTCTCGCCTCAGTGCGAGTTATAAGTGAGCATGCTCTCATGCCTAACGACCGGCAGGTCGGTGCTCACCCCTCACTTGTAGCTCTACCTGGCACTCATCACACTTGATTCACTTGCCGCTCTGCCCGACACTCTTAGCTCACGTTTTCGCTCACTATTGTTGCTCGGTCGGCACTGACTCACTCGCCGCTCTGCCCGGCACGCATCACACTTGATTCACTTGCCGCTTTGCCCGGCACTCTCAGCTCACATTTTTGCTCACTGTTGTTGCTCGGTCGACACTGACTCACTCGCCGCTCTGCCCGGCACGCATCACACTTGATTCACTTGCCGCTCTGCCCGGCACTCTCAGCTCACATTTTTGCTCACTGCTGTTGCTCGGTCGACACTGACTCACTCCCCGCTCTGCTCGGCACGCATCACACTTGACTCACTCGCCACTCTGCTCGGCACGCATCACACTTGATTCACTCAACGCTCTGCTCGCCACTCATCATTCGCGTTTCGCTCACCGCTGTAGCTCAGTCGGCACTCACCGCTCACTTGTCGTGCTGCCCGACACTCGTCACACTCGTTTTACTCGCCACTCTGCTCAGCACTCATCGTTCGCGTTTCGCTTATCGCTGTTTCTCGATCATGCTCATGACATTGCTCGTTCATCATTTGCTTGATTACCCAGTCACGATTTACCATCTCTCGGTCGGCACTCTCTCGGTCGTGCTCACGATTTCACGCGTCCATCATTTTCTTTATTACCAGGTCGCGATTTACTAGCGCTCGGTCGACACTCACTTGGTCGCGCTCATGATTTTGCGCGTCCATCATTTTCTGTTTTACCAGGTCGCGATTTACTGGCTCTCGGTCGGCACTCGCTCGGTCGCACTCACGATTTCGTGCGTCCATCATTTTCTTTATTACCAGGTCATGATTTACTGGCGATCGGTCGGCACTCGCTCGGTCGCGCTCACAATTTTACGCGTCCATCATTTTCTTTATTACCAGGTCGTGATTTACAAGCGCTCGGTCGGCACTCGCTCGGTCACGATCATGGTTTGCTAGTCCATTTTCTTTATTGTCAGGTCACGATTTACGGTCGCTCGGTTAGCATTTTTCGATCACCAGGTCTGCATTAGGCGATTGCTCGATCGCGATTTACTATCCCTCGGACAACATTTTCTCGATCATGCGTTTGACACCGCTCGTCCATCATCTTTCGACCCGTTCGGCATTTTCCGATTGCCTGGTCAGCATTTTTCGATCGCCAGGTGTAAAATACCGGAAAATAGACGAATATTAATAAGGGAATTTTTCGGAATTTTTGGAAATTTTTTGAGAAGTTTTCGGAGCTCGTATGGACGAGTTTACGGGGATAAATATTGAGTCCCGGGAAAGCCTGTTTAGGCTACCCATTTAAGCGAGAAATTGTTTATTTTATAAATTCTTTTTTTTCCTTTTCTTATTACTTTTCCTTTATTCTCTTCCTCGCTGAAAAAAAAAAAAATCCTGCGCCCTTTTCTCTTCTTCTCTCGCACCTGACTCTCTCTTCTACCCTAACCGCCCCCAAATCGGCGATCTTCTCCTATCTCTTCTTCTCCTCTGCCGACGCCGACCTCCTTCCCCTGTGCCCTAGCTGCCGGCGACGCACGGAGCAGCGCCGACAACCGATGCCCTTTCTGCCGCTGGGATAAGGAGCGCACCCTTTTCCTCCTTCCTCGCGTCGGCCACAGCCGACGCCGCCACCAGCCACCCGATCGTCGGGCAACGATGCTGACAGCCAACCCTAGTTCTCCTTTGGCGTGCCACTGTTGAGTCCTCTTCCCGCACGAGGCCAGTACGGTGACGCCAGCCGACCACCGGCCACAACTCATAGAGCCGACCTTTTCTTCTGTGCTCAGCCGCGACACTCATCTCACGGCGGCACCTCTTCTCTACCTTAGCCTTGTGCCCTAGCCCTTCGACATCTCCTGGTATAGCCGAGTCTTCACCGGATCTGTCCTAAATCTGCCGAAGACTTCCCGGGTTGTGCCTAGCTCTACCCATTGTAGCCACCATCAACCACTTCATCTTTGGGTAAGATTTGATTTGAGTCTATGTTTGGAGGTCTCGGCTGAAGAATTTGGAACCTGTTGAAGTGAGTTGGGGTTGTATGATATGTGATCTTCATTGCTTGAGCTTCTGTTTGATCAGTTTTGATTCCAGCAGTGATTCCGGCTGTGAGGAGAAGACAGACTTGCAGTGGGCTTGTTTTAGTTCTAGCAGCGAGACCGCCCTTCTTCGGTAGTAACAGCGTCGGTGAATTGAGGTATGGTTTAGGGTTTTGAATTTTGTTGTAGGTGATTTCTACCTGTGTTAGGATTAAATGTTAATTTGGATTCATATGTAGGTTTCAATTGAAACCGAATAGTGGAATGGTTAGAGTTTTGCCCTAATTTAGTGTAAGATTTTATTTAGCCATTTATAGGAATGTAGCTAAATAAAATATATTTATGTTGGTTGACACAGGAATTTGATATGTTTTGTAGTTGGACGATCATGTGTATTAGATCTTGTTAGATGATTAGGAATACATTGGATTAATCCATGATTAATTATGATCTTGGTACCTATTGATAATCTATTTATCATTAGGTTGTGAAGATTAATTAGGTTATATGGATTTAGGTTTTGGATTTTTCTATCAAAAGGGTTGTTTGGGGTTAAGGTAATTAACCCTAATTAACTGTTAGAAAGGTTGAGGGATAGAGTTTAAGGTTTATTCCTAAATTTTCTATTTAGGATTTATTTAGCTATTTGTTTGTATTCTAGCTAAATAAAAGTAAATGTATTTGTTTACACAGGGCTCTGATTCGAGACGGTATCTCGACGTCGGATTGGACATTTCTATTATCGGAGGCGGGTACTTTTGACTTATTGTCTTTGATATGCTTAGTAGTGAAATTAACAATTTGCATTAATTGTGTTTTCTTATTTGTTTCGGTTAATCACTACCCGATACATGTTACCTGCTTGATTGATTTCTTGTTTGCATCTCGTATTGATACCTATCTGATTTCACATGCTCATGGGTAGTGATATAACCATGTTTTACCATGTCAGGACCTAGGTTTGATACCTTATTTGATCAGTATACCTTGATATGATTTATTTACTTTGGTGCACATTATTATATGTCCAGAGATTGATTTAGCATATTACCATGCTTAGTGACATGCATCATTCGCATGATTGCATGCTGTGTGAGAGATTGCTCCATTATTGTCGAGCACTTTGCCAGTTTTCATCACTGTTCGGTGCTCCGTTGTGACGCTCATGGGTAGCGTGACACAGCGTGGTAGCACGTCAGTTTGACTCTTCCGGTGCTCCGTTGGTCCGCTCATGGGTAGTGTGACGCAACGTGTAGCACATTAGAGATCCCTCCCCGTCACAGTGTACCGGGAGATGAGAGCATTGCGCTCCCCCATTTATGATTTGGGGTAGGAGTATGTGTGTACTCCGACAGCATCCCGTCCACTCGGTCACTCATCAGGGGTAGTGATGCAGAGTGCACGGTCGTCACAGCCCTACCCACTCGGTCCCACTTTTGTTGTGAGTTGGCTGACTGGCGTCAGGGGTGACCATGACATTAACATCATATGCATGATGCATTTATTGCTTATGTTTATGTTTGTTGCATTTATATGCTGCATGTTGTTTGGATACCTATGTTTGACATGCATACAGGTTTTCTATACCTTTCGGACTGTTTATCCTTTTTACCGAGTCCTGGTTAGTACAGTTTCTCTCCTGTTTACTTTGATTTGCATTTACCTTTATTTTATCAGGAGACTGTACGCATGATTAGTGCTAGGTGTTATTTCCTTACTTTGCATATCAATTGTACCTGCTGAGTGTTGGACTCACCCCGCCTCCATTGTCGTTATTTTCAGGTTGATGCTGTCAGGAGGGAGTTCCAGTCGCTAGTCCCCACAGCACGTAGTGCTAGATCTCTGCAGACCTCGATGGTTTATATATCGTTTAGTTTTGTTTTGCATTTATTGATTATGTGTGGACTTGGTTTGTTTGGATACTTGGTTGTTGTATGGATTTTTGTGATGATGATGGATTTTTATTCGATGTGTTTTTTTACTATGTGCCTGCCTGGACGGCAGAAGAGGTGAGTTCGTCGGTTTTGAGCTTTACGAGTGTAGTTGAGTAGGGTGGTTTTTGAGTCAGAGTATTACTACTTTGTTTGATTATATATAACTGCGTGGTGATGTTTTATTTTGTTGTTATTATTCCAGCCGCCTGTGGCTGAGGTATTTGTGAGATGTAGAAAAGTTTCAGATTGTCCACCGTACAGGGGAGATGCTGCCGAAATTTTCTCGGACAGGGACTCCTCTGGGGCGTGACACCAGGTCTGCATTATGCGATTGCTTAGTCGTGATTTACTCTCGCTCGGTCGACATTTTCTAGGTCGCACGCTTGACACCGCTCGCCCGTCATTTTTTCGACCCGCTCGGCAGTCTCCCTATTGCCTGGTCAACATTTTTGTTCGTATCTCGCTCATCGCTTTGCCCCGCATTCATCACCCGGTTGGCACTTGTGTTTTTTATTTGTCATTTGCATAATCGCCCGACCACTCTTCTCAGTATCGCTCAAGCGTCTTCCCGATATCACTCAGTCTCACTCAGCATCCGATCGATCGCTTGCTTGGCATGCGCTTCGCGTTATTTCTCGTCGCTTGATACTATTGGAGGTACCTGCTCAGCATTGTCACAGCTACTCGTTCGACGTTATATGACAGGTCCTGCGATATGACTCTGCATTTAGTAGTGATTTTGCTTTTCGTTTGGTTGGGTCTAGTCAGTCGGACTTGCGCCTCCTTCGACTAGACTTGAGGGGGAGACTTATGATGTGGATAGGTATCAAGGGCAGAGGAGTGATTAATGGGAGAGGAGGAGGGCATTTGGGTCAATTTACTGTAGTAGCCCTATTAGGGCACTATTCACGCCGCAAGCAAAGGGGGCTCGTGTTTTCCTCTCCACCGCCAACAGGAACAGGAGAAAAAAGGACTTTCTTCATCCCTCTCGCATTCCTCGCCGGCGCGGGCATCGGCTGCCAGCCTCCACCTCTTCTTCTCTCGCTCCTCGCGACACCCTCACTGGACCAACCTGCCGCCAGTGACCACAGTCTCTTATCCTTCGTCGCCACCCTCGAACGCCGGCCAAAGCCCTCTTCTTCTCTCCTCTTCCTCGCGACACCCTCACTGTACCAATCCGTCGCCGGTGACCACATCCTCTTCTCCTTCGCCGCCACCCTCGAACGCCGGCCAAAGCCCTCTCTTCCTCTTCCTCCTCGCAAACGCCGGCGACAACCCCTCTTTCCTCCTTCTCCTCTCGATGCCAGCGACGACAGCATCCTCCCCTCCCCGCGACGCCGCCACCGAGCAGCCCCGCGACGCTGCCCTCCTCCTCCTCTGACGTTGCCGCTTCCTCTCCCGTTCGTGCATATCGCCGGCGACGCCAGCAGTCGGCACCCATAGCCTCCGGGTGTCGCTTGCCTCACGCCAACGAGGTCCTGCTCACGTCGTCTCAGCTCTCCCCCTATCCAGCGTCGCTTCCCTCTCTCCCACACTCGCCGACAGTCCATGCTCCTTCTTCCTCCTCACGCTAGTGCTGGTCGACACTGCCTTCAGCGGCTGAGGCCGCTTATCGGTGGTTGACTCCGCTCACAAGCGGTCGATTCCGCCCATAGCCGGGTGATACTATCTCTGGTGGTTGCCGATATCCTTCGGACCATCCTCGTTAGTACAGGCTCCTCCAATCCATGTCGTTATTATGTTCCAGCCTTCGCGCTGATCTGGTTTGTGCACTATGTTCCAACCTATGCTTTAACCCCGTCCATGTGTTGTGGTCCGGCCTTTGGGTCGTGGTTGTATTTTGGAATGTATGTTTTGTATCTAGGGTTCTTGTTGTTGTTATTTCCCGGCCTGCGTGCCGAGATTCTATCCTGGTCTGAATACTGGTGTCATATCCCGGTCTACGTGTCGGTGTCTTATCCCAGCCTATGTGCCGCTAGTACCTCCCGGCCTGCGTGCCGATCTCGTTTCTGTTGGTGCAACCTTAGGTCAAGGTTGACCTGACTCGAGTTGACTTGACTCGAGTTGTATTTTGATGTTTGACGAGAATAGAAAAGCTCTATTCTGATGTTTGACGAGAGTAGAAAAGTTGTATTCTGATATTTGACAGAATACAAACTTGGGAGATTGTGGGTATAATCTTTGGTCAAGGTTGACCTGGTTGACCCGAGGTGAGTCGACCTGATTCGGAAAATCCTGGTGAGTGAAGCCAGGTGAAAGTCCTGGTGAGTGAAGCCAGGCAAGGGAAATCACGGGAGTGAAGCCAGGTGAAAGTCCCGGTGAGTGAAGTCGGGCGATTGGAAAGTCCCGTGAGTGAAGCCGGGCAAGGGAAATCGATAGGTCAAGGTTGACCAAACATCAGTGAAAAGTCCAAGTATGGAGACTTGGCGGAAAAGTCCAAGCGAGGAGCTTGGCACGGGAAAAGTCCAAGTATGGAGACTTGGCATGGAAAAGTCCAGCAGGGAGCTTGGCATGGGAAAAGTCCAAGTATGGAGACTTGGCACGGAAAAGTCCAAGCAGGAGCTTGGCACGGGAAAAGTCAAGTATGGAGACTTGGCAGGAGAAGTCCAAGTATGGAAGCTTGGCATGGGAGTCGGAGAGGGCTCGGCAGTTCCCGGACTAGGTCGAGAGGACTCGGGAGCTCGTTCTGGACGAGGAAGTCGGAGAGGGCTCGGCAGCTCGTTCTCGGGACTAGGTCGAGAGGGCTCGGTGGCTCGTTCTCTGGACCGGACGAAGTCGGAGAGGGCTCGGTAGCTCGTTCTCGGACTAGGTAGGGTTTAGGGTCGGGAGCTCTAAACTGGATCGGTCCGTGACCGATCCATGTCTGTTGGTTGACTAATCGGTCGGTAACGATCGGTAACAAACAGTGTGTTTCATGAATTACCGATCGGTGCGGTGACCGATCGAAGCGAAGATCGGGAGAAGAAGAGGGGATCGGTGCGTGGACCGATCCACAATCTGATCGGTCCTGAGGCCGATCGAGAGCGAAAGCCAACTCTCAGAGAGTTGGCTGATCGATCTGAGGACCGATCGGCTAAAACTGATCGGTCCCAAGACCGATCGAACACTCTGGACCGATCGAGGTGTGCATGATCGATCGAGCCCTAGCCGTTGCGACACAACGGCTAGTTTATCTGTCTTCTTCTTCAGGTTATATATCAAGGTCGAGGGCCTCTACAGTAACAACTCTTCTTCCTCCTAACTGCGACTTGAGCTTTGCTGAGCTCTCGGTTTGCTGAAGCTTCGCGTGAGCTTTGTGCTGGTTTTCTAGCTGCTGGAGCCGTGAAGCTGCTGCTTCATCAACGGACTCCGACAAGAAGGCAAGCAAGTGTGTTTACAATTTCTATTGTTCTTGTTTGTTTCCTCTATTGTTGTACTCCGCTGTTTTGCTGTTGCAAAGACTTTGTGGTGAGGTTTCTCCACCCAGAAGGAGTTCATATTAGCCGGTTATCCGGGGTTTCATCCACCGACGGATTGATAGGCTTCGTCCACCTTACGGACACGCCGAGGAGTAGGAGTTTCATCTCCGAACCTCGTTACATCGCTGTGCTTGAGGTTTGATTTCTCCATTTATATTTCTGTTGTTATTTTTCCACTGCGCTAACTTGATTTGTAGAAAGAAACGATAATTTGGGGTCGGCTATTCACACCCCCCTCTCTAGCCGCTATCTGAAGGTCCTAACAAGTGGTATCAGAGCCAAGGTTGCTCTTCGTCGGATTAACACCCGGGGGAGCACAAGCTAGAGAATGGATCTACTTGGAGAAGACATCACGATTCCACCCTTCTACGATTGCGACGACTTCGTGTATTGGAAGGTCAGAATGAAGTATTTTCTTATGACTAACCTAGTGAATTGGAATTGTGTACGAGTAGGTTTTTCTCCTCCGGTGGATAAAGAAGGAGAACCTCTCGAGAAGAAGAAGTGGACGAAGGGACAAATCCACCAATCCATGATCAATGATGAGGTAACGAAAATTCTTGAATTTTCATTACCTAATGATATGTTGTGCAAGATAGGTGGATACAACAATGCCAAGGAATTATGGAACAACTTGGCTAAGTTCCATGAGGAGAGCTCCACTTCAAGTCATGAAGAGGAGTAAAGTGAGTCAAGTAGCTCACATCATGGAGGTAAGGAATTAGAAGTTGAGGGCTACTCAACATCTAAGAAAGAAGAGGAGGAGAGTTCTTCTTCAAGATTGGAGCAAGAAGAAGAAGCCTCTACTTCCGGAAGGGATGAAGAAGAAAGCATACAACCATCCTCAACCCTAGGTAACTCAAGCAATTTACTTTCAAGTAAATTACATATAATGTGCTTTGAGTGTAGGGAATTTGGGCATTATAAGAGTAAATGTCCAAAGAGGATTAGGAAGACTCCACCGGCGCCAAAGGTCAAGGAAGCCGGAGTCCCGATACGCAAGGGCAAGGAGCACGTGGTGTGTTTCCAATGCAAGCAAAGGGGACACTATAGGAGCCAGTGCCCGAGGGGGAGGCAACCTCACAAGGACAAGAGACCGAGCACATCGATAGGGGGAGCTAAGGCAAACCCTAAGGTAACCTTTAAGGCACATTCTTGCAATTTGAATAAGACACATGTTAATAGTAGTTTTGTTGCAATTGTCAATAAAGATAGGCATGATAACAATAGAAATCAATACATGTGCTTATGTGCCAAACATGTTAGCCTAGGTAAGGACAATTCTAGAAATGCTAACCCTAGAATTAACTCATCTAAGGCTAAGGAGAACCTAGGTAGAAATCCCAAAACAACTAGACATATGCCTAGGAATACCTCAAAGATAAATGACAAATTAAAACTTGAGGTATTAGAAAAGGAAAATCAAGTCTTGAGGTCAAGACTTGACAATTTAGAAGAGGCCCTTAAGAATTTAGAGAAGTCAACTCTAGGGTCTAAGGGTCAAAAACCAAAGCCCAAGGACATGAGAGGTTTGTGTCACAAACCTAAGTCTCGAGTAGTCAAGCCCACTTATCATGATGTTCCATTCGATTATGGAACAAGACCTAGGGCTAGGAAGACCATCACCAAGGTCACAAGGGGAGTCACCCCTAGAGTTGATCTTGATGAGTCCCAAATGACCAAGGCTTTAAAGCCTAGGAGGGTCATTAGGAGGGTTGCTAGGGAAGTCATCCCTAGTGAATATTTAGTGAACCCAATGAGCTCAAATAGGTTTTGGGTTCCTAGGAGCGTGATTCCATCACGCTAGATGGGTTAGGGTGTGCCAACCTTAATTGGATAGGTAGTTAACCTAATCATGGCAAAAGGTGGCATTTTAGGAATTTTCAAGGTGTAATCAAGCCTTGAAAATGAAATTTTACTCATTCCTAAGGTGATTAGGATGTGCCAACCACATTTGAGGAGTTTTCTAGGATCAATCTAATTGGCACATAGTGATCTAAAAATCTTTAGTATATGATTTTAGGTCTATTACACTTAGGAATATAGAATTTATGGCAAAATGATCAAAATTATCAAAAATGGCAACTAAGGCTAGAATTACGTATTTTCTATACCTTTATATGTTATTTGCCATATATTGTTTGCCATATGCCATGTCATGACATCATATTTATTTTATTATCATTTGAAATGTCATGATAATGCTTAGGTTAGTTATATGTCATGCCTTATTTAAGTTTCATACTTTATGACATGACATCATGACATTGGCACATGTTTTCACTTATGATATTATTTTATGTCATGTCATCATCTCTTACATGTATGATCAATTAAATTGATTTAAGGATAAAAACATAATTTGATATGGAGATCAAATTGTTGTTTAGAAAATGCATGAGAACTTAGCTTAAGATGACCTAAACCCATATCTCACATCAAAATTGACTTGGATGTGTTTGATACACCTTAGATGTGTGTGAGATATTAGGATCATGAGTTAGGATCAAGGTGCATAGTTCTTGTACCTAGATGAGTCTAATTCAAAATGGAGGATCATAGGGAAAGCTTGTGTACAAGTCATGTACACTTAGCCCTAAGATTGTGGTCCTAAATTAAATGGTTTAAAATCATTTCAAAATTGATTTGAAAAACCTTGATGAAGCTTTTCTAGTGATAGCATTCATCATTGAGCAAGTTGATACAAAGTTTTTGAAATTTTGAGCTATTTCAAAACTTTTCGAACTTTGTATCAAGATTTGAAAATGGAAGTTATTTTCATAGAAAACTATTTTTCCATGATAGTATATGTTATGAGGAATGTATTCTCAAAATTTTATAATTTTTGGAATTTTCTGTAATTTTGTAGGGGTTTCTAAATTTCGGGAGGAAGAAATTGAATCGGATGTGTGACCGATCGGGAGGTTCCCCGATCGGTCGAGATCTTGGATCGGTCCTTGGACCGATCCAGAGCTCTGATCGGTCCAGTGACCGATCGGCGTGCAAAATGCTGATTTTCACCGTTGTGTTGTCTGAAATTTCAGCTGAAAGTTAAAACACAGTTTGTGTTTTGGATTTCTAAAGGTTTGAAACTCTCCAAGACATTGTTGGTGCAATGGTCAAGGGGGAGTTGACCTTTAGGGGGAGATTTACCTATTAGTCAAGGGGGAGTTGACTTTTAAGGGGAGTTTTTACTCTAAAGACTTGAGTGATATGAGATTATCACTAAGTTGATTGTTGACTTTAGTATCAAGGTGGAAATTAAGGGTTTCAATGAAAGGTATGAGACTTTCATTAGGAATAAACTCTTGACCTTAATTCACTCTTTTTGATGTGTGTCAAAAAGGGGGAGAATGGGAGAATATCCAAAGAATGTTCAAGGAAGAACATTAGAGTTTGGGGAGAATGTTCAAGGAAGAATATTGGGAAACCTAAGTTAGGTTATCAGGTTAACCTAACTTGTTTATGGTTTTGTCAAACATCAAAAAATGGGAGATTGTTGGTGCAACCTTAGGTCAAGGTTGACCTGGTTGACTTGACTCGAGTTGACCTGACTCGAGTTGTATTTTGATGTTTGACGAGAATAGAAAAGCTCTATTATGATGTTTGACGAGAGTAGAAAAGTTGTATTCTGATGTTTGACAGAATACAAACTTGGGAGATTGTGGGTGTAATCTTTGGTCAAGGTTGACCTGGTTGACCCGAGGTGAGTCGACCTGATTATCCTGGTGAGTGAAGCCAGGTGAAAGTCCTGGTGAGTGAAACCAGGTAGTTGGAAAGTCCTGATGAGTGAAGCCAGGCAAGGGAAAGTCCTGGTGAGTGAAGCCAGGCAGTTGGAAAGTCCTGGTGAGTGAAGCCAGGCAAGGGAAATCCAGATAGGTCAAGGTTGACCAGACATCTGGTGAAAAGTCCAAGTATGGAGACTTGGCACGGAAAAGTCCAAGCAGGGAGCTTGGCACGGGAAAAGTCCAAGTATGGAGACTTGGCATGGAAAGTCCAAGCAGGGAGCTTGCAGGGAAAAGTCCAAGTATGGAGACTTGGCACGGAAAAGTCCAAGCAGGGAGACTTGGCACGGAAAAGTCCAAGTATGGAGACTTGGCACGGGAGAAGTCCAAGTATGGAAGCTTGGCATGGGAAGTCGGAGAGGGCTCGGCAGCTCGTTCTCCGGACTAGGTCAGAGAGGGCTCGGGAGCTCGTTCTCTGGACCAGACGAAGTCGGAGAGGGCTCGGCAGCTCGTTCTCCAGACTAGGTCAGAGAGGGCTCGGTAGCTCGTTCTCTGGACCGGACGAAGTCGGAGAGGGCTCGGTAGCTCGTTCTCCGGACTAGGTAGGGTTTAGGGCTGGGAGCTCTAAACCTGGATCGGTCTGGTGACCGATCCAGTGATACGCTGGTTGACTGATCGGTCTGGTGATCGATCTGTAACCAAACAGTGTGTTTTATGAATTACCGATCGGTCCGGGTGACCGATCGAGCGAAGAAGATCGGAGAAGAGAGGATCGGTCCGTGGACCGATCCACTCTGAGTCCTCGGTCCACGGCACCGATCGAGACGAGGCCAACTCTCACGAGAGTTGGTCGATCGGTCTGAGGACCGATCAGGCCTCGATCGGTCCCAAGACCGTCAGAACACTCTGGACCGATCGAGTGTGCCTCGGTCGAGGCCCTAGCCGGTATGCGACAGGCTAGTTTATCTGTCTTCTTCTTGTGTTATATATCAAGGTCGAGGGCCTCTACAGAACAACTCTTCTTCCTCCTAACTACGACTTGAGCTTTCTGAGCTCTCGGTTCTTGAAGCTTCGCGTGAGCTTCGTGTTGGTTTTCTAGCGGTGTTTCGTGAAGTTGCCGCTTCATCAACGGACTCCGACGAGAAGGCAAGCAAGTGTGTTTACAATTTCTATTGTTCTTGTTTGTTTCCTCTATTGTTGTACTCCTCTGTTTTGCTGTTGCAAAGACTTTGTGGTGAGGTTTCTCCACCCAGAAGGAGTTCATATTAGCCGGTTATCCGGGGTTTCATCCACCGACGGATTGATAGGCTTCGTCCACCTTACGGACACGCCGAGGAGTAGGAGTTTCTTCTCCGAACCTCGTTACATCGCTGTGCTTGAGGTTTGATTTCTCCATTTACGTTTCTGTTGTTATTTTTCCGCTGCGCTAACTTGATTTGTAGAAAGAAACGATAATTTGGGGTCGGCTATTCACACCCCCCTCTCTAGCCGCTATCCGAAGGTCCTAACAGTTTCCCGGTCGGTGCTGATTTTGTGTCCCGGCCTGCGTGTCGCTAGTACCTCCTGACCTGCGTCGGCCTGGTCTTTATCTCCCAACGTCTAGCTCGTCTTCCGGTTCCGCGTCGTAAGATCCAGCCTGATCAGAGTCATCTACTCTTCCGGGTCGCGACAACTCGAGCCGCGTCCCATCCGAGGGCGCCCCCTAGGCCAGGGTACGTTCTCCGTTCATATTCTATGCATATTTTATTATTTTATGGCTTAGTCTTGTACTCATATATTCATTGGATCTGCCTCGAGCATCGGGGTACAGGGGGCCGGGTCAACCCGGTCGCTGGCTGCAGGTAGCGTTGACCAGAGACTTTTGAAGACTTGGTTAACATAGAAGTCATCCCAGCACACTCCCCTCTGGGACATCGCGATTCAGTCAACATTCCATCCTCCTCATCCGACGGTCCGTCTGACTCAGCTTCTGGACAGGATCATGTGTATATATGTCATAAGCTCATTATTTTGTAGATCCGAGCTATAACATGAAAATAAGTGCTTTTCAAGTTGCAAAGGTTCATGCATACACTACAATTACATGTAGAAGCCACAATCTCCATTTTGATGAATGATCAAAGAGTTTGACTTTTTATATTAAAAAAACAAGGGTTGAAGATAAATGTGTGTTGATGTTGTCCGAAAACTGAGTCAGAGGGACCGTTAGGTGAGATGGCTAGAATGTTAACCGAATCGCTATGGTCCAGAGGGAGGTATGTTGAGATGACTTTTATGTTGACGTTAGAAGTCTTCTGGTCAACGCTACCTGCAGCCATCGATCGGGTCGCTTCGGTCTCTGGTACCCTAATGCTCGAGGCAGAACCAACGAATATATAAGGAACAGACTAATAGTAAAATGATAAAATGAATGTAGAGTGGGTACGATAACGTACCCTGGTCCAGGGGCCCCCTCTGTGGATCAGTGAGCTGGTCGAGATGTTGCTCGAGTTGTCGTGATCCAAAAGAGCAGATGACTCTGAACAGGATGAAAAGCTAGATCTGACGACACCTAGTCGAGCGCCACTTGGATCCGGAAGACGACATATAGGCTGGGACCTCGCTGCGCCACGTAGGCTGGGATACAATAAAACTGGAATATAGCCTTCGCTCGAAGGCTGAAAACATAGTATCAGCTCAAAGGCTAGAGATAGGCTAGATCAGAAGTGCCGGCTCGAAATAGACCGGGCTGAATGGGGTGTTAGATCAATAGGACAGAGAGGAACATAACAAGGTGCACATTAATTAGGATTTGGAGGCCCGATCGACGAGGAAAGCATACAACAATACAGATCGAGAGCTGGATCACTGGATCGGAAGGCGAGAGTGTCGAATAGTCAGATCTGATGGCGGGGGTACCGACAGCAATGCACGAGATACTAGCGTGTCGAGAGAAGAGAGATGACGTGTGGATTGCCGACGTGTCCATGAGGAGACGACAACAGTGCCGAAGGCCACATGGAAGTTGTGGTGTTGTCCAGCAAGAGGTGGCTACGACATTGTGGATTGTCGACG
The DNA here is from genome assembly GCF_018446385.1 of Zingiber officinale. NCBI lineage: Eukaryota > Viridiplantae > Streptophyta > Magnoliopsida > Zingiberales > Zingiberaceae > Zingiber > Zingiber officinale. Next base: position 44,966,527 of record NC_056002.1, on the reverse strand, counting down.
GTGTGGGGGTCTGCTGGAGGCAGCGCGTGGGCTGCCGGACGCATGACGGCGGGTGGCGCTTGGCTGTTGAAGGAGAGGCGACTGGCGTGGGAGGCATCTGGCGTTAGAGATCGACGAGAGGTGAGGCAGCTACGTGATGAAGGTTGTGTCGAGTCCGTCCGATGGCAGCGACAGCGTGAGGAGGAGAAGGGGGGTGGTGGCTGGCGCCCTTGCGAAGGTGGCGTTGGCATGCCTGGCAGAGGCGACGGCTGGAGGCGTTTGGCGTTAGAGAGGAGAAGGAGAGAGGAGAGGAGGGGCGACGGCTGGAGGCGTTTGGCGTTAGAGAGGAGAAGGAGAGAGGAGAGGAGGGGAGTGGTGGCTCGTCGACGATGAGGGAGAAGATGATGCGGCGAGGCATGTGTCGCTAGAGAGTGGCGGCGTGAGATGGAGAAGAAAATGAAGCCTCCCCCTACCCCTTGCACATCCTCTCTCCTCTTAAGCCCTAAATATTGTCCTCACAAAATTACCCCTCCTCGCTCTCCTAATTTTTCTTTTGCCCTTAAGACATATCCACATCATGTGTAAAGAAGGTTAGATCTTCTATATCAAAGATATTATTTTATTGGAAATAATATTTCAATATTACTATCTATCAAATTTTATAGTGTACATTGATAAAATGTTAAAAAGCTTCAACATAAGACCATCTAAGCACATATTGCATTAAGATGTCACATGATATGACACTCCCTGAGGGCATATGTCCTTAGATACAAGTCAAAGTCATGAATGATAATTATATATGAAAATGATATAATGATAATCGAACTGTAAATAATAACAATAACAAAAATAACAATAATAATAATTTGATTAGTATGAAAACATCAAAATTCCACCATAAGAGAGTAAGAAGAGAGATTTGAATATCCTAATGTCATTGGTCTCTCTAGGGGTTAGAGAGGATTGGAAGAGAGGTTATGACGGAGAAGGAAAGTAATCAATGAGTAAAAGGTTGAGTGAATGATTGGTCAAACTCTAGTATAAGTTTATATACTCACCCCTTTTGGTTAACCATATATTCTAGGGTTTTTTTTTTAATCGAGGTGTCTAAGTTTTGCCAGATTAATCTTAAAGATAGATAACTTTTCTTCTAGTTCATCTACTTAGTAAAATTGGAACATAATTTATATATACTTAGAGGTCGAAATTTAAAATATTCATCCCTATTAGGATTTGAACTTTATTCCTCTTATTTATTTATTTAAATATTTTACTATGGTACCACATCCTAAACATCAAAGATCTTTGTTTAGTGGACCAAAGGAGAGAGAAAATCATTCTATGATTGTGCACCATGACTTTAGATGACCAAAGGTTGGTCTTTATTCAACTAGGTACACCATGACTTTAGATGACCAAAGGTTGGTCTTTGTTCAACTAGGTAAGTGATTGTGTATGTTTAATCAGCTAACTAGATGAGAGGAAAAACTATTTGTGCCTAAGATTGATGTCTTTCATTGACTAAGAGTTTACATTTAGTTGATTAAGATAAATTATTCGATCAACCAATGGAGAGAAAAATAATTTGATTAGTATGAAAACATCAAAATTCCAACATGAGGTTGAGTGAATGATTGGCCAAACTCTAGTATAAGTTTATATACCCACCACTTTTGGTTAACCATATATTCTAGGGGTTGTTTTTTTAATCGAGGTATCTAAGTTTTGCCGGATTAATCTTAAAGGTAGATAACTTTTCTTGTAGTTCATCTACTTAGTAAAATTTGAACATAACTTATATATACTTAGAGGTCGAAATTTAAAATATACATCCCTATTAAGATTTGAATTTTAATCCTCTTATTTATTTATTTAAATGTTTTACCATTGTACCACACCCTAAACATCAAAAGTCTTTGTTTAGTGGACCAAAGGAGAGAGAAAATCATTCTATGCTTGTGCACCTTTGTTCAACTAGGTAAGTGATTATGTATGTTTAATCAACTAACTAACTAGATGAGAGGAAAAAATATTTGTGCCTAAGATTGATGTCTTTCATTGACTAAGAGTTTATATTTAGTTGATTAAGATAAATTATTCGATCAACCAATGGAGAGAAAAATATTCTATGCCCAAGCACAACATCTTTGACCGTCTAAGTGACCAAGGTGAACAATTTAATTGATCAAAACTTAGAAAACTCAAAATCCTAAATTAAAAAAATAATATTATGAAGACTTAAAAAATCTTTATTTATATGATATGCACCTAAGAAAAATAATTTCCTTAAATACTTAGTTTTTAATATAATTTAATACAAACTAAGTCTATGTTCAAAATTATCAATGCTCAAAACCAAGTCTATGTTTTAAATAATTTTTAATTTTAAAATTTATTTTTTAATGTTTAGATTGGGCTCTACTTGTGGAATGGGCTCAATCTGAGTCCTTGCCCAGGTCCAAGCCCGGCCCAGTTTGTTGACGTGTGCTTTTGTACGGCAGATATCGGGCTAAGCCATTTCTGCCCAGTCCGACCCAGAGCCAGATCTGATCAACTCGGTCCGGTCTGGCTTGGCACTGTCCAAACCAGGCCTGGTGTGGCAGGATCCCGGGCACGACCCGATTCGCTACCTTCGTCTCCTTTCTCATTCCCCTTCCCATTTCGCTGCCTTCCTATACAACTGCCCGCACCGGCGCCGCCGCCCTAAATCGCCTTCGCTTCCCCTCTCCATCGCCCTTTCATTTACCCTTGCGTACTCTCTCGGCGCTCTCTTCTAAACAAGCGATGGCCTGGTGGATCCACCGTGGACTCCGCAGAGCCCTTGTTCCGCGAGGCCTCAATTCTTCGTCTCCTCTTCTTCGCCCGCCGGCGGCCTCCTCGCCCTATTTTTCATCTCTTCAGAGCAGATCCCAGGAAAATGCCGCCCCTGAGTCTGGGATCGGTGGTAGCACAAGTAGCAAAACCGCTTCTTTCCGCTCTTCTCTGAACCCGACCGAGGTCGCTAAGTTCGCTGCCATTGCGGAGACATGGTTAGTGTCATATCCCTTTTTTATATTGTGTATTATTTGTGCGATATATTGCCTTGTTTCCAATTGTTGTGGAATGGTATCCATAGAAATCTCTGCCAGTAAACACCATTCCCGATGACACTATTGCTGCTAGTTTGGTGTTTAAAGAGCTCAATTTGGGATTTTGCAACGAGTAATATTCAAAATAAATATTTGAAAAATCTACTGTTTGACGAGAATAATGTCCTTGACGAATAAAAATGTCTGTCAAGAAGGATAAGAAGGATAAGTAAACATTTTAGCCTGTTTATAGTAAGTATAACTGGACTGTTACTCTGGGAAATTTATTTCACTTATAATTCAGTGAATAAGAGCCAAACTTTGATGGAATTGGAAGGTGAATGGATACAATCTGGATTCTGAGAACTATAACTCTTGCAACATATCTCTGATTTGGCTACTATTTTTGTCAACTAGTTCTTGTTGGTATAGGATAAGTTACCATTATTCCTGTACTAATTTTGATGTAGTTTATTTATTGGTTAAGTAACTTTTTGATTTGATACGTAAAATATATAGAGTATATTAGTTCAATAAAGTTGTAGTTGCTCTTTTGCTATGACATAAGAGATTGTGAATCATCTTCAGAATGCCTACTTTTATATTGATTAAATAGTCATTAGGATTTGATTATCTATTTAATTTTATTTCAAATGACAAACTAAAGGAATCTAGTAATATGAATTTCTCAAGGATATAAAAAACTAACCGTATTATTCTCAAATGGAGTACAAATAGACAATAAATTTTGAAGAATCCAATATAATTTCAATCTACAGCAAAAGTAAAGCTTATAGCTGCAAATTCACAGTAGGATAACTGAGCGCAATTCCCAGTAAAAGTTATGTAACAGAATAGCATATCAAAGAGAGTAGTCCAAAACGAATGCAATTATAAGTTATAACATTATTCATGCAAGAGTTAAGTGACTAATTATTACAATTACTATAAGTTTTAACACATCTTATTACATGAAATTTCATTAACTGCAAAATTGATTTTATTTTAGATTTCAGAAAAAAAGTTGTAACAATCCCTATTGCTATTATCAAAGAGTTATACTGATGCTAGTAAAAAATTATGTGTTCTGATACTCAACTCTAGTTAATTTCCTTAGATATGCAAACACATTTCACAGAAAGCTAATGCACATCTCCAAGGGATCTTAACTCTTAAGTAAACTGAGCAGGAACTGAACCAAATAGAATGGGCCATCCTTACAGGAAGCTTCTTTGTTTTGTTTCATTTTCTATTTGTGTTTTCTTATTCTATGTTGTGTTTTCTTATTGTCAGTTCATATTTTGGTACCTGTGATTGTACTTTATGATCTGACTATATAAAACTATTTGCCCATGAAGCACATCCCATGGAAGAAAGCTAAGCATTATTTAACATGTTAAAGTCATCATTTGTTTCTCTTTCCCAGGGATATTGAAGTCTAATCTACTTCAAAAAGCACTTTGACATAATTTGGCCTTCTTTCGAGTACATGAAGTAGACTAATTGACTTAAAGTAACCATTTTACCAGTATATTTAAAACTGTGAGAATACAACTGAACTTGCTTCTGGTGGTTACTAATTTTGGTTTATTGGCAAGGAACATGCAGGTGGGACTCTCAAGGCCCATTCAAACCATTGCATTTGATGAATCCTACTCGTGTATCATTCATTCGCTCCACACTTTGCCGTCATTTCAGGTTAGTTTTAAAATATTAAATTTTGCATTATGTTACTTTGTCTGATTACAAGTTGATTAGTTATATTGTATAACACACAATGTTTAAATTCTGAGAGGCATTTTATTGCTTGTATTTCTTATTTCTTAAGTTTTGTTTGAAGCTTTTAGATGTTTGGTTACATAAATACTGTGTTTTTGTGTTATGGTAATAATTAACCTAGATGCATACTATAATTCTTAGGCCAGCCATATTTCTTGAATCATATTGTTTGAACAAATGCTATTCTCACTGCATAACCTGCTCTTACTGATAGAGCTAAGAGTTTGCAACTAGTTGCTCTAATTTACTAGCAAACATAATTGGAGATAAGATAGCATTATTTTAAACTTATATATCAACATGCCCTCAAGACTGAAGACTGAAATATGATGATTCACTTAAAAAAAATGTCTGTGTTAGTATTATGTTTGATAATCTACATTAGTTGTGTCAAATATATGGAGATTTTCTGGGGATGGTGTATAAGTTACAATTTAATTAGTTCTTGGATTGCTTTTTGCACAGAAAAGAGAGAAGTTCAAAATTTCAAATAATGTGCAGAAAATCATTTCTTATAAGCCAATACCATTATCTTAAAGTATAAATGGTACTGACTAATAAGATATTCTCATGTTTTGAGAAGATATCTTTTTTCAATGATGAAATTTTCCCTTTTGACTATTTTGCCTTGATATTTACTAAGATATGCTTATTGGCAGGAAAGATCCATTTTCTGTTAGGCCTTTTGAAGGTTTAAAAATTATTGATGTTGGATGTGGTGGAGGCATCCTCTCTGAGGTATCTTCTTTTTTATATGGAGATAGTCACTACTGCTAAAGAGATGCAGCATCATGTCCATTGTATTTTACTATGTAATTGTTGTTTCTTCAACTTTGACTCTGAAAATAGTCACTCAGAAATTATTTCATCTAGGAAAAGTACCGTATAAACTACAATTCATCAAATGCCTAGTTTTTGAAGATTCATTTAGTGATGAGTTATGTAAATACATTCTTGAAACTAAAGCCTAAACTAAATATAGTTGTGGTATATTTTTGAGTGTTAAAACTTTTAGGTAGGATATTAGCTAATCTATTTAGGTCACTGGTTTATTAACTTATAAGAGTAAGAGGATGAAAGAAGAGAAGTGAAAATTTGGAAGAAATAAATTTCATAAAGCTGATGATAAAATCAGTAAACACAATATTTAGAGCCTGTTTAATTTGTCAGTCTATACTGGACAAACATTAAATTACTCTCTTAATAGTATAATTCATTAGTACTTGAAACTTCAATGACCTTTTCATATGCATAAGAAATGTAAGATGATGGTTTCTATATCCTATATAGTATTGAGCAATGTAGAGTGTTCTATAGTTCATAATGATTTAATACATCTAAATCCTATATCAGTATGAAATTGCTTATAGTTTATGCCAAGTATTTTCCTAGAAAGATAGAGTATTAAAACGTAAGATGGCGAATATCTTCTAAAGGCTCAAGAAGAGAATCGCCTTCTTATTTTGGAATATTTTTAATATATTTCAATTTCATTAGTCACATTCCATATGCAGGTAGAAATTTGAAATAATAATATATAAAGATTAGTATCATTGTTTTTTTTCTTCATGACGCTAGTTTGTCCCTATAACATAAGATCATTAATTCCATCCTCTTTTGTGCAGTTTTTGCATTTATGTACTACTTGTTTTGATTATTCCACATGTGGTTAGGAACTATTGAAGAAAATTATGTAAAGTTGATTCAGTAATCAGTGGAAATCCAGTAGAAACATAATCAGTATCACTTGCTAATTCATGTTGTATGTCTCTTGATTGAACTTGGATTTTAAAATGGTGTATTGTGTGATTTTTGTGATGCTCCTTTGTCTTTGCAGCCTCTTGCAAGGATGGGAGCAACTGTCACTGGCATTGATGCTGTGGAAAAGAACATTAAGATTGCTGACATTCATGCTGTATGTTAATTCTTGCATTCATCAAATGTCTATATAGATGTATTCAAGTTAATGTTTCCTATGTAGTGAAAACAACCATTTGTGACATTTTATCATATGCAATATTCCTCCTTGTTGCACTTAAATGTCATGTTGTTGCAATTTGAAGATCTATAATGTTAGGATCGGTTGAGCTAGAGGGGGGGTGAATGGCTCACTTCGTTTTCTTGATCTTTGATTTTGCACAGTGGAAACTTGAAGCCAATGCTAACTCCGGTATTTACTTGGTATCCACCTCCTCAAGGAGGTGACTAGTCCAAGGATCCACGCCACTCACCACACTTCTATCCAAAAACCCTCCTTCTCGGAATTACACCGAAGGTGGAGAAACCTTACAACACTTACAATACTTCCTCTCCAAAAGGAAATAGCTCACACTCACTACAATGAGGAAGAGAAGAGATTTACAAACTTGAAATAGCTTCTTCCTTGTGACGTGAGATTTGAAAGCTTGGAGAGATTGAGAGCTTTAACTTCCAACGTTTGAGAGATCTTGAGCACTTCAAGGATTCTTCACACAAGAGCAATAGAACAGTATTTTTCGTTTTTGGATGCTTATTCCTCTTTCTTCCAGCGTTTTAAACATTAAGAAAACTAGCCGTTTCTCACGCTGCCGTCACCGTGAATCGATTGAGATTATGTCCCAATCGATTCACAAGTATCCGTTGGAGGTCATTGCGTCAAGATCAACGGTGCAGATTCTTTTATTTGACTTGGATCGATTGGGGCAGAGTTTGAATCGATTCAGCCGCTTGCTCATGAAATTGCAGCTTTGTGGATCGATTGGCCGATCGATTCAATACCTTGAATCGATCGGTTGATCGATTCAGGATGATTCTGTGCTTCGCACAGAATGTTCATAGATCGATCGGCTGATCGATTCAATACCTTGAATCGATCGGTTGATCGATTCAGGATGATTCTGTGCTTCGCACAGAATGTTCACGAATCGATCAGCTGATCGATTCAATGCTTTGAATCGATCGGCTGATCGATTCAGAAGGGTTCTGTGCTTCGCGCAGATCCTTTCCGATCGATCGGCCGATCGATTGACTTACCTTGAATCGATCGGCTGATCGATTCAAAGGCATTCTGCCTCACAGCCATGTCTGAATCGATTCACCAATCGATCTCTGATAGTGAGCCTAACACACATATAATCTTGTGACCTGCAGGAGCTTCTTTTGCCAAGAATCCGGTCCCCGACCTTCTCGGACTTCTCTTGCATCTGGTCTTCTGACCTGCAAGAAACCTTTTTACCAAGAATCCAGTCCTCGACCTTCTTGGACTTCTCTTGCAACTGGTCTTCCGACCTGCAAGAAACTCCTCCTGTAAACTCACAATGCATGTTAGTTCCAACGTATTAACCTAAACTTAAATAATTGTCAACACATTGAAACTTCCAGGGCATGATTGCACCAACAATCTCCCCCTTTTTGATGTTTGGCAATCTATTTAAGTTTAGGCTAACTTTCAAAATATCATAATGATACAATGATAGATAATGATTGCAACAACGCTGAAAATCATCTAAATTAAACATAAGCAATAAACATGAACATATTTAAGCAGTAAGCTTGATTTTAATTATCTTAAGCGTAAACGTCAACATATATCTCCCCCTTTGTCAAAAATAAAAAAAACAGAACTCCCCCTCAATAAGTGCACGAGGCAAATACGATAAATCCGAGGGGTGCTCCCCCTAAAACACATATATCCACAGAATAGAACAACATTGAAATAGAGACATATATATATAAACAAAATGAAATACATCATAAGAAGTATATCATACATTCAAAAAGAGACGAAGTTCACACAAGGACTCCATAACAATAACCATCCATATAGCATACAATAACATGTCATAGCGGGACATAGAACTCGATAAGATCATCGCCCGAAGGAGGGGGATCAGCAACAGCAGCAGGAGGAGGAGCCGAAGTAGTAGCTGGAGCAGGAACCGCCTCAGTGTCAGCACCAGCCGTATCCTCAGCCTGGGGAACGGGAGCAGTGGAGGGAGCAGACTGAGACGGATTACCCGTCACCCAGGAGCTCACTAAATCCACTAATGTATCCATGGTCGCCTGCATCGAAGTCTGTCGATGGACCATGGTCTCCATCATGGAACGCAGGTCGGCTACCTCCATGGACAACTCCTCCAGTCGAGTGTCGACAGTCTCTTCGAATGTCGGAGAAGCCGGCTCGGGAATATCCTCCTCAGCATCATCCGCCGCAGGGACCAAGGCCTGTGCATCCCCCCTGTGGCGAGCCCGGGGTCCCTCACCAAAAGCACGGCCATCGAGCCATCGAACTCCTGCTGGACCACCAATCAAGCCCGTCTTCTTGAAAGAGCGGGAAGAAATCCGAGAATAAGCCACGGTCATGTGCTCCAGCCGTCCCCGGGAGACATCTATCTTCTGGGACTCCAGCCAATCTGTGATAAGATGCCCGAAAGGCATATGTATCGTCTGCTGCACGGGCTGGGTAAAATGAATGATGCAATGAAAGATGTTCAGAGCGATGTTGATGTCAAGGGAATGACGAATGACATAGAGGGCAAACATGTGAGGAGGTCGTAGAGCGGCTAAGGCACGAGAGACAATGGGGAAAAGACAGTTGATGATCACTTTAAACAAGGCATTGTTTTCAGCCGACAACTCAAGCGAAGAAAATTTTGTGATTTGAGCATTTGGCCCATCCGGACGAGGACGACCAAAGAGGAACTGATGCATGGATGCAATGCTAATATGCTCAAAAGGTGGAGGCAGCTCATCGGGAAGATTGGGATAAAAGACAAAATCATTGTTTGAAGGTAGACAGTCGAGATAAGATCGAAGAATCTCATAGGAGAAGTCCAAGCTCCGTTTCGCAACACGAGTGCGATAATTTACACCATCTGAAGTGTGTAAATTATTATAAAATTCGGAGACAAGACCTACATTGATATCCCTCTCACAGGTCAACAAAGAGTCAAGTTTAAAGTGCTTGAAACGGTTATAGGTATCAAAACAGGATGTCCTATAGTATTGCAAATCAACTGATCTAGGGGTTATGAGTTTGAAGGCGTGTTTGCTAAAGGCGTGCTGCATTACAGCATTAGGAAATCTTGGATCAGTAGGAGGTTGAGGACGGGAAGGAGGAACGGATGATCCTTCGCCCGATTCACGAACCTTTTGTTTCTTTCTGTGGGATAGAAAAACAAACACAAGAGATGACACATGGTTTGACAGTGAACGGGAAGGATATGCAAAAATTCAAGGGCAATGCAGATAATGCAATGCATGAGGGATAATGCAATGCACAAAGACACACAAGAACCATATAGATTAGGTCAAATATATGAGCAAAATAAAAAAAAGAGTAGAGCAAAGAAATTTACTTAGGGTTAGGGTTTTGAGTCCGCATGTTGTGTGAGGACGCGGTGACTAGGAAGAAGGGCTGCCCAATACGTCGAGTAGAACTGGAAGAGAAGTGGAAGAGCTCCCCTTCGCCGGAGAAGCACGCCGGAGTGAACGATCGAGGCAGACGAAAGAGTCGCCTGGGAAGTCGCCTAGGGCAAGACAGCGTCGAGAGAGAGAAAAGGAAGAGATAGAATAAGTGGATCGATTCGGATTTAGGGGTTTAAGACGGGTTTTAAGGTCTCGATCGATCGACCGATCGATTGAGAATAAGTGAATCGGTCGGTCGATCGATTCACGACGCTTCTGTAAGAATGTGAACAGGCGGCTCAATCGATCCAACGATCGATTCAAACGGGATGAATCGATCCATTGATCGATTAAAATGCCTTCAGTGAAAATCGAATAACGTTGTCCAATCGATCCATTGATCGATTGAAATGGTCTGAATCGATCCATTGATCGATTCAGATGCCTTCTGGAAAAATTCCAGTACGCGTTCTATTCATTGATCCATTCAGACGATCTGAATCGATCCATTGATCGATTCAGATGCTCTCTGGAGTGAAACGTGAACCTCCCAATCGATCGACCGATCGATTGGGAAGTCGGATATTTCTGCATTTCTGAAAACCTTTCAGATCCAAGATTTGGAAATGCACAAATAATTGTATATTCCTCTAAAAATCACGAAATTTGGTGTAAATACTATTCATGTCTCATATTATCAAGGAAAAATAAAGGTTGACAAAAAGCGACACTCCCTAGATAAGATTTACACAAAATAAAAAATTGTTGAAAACATCAATGATTCGAGTGAGTCTTATCAAGGTTTCAAAAATAAGTATGGTGCCTATGGTGATTTTAAAAATTTCCAATCATAATCGTAGGGCAACGTACACATGATTTGTACACGTGCTTTTCCTATGATTGGACAAATGAATGTTTCATATGAAAATCATTTTTCTTGACCAAAATAATGCATCATAACAAGCATTATGATCAAAATAAATGTCCCTAACCTCTCACCCCCATCTAAATCACATTAAGAGGACAATCCTATGTTTTTGTGAGAGGCACAACTGAAGGTGAATAAAACTTAAAGAGCTTTACTTATGAAGTGATCATGGAGGATATGATTTAATCAATACAACACATTCCCAATTCCCTTCTAATAAAGCTAAATTCAACTTCGGGAAGAGGTTTGGTGAAGATATCGGCTAAGTTTGATTTTGATCCAACATAATTTAAAATGATATCACCTCGAGTTACATGATCACGAATAAAATGATGTTTAACCTCTATGTGTTTCGTTCTTGAATGATGAACGGGATTTTTGGTTAAGTTGATTGTACTCACATTATCACAAAGAACTTGAACATTGTTGTAGGTAAGTTTATAGTCTTCTAGAGTATGAGTCATCCACAATAATTGTGATACACACTCTCCCATGGCAATATATTCCGCTTCGGTTGTGGAGAGAGCTACACAATACTGTTTTCTACTTGACCAACTTACCAAAGAAGACCCTAGAAATTGACAGCTACCACTAGTGCTTTTGCGATCCAATTTGCATTCGGCATAATCGGAATCGGTATAGCCCATTAGGTCAAAAGTTTCGGTTCTAGGATACCAAAGGCCAACATTTTGAGTCCCCTTGAGATAACGAAGAATTTGCTTAACGACACTCAAATGTGACTCCTTGGCACAAGATTGATACCTAGCACATATACCTACGACGAAAAGTATATCCGGTCTACTAGCCGTGAGATAGAGAAGACTACTTATGATACATCTTGGAGTCAACTTCTTTCCCCTCAATGTCTTTATCCAACTTAGTATTTGTGGCCATGGGGGTAGATATTTCCTTTGCATTTTCCATCCCAAATTTCTTAAATAGCTCTTTGACATATTTGGATTGATGAATGTAAATGCCTTCTTTTGTTTGCTTAATTTGTAATCCTAGGAAAAATGTCAACTCACCAACCAAACTCATTTCAAATTCACTCTCCATGTGATTAATGAATTCATTTAAAAAATCTTTATTTGTGGAAACACAAATAATGTCATCTACATATACTTGGGCCACAAACATATCATTACCACTATTTTTCAAGAATAAAGTAGGATCAATTTTTCCTCTATGAAACCCTTTTGATACTAGAAATGTTGACAATCGTTCATACCAAGTCCGAGGAGCTTGTTTTAGTCCATATAAGGCCTTTTTAAGTTTATATACATGGGTTGGACACTCCAAATTCTCAAATCCCGGTGGTTGCTCAACATATACTTCTTCTTTTATAACACCATTTAAAAATGCTGATTTTACATCCATTTGGTACAATTTGAAACCCTTGTGGGCGGCAAAGGACAACATCATTCTAATTGACTCCAATCTTGCTACGGGTGCATAAGTTTCATCATAGTCCAACCCTTCTACTTGATTGAAACCCTTAGCGACCAATCTAGCTTTGTTTCTCACCACTATCCCTTTATCATCAAGTTTGTTCCTAAAGACCCATTTTGTATCAATAATTGATTTGTTGTTAGGCCTAGGAACTAAATCCCAAACTTGACTTCTCTCAAATTGAGATAATTCATCTTGCATTGCTAAAATCCAATCCGGATCAACCAAGGCATCATCAATGGTTTTTGGTTCTATTTGAGATATTAAGGCAACTTGACTTCCTTCATTTCTAAAGTAAGATCGAGTTCTCACTTCTTGAGTAATGTCTCCTACTACTTGATCTAAGGGATGATTTACATGAATCATAGTAGGTCTTGAGTCTTGATTTGTTATAATTTCGGGTTCAAGTGGCAAAGGTTCATTTTTCTCACCATCACTTTCTTGATTTTCTTCTCCTTGATGATTTAACTCATTTAGTGTTAGTTTCTCTAACTCAAATTGTAATTCTTCATCGTTTGTTCTTATAGAGTTCAAAGAAGGATTTTCTTCAAATACAACATTTAGTGATTTTTCAACTAGTTTTGATCTTTTGTTGTAAATTCGGTATGCCTTGCTATGACTTGAGTAACCTACAAGAATCCCCTCATCCGCCTTAGCGGAAAACTTTCCCAAGTGATCCTTGGTGTTTAGAATATAGACCTTACACCCAAATACTCTAAGATGCTTAATTGTAGGTTGTTTACCAAACCATAATTCATGAGGTGTTTTTCCTAGAAACCTATGTATTAAAGTTCGATTTTGGACATAACAAGCCGTATTAATTGCTTCGGCCCATAGGAAACTATGTAGTGAATATTCATTTAACATGCTCCTAGCGGCCTCTTGCAAAACCCTATTTTTCCTCTCAACAACTCCATTTTGTTGAGGTATTCTAGGGGTTGAAAATTCATGTTTATATCCTTTTTCTACATAAAAATTAGTGAATCTATCATTTTTAAACTCACCTCCATGATCACTTCTTATTTTGTTTATCTTATGAGCCTTTTCATTTTCTACTCTATTACAAAAAGCAATCAAGGTATCTAGAGTTTGATCCTTATGTTTCAAGAAAAACACCCATGTATATCTAGTGTAATCATCCACAATCACAAAGCAATATCTACTATCATTTAAAGAAATATATTTACTACTATCAAATAAATCCATGTGAATGAGCTCTAAAGCATTTGAGGTACTTACAACATTTTTACCTTTATGAGTAGCTTTGGTTTGCTTACCCATTTGACATGCATCACATATTTTGTTTTTTTGAAACTTCAACTTTGGCAATCCGTGCACCAACTCCTTCTTTGAAAGATTTTTGATATTCTTCATGTTGGTGTGAGTGAGTCTCCGGTGCCAAAGCCACGTCTCTTCTTCTTTGGACATGAGACACTTAGCAAACACATTAGTAGCACCAAATAGTTCAACTTGATAAATATTCTCTCTTCTATGGCCTGTGAGAATATTGGTGTTTAGTTCACTATGCTTGATTAGGCATTGAGATGAGTTGAACTCAACTCCATAACCCAAATCACATAGTTGACTAACACTCAAAAGATTAAAGACCATGCCTTTCACTAATAACATATTTTTTATTACAAATTTTTCCGAAATTCTAATATCTCAATTCCTATAACTTTTAACTCACCACTATTACCAAAAGAAACGGTACCTTTACTTTTGTGTCTAAATGATGAAAATTTTGATGAGTCCCCCGTCATATGCTTAGAGCATCCACTATCTACGAACCATGTTGTTGGATGCTCCCCCTTCTCGCATGTCTGTTTAAACACAATGAACCAAATGTTTTGGTACCCACACTTTGGGTCCGGTAGCATCAATAACAAATTGCTTGGGTACCCAAGCTTGAACAACCTTAATCCTTGAAGCATGGTTTCTACTAATTAGAGACATGAATTTAACTTCCTTATCTTGTGATTTAAAACCTAGTCCCGCTTTGTTGTACACGCCTCTTTGAGCTCCTAGAATCATGTCTAAGTATTTTGAGCTTGAAGTAAATTTTTCTAGAGCACATCTAAGATCATCAACTTGTGATTTCAATGATACATTTTCTTTTTCAAGATCATCAACATCACTTTTGTCATTTTCATGAAGCATGCAACTTTCACATGGGACAATTTCATTTTTGAGTGATTTCAATTCATTTTGCAATCTTTTAACCTTCTCTTTTGATTTAGCTAGTGCATTGGTTAAGCATGCAATGGTGGCATACATCTTATCAAGTTTGGGAGAAATTACCTCATCATCACTAGATGATGACTCACTTGAAGACTCCACATCTTCTCCATGACTATCTTCATCTGCACTATCTTCTACATGGCTTAAGGCCATGAGAGCCATGTGCTTTGAGCTCTTCCTTTCATCTTCTTCCGATGAGCTTGATGACGAGTCATCCCATGTGGCTTTCAACGCCTTCTTCTTTTTCTTGATCTTTTCCTCTTGCTTCTTCAACTTTGGACACTCCGTTTTGTAGTGCCCCTTTTTCTTGCATTCATAGCAAATTACATCAGTCTTATTCTTAGAATCCACAAGAGATTTACTTTTTCTCTTCTCATCATTGAAGATTTTCTTAACATCCTTCTTGTCAAACTTCCTTGAATGTCTCATCATTCTTCGAACGAAGTTTGCCATTTCACTTGATGATAGCTCTTCATCACTATCACTATCACTATCTTGTTCGGATTCTAAAGATGACTCCTTCTTCTCCTTTTTCTTTTCCTTGTGCTTCTTTTTGCTCTTTTCACCTGCAACCAAGGCTATACCTTTCTCCTTATGGCTTGTGTTAGCTTGCTCATGCAATTCAAGTTCATAAAATAATTCATCCAATTTCACTATTGACAAATCCCTTGAAACCTTATAAGCATCCACCATGGATGACCATAAAGAGTTTCTTGGGAAAGATTTTAAAGCATACCTTATGAGATCTCGGTTCTCCACACTCTCTCCAACTGAATGAAGACCATTTAGGAGTTCCTTGAATCTCCCATGTAGTGAGCTTACCGTTTCTCCATCCTTCATGGTGAAGTTTTGAAGTTAATTTATTAACAAATCTCTCTTTGTAATTCGTGAATCCTTGGTGCCTTCATTTAGTTCAATAAGCTTATCCCACAAATCCTTGACACTCTTAAAAGGTCCAACTTTGTTGAGTTGTTTCGAGCTTAATCCACATTGAAGAGTCACAATCGCCTTTGCATTTGCTTGAGCCTTCATTTTTTGTTCAACAGTTCACCTTGATGACTCAAGCATTTTTCCATTTTCAGTTGGCGCCATGAAACCCTCCGTGATTGAGAACCACATATCAATTTCGGTCATAAGATAGTGTTCCATGCGGCTCTTCCAATAAGCAAAATTGCTACCTTCATAGAATGATGGTCGTGAAGTACTATGTCCCTCCTTCATTGACATCTTGTAGTTCTTTAACTTGTGCTTTCTTGACAATGAATCCTCAAAAGCAAACCAATGTTCTGATACCACTTGTTAGGATCGGTTGAGCTAGAGGGGGGGTGAATGACTCACTTCGTTTTCTTGATCTTTGATTTTGCACAGCGGAAACTTGAAGCCAATGCTAATTCCGGTATTTACTTGGTATCCACCTCCTTAAGGAGGTGACTAGTCCAAAGATCCACGCCACTCACCACACTTCCACTATCCAAAAACCCTCCTTTTCGGAATCACACCGAAGGTGGAGAAACCTTACAACACTTACAATACTTCCTCTCCAAAAGGAAATAGCTCACACTCACTACAATGAGGAAGAGAAGATATTTACAAACTTGAAATAGCTTCTTCCTTGTGGCGTGAGATTTGAAAGCTTGGAGAGATTGAGAGCTTTAACTTCCAACGCTTGAGAGATCTTGAGCACTTCAAGGATTCTTCACACAAGAGCAATAGAACAGTATTTTTCGTTTTTGGATGCTTATTCCTCTTTCTTCCAGCGTTTTAAACATTAAGAAAAGTAGCCGTTTCTCACGCTGCCGTCGCCGTGAATCGATTGAGATTATGTCCCAATCGATTCACAAGTATCCGTTGGAGGTCATCGCGTCAAGATCAACGGTGCAGATTCTTTTATTTGACTTGGATCGATTGGGGCAGAGTTTGAATCGATTCAGCCGCTTGCTCATGAAATTGCAGCTTTGTGGATCGATCGGCCGATCGATTCAATACCTTGAATCGATCGGTTGATCGATTCAGGATGATTCTGTGCTTCGCACAGAATGTTCATGGATCGATCGACTGATCGATTTAATACCTTGAATCGATCGGTTGATCGATTCAGGATGATTCTGTGCTTCGCACAGAATGTTCACGGATTGATCGGCTGATCGATTCAATGCCTTGAATCAATCGGCTGATCGATTCAGAAGGGTTCTGTGCTTCGCGCAGATCCTTTCCGATCGATCGGCCGATCGATTGACTTACCTTCAATCGATCGGTTGATCGATTCAAAGGCATTCTGCCTCACAGCCATGTCTGAATCGATTCACCAATCGATCTCTGATAGTGAGCCTAACACACATATAATCTTGTGACCTGCAGGAGCTTCTTTTGCCAAGAATCCGGTCCCCGACCTTCTCGGACTTCTCTTGCATCTGGTCTTCTGACTTGCAAGAAACTTTTTTACCAAGAATCCAGTCCTCGACCTTCTTGGACTTCTCTTGCATCTGGTCTTCCGACCTGCAAAAAACTCCTCCTGCAAACTCACAATGCATGTTAGTTCCAACGTATTAACCTAAACTTAAATAATTGTCAACACATTGAAACTTTCAGGGCATGATTGCACCAACATATAACTCAAGCAAAGAATTCACTAAAGTGGATAGTAAGGAATAAATATATTTGTATGACCCTTTTCATAATTAGATATTTCCGAAGGACACGCTTAATTTTTATATGAAAAATAGTGAACTTGATCAAGGGCTTCATGAAAGAAATACTGATCTTGCTCGAGGTGCAGTAGTAGTCAAAGAAGAGTTGGCTTGAAGTGGAAATCATCAGCATCATCAGTAAGCCATGCTTATCCTAACTGCTTGGGGGGCATTAGTAATAGTATAATGGATAAATATTCGTCCTGAATTAAAGCATCAGGAATTAAATTTTAGGGTATAGTTTTTTTCACGATGTCAATGTCATTCTCTCTTGCAGGTTTAGCTATACTTTTGTCAGTTTTGTTTCTTTTATATCTTAGAATCTTTTTCTCCTCTTTTCTTTGGATTTATGTGACATCTTTTTAGTGTTTTCACACATCAAAATATGCTAAAATTCACCAGATATAACTAGTCATTTCTTCATCTGGTTTTCCATCATAATTATTCACACTCGATAAAATATCAGATCATTCATTTTTAAACCAAACATATATGTAGATGTAGTGTCAATCCTAAGTAGTCTGAGATACTCAATTTCTTGTTGTTATTATGTATGGAGATCTAATGCTGTCTTTGTTTCTTAACTTAGATTGATTAAGTATGACATATTGATATGGCATAATACAACTTGTAGTAGTTTCCATTTATTTGGAGTAGCTTACATGAGTACTAGCATACAACAACAGAATAAAAGGGAAAAACTAAAACACTACAAAACAATGTAAAATTAGTTTTACGTAATTTCTTCAATTACTTTAATTATTCTTAATGTGTTTATGATGTTTGACTTTCTTCAGGCTTTAGATCCACTGACATCGTCTATTGAATACCATTGTACAACAGCAGGTACATTCTCTTCGTTGATTCCTTGGTAGATTTTCTTTCATGATGTTGCAATTTAAAGTCACTGATGATGTTGTAAACTCTTTGTAGCATAGTTGTGAAAATGATAATTACCCTTTAAATTAATTAGGTTGCATTAACTTACATGTATACGACACATTTTTCTTGTGTGACTCTTCCTCTCCCCTAGAAAATGAACATCAACTCCCTTAGTCCCTTGCAAACTTATTTCATTTATTTTCTCTCAGCGTGACTCTTCCTCTCCCTAAAAAAATTAGCATCAACCTCTCCCCTCCGACTTATTTCACTGTTGATTTTTGCACCACTGTGGCTGGTTGAAATCAACACCATTGGTGTTGATTTTTAGAAATGAGCACCACTAATAATTTTCGAATACCATACACCTATAGTTTTCCTATGATCTTGGGTGACAAAATTCAAATGATTATTGGTTGCAATTTCATTCATGCAATGAACGGGGGAGTCAGAATAGAGGGAAGTATTGTTATCTTTTATAAAAATCTAACAGTTGTAAACACTCTTCCTACAGCAGACACACAAGCGGCAATACAAGAGCTTGACCTTGATGAGGAAAAATATTTACGAATCAAGGAGGTGGTATTCTATTCTATCAGATAATCTTCACAAACTTTCTCTGAATAGTTTGGGCCTTTATTGAAAGAGTTCGAACAACAAGGATATATATTAGGGAGAACCCATTACAACATTGAGCCAAAAATAAGATTTTGTGTTATTTAGACATCAAGAATCTAGACTTTATCATTGAGGACCAACCAATCAAGCATCTAACTCCAACACTGAAGGCTGCTTTCACGAAGCATATTGAGGCATTACTTAAACTTAAAGTTATACGACCAAGTAAAAGTCGTCATCGTACTACTGCAATTATTGTAAATTCTGGCACAACTATTGATCCCCTTACCGGAAAAGAGAAAAAGGGCAAAGAAAGGATAATCTTTAATTATAAGCGACTTAATGACTTGACGAATAAAGACCAGTATATCCTGCCAGATATTAATACAATCTTACAATAGGTAGGCACAATTTCTATATATTCCAAATTTGATTTAAAAAGCGGTTTTCATCAAGTAGCAATGCACCCAGAGTCCTTTGAATGGACTGCCTTTTGGATGCCTGATGGACTTTATGAATGGTTAGTTATGCCCTTTGGCCTTAAAAATGCACCTGCAATTTTTCAGCGAAAAATGGATACATGTTTTAAAGGCACCGAAGACTTTATAGCAGTATACATAGATGACATATTAGTTTTCTCAAAATCAGAACAAGAGCACGCAAAGCACTTGAAGATTATGCTTTCCATTTGTCAAGAAAATGACTTGATTTTGAGCCCAACTAAACTCAAAATTGCAGTTCTAGAAATAGAATTTCTAGGTGCTGTATTGGGAATTCGGCAGATTAAGCTCCAGCCCCACATAATCACAAAAATCACTGAATTCCAAGAAGAAGACCTTATGACCAAAAAGGGGATGCGTTTATGGCTAGACATTCTTAATTATGCAAGGAATTATATTCCCAATTTGGGTAAGCTACTCGACCCTCTGTATGCAAAAACAAGCCCAACTGGTGACAAGCGAATGAACTCTCAAGATTGGTTATTAGTAAAGAAAATCAAAGACATAGTTCGAAATTTCCCTCAATTAGAGATACCTCCCGAAGAAAATTTTATTATTCTTGAAACTGATGGGTGTTCAGATGGCTGGGGAGGAGTTTGCAAATGGAAAAATTGTAAGTTCGACCCCCGATCTTCAGAAAAGGTGTGTGCTTATGCTAGTGGCAAGTTCTCACCACCAAAGTCCACCATTGATGCCGACATTTATGCTATAATGAATTCGCTTAAAGCATTGAAAATCTACTATCTTGACAAAAGGGAATTAATCATTCGTATTGATTGCCAAGCGATTATTAGTTTTTTTGGAAAGACAACAACCAACAAACCTTCAAGGATTCGTTGGTTGACATTCACAGATTATATAACCAGCACCGGAATTCCTATTACATTTGAACATATTGAAGGCAAGGATAATTTACTTGCAGATTCTTTATCCCGACTAATTACTTGCCTTACTATTTCAGAATGGCTAGAAGCAGTTCTAAATGGTCTGGGGTTAATCCCTCAGGCTCTCCTGGAAGTCCAACAAGCACCAACACTGAAAGCAGAGGAGGCTCTTTCGAAAGCACTCAACAATCTCTGCCATTGGTTGAACAATACCAGCAGATGCTCAAACGAAAATACCCTATTAGCCTTGAATCTGATAATCAAAGACGTGAAAATCTGCACCAATTACAACAACAAATTGCTGTCCAAGCACAAAACACGCTTCAACAACTACGTATAATACATATGTTAAAAGTAAAGGAATGCAAGTCTCTGAGTACAAAATATAATTGGTGGCATGACTAAAGACAAAATCTGCACCAATTTTGATATAAGTACCTTCCGTTCCCTGTACTTCCACTGCATTCCGTTTCATTTTGATATAAGTACCTTCCGTTCCCTGTACTTCCACTGCATTCCGTTTCATTTTGATATATATATCAAAATGAAACGGAATGCAGTGGAAGTATAGGGAACGGAAGGTGGAAGTAAAAGGATAAGAATTTAAACACTTACTTAAATTACAGACGCTTCTTACTTCAGGGGACTCTCAGACCGTGAGGCTTCGATGATTAAACAAGTTCCTCTATTCGTCTTATATAGAAAAAGAGAAGAAAGCCTCGGGTGCTCTGTGGGCCCCATCGACAAGCTTTTTCTCTTATCCGATAAGATCGAATATATGAGGTGTCCTAACTTTACCTATGGACAAGACGTAAAGAAGGATTAGATTCCTTCTTTTACAACATACCTTATGGACAGGACGTAAAGAAGGATTAGATTCCTTCTGCACACTTGGAAGGAATATATTCCTTCCTTTACAGCACACTAAAGCACACAATATATTCTTTACAAAAGTAAACTTTAGACTTTGAAATTGGATATTCGTCGAACCGAATCGCTCAGTAGATATGTTGTCTGTTCCAGCTGTTGATCAATTTGTCTTGTAGCTGGTAACCAATCATGCCACCAATTATCTTTTGTACTCAGAGACTGACATTCCTTTCCTTTCAACATTTGTATTATACGTAGTTGTTGAAGCGCGTTTTGTGCTTGGACAGCAATTTGTTGTTGTAATTAGTGCAAATTTTCGCGTTTTTAATTATCAGATTCAAGGCTGATAGGGTATTTTTGTTTGAGCATCTGCTGGTATTGTTCAACCAATGGTAGAGATTGTTGAGTGCTTTCGAAAGAACCTCCTCTGCATTCGGTGTTTGTGTTTGTTGGACTTCTTGGAGTGCCTGAGGGATTAACCCCAGACCATTTAGAATTGCTTCTGGTCATTCTGAAATAGTAAGACAGGTAATTAGTCGGGATAAAGAATCTGCAAGTAAATTATCCTTGCCTTCAATATGTTCAAATGTAATAGGAATTCCGGTGCTGGTTATATAATCTGTGAATGCCAACCAACAAATCCTTGAAGGTTTGTTGGTTGTTGTCTTTCCGAAAAAGCTAATAATCGCTTGACAATCAGTATGAATGATTAATTCCATTTTGTCAAGATAGTAGATTTTCAATACTTCAAGGGAATTCATTATAACATAAATTTCGGCATCAATGGTGGACTTTGGTGGTGAGAACTTGCCACTAGCATAAGCACCCACCTTTTCTGAAGATCGGGGGTCGAACTTACAATTTTTCCATTTGCAAACTCCTCCCTAGCCATCTGAACACCCATTAGTTTCAAGAATAATAAAATTTTCTTCGGGAGGTATCTCTAATTGAGGAAGATTTCGAACTGTCTTTGATTTTCTTTACTAATAACCAATCTTGAGAGTTAATTCGCTTGTCACTAGTTAGACTTGTTTTTGCATAAAGAGGGTAGAGTAGCTTACCCAAAATGGGAATATAATTCCTTGCATAATTAAGAATGTCTAGCCATAAACGCATCCCCTTTTTGGTCATAAGGTCTTCTTCTTGGAATTCAGTGATTTTTGTGATTATGTGGGGCTGGAGCTTAATCTGCCGAATTCCCAATACAGCACCTAGAAATTCTATTTCTAGAACTGCAATTTTGAGTTTAGTTGGGCTCAAAATCAAGTCATTTTCTTGACAAATGGAAAGCATAATCTTCAAGTGCTTTGCGTGCTCTTGTTCTGATTTTGAGAAAACTAATATGTCATCTATGTATACTGCTATAAAGTCTTCGGTGCCTTTAAAACATGTATCCATTTTTCGCTGAAAAATTGCAGGTGCATTTTTAAGGCCAAAGGGCATAACTAACCATTCATAAAGTCCATCAGGCATCCAAAAGGCAGTCCATTCAAAGGACTCTGGGTGCATTGCTACTTGATGAAAACCGCTTTTTAAATCAAATTTGGAATATATAGAAATTGTGCCTACCTATTGTAAGATTGTATTAATATCTGGCAGGATATACTGGTCTTTATTCGTCAAGTCATTAAGTCGCTTATAATTAAAGATTATCCTTTCTTTGCCCTTTTTCTCTTTTCCGGTAAGGGGATCAATAGTTGTGCCAGAATTTACAATAATTGCAGTAGTACGATGACGACTTTTACTTGGTCGTATAACTTTAAGTTTAAGTAATGCCTCAATATGCTTCGTGAAAGCAGCCTTCAGTGTTGGAGTTAGATGCTTGATTGGTTGATCCTCAATGATAAAGTCTGGATTCTTGATGTCTAAATAACACAAAATCTTATTTTTGGCCCAATGCTGTAATGAGTTCTCCCCAATATATCCTTGTTGTTCCAACTCTTTTAATAAAGGCCCAAACTGTTCAGAGAAAGTTTGTGAAGATTGCCCGATAGAATAGAATACCACCTCCTTGATTTGTAAATATTTTTCCTCATCAAGGTCAAACTCTTGTATTGCCGCTTGTGTATCTATGTTTACAACTGTTAGATTTTTATAAAAGGTGACAATATTACCCTCTATTCTGACTCCCCCGTTCATTGCACGAATGAAATTGCAACCAATAATCATTTGAATTTTGTCACCCAATATCATAGGAAAAGTATAGGTGTATGATATTCGAAAATTATTATCTCCAATAGTCATCCTTCCTTGCTTCAATTTCAATCTTGCCGTTTGTTGAGAATTAATACCAGAGAAATGTACCAGAAAGGGGTTTTCTTCAAGTGCTTTACTTGGTACTGAATGCTGATCTACACAGCAAGTTGTAGCTCCAGTATCTAATATAGCCTTTAAAGTGAATTTTGGAATACCTGGTGTTTAAAGTAAAACCTAGAATCTCGTGTCTCTTTAACCCCCACGAGTTAGGCCTTTATATAGGAAAGTAGATATACACCAAAAGACACAAATACCCTTTTACTTATTCTAACACTCCCCCTCAAGCTTGAGAATATAGATCATATATACCAAGCTTGTTACATATGAAGTCAATCCGGGGTCCTCTAAGTGATTTAGTAAATATATCTGCTAGCTGATCATTTGAGTTGACAAAACTAGTAGATATTTCTCCGGATATGACTTTCTCTCTGACAAAGTGACAGTCAACTTCAATATGCTTTGTTCTCTCATGGAAGACTGGATTTGAGGCAATATGCATAGCAGCTTGGTTGTCACATATGAGTGACATTTGTGTAACCTCTCCAAACCTTAGTTCCTGAAGCAACTGTTTTAACCATATAAGTTCTTGACTAGCAATAGCCATAGCTCGATATTCTGCCTCTGTACTGGATCTTGCCACAACATTTTGTTTTTTGCTTTTCCAAGAAATAAGGTTACCTCCGACAAATATACAAAATCCAGAAGTGGACCTTCTATCAGAGGGAGATCCTGCCCAATCTGCATCAGAATATCCTACGACTTTAGTATGTCCTTTGTCTTCATATAAAAGACCCTTTCCTGGTGCTCCCCTGATATATCGAACAATCCGAGTCACTGCATCCCAATGTTCTTTGCATGGAGAGCTAAGAAACTGACTTACTACACTCACTGCAAATGAGATATCCGGACGAGTAACAGTAAGGTAGCTTAGTTTCCCTACCAACCGCCTGTACCGTTCAGGATCTGAAAGAGGCTCCCCCTGATTTGGTAGGAGCTTGACATTAGGATCCATGGGATTGTCGACTGTCTTTGAGTTTAACATTCCTGTTTCTTCCAGAATATCCATTGCATACTTCCTTTGGGATATAATGATCCTATCTTTAGACTATGCCACTTCTATCCCTAGAAAGTATTTGAGTTTGCCAAGATCTTTTGTCTGGAAATGTTTAAAAAGATGTTGTTTCACTTGTGAAATTCCAAGATGATCATTACTTGTGATGACAATATCATCAACATAAACCACTACATAAATGCAACCAGTAGATGAGTGACGATAAAAAACAGAATGATCAGCCTCGCTTCGAGTCATGCCAAACTATTGAATTATGGTACTAAATCTACTGAACCATGCTCTGGGTGACTGCTTGAGACCATATAAAGATTTCCGCAAGCGACATACAAGACCAGAAGACTCCCCCTGAGCAACAAAACACGGAGGTTGCTCCATGTAGACTTCCTCGAGCAGGTCACCATGTAAGAATGCATTTTTGATGTCCAACTGATGAAGGGGCCAATGGTGAATAGACAGAAAAAGACGCACGGAAGACATCTTGGCAACAGGAGAAAAGGTGTCGCCATAATCCAATCCAAATACCTGAGTATAGCCTTTAGCGACAAGACGAGCCTTAAGCCGATCAACCGTGCCGTCTACACCAACTTTCACCGTAAACACCCATCGACAACCAACCACTGACTTCCCAGGAGGTAGAGGAACGAGGTCCCAAGTCCCACTGCTCTGTAGGGCACTCATTTCATCAAGCATAGCCTGTTTCCATCCTGGATGGGCAAAGGCATCACCTGCAGTCTTTGGAACAGAAACAGACGACAAGGAAGACAGACAATAATAATAGGATGGGGAAAGACGATGATAGCTTAAAGAAACATAGTGAGGAGAAGGATTACGAGTGGAACGCATACCCTTTCGAAGTGCAATAGGAACATCAGAGTCAGGAGATGGGACCGGAGGAAACGACGAAGGACTTGGCTCTACAGATGTGTTGGTCGGCGGCAAAGCAGAACGAGGACGGCGCTGATAAACCTGCAAAGGAGGAGACGAGGCAGGAGGTGATAGAGGCGCCTCCGGAGGATAAAAGATAGTCATTGGTGCAGGTGGAGAGGGAGAAACCTCGGCCTGTGAAGCGGAAGGACCAAAAAAAGAAACCGACTCAAAGAATGTGACGTCAGCAGAGATGAAGTACCGACGAAGAGTAGGGGAATAACACTTGTACCCTTTCTGAGACCGCGGGTACCCAAGGAAGACACACTTATGAGACCGAGGAGATAGTTTGTCAATGCCGGGATCAAGAGCATGAACAAAACAAATAGAACCAAAGACCCGAGGTGGTAGAGGATGAAGGGACTGATGTGGATAAAGTACCTGATGAGGTATTTTACCCTGGAGAGTGGTTGAAGGCATGCGATTGATGAGATAACACGCAGTAAGTACGGCATCACCCCAAAACTGATGAGGGACATGAGAATGGAGAAGAAGAGTCCGAGTGGTTTCAAGGAGATGACGATTCTTGCGTTCTGCAACCCCATTCTGTTGAGGGGTATGAGGGCAAGACGTGCGATGCAGCACACCATGAGATGTCAAGAAGGTACGAAACTGAGTAGACAAATACTCGCGTGCATTATCACTTTGCAAAGTTCGAAGGGAAGTACCAAATTGAGTTTTTATTTCAAGGAAAAATGATTCAAAAATAGAAAACAACTCTGAACGATCCTTCATTAGATACAACCATGTACAACGGGAAAAATCGTCTATAAAAGTAACAAAATATCTTGACCCCATTGTAGAAGAAACACGACTCGGACCCCAAACATCAGAATGAACCAAGGAAAAGGGAGACATAGCCCGACTCTCAATACGAGGAGAAAAAGAACGACGAACATGCTTACCCAATTGACACGACGCACAAGATAAAGACTCTAAGTGAGAAAGACTAGGATGTAACTGTTTCAACTTATTAAGACCTGGATGTCCCAACTGAGCATGAATAAGAAGTGGAGATGCCGCCGCCGAACCAACAAAAGAGGGTTGTTGAAGCCGATATAGGCCATGAGATTCACATCCGAAGCCAATCATCCTCCCCGTACTCCGGTCCTGTAAGGAAACAGACGTCTTAGTAAAAGAAATGACACAATCAAGAGATCGAGTAAGTTGACTTATCGACAATAAATTAAAAGGAGCGCCGGGAACATAAAGAACATTATGAATTGAAAGAGATGAAGAAGGATGAACAATACCAATACCCTGGGATTGAGTTTGGGAACCATTGGCCATGGTGACCATTGGTAAATTATCAGAAGTAGTGAGAGAGGAAAAAAAGGATTTATTAATCGGTGGCCCCTGAATCAAGAACCCAAGGACCCGAAGAACGAGATATGCCAGCAAAGGAAGTACCAGCGTCTGCAATGGTAGCAGTGGAACCCGAAGCCTGTCGATCCTCAAACCATTTCAGAAAGTCAGTATAGGAAGGTGTTAAAGTCGAATCAGGTGTTAACTGTGAAGTGGAAGCTGAAGGAGCAACAGAACTCTGAACAATCTGAGCAGCACGAGGACGACCATGTAGACTCCAGCATTTATCAATCGTGTGTCCCGGTCGGTGGCAATGATCACACCAAGGGTGTCCTTTGCCACCTTTGCGAGGTGGAGGTCCTTTGTGTCGAGAGACCAAAGCTGACGAGTCGACAGGAACAAAAGAAGGCATTGTCAAGACTTTGGCTGGGACACGGAGAAGAGTCGCCCAGGTATTTTCCATGGTAGCTTCTGTGGGGCTGCCCAGGATCTGGTTACGGACATGAGAATAATCTGTGGGCAGACCATATAAAGCCAAAGACATAAAAAATTTCTTCCGATTTTCAAGCTCTTCAACTGGATCGGTCGCAGGTGGGAGCAGTTCATTGAAGTCACAAAGAAGGCTAGAAACTGAACCCAGATAATTTGACATTGAATCCTTAATCTGATTGGCGCTGAGGATAGTCATGAGATCTTCACAAACTTGATAGAGTCGTCGAGAGGTGTTTGTAAAGAGTTGTTGAGCTTGCGTCCAAACAGCTTTGCAGGTTTTGTGAGTACGGAAGACATTCCTAAGAGATGAATGGATGGTGGCTCGGATTATACAACACAACTGAGCGTCAACCTTCTTCCACAGAGGACGATCGACGTCTTGAATATCTTCTTCAGTTTGAGTGAGATGTGTCTCATATCCCTGTCCAATAAGCCAAAGTTCAATGTGAGATGCCCAGGAAATATAATTTTTACCATCCAACTGCTCGGAAGAAAGGGGTGCAGTAATATGGTTGGTAAAGATTGAGGTATCTGGCTTTGGGGCGCCAGATGTAGCCATGAATAGAACTGTGGACCGGACTGCGCTTGCTAATGGATGGGTCGGGGAGGAACTGGAGCACCGCTGTGACGATTTCAGACCTGTCTGTTCTCGACGAAGAGGAGAGCAAAATGGCTTCTTTGTCAATAGATAGTGACGATTTATCAATAATATTACAGGCAAAGCCTAAGCCTGAAAAAGTATAATCAACTGCAATCTCCACAATATGACAAGCAGGAAAATCTCAGTGTTGATGATGCCCTGTACAAACGGCTGCAAACTGCTCTCAATGAATTGGAAAACTCAAGAAGGGGAGCGCAGCTGTGCCCTAGCAGCGCGAGAAGAGGAAAACGCGAAGAAGGGCGTCGGGCGTCGGGCGTCTGGTGTCTGGCGTCCACGAAACAGCAGGCGGGCGTCGGGCGTCCACGAGGCGGAGCTCAGCGTCCACGAACCAGCAGGCGAAGCTCCACGCCGCGAGAGGGAGAGGTGGCGTCGGGTCGGGCGTCCACGAGGCGGAGCTCAGCGTCCACGAACCAGCAGGCGAAGCTCCACGCCGCGAGAGGGAGAGGCGGCGTCGGGTCGAGCGAACTCGCGCGGTGCGGCGCTGGAGAAGAACTCGCGCGGCGCTGGAGAAGAACACGCGCGTCGCTGGAGAAGAACCCGCGTCGCTGGAGAAGAACTTGCGTGTCGCGTGGTGCGGCGCTGGAGAACTCGCGCGGTGCGGAAGAGAAAGGCTCGGCAGAAAGAGACGGCGCGGATAGAGAAAAGAAATTAGGGTTTTAACTTGGCTCTGATACCATGTTTAAAGTAAAACCTAGAATCTCGTGTCTCTTTAACCCCCACGAGTTAGGCCTTTATATAGGAAAGTAGATATACACCAAAAGACACAAATACCCTTTTACTTATTCTAACACCTGGAATATCCAGTTCAACTTGTAAGTTATACAACAGGTTTTTAACCAGTCGAGGGTGTTGACCGCTTTGTGCTGCGAAAATTTTTTCAGTGGTATCCGTATAGAGCACATGAGCAATCTGTGCAGTAGTCAAAATATCCTCGTCATCCTCCTCTTCACTTATATGAGTGGTAGCAAGATTAGCAAAATCCCTTTGAAGATCATGTTCTAGAATAAGTTGTTCATAAAGGTTCTTATAATAGGATACTTCTTGCTTTAATCTTTCCATCTCTAATTCACACCAGGAAATGTATTTTTGTTGCTCTTGTAACAATTTATTAGGAAAGAATGATGTAGGAGCAGGGGGGTAATATAGATACCCGTTGGCCAAAGTAATATGGGCCACAAAGATTACATCCGGTAATAAGGCAATTTGGGCAATGGATTTGCACCCGCTTTTGTGTGTCACGTTGGCATCCCGTACATTTGGATGGTTGCGGAGGATAGTTGTCCCCATTTGCTATCCACTGGTGGATACATTCATATTGCTGATCCGTTATTCGAATTTGCGGTCTATAACCTCCATCAACTTGTCCTAACATAAAAATGTTTTCAGAGAGTACCAATGTTTGGATTGACCTTTGTAGGTCATTAGTCTCTTCTCCTTCAGAGATACTGTAAATAGCATCACTAAGGTTCTCTCCTTCCTGGACGGAGAGTATGTCGCAATCTTCAAGAATATCCAGTTGCTCGAACATGGCAACCCTTTTGCTGCTTCTTTTATCATTTGGACAGTCTCTTGCAAAATGGCCTTCCTGCCCACAAAGATAGCATTTGCATTTTTTATTTTTTAATAAATGCTTATGTTTTTCCACTCGGGCATGTGTGTCATGAGGCTTTCCTTTATAAGTCTTACTTTGTCGAAGGCCATATTTCTTTGCGCCAGACCCTTGATAATATCCAGGGATAGGTATTTGACTGCAAAATGAGAGATCTTTTAGAGACCTCTTAAAAGCCGCATCCTTGCATTCCTGATCTAGGAATTTATAGGCAAACAATACTCTTGGAATTACACCAATTGTCAAACCTTCGTATTTTGTATCAAAAGCTTCTTTGATTTGCTTACCCAGATCACCAGGCATTTTGAACCAGAATTTTTCAGATAATTCTGGCCCTGTATATAAGCGTTTTGTTTTTGATGCTAGGCGCATATAGTCATTCATATACTGGAGAATATTCTTCATATTGTCACATGAGAGCTTTTCTAAATCTCTGTATGCTTCATCCTGTATTACAGTTGATCCTTGTGTAGGGAAAAAGACTCTTCTCATTTGAGAAAGTATATTTTGAGTTCTTCGTCTTCCATCCACTGCCTGAATAAGAGCATCATATTCTGTTGGATACATCATACGCCACTGGACCTATACCAGTTTCTCCATTTCACCAAGTAGATTTTCCATATATTCAATTTTTTCAGCAGGATCAGTAAATCCTTGAGCGACAACATGGTTGAGAGTAATAGATTCCCATCTAGAGAAAACATCTTGAAATAATCCAGGTTGCTCTGGTATTACAAAGATTGCTCCTCTCTGTTGTTGTGCTGAAGGTAAAGTCCACATTTTAGTATTTCAGTCCCGTTGGAATTTAGGATTTCTAAATACAGGTTGTGCAGTTTGCTGTGGCTGGGAGGGACCTGTATCTTGCACTGCTGGAGGGTAACCTAGTAATCCCATAGTTGTATCAGCTGGTGGTTGATAAGGTGAAACAACAGTACTTGTTGAGTAAATTTGTTGATTAGTTTCTTCTCTTGGTATTGCATTTACTAGTCTTTGGAGTATTGGATATTCCATTTCATACCCTGTAGCTATGAGTTGAGATTGAGAAAGGTTGGAGGCAAAGGGATTAAAAATTCTTCAGGACTATCTTTGTCAACATATAAGTCCCATTTTGTAGTACCAGGTTGAGATAATTGCGCCAAGTATTGAATATAAGGAAGATCGCTATCTTCCTCAAGAATATCATCAAAAGGGTCCTTGGACCAAGGTACAGAGACTCATGGGCTTGTAGATCTTGCAAGGTCTTTAGATGTTGTTTTTGGAGAGAGAGTTTCTTCTTCTAAAAATGTGGATAGCGCATGCTTTTCTTTTGGTAATGGCTCATCCCACTTCGATTGAGCTCTAAATCTGGTGGAGCTTTAGAAATATCATAATTAACATAATAATCAAATTTTCCACTTGGCTGTCCCAAAGTGTCCCACCTTCCTGTAGTATATGGAAGACTTCTTAGAACTACTTTCTGCTGTTGATTGGGTATTGGTAGATCCAAAACCACCAGTTCCTCTAACTGTTGTAGATAACTGGGTGACTTCATAGATATTTGGATGTATAATTTATTCAAAAATGATTTGTGCTATTGCCATTCCTTGCGGGATAAAAACTTGTCAGAATGATTAAAGATTAAAACAAAGATTTCACCTCGATAATCCGAGTCAATTACTCCAGCTCCGATATCAAGCCCGAGATTCCAGGCTATGCTTGACCTAGCTGCTATTCTCCCATAGGTTCCCAGGGAATTTCCAGGCTGAGTCCTGTTGGGATAAGGGCTCATCCTCTGGGCTCTATAATGATGCTCTGATATGAAGAAAGATCAAAACCCGCTGCTCCTGATGTCTTCTCTTTTATCATTACTGCAGTCTTGGTTAATT
The DNA here is from genome assembly GCF_018446385.1 of Zingiber officinale. Classification (NCBI taxonomy): domain Eukaryota; kingdom Viridiplantae; phylum Streptophyta; class Magnoliopsida; order Zingiberales; family Zingiberaceae; genus Zingiber; species Zingiber officinale. The sequence continues at coordinate 44,935,073 of NC_056002.1, read as the reverse complement.
TGTGAACTAAAATGAAGGAAAAATTATCCTTATTTGCAACTTCAGGGTATTGAGTCGGATCTTCTTCATATTCAATAGCCTTATATTTTTCTTCTAAGACTGCTAAGAGTTCATGCTCTACTTCATCTTCTTGAGTTGCTGCAGTATAATTAGTAAAACTAACCGAGATTCTTCAAGGATTCGTTGGTTGGCATTTACAGATTATATAACCGACACCGGAATTCCTATTACATTTGAACACATTTGAACATATTGAAGGCAAGGATAATTTACTTGCAGATTCTTTATCCCGACTAATTATTTGCCTTACTATTTCAGAATGGCCAGAAGCAGTTCTAAATGGTTTGGGGTTAATCCCTTAGGCTCTCCAGGAAGTTCAATAAGCACCAACACCGAAAGCAGAGGAGACTCTTTCGAAAGTACTCAACAATCTCTGCCATTGGTTGAACAATACCAGCAGATGCTCAAACGAAAATACCCTATCAACCTTGAATCTGATAATCAAAGACGCGAAAATCTGCACCAATTACAACAACAAATTGTTGTCCAAGCACAAAACACGCTTCAACAACTACATATAATACATATGTTGAAAGTAAAGGAATGCAAGTCTCTGAGTACAAAAGATAATTGGTGGCATGACTGGTTACCAGTTACAAGACAAATTGATCAACAACTGGAACAGACAGCATATCTACTTGGCGATTCGGTTCGACGAATGTCCAACTTCAAAGTCTAAAGTTTACTTTGATGATTTCCAAATTACCACCGCTTTGATGTTATATTTTGAAAATCAACACCATAATAGTGCTATTATTTGGAATACAACACTATAATGCTCCTGTTGTTTGAATGTAGTACTACAGTGGTTGGCAGTAGAGGTAAAATGGAAAACTGATGAAGATTAAGCTGATACAATTTGAAACATTCGGCGATAATGATAATGATATGATTGAGGAAGATGATGAAGATTTAGATAATTGAAGTTTGACTATGAAGATAAATTATTTTAATATTGAATGTTAGTGAATTTTATATTTACATTATTGTTTAATATTTTGTGAAATATTGGAATTTTGTTAGTGAAATATTTTATTAGAAATTTCTTATATATGTTTGAATTGTAAAAATTTATATCCAAATTGCCTTACTTCGGTAAGGCGTGCACCTTAGCTTATGCCTAACACCTCAGCCCCCACAACACTTATGCGCTTTTGGGCGCCTCATGCCTTAAATAACTATGCTTTGTAGTCATATTATAAAAAAAAGAATTTCCCTTGAAATTATTTCTGAGTGATTCTTAGTAGAAGTATTTGAAATCACAGTAGGATGAGTGTTTATGACTTTCTTCTGTGTATTGACATCATGCCATATGATATAAGATGCTTCCTATGTGTAAGTCAACTTGACTTACATTCATCCAGAATGTTTCTCTTTCGGTATGCGGTTTGTTAATTTCTTGTGCTATGGATCAATCTAAAACAATATTCACTTCTTGGGATGGTTTCTCGAGTAAGGAGCATCTAGAGATTGCGGATTTGGTGGCCAACTACAATCTACCCTATTGATACTATAAACCACTGCTTATTATGCATTAGAGACTCTCTCTTGGGAGGATTAGCTTCTTATTATTTGACATGTAGGATCAGGGATTGAGATTTGGTGCCAAGTTAGTTGAAACGGGCGAAACACTTAGTTCCGCCTATTGACCAACATCGGCACGAACTCGACACCAGTCCCGCGATAGCCGTAATGGCGTCACAAGGCCTGCGGCCGCACCGGAGGGGCATTGTGACGCTTGCGGCCGAGTAGGAATGGTGTCGCGACGCCTGCAAATGCATAGGAAGGGCGTCGCAATGCCTACAGCTGCGTCGGAGGAGCATCATGAAACCCGCAGCCACGCAGGAGGGGCGTTGCAATGCCTGCAGTCATGCAAGAAGGGCGTCGCGATCCTGCGATCACACAGGAGGGGCTGCGCGACCCCGTGGCTGCGTAGAAGGGGCTTCACGACCATCGTGGTTGCGTCGATCGATTTTTAATTAAATGTTTTTTTTTAAATTAAAAAAAATTCCAAGATGGATAAGATAACTTAAAGAGGCATAATTAAATTCTAATAAAATTATCTAATTAATTAAATAATTTATTTATTTAAAATTTAAAAATACATAATTAAAATTTCATTTATTTATTTTTTAATTATGTTATTATTTTTTAATGATCTAATTATCTCTAATTTTAATAAATAATTAAATATATTTTTTAAAATCCTAATTAAATTATCCCATTAAAATATATAAAATTTAATTTAAAATTTTAAAAAATTTGAATAAAATATTATATATTCCTAAAACTCTGCGCGGTGATCGCGATGTAGTGATGGTCTCCGCGAGTCATCGTAATCGTGATTTTTTTATTTAGTTAATTTTTTATTTTTTTAAATATCTATTTTTTATAAATAAACTATTGTTAATAACAATATTAAAAATTATCTCAAAATTTTTAAATAATTTTAAATTTCAATAAATATTTTATAAAATAATATAAAATTTTTAAAATAATTTTAAATTAAGCATAAATTTAAAATAATCTAAAAAGTTAAAAAAATATAATTCTTAAACATTTCAAATAAGTTTTTTAAAATAAAAAATTTACAAATACATTTAAAAAATAATTTAAAATTTTAAAATATTTTTATAATTATTTTTATAATTTTAAATTTAGTTTTGAATTTTAAGAATCACTTATTAAAATATTTTTATAAAAATTTAATAGGCATTATCTTATGAGAAAATATTAAAATATAAATTCAATATATCAAAATATAAAATGTTTTTAATAATCAAATATTAATATACATATATATTTATATTTAAAAAATACCAAACTATATTGGCACGGATACACGATACTGAAATCGTATTGTTCCGGTCCAAGGCCGAAACCTTGGTACGGGTTGAGATTTTAAACCTTGTATAGGACACCTTTCTCCATGCAAGGATTGAGTTTCTAAATGCTGTGTCACAATCTGTGTAGATAACAGAACTCAGTCATTGATTTATTCAGCTTAGTCATTTAAGCTTATAAAGCTTTTTTATTAGCTTATAACTCACTATATAAGACTAAATTAGGATGTCGTATACTAATTTATTACTTTTGTTTTTATAATTTTTGAGTTGGTCGAAATAATAGGATGAAGCTGATTGTATGCTCAAAGATAATTCCTTGTTGGCATTGTTGTTGATACTTGATAATGAATCAAAGTAGTGTGAGGGGAGTTTCTTGTTCTCAGTTCTCAAGAGAGGTAATACAATTAGTGAAAAAAACACTTCGGTTCATGTAAAAATATTGCACTTGATTGTCATTACCATAGTTGTCAAAAGTGTGCCCTTCGCTCACTTAAGCGCGAGGCGCAAGCCTCCCGCTTCTGAGAACTCGGAAGGAAGCGCAAGAGGTCCAAGAAGCGTGTTCAGAACTTTCCTCTTCTGTTCATTTTCTTTTTTGTTTTTTTATGAGTTTAAAGTCCTAGGCCTCTTTATTTTTGTCTGCTTTAAACCGCTGTTGCCTCTTCGTCTGTCTCACGCCGCTTGTGCTTCTTCGATCGCCTTTTCGAGGTAAGTCTCTATTAATTTCCGTTTATCCGATTTTTCTAATGTCTTTGGCATCCAGTTAGTATCTCGTGATGCTTCTAGCGGCTCGGGATGCGTCGTGCTATCACGGGACACGTCCAGTGACGCCTCTGGCGGTGCTCCGACCGTGCCCGAAGCGTCCTGCTATGCCTCCGGTGCCGCTGGGGCGTCGCGGTTACGGAACTGCACATGTTTTTTAAAGCATTTAAGAAATCAAACAACTCCTAACTTAAATGAGATATTTCAAATAGGTTTTTATAAAACCTAATTAAATTATCCCAACAAAATATATAAAAATATATTTTAAAAAAAAATTCTAATAAATTTTATTAATTAATATAAATCAGATTTAAAATTTATAAAAAAAATATTTTAAATATAAAAAATCTGATTAATTCATATAAATCAGGTTTTAATATATAAAAAATATATTTAAATAAAAAATTAAATTTTTTATTAATTCAAATAAAATAGTAAATCAGATTTAAAATTTATTTTTTAAAAAAATAAATTTAATTAATTAATTAATTCATATAAATCAGATTTATATTCTATAATTAATTTTTTCCTTCTTTATATTTTTTGATTGATTGATTATTATTGATTTCAACGGTCTTGATTCTTAATCTTAACCATGTCAATACAACGATTCCATCAATTCGAAAGGATATTGCTTGGAATTATGCAACATGTTCGGATCCTAAAAATCCAAATATTATCAGTTGTATTTTTTTGTGGTGAAACAACAAATGACGGAACTTATCGACACAAGTTACATTTAATTGGGGGCAATAGAAATATGAAAGCTTATCCGAAATGTCCCAAGCATGTTAAAGAAAAAATTAGAGAGTTCATGTAAAAAAAAGAGAGTAATTTGAAAAATCAAATAGATGAAATTCCTCATTCTGATGATATTGATGATTTGGAAGAACATGAAGATGATCATCAAACTAAAGTAAAAAGGAAACAACCAATATCCAATCCAAGCATCCATCATACGGTCCAAGGTAAAAAGTGTAAACAAACTGGACCTATTAATCTTTATTTTATGAAAAATGTCGATAAAATTGTCAAATAAAGATGTGGAAAAAAAACAAAGGACAATTTGATGAAAATAAAAAGAAGTTAAGAGATTATTGTAATTGAGAAATTTGCAAGATGGATGTATGATGCTGGAATTCCTTTCAATGCTGTTAAATATGATTCTTTTGAGCCTTGTATTGAAGCTATCGGACAATTTGGATTGGGGATGAAACCTCCATCATATCATGAAGTGAGGGTTAAGTATTTGAAGGAGTTGACAAATATGATCCGCTTCTCAAATCCCATGAAGAAGATCGTGCTAAGTTTGGGTGCACCATCATGATGGATGGATAAAAAGGGTAGGACTCTTATAAAGTTTTTGGTGAATGGTCCCAAAGGAAGTGTATTTATTGAATTAGTTGATGCTTCAGTCTATTCTCATACAGTTGACAAGATGTTTGAGTTACTTTCTAAATTTGTGTATCGTATTGGAGAAAAGTTCAGATTGTAACAGATAATACAAGCTGTAATGCTAGTGCAGTTAATATTTTAAATTTTTGTTACTTTCAATTAATAATTGGAACATATTTTATTTTTTTGACTAAATTTATTTATTTTTTCAAGTCGTCTTTTGGAAAGCTGATTTCTACACTTGTACTCCCTGTGTATCTCATTGTTTAGATTTGTTGCTTGAGGATATATTCAAAATTCCTCATTTCAAAAAATTGCATGAACGTACGTTGATGGTGAATGGTTATATTTACAATAGACCACAAGTATTGAGCATGATGAGAGAGTTCACTAGACAAAGAGATATGGTAATAACTGCAACGACATGTTTTGCAACCGTTTTTTTTTTACTTTAAAGCAATTTCATGTACAACAAGCAAATTTGAAAAACATGTTTACATCTAAAAAGTGGGCAAATAGTTGATTTTCTAAAGAGGTTGTACGAAAATATGTAGAAGTGATATTGATGCCTTCTTTTTGGAAAAAATATAGTTTTTTATTAAAAGTTGGGAGCCTATTGGTGAAAGTATTGCAGTTGGTAGATGGTGAAAAAAAGTCTCCTATGGGTTATATTTATGAGTCAATGGACAGGATCAAAGAAGCTATTGCTGTGTAATTTAACAATAATGAAGAGAAATATTGTAGCGTTTTTGAATTCATTGACAAAAGATGGAACACTCAACTCCACCGACCTTTGCATGCAACCGGATATTTCTTGAATCCGGAGTGTTTTTACTTAAACCCTGACATAGAAAATAACAAAGAAGTGATGGAGGGTTTGTATAAGTGCATATCTAGATTGGTGATACATGAGGATTTACAAGTTAAGATCACGAATCAATTGGAAAAATACAAGAAAGCAGGACCTTTTGGTTTGCTAATGGCTATCCGACAATGAACTTTAAAATCACCAGGTAAATTTGTAAATAATATATCGTGCAATATCAATATTTGATGGTAATAAAGTTAGTCTTATAATTTATATGTTTTTGTATTTGAAGTTGATTGGTGGTCTTCTTATGGTGCATTAACACTTGAATTAAAAACATTTGTAATGAAGATTTTAAACCTCAAATGCTCTTCTGCAGGCTGTGAACATAATTGGAGTGTTTTTGAACATGTAAGTTGGAGTTTTTTAAATACATATTAAAATTTATATTGTCGACTTAACCTTTTACTTTTTATTTTTTTTATATACATTTTAAGAAAAGAAATAGGTTGCCTCAACAACAATTGAATGATTTAGTATATATAAAAACAAAGCTTTGAGGCGAAGATATGACATGCGAAATGTGATTGATCTTATTACTTTGTCAGAGATAGATGATAGTAATAAATGGTTGTTAGAAAGAATGGATGACAGTGATAAAGACAATGATAATGGTTTTGTCTATGAAGGTGAAGATTTGTGTTGGAGTGATGTAGCACGAGTATCTGGGGTTGGTGAAAGTGCATATGACTTTTGATCTCGAAATGCATCTTTTTCAAAAGGAGCATCATCATTTGCTTTATCAAAGAAAGTAATTTTTAGTTCAAACTAATCTTGTAGATGAAGAAGAGATTAACCTTAATGATGAAACTGAAGAAGATACCGATGAATACAAATCAAGCGATGGAGCTGATGACGTAGATTTGGACAATAAAGATGAAGAAGATGATTATTTTGATATTTGATATTTCACCTATCACATTTTCAAAGACTTTTGATTTATTTTTATTTTTTTGAATAATCTACAACTCCATCAATGAATATTTTATTTATGATTATTTGTATTTTCAAAGACATTTTCGAATACTTTTAATAGATGTAATAGTCCTTTTGTTTATTATGTTTTTTTTCCGTAAAGTCCGCGCTTCGCCTTGCGCTTTAGCCTGAAGACCCTTGAGCGCTTTTTTGCGCCTTGCGCTTTTGACAACCATGGTCATTACTCATATAAACCATTATGTATCCATGTGGGACGCGTGTTTTTTTACTTTTTTTTGGGTTCAAATTTAGCATTTTTTCCCTTATTCTTTAAAGTGATGTTATAATTAGGTTGATTAAACTGTTGATGAAGATGAGAAATAGTTCTAGGTTGCCCTAGTTTTAATGAATTGGCAGTAACTCTCCATTTGCGTGGCAGAGGAAGTGGTGAAAGAGAACAAGAAGTTTGATGCTGTGATTTCTCTGGAGGTATATTTCTACTGGAAGAGGTTATTTGAGTATGTTCTTGAGCTATACAATCTTCATTAAATAAAGTGACATTTCAGCATTAGCCTAAACTTATCCCTTTTACTGTAAATCTGGCCACAAGATTATTTATAATTCAGTTTGCACCACATCTTGTTCCATTTCTCTAGTGCAATTAATCTCTTGTTTAGCTTTGACATATCCTTTGTTAAACATTTCAGTTTTTTAGGTGTCTAAAAATATTATCAAAAGCTAATTTGCAAATCAGTTTGCAGCATCTTCTGTGTCATTTTTACATGGACTTAGCTCATTTGCAAATTAGCTTCCTTTGTGAATATCACAAATTATTACAATTAGCTTTGGGACACCTTAAGTTGAACTGTTAAACTTCTAGATCTTGAAAAATAATTTTTTTTGTCCCTTAAATCTGTTGCAAGTTGATTTTGCAATTTACTTTGTGACCTCTATTATACCATTCAATCCTATTTTCATAGGACAAGCTCTGGGACACTGCAAGCTTATTTTCAAGCGTCTAAAAATGTATATTTTAGCCTTGAATCTTGCAATGTCAGCTTGTTCCCAACTGTCTAAAAATGTATATTTTAGTCTTCATCTTGCAGTACTTTCTATGTCATCTTATTTTCAAGTGTCTAAAAATGTATATTTTAGTCTTGAATCTTGCAATATTTTCTGTCATCATAATCCATTTTTTGCACTTACACCCTAAAAATTTCAATCATTTAAGTGTAAAAAAAAATGTAATTTTAAAACCTAAATCATGCGCAAGGTCTTTTGAAGGGAAAAATCATAGTTATGGGTGTTATGAGAAAAATAAGATTTTGAGTGTCTTTGAAAATTTTAGGAGCGCATTTTGTTAAATGAGATAAATTGGTAAAATGATCATTTCTGATAAAATGATTGTTTTCTGGTAAAATTTTGAAGATGCTTTTTGGTACAATAATCTCTCTCTGATACTTCATGGAAGAAATAAGAGAAGCTTACAGGGCATTGCAACTTTGACAAATTTGATTCAAACACATGGTTTTCATTTCAGGTAATCGAGCACGTTGCAGATCCCGCCGACTTCTGCAAATCCCTAGCAGCACTGACAGTTCCAAAAGGAGCCACTATTATCTCTACCATCAACCGTTCTATGAGATCTTATGCCACAGCAATTATTGCTGCAGAATACCTTCTTAACTGGGTACGACATTCCTTGCTTTTTTTTTTGATCCTGATACTTTATATACTTGAAGAGGAGCCTTGGCGCAACGGTAAAAGTTGTTACCATGTGATCAAAAGATTACGGGTTCGAATCTTGGAAACAGTCTATTGCAAAAAGTAAGATAAAACTGCGTACAATGAATCCTTCTCCGAGATCCCACATGATGGGAGTTTCGTGCACCGGACTGTCTTTTTTTTTTATACTTTATATACTTGTTATTGTTTTGATTGTCTAATTCACAACTCGTGCTAATTTGAGGTTTTGCAGGCTGACAGTTAAATGTTTCTTCGTTTTTAACTATTACTTCTTACTTTTTTATTTTACAGCTACCGAAAGGCACTCACCATTGGTCTAGGTTTTTGACTCCGGAGGAACTCGTCTTGATTTTGGAAAGAGCTGGAGTTTCTGTAACTTCTAAATCAGATTCCTCAACTATTTTTTTACTTGCTTTCTTTCAGTGCCGTTGTAAACCCAAGGTTTATTGAACTCGTGGTCAGGTACAAGAAATGGCTGGTTTCGTCTACAATCCGTTGACGGGGGATTGGACGCTCTCAGATGATACGAGTGTGAACTTCATTGCATTCGGCACCAAGAGAAATGAGTGAAATCTTGTTGATTTGGACAGTTCAACCTTGGTCCGGAGCTGAAGAGTTTGTCATTTTCCAGGTAATTTTCATTTGGACGGATATATAGCCCAAGCTTTCAAGTCTTTACATTTTAGACGAAGGTAGATTTCGAATAAGACGTTAACAACAAACTCTTAAGCATCCTCAAGAATCAAGATAGCGATATCTTATTTGTCTTTGTGACCATGAATGCTTAAATTGTTTATTCATTTTGTATAAAGATTAGATGTTGAATTTTTCAATGACAATTATAAAAGAAATTGTTGTTTAAAATCCAAAAGATAGTTGCTTTCATCAAGGTGTGTTCTGTTTACGTACATAAGAATTCTACGTGAGTGCATGATGCAGTCTAGAACCGTATATGACAATTAATATTGCAGCAAAAGGCGAAGCCCTCGCCCCCAGGGCCCCCACCGACCGGACCCACGGTCATCGTGAGGGAGGTAAATCGTAGCACCCGAGCTAGTATGGGACGGACCGGGTGGGATACAGGGATAGGGGATTTATTCCCCTGCTGTCACTGAGTTTCGACCCGGCGGCCTCATTGCAGCAACTCCCATCCCATACCGTCTCGGATGACCCACGGGGTCGTATATGACAATTAATATGATATGATCCAAAGTGGTAAAGATATTGTAGAAAATAAAAATAAGTATACTTTTTAATGGCAAAAAATAAACGAATGTTGCTAATTATTTACATCATTAAAAGAGCATTCTTCTTTCAAAATTTATCAAAATAACACTGTTCTAATGGTGTGAGTAACTTTGACCGATGTTGCAGCTCCTCAGACTGAGCAGCTTGGGTCGAAGTAGCTCACTAAAGTTGTTTTTGATGATACGGATAAACAAAGGAATGTTCTTTTGATTTTGTCAATTTTAATTATTGGTATAAAATAATATATTAAAAACTAAAACTAAAAATATTGTCTGATATATATATTTTTTTTATCAAAATTGATATTCAATCCAAGTTTAAATCTTAAAATCTAGAAGACATGAAAATTAAATAAAACCCCAATAAAAGTTGACTGTTGGACTGATTTCTACCAAATCAAGCTTCTCCAATTTGATCTCTTTCGGAGATGAGGCTTGAGTTTCTTGAAACCTCACAAGTCACACCCAATAGGCCAATATAGATGCAAAATTCCCATAACCATACAAAAATTCCTTAAAATGTATAGGAGAATTTCTTAACTATAATTAAATTCTAATATATGATGATACAACACTTATTGTTCTTTGTGACAACCATTCTATGTTCTCGTCCCATATCTTCTTCATTACCTGATACACTTTGTTCCATACAAGAAGTCCTTTGTTTGTGTAGAGGTATTTCTATCTTATCTCTGACTACTCCCAACCTATACCTGTAATCTTCATCCATGTGTGTATCTACAATGACACTAAACCTGTTCAAGAAACAACTGAAACATTATTTTCTGTTTCATAAAAGCGAGAACACAATTAAGAATTACCCTTATTACTCCAATGTATTTTCCCTTAGGGGTTGGGTCATCTCCTTCTGGTGATTGTCAAGAGGCATGTACTGCGACATGATAGCCATGATCTCAGAATCCATGTAAGACTGCAGAGATAATGTATCAGTAATGTGTTATGAATCCTCATCCTGCTGGAGTTCTCTAGTCAAGCTAGTTTAATGGCCAACTGAGCAATATAAACTTACCCTGAATCTGTATTTGTAGAAAATATAGGCCCCTACTGCAGCAGAAACAACAAGTGCGAGAGCAATGAATGATAGAGACCATCCAAATTTTGATTCACTTCTAGCTGCATTCTCGCAAAAGGATTAAACTGAGTCTTATGAGATAACATGGAGGTATGTTGTTTTTAAACTAGGTTAACCCTAGCAAATAGCTCAAGGTACCTAAGTTAAGTGGAACTATAGTTGGATTTTAGTGCCTTCAATGGTTTTGGAAAACTGAAGAGGAAAACCAAAAAAAAAAAGGGTTTGGAACCGCATTACATTGTTCATCATCTAAACATTCATCTTACCTATGCATGTGTCCTGAGAGTTGATGTACAAAAGGTTGCCTTGGCACTTGCAGTCGTATCCACCCCAAGTATTCCTGCAAGAGCACTCGGGGCAGTTGCATGCAAGCTTCTCCTTGCATTCATCCACATCTGATACATGAAAGCAAGATATGCAGTGAAATTCACAACGCAAATATAAATCAAAAGATAAAACAGTTTTGATTATATGATGAGTTGTAAGAAGTACCTTCACAGACGGATCCATTGCCGCGAAATCCACTTGGACACTTGCAACTATTCAAATCTCTATCCTGCATTGATAAAGAGGAAGCAAGATGGAGCTATGGAAGGGAAGTGGAAATGTAAATGACATGAATTGGTTTGATGCAACTGCACAAAGTTATTTGAAAATTGACCAACTTGGCAAGCAGAGAATGTTCGTCCATCCTTCGTGCCTGACCAGCAACCTCCGCTGTCAATTGCACATCTCCCTGGACCCACAGCTGCAAACCAAGGGGACTCAGGAACTCATAACAATAGGAGTTGAGAGAAACTACTGGCTTAAAACAAATTAACCAGAACTTTGATGCATCTTAGCTAAAAGCCGAACCTATAATTAGGAGTTATCGTGAGAGGAAAGGTTGAGTACCTGTGCAAGAGTTATAACCATCCCCGCTTAACTGAACATTGTTTACTACAGGGCATTCGCAGATCCTTCCTCTGAAAGTATCCTGGATAAGAACAATATGTTGTTGTCTCTTGAGAATCTCTCTTTTGTAGAAATTTAATGACAATATAAGGAAGAACATATAGATCTAGCATAGACTAAGAAAACATTACTTTGCAAGCAGTAATGTTCAGCTGCAGATCATACCAACAACCACCATTGGATTCTAGGCACTCATTTGTCTCAATATCTGGAAAAAATTGAAAGATATCAATAACATTTACTTGTAAGTGTTCATTATTGATGCAGAAAAGCTATGAAAACCTGGATTTAAGCAAACAGGAGGCTCAGTTGACTCCTCAAATCCTGCACAAATTGCCTTCAACACTGCTGTTCTCTCTAGCTTTCCTGAAGTTAAATTGAACTTGTACACTTTGAACAAAATTAATAAAGCAAAAGCTTTTTGATGCAAGAGAACAACATGAAGTTGAGTAAAGACCTCGATATTGGACGTCGTTAATAACCAAGGTAGGCAGGATAGCAACATCTCCACGAGATCCATGACCAAGCTGTAATTGTAAAGGAATTGACTCCACAGAAATTTGTACATGGAAACCAAAAAAAAAAAACCTTCATTATACCCTGAGTTCTTGCTCCCTCTTTAGAACTTCATTCTCGACATCATCTTCAGTATTCCCCATACATTTTAAAACATTGTCCAACGACAAACCTGATGCAGTAAGCTCAAATTTGTGAAAGAAATGGAAGGAAGAAGCAATTTGTTATAGAATTGCAGAGTCCAGAAACTCACCAAGAGAGGTGACAACTCGCTCTGCGCAGTGCTTGGTGTACCTCTTCTCCTTCATCGAACACCTGATGCTGAAATCGGTCACGTAATCCCACCAGACCCACGGTCGGCCGGTCTCGTTGGCCACTCGGTGCACGCAGATCTGGCGCAGGTTCTCCACCAAGATGTCCTTCCCGGTGTACCCGGCCCAAATGTTCCTCTCCGGATCGGGGGAACAGTACCTGCCGTGGTTGATGCACTGCGCCTGGCACTGCAGGCTCTGCCGCAGAGGCTCTGGGCAGTACCAGGTGATGTAGTGGGGCGTGAACCGGGCGAACCCTCCCTTCTCCAGCAGCTGCGCGTTGCCCCTGAAGTTCCTCACGAACTCTATCTGCTCGTCGCACCGCTCGCCGCACTCGTCGTTGCTGTTGGTCCAGAACTCGTACTCGACTCGCCTGTCCGGGTTGGGCACCGACTCGGTCCAGTCCATCTTGATTACGACCTCCTCGTCGCCCCCCTTCGCCACCGCCGCCTTGAGTTCGTCGCCGAACTCCTTGGTGACGAGCGTGGAGGGGATGTTGATCTTCTCGATGAACTCGTTGTTGTTTCGGTCAATAATGTCTTGGAGCTTGAATCCAGGGGCGTCCATGGTTAACAGAGGCTCGTCGACGTTGTCTGCGACGATCACCGCCGCCGCGCCGGCTTGCTGGCCGTTGTACGCCTTCAAGGCGAAATAGCATCCTGCATCAAACTAGGTTAAAGAAGATTCGAGGCTTAATCGTAGAACAGAGGAAGCGACGTATCGGGAGCTCACTTCCTCGATCGACGAGCAGAATCACTGGCCGCTTCGATTTGGACCGGAAGCGAACGCCGTCGAAGGCAGCACACGCGGTGTGGCCTTTCTCAGGGTAGACCACGACGCCGGTCAACGATCCGCCGTAGTTGGGCACGCCGAAGTTGGCCATCGCCGCTTCATAGCGGCCCTTGATGGACTTGGGCGAGATGACGCTGATATTCTGCTTCTCCACTATGAGCCGACCGGAGGCAAACTCGATCACCGCCGCTGACAGGAAGAAGACGGCGATCAAAGGAGGCAGCGATTGAGTTGTCGCCATGGTCCCGTTCTTCCTCTGCCGTGGAACCAGAGCCAGAAGCTCTCTCTATCTGGAGAAAATCAGTTTTACCAAAAAGTACAACTAAATATTGTTTTTTAATGCATCTCTAGGCGTTTGGTCAACACCGGAGACAAAAATAAAAATAAAAATAAAAATAAAAAAATAAATAACTTATTTAAAAATTGATAAGTAGAGTCGTAGAGAGATTTTTTCGTAGGGTCGCCACATTATGCACAAATCTCCCCAATATTGTATTATTTAAAATGAAAAGATGATTTCTAAAGGAATTGAAAGGTCCTACAAAATTATAGTCGGAAATCAATTAATGCTAACTAAAGGGGGCAATTTGTAAATTCGAGGTGTTAATTTTCCATATATTTGACTTGACTAGGAGGACTTTGAATATTGCGTAAACGATGGATTAATTTGACCATTCCAACCATAAAAATAAGGTTTGAGACCAGAAGGTGACAGTTTACTGAGGAAAATAATTCCTCACACCATGTAGTACTTAAGCAGTTGATTGTAAATTGATGTGGTGACTTATCTCCTATTATATAATTTAGAAACGAGAGTTATTTGGGATGGCTATAATCATTTTTATTAAAATAAAATAAGATTTGTTATAATAGGACTGATATCAATTTTGGATGGGTGAATGTTTTTAGAAAAAAAATTTCTCCTACTCCTTAGCTACCACTAAAAATTAATCTCGTAATATATCTCTTTTCATATAATTCGGAATAGGCTATGAGAAACATTTAAGATAAATATAATCATATTTTATTATAGTAAAAGTTAGAATAGTCTCGGGTGGTGTTAAGTATCTAAAAATTGAATCTCAACTTTTTAACAAAGGAATGAATGAATTTTTTTAATAGACTAATTGATTTAAGAATATTGAGTTGATGTATCATCGCTATGAGCATTTTTTAATTTATTTTGATAGGCGTAAAACTCGAGCTCGGTTCAATTATAAACGAGTCAAACTTAAATATTTAAGTGTTCGATTCGACTCAACTCAATTACACCCCTACCTAAAAGTGACATGATGGATCACAACTTTCGCTTAAGAACCAAAGTCATGAGGCACCTCATCTTCATCCCACCAACAACATCAAAATACACCTCATTCCACTACAAAAATTTCCAGGATTACCGACGGGCTTACCGACGGATAACAATTTCCGTCGATAATGTCCGAAAACCACCGACAGAAGATACTATTCCGTCGGTAATTTCTACAATACCGACTGATCCGGCGGTAAGAATGGGGGGGCCCACCCTCTGAAGGGTCCGAGCGGAGCTAGAGATAACCCATCCATGGGCTTGGGTTTCCGACGCTAAGGCAGGAGGATCGAAGGGCCGAGCGGGTTGCCCGTATCCCGCTCGGCTAGGATCGAAGGGCCGAGCGGGTCGCCCGTTCGGCCAAGATAAGGGCGAGGGTACAAAGGTAGCCGAGCGGCCTATTCGCTTGTCTCGGGATCTGGGATGTCAGAGAAGGCATGTCTGATGGTTGGGCCGTACACAAGATTGCACGATGGAAGATCTCACCGTCACATCATGGAAAGGTTGATACAGTAGCAGTATGGCCTCATGGACGTCTTCCTGACAGATCCATGTCTGGGCATGGCCCTTCTGACAGACCCATACCTGGGCATGGTCAAAAGGAGGTGGTTGCTTTGATTGGCGCGCCCAGGCTTCTTTGAGAGGTCTATATAAGGTCTCCATTTCTTCACCGGAGGTACACGAGTCTTCTACTTAAAAGCCACTTCTTTGCTATTTCCTCGCCTGACTTGAGCGTCGGAGGGCCGTCGCCGGGACACCCCTCCCGGCTCGGTTTTGTTGCAGGTTCGCCGGAGCACTCGAGGATCCAGCAGGGAGCGCCACGTCCCCAGCGTTCGTTGACCCCTGGTTCGGACAGGATCAAATTGGCGCCGTCTGTGGGAACGCGCCTGATCTGGAACGTGAAGATGGACGACGCCGGAGAGTTCTGCTATCCTCATGATCTAGGTCAGTTTTTCCGTTATCTGTTCTCGGGTAGCTATATGATCTGTATTAGTTCTTCGAGCCAAGGCCCCCGAGCCGTTCGGCCGGGAGGTTTATATCCGAGCCACAGGCTCGAAGCCGAAGGCCCCCGAGCCGTTCGGCCGGGAGGTTTATATCCGAGCCACAGGCTCGAAGCCGAAGGCCCCCGAGCCGTTCGGCCGGGAGGTTTATATCCGAGCCACAGGCTCGAAGCCGAAGGCCCCCGAGCCGATCAGCCGGGAGGTTTATATCTGAGCCACGGGCTCGAAGCCGAAGGCCCCCGAGCCGATCGGCCGGGAGGTTTATATCCGAGCCACGGGCTCGAAGACGAAGGCCCCCGAGTCGTTCGGCCGGGAGGTTTATATCCGAGCCACAAGAGCCACAGACGAAGACCCCCGAGCCGAGCAGCCGGGAGGATTATATACGAGCCCGTAGCTGCTACGGGCTCGATGGCGAAGACCCCCGAGCCGAGCAGCCGGGAGGATTATATACGAGCCCGTAGCTGCTACGGGCTCGATGGCGAAGACCCCCGAGCCGAGCAGCCGGGAGGATTATATACGAGCCCGTAGCTGCTACGGGCTCGATGGCGAAGACCCCCGAGCCGAGCAGCCGGGAGGATTATATACGAGCCAGGGGCTCGATGGCGAAGACCCCCGAGCCGATCGGCCGGGAGGATTATATTCAAGCGATCATCACCGGTTTTGGACCAGTTCAGCGGACCAGCACATCATATATCTATATCCCCCGTTCGGGGTTGAGCGACCTTCACTGGTCACAGACCAGATGCATGATCATCTATCTCCCCCGTTCGGGGTCGAGCAATCGTCGCGGCCAGGTATCTATTCTTCCGGTCGACATCATTCCGGTCGCACACGCGGTATCGTCCGCCCGGCATTTATCCGACCGATCGACATCATTCCGGTCGCACGCACGGTATCGTCCGCTCGGCATTTATCCGACTGATCGACATCATTTCGATCGCACGCGCGGCATCGTCCGCCCGACACCTATCCATCCGATCGGCGTCATTTCGATCGCACGCGCGGCATCGTCCGCCCGGCATCTATCCATCCGATCGACGTCATTTCGATCGCACGCGCGGCATTGTCCGCCCGGCATCTATCCATCCGATCGGCGTCATATCGATCGCTCGCGCGACAGCGTCCGTATAGCATCTATCCATCCGATCGGCGTCATTTCGATCGCACACGCGGCATCGTCCGCCAGGCATCTATCCATCCGATCGGCGTCATTTCGATCGCTCGCGCGATAGCGTCCATATAGCATCTATCCATCCGATCGGCGTCATTTCGATCGCTCACACGACAACGTTCGTCTAGCATCTATCCATCCGATCGATAGCGCTTCGATCGTCCGGTCGGTATCTTCGCGGCTGCGCACTTGGCATTGGTCCAGTTTCCGACTTGGTCTGCTCGATAGCGTTACCATCCCCTACGTCACCACTATTATAGTGACCGCTCGAACGACATTATATTATTGGTTCAGCGATTTGTCTCTGATATTGAAAGCGGTTCAATCCTTTGCCATAGACTGTCCAGTCAGTCGGACTCACGCCTCCTTCGACTAGACTTGAAGGGGAGGCTTGTGATCCGGATATGAAAGGGGCAGAGAAGAAATTAGGAGGAAAGTGGAGGGCATTTTGGGTAATTGGACGTTTAGGTTCTTTTTCTTGGTGATGAAGGCAAGCAGGGGGGGGGGGCTCGTGTTTTTGGTGGCTGCCGCCGCCAGGGAGAAACGGGGAGAAGCTTGCACGCGGAAAGGAGGCTGCCGCCGCCAGAGGAAATGGAGCCACCTCCTTCCTCTTAGGCTCCTCGCCGGCGCCGACGCCGGCCACAGGCCGTTTCATCCCCTCCTCTCCATCTCCCGCTTGTGACATCTCCACTGGAGCAACCCACCGCCGCTCTTCTTCCTCCGCTTCGCGACGCCGTCACCACCCTCCTCCGCCTCCTCACTGCGAAGCCTCTGTTCTCCTCGCGATGTTGCCGTCGGAGCCGCCTCGGTTCGCCGGAGCCGCCGCAGGCCGCCCCCCTCACTACTTTCTCTCTGTTCCTCGCCATACCACGCGCCAACTTCCAGCGCCGGCCAGCATCTCACCCAGCAGCCGCCGACGCTTCCCATCACTGCTGTCGCCCCCGGCAGTTGTCACTGTAGCCACTGTCTTCGGCGTTCGACACCACTGCCTTTGGTATCCAGCTTCGCCACTTCCGGTGTATACCGTCGTCACGGCTTCCAGCGACAACAGATGTCGCTGCCGACATCTCCAGCAGCCGCCATCACTGCTCCCAGCTGGCGCCGCCCTCCGGCGACCACCATCGTCATCCTCCGTCGCTCACTGCAGTCCACAGCAGCCACTGCTGCCTTCCCCCGTGGCCACAGCCGCCGTCGGCAGCCACCAGCCTCCCCCTCACGCGTCTACTGCCGCTGTCTTTAGTAGATATCGTCACCTTCCAGGTAGCCGCAGCTTGGTACTATTTGGGTAATTCCGGCCATCGCGCCGAGGTATTTTACTCTTTGCATCGTTATCATCATGGTGGGTTATTGGGTCTATCCGGCCTGCGTGTCGTATTCTGGCTTGCAAGCCACTGTTGTATTTCGGCTTGCGAGCCGAGGTGTTAGTCGGATAGTGCATCAGCCGAGTCATTGGAGCCAGCTACTCACCGAGCGGACATTTATCTACTATTCAGAGCCGCGACGACTCGATCGGTATTCCGACCCACTCATCCATCAATCCGAGGGCGCCCCCCTGGGCCAGGGTACGTCATTGCACTCGTTTCATACTTATTTTATTATCACGTTATTATGCGGTTACTTATATGTCTGTGGGATTCGCCTCGAGCACCGATGTACCAGAGACCGGGGGAACCCGGTCGCTGGATACAGGTACAGTTGACCGGAGGAGGACTTCAGACGTCCTGGTCAACGCAGCGGACAGATCATCAACCGGGTCATGGGGATGCGGTCAACCTTCCAGACACGTCACACCGGCAGGTTCGTCTTCTCAGCTTCCAGACAGGATCACCGACGGAATTAAAGAATCCGTCGGTAATGTTCCGACATTATTGATTGAATATTTAATTCCGTCGGTAATATGTATATATTTTTTAAAAAATACTAGTTTTACCGACGGAATCTAGATTCCGTTGGTAAAGCCGACTAAAAAACCCTAACCCGCCCTTTCCTTTCTTTCCACGCGTGCGCGGCAGCTAGCTCCTTCCTCCTCCCCGATCTCGCCGGTAAGCTCCCCTCGTTTTTCTCTTCCTCTCTTTGTGGACGCCAGCGCCCTGCTGGCCTTTGTGCCGGCCGGCGCTGGCCGTTGCCTACCGCCAGTGGCGTCCTGGCCGATGTGCCAGTCGCCGCCGGCCTGGTGGCTGTTGTACTGGCGGCCTGGTGGCCGCTGTGCCGACGCTGTGCCGGACGCTACTGTGCTGGACGCTGATATGCCGGACACTGCTATGCCAAACGCTAGCCCTAGCTGTGCCGGATGCTGCCAGCAGCTTGCTGACGTGTGTGTTGGATGCTGTTGTGCTGGCCTGTACCGGTCGTGTTTCTACTTGCTAATTTTTTGATAAATTTTGTGCTAAATTATTTTTATTTTGTAAACAGATAGCATTTGCTGCTCTTCTCCGGTAAACCTTCACATCTTCAGGTATAATTTAGTTTATTGTATTTTATATTATTTAGCATTGTTTAATTTAGATATATGTTATGTTCGTATATTAATCTGTAACATAATATCGTTCTGTTGTTTGTTTTGTGTTTGTACGTTAATCTAAGATAATTTCTAATTATCAATTTATTAGCTTTAGATGAAAATGTCTATGAACAAAGTTTGGATGTATAATTTAGAAAATGGATTTATTAAAGATGATTTTATTGCTGAAGTTGAAGAATTTGTCAACTTTGCTAAAAGTCATCCAAAATGTATGAATGATGCAGAATTTAAGTGTCCGTGCAATCATAAAAAATGTCAAAATAGAGCTTTCCATGATGAAGATACAGTAAAAATGCATATATGTAGGAATGATTTTGTGCCAAATTACTACAATTGGTACTGTCACGGAGAACCTTATTTGTATGAACCAATTGGGCCTTCCGATGGTTCATCATCTGACACAACTTTTACTGCACATGACTCATCAACTTATGATATTGGAATGCAATCAATGGTTCACGATGCAATCAATGAATGCCGCAGTTGATTATTCCAATATAAACGAAACACCTGCACCTGAATATCAGCACCTATATGAAATGTTAAAGGCTAGTGAAAGAGAAGTGTGGGAAGACATTCTCTCAGGTCACTTGCAATTATTAGCTACCGCAAGGTTATTGAATATGAAAGCAGAACATCATTTTTCTGAAAGATGTTATGATGATATATGTCAATTGATGTCAAAGTTACTTCCTGCTGACAACATAATGACAGATAACTTTTATAGTACCAAGAAATTGGTTAGAGGTTTAGGTTTGCCTATAGAGAAGATTGATTGTTGTGTAAATAATTGCATGATATTTTGGCATGAAGATAGGGAACTGAGTGAATTCAAAATCTGTACTCACCCTCATTATAAGAATGTTACCCACATACCAGGGAAGAAGAAGAAAAATATTGCTTGGAAAGTGATGTATTATTTTCCTTTAACTGCTAGATTACAACGTTTGTATGCATCTGTCGCTACAGCTTGTCACATGACGTGGCATCATGAATATGAGCATGAAGGAGGTATTATGTGTCATTCTTGTGATTCTTCTGCATGGAAACATCTTGATACTGTATTTTCCTCGTTTGCAATGGAACCACTTAATGTGAGATTGAGACTTTCCGTTGATGGATTTCAACCATTTGGTCAATCGGGACAACAATATTCATCCTGACCAGTTATATTAACACCATACAATTTACCACCCTGGATGTGCATGAAAGATGAATTTATGTTTCTTACTGTGCTTATTCCTGATCCAACCAATCCCAAAGAAAAGATAGATGTTTTTTTGCAACCTTTAATTGCAGAATTAAATGATTTATGGAATGTAGGGTCAGTGACTTATAATGTTGCAAGTAAAAGTAATTTTAGATTGCATGCTGCATTATTATGGATGATCAGTGATTTTCCAGCATATTCAATGTTGTCAGGATGGAGCACGACGGGTAAATTAGCTTGTCCATACTATATGACAGATTTTGATGCTTTTTCATTACCTTGTAGTCGGAAAGTATCCTGGTTTGATAATCACCGGAAGTTTTTACCTATTGATCACCCTTTCAGGCGGAATAAGAAAAATTTCCTAAAAAGTGTTGTAATAAAAAAACCTCCTCCAGCATTCTATACATCAGGTGAAGAAATCATTGAACAAATAGACAGTTATGGATTTCTACCAGTATCTCAATCTGGTTCTAATGAGATAAATAGATACATTGTTAGGATGTGCCAGTGTGGTTGGAAAAAAGGAGTATTTTTTGGGAGCTCCCCTATTGGAAGTATCTACTCATTCGACATAATTTAGATGTCATGCATGTTGAGAAAAATTTCTTCGATAATATCTTTAACACTGTGATGAATGTGCCTGGAAAAACTAAGGACACTGCAAAATCTCGTGAAGAATTAAAACAATTAGTAAACAGACCAGAGTTGCATCAAAATGAAACAACTAATAGATTTCCAAAGGCTTGTTATACATTAGACAAAGACGGCAAGCAGACTTTATGTAGTTGGTTAAAGGAAGTAAAATTCGCAGATGAGTATGTCTCAAATATGACTCGTTGTGTGGATATGAATAGGTTAAAGATGTTTGGGATGAAAAGTAATGACTGTCATGTATTCATGCAAAGACTTATTCCAGTAGCTTTCTATGATTTACTTCCGTATAATGTTTAGCAAGCTCTCATAGAATTAAATCTATTTTTTAGAGATTTGACAGCGAGGTGCATTACGATGGACGATATGTTTCGGCTAGACATAGACATTCCTCTCATATTATGTAAGTTAGAGCATATATTTCCACCCAGTTATTTTGATTCAATGGAACATCTGCCGGTACATTTGTCATATGAGACACAAATAGCTGGTCCAGTGCAATATAGATGGATGTATCCATTCGAACGGTTTTTGAGAAAATTAAAGAATAATGCTCGTAACAAAGCAAGAGTTGAGGGCTCAATATGTAATGCTTATCTGGTTGAAGAAGCATCTTCTTTCTACTCTTGTTATTTTGTTGATAATGTCAAAACTAGACATCACAAGGTTCCTAGAAATTATGATGATGCTCAAGAAATAGACCATTCGATGCTTTCTATTTTTAAGTTTCCTGGCAAACTAATGGGTGCATCTATTTCTAGATTCTTAACTCCAGAAGAATACCATGCTGCAAGAATATACATACTCTTAAATTGTGAAGAGGTCAAACCATACATAAAGTAAGTTGACTTCTCTAATTAAAAAATTATCCCCCGTTCAATTTGTTGCTTGATATCTCATTTACCTTAAAATTACCTTCTTTTCCAGCTTATATGAACAACAACTATATCTACAAAATCCATCAATGGATGCAGATGACGTGGCTGAAAAGTTAGAGGTTGAATTTACATTATGGTTTGAAATATATGTAAGTTGGAGATTTTATTAAGTATTTAAGTTCATGTGTGTTAAGTAGTGTTCTAATGTCTACTAATTGTGTAGGTTAAAGACCGTAGAATATCAAATGTGACAGATGATAGGATCATGAATCTTGCATCACGACCCCTTCGTAAAATAAAGGTCTACTCTGGTTTCTATGTTAATGGCCTCAAATTCCATGTGGCACCACGAGATTCACGGATGTTAACCTATAATTCTAGTGTTTGTATCAAAGGATCTATGGACAATAATAACACTCAGTATGATTACTATGGTAGACTTGAGGAAATCATAGAAGTTGAATATCCTACATTACCTATTAAGAGGTGTGTGCTATTTAAATGTTCA
This sequence comes from Zingiber officinale, assembly GCF_018446385.1. NCBI lineage: Eukaryota > Viridiplantae > Streptophyta > Magnoliopsida > Zingiberales > Zingiberaceae > Zingiber > Zingiber officinale. The sequence continues at coordinate 44,912,319 of NC_056002.1, read as the reverse complement.
TGGTATGATCCTACCCCAAGAATAGGTACCAAAATACATTCAAAGTATAATTTAGTTGAGGTTAATGCAAACAAAAGGTTCAACAAGTTTGAACCTTTTATTTTCGGGGTACAAGCAGCACAGGTTTTCTATCTTGAATACCCTACAAAGAGAAGAAGACCCAGTGAATGGTTGTCTGTTTGTCGAATGAAGCCTCGCTCGATTATAGAAATGTTGAATACCACTCAGGCTACTGATGCATTTCAGAATGATGAAGTGGAGAGACATTCAAATGATACACAACTTGAATCAACATCTCAATTACTTGTTGATGTTAATGTCACTTATGAGGAGATAGATGATGGAGAGATGCCCAACAGTGAAGATGAATTTGTACTAACAGAGTCTAGAGATGAAGACTTGGAAACTATTAATGTTGATTACATAGTTGCTAATGTAATGTCTGAACTGTTATTTTTTATATAATTTTGTATTGTGTTGCTAATGTTAATGTTATGCATGTGTGTATATATATTTTTGTATTGTGATGTTAATATTAATGTTATGTATGTTTGTAGATATATTTTTGTATTGTGATGTTAATGTTAATGTTATTACTAGTACATGCATGCTATGATATTGTGCAGATATATTATTATGGCTGAGCAGCAGACAGTAGCACCCCGTGACTATAAGGTTATTAGAGTTGTTGGAAATACGTATGTATTTTTGTTATTATTAATACAAGTTCATTGGTTTCTTCAATACTTTTCATATCTATTTTTTTCCTTACAGATTTGTTCCTGATGGCCACTGGGTAGCCTCTTATATCACTAGTAAGTTTAAAGAGCGAGTATGTGCTTTTGGTACTACATGGAGATATGTAGACCAGGAGATGAAGACATTTTATTACAATGAATTCGTAGTAAGTAAAATTAATATATTTGGTATTCAATAATATATTTATCCTTTCATATACTAAAATCTATACTTATAATTGCAGAAAAGGTATACATGGGAAGATGGACAAGAAGAACAGTTTAAAGCTACATGGAATAGTTATTGTGCTAAACTGTACAGAGACCTCATGTATTATATCAGGAAAAAGGGCACCTAGGCCAGTGTATGTTTCAGAGACGACATGGAGTGCATGGACGACCACCTAGGCTGCAGAAAGATAGTGAGAAAATGCTGAAAAGGCTCGATCTAAAAGAAATACAGAGCCAGGTGGCCTGAGCACCGGAATCGCTCGGCATACGTTAGGATCGAAATCTATTGTTGAGCATGCTATGAATTTGGTAATTTAATTTAAAGCTATAATTTCTAACAATTTTTTATTTTATTATCACATTAGTATGTATAATTATGCCTCAAAATATTTGTGTATGTAGGAGCATGATCTTGCTCGGCAGCCCGCATGCATGGCGGTATTTCTGAAGACCCATAAGAAGAAAGATGGGTCATTTGTCAATTCTCGATCTCAGGCCCTACACGTAAGATTATTAACTTTATTACATTTGTTCGTGCATTTCTATTTTGATTAACTTTAATAATTGTTATCAAATTAAATATTGATCAATATTATAATTTTGAACACAGGAGCAAATGACAGAAAGAGTGGCTCAGGCCTCTCAGCCACCATCAGAGGGGGAGGAGTCACAGTCTCTATCCACCGACGCACAAAATGAAATATATTATGATGTTGTCGGTGGAAGGACAAAAAACTCCACCCTCTACGGCCTTGGCTCCCAGGCCAAAGTGGCATTTGATCGTTTGAGGACTCCTAGGGGACGTGCTAGTTCCTCTTCTTCTAGTGAGGTGCAGTCATTAAGACGTGAAAATGAAGAACTGCGCACTCAACTGAAGTCAATGGATGAGAGGATGCCTTCTATGGATGAGTGGAGGGCTGCTGAGGAGAAGAGGAGGACTGACCAGGATACTCTCTTTGCCAGTATGTGAGAGATTGTGGCAAATTTTGCTCGCACCCAGACGGCAGATGGTCTTGAGTCGCAGGAGACTCAAGACCCATCAGACCGTGGTGATTAGCATGTTTCGAGGTTTGCTCAACTACTGTTTAAATCTTTATTTATCATACAAGTTACATGCAAAATATATTTGATTGTTTTAGTCTACTCTGCTCATTTCTAAATATTACATTATTATATATTTAAGACGTCAGGGTGTACATATTCAACACGATCATCATCATCATCATTTTCTTTCTATTTAGATATTTATTTTTTTAAATGTAAAATTCATTATACATCTATGTAATATTTCGAATTATAGATCGATATCAATCTCATCATAATTTATTGTATTTTACTTTTTGCAGGATTTTACACTATTAGTTGTTTTTGGAGTATTTGTTATCATGGTATGAATTTATATATTTGAGCACAGAAATACTTTGTTTATATTATGTTTGTTTCTATATGTTTTTATATGTACGGAGTGTGTTGTTTATATATGTTTTTATATGTATGGAGTGTTTGTTTCTATATCTATGGATTGTGTTAGTTTGTTTGTATCTATATATGGTTTGTTAGAATATATAACTGTGATTGTGCTAGTTTATTTGTAAATTGTGATTGTATCTGTGATTGTGCTAGCTTATTTGTAAATTGTGATTGCATCTGTGATTGTATTTATGATTGTATCTGTGATTGTGTTAGTTTATATGGATATATAATTTGTATACATGGTTGAATGGGAATACAAAAAGAATCTGGTAGTTTCTTTTATCTTTCTGACGAAATACCGACGGAATCTGTATTCCGTCGGTATTTCATATCGTAATATACCGACGGAAATACTATTTCCGTTGGTATTTGTCGACGAAAATGGTATTTCTGTCGGTATTCTATGATATGGAATTTTTGATCAGAGCCCCCTTCTCCGACGGAAGTTATATTTCCATCAGAAAATTGGGCGCCACGTGTCCTCGCGGGTTTACCGACGAAAATATAATTCCGTCGGTAGTTACCGACGGACATATACCTTCCATCGGGAAAATAGGTTCCAACGCATATCCTCGCAATAGATTTCTTTTTGTCGGAAATCTGTCGGTAAGGCCCTTTAACGATGGAATACCGACGGATATTTCTGTCGGTAAGCCTCACAATATGAATGAAGTTTTTTTAATAGATTATTTGATTTAAGAATGTTGAGTTGATGTATCGTAGCGTTTTTTAATTTATTTTGATGAGTGTAAAACTCGAGCTCGGCTCGATTATAAACGAGTCAAACTTAAATATTTAAGAGTTCGATTCAACTTGACTCGATTATATCCTTATTTAGTAATGACATGATGGATACAACAACTTTCGCTTAAGAACCAAAGTCATGAGGCACCTCATCTTCATCCCACCAACAACATCAAAATACACCTCATTCATGGCATCAAATCCTAGATAAACATATTACTAGTATATAATATATAAATATTAAAATTAGTTATTGTTAAATTTAAGAGATAATAAAATTTTGATACTTACGTCTATAGTTTGCGATTGAGCATCGATAGAAATATTAGTTGATCACGGTAAAATATCTTCTTGCACAACAAATTAAAATATGTTAGTTGGTAATATTAACAAACTATTCATATGAATTTATTCTAAACTAATATGAATTTATTCTAAACTAATAATTTCCATTGTTTGCTGTACAATAGAGCATAATCCAATTATGTGCTTTATAACTCCTGTACCTAGAGATGAGATTTTCTGTCCCGAAAATATTGTGTATTCGTGTCCCAGCGTCGATCGGACGGTTATGATATTTTCATGATGTACATTGTATTCTTGAGATGTGATTTAGTTGGTCTGGTCGACACGGGGACACAGAGACACGATAGTTTTGAGATAGAGGATCCTCTGGACATGTATCCTTAGTTTATTTTTGGACCAGAGATATCTTATTAGTGGGATTTTCTAGACCTCGCTTGTATAATAAGGAGTCCAAAGGATCCCATTAATAAATAGAATGGTTCATCTTTTTGACCACAAAGTAAATCTAGAAGAACTGTACTCCTCACTATTTCTATTATTTTCCCTTTTTTTACTCTCTCCAAACCTTCTGCCACACATTCTAAAATTTTCCGATACAGGTGGTAGCGGTGTGTAGCGTTGCTGCCTCTTTCTCCATTTATATAACAATTCTTTATCCTGTTTTTGATAGTATAAATTCCATATTGCTTTAAACTCTGTCTCGTGGATGGTTCTCATCTACCTCTCTTCTTTAATGTTATTGGAACAAGTAATATAATTATTATTATACAACATTAGTTATATTGAAGGGAAGTATTGACATAACGGTAAAATTATTATCATGTGATCAAAAGATCATGGGTTCGAATCCTAGAAACAGCCTCTTATAAAAAGTAAGATAAGACTGCGTACAATGAACCCTTCTCCGAAACCTCGCATGACGGAAATTTCGTGCATTGGGCTGACTTTTTTTTTTACACAACATTAATCATATTCAATTCCTTACCAAAAACTCTTTGTAGTAGAAATTTTTAATCTACTTGTCTACATGCCCCAGGTATATCCACAAATGCATTGTGACTCTTTGAATTTTGAAATGATATATGTGGATAGCCAATGACTGTATGGAGTATAGTTACATAAAAAAAATCTTCAATATTTAAAAATGACTAGAAAAAACTATATAAAAATGGATTGGTAATAACATCATTTTAAAATATAATGAAAATACTTATTGTCAACTACTTACAGCATAATCCGATCATCAATTTGTTCTTGTGTGGGGTCTACCATGATGATATCTACAAAATCACATTATAACACAAGTTTCAAATACTATTCAAACATACAAGTTCATCAATACAAGTTAGAGTCTACATGTTTCAACAAATTAGGTATAGATGCATGTTGGTTTATGAATCTTAACCAATATTCCTCCCACATATAATATCTAAGTATGCTGATGACAAATTTAAAAAAAAAATCATGAAAGAAAATACATTAGTCCTTCAATACAAAATTAATTTTAAAACTAAAATATCATAATTTTCAATTGTATAATTTAATCGTTAGTACAATCTAAATCATAGATATTGATAATTTCTAAGAGCAACCACAACGTGGCGTTAAACGCCGCGTTATAATTGTACTGTGCATTAACACTGCATTGTGAGTGTCTGACATGGCGTTCAAACTCTTGAACACGTTCAATCTCTTGAACGCGTTCAAGTGTTCATGGGGTGGGCCCGCCCTGGCCCACCCCATGTGCAAACTTTTATTTTTTACTTTTTTTTATTTTTTTTAAAGCCAGATAACGTTTTTTTAGTTTTTAAATTTTTTTAAAACGTAACACTTTTTAAAATCTTTATTTTTACACAACGTTTCTTTTAAATAACAAATTTTGTAAATATAAAATTTTAAATTAAAAATTAAATAACGACTAGTTATTTAACGATTACTTTTTAACGGCTAGTTAACGGCTAGTTTAAAATTTCATCTCTAAATAACTATCAATATGCACACATATTTTCATTCAAACTCACTACTCTTTCAATTCTACTCTCTAAATTCTCTTCCTATCTATTTTTTTCAAGTTCCTACCATCTTATTTTCTATCCGAAATGGATGAAAATAATAGGGCATTTTTTACAAATTTCTTGAATTCTACAAACAACTCGCAAGAATATTCATCTTCCCAAACTCCACAAATTCCACCAAATTATCTATACCCACATCCATTTCCCAATATGTCATTTCCTCCACAAAATCTTCAAAATTTCCAAGGTTTTGGAAATTCTATGAATCATCTGAATTATGCCCCTCGAGGTTCATATCAACCGCTTCTAGCCGAATATTGGCAAAACATGAGTCATCCGTATTTCACGCCGTCGGCTGTTCATGGATATGGTACCCCGCACACAACTGGTATGTCTTTCACTCCTTCGATGTTGAATGAACCTGCAACTCCGACTTTTGTCCCGGAGACTCAACTTTCCGATCGTGAATCCCCAATTGAGGTGGTTAATTTAGAAAAGGCAGTTTCAAATGCTGAGGGTACAAGAAAGCGTTCAAGTTGGACAAAGGTTGAAGACGAGGTCTTAGCGAGAAGTTTTGTCACTATCAGTGATGATCCAATAATCGGCAATGATCAAAAGGCGGATGCTTTTTGGGGACGAGTTGCAAGCTACTACAATGAGAATCTTCCCCTAGGTTCAAACACCAGAAGTGCAAATGTTATACGGTCACATTGGCACAATACAATCCAAAAGAAGGTATATCGATTCAACGCAAATTACAATAGTATTTATAGTTCATATCGAAGTGGTCACAGTGATGAAGATATATTGAGGTTTGCGTACGAAAAATATCTATCCGAAAACAATGGTGTTGCATTCAATCTCGAACATGTGTGGAGAATTGTCAAAGACCGTCCAATGTTTACTCCACAGTCCGCTGATCACTTTGTGGCGACAAAGAAGACGAGGACCTCAGAGTCAGAAGCAAGCAACACCTCCTCCAACCAAGATGTGAGTATAGACCTGGATTATGAAGATACTCGTCCAATAGGGCAGAAGACAGCAAAAAGAAAGGGAAAAGACAAAGTAAAATCGACCATGGAGGATCTGACAGTAAACTACAACAATATTATCACAAAGTTCACTGAGTACACAAGCGTGAAGAAGTCCGAAGTTGATTTGAAACAAAAACAACTCGAAGTAGAGGAGATTAAGGCAAAAGCTGCATTGTCCAAATCTGAAGCTAAGAATCGTCGCTTGAAGTTGAAGGAGTATGAAATATTGAACAAAGACACCTCGCAGATGACAAAGGAGCAGCTTATCATACATGAATGCCTATGCAAGGATATTAGGTCGAGATGGAATATCTAAATTGTTTACTTAACGTTCATTTTCTAGTATTATTATATTTTCGAGTGATTGTAATTTTTAATTATTGTATTTCTCATTTCGATTAATGTGATTTTAATTATTATAATTTTGTAAAATAGTCGTTATAAACAAGTCGTTGGAAATAAGCTATTACAATTAACCATTGGAAACTAGCTGTTACAACTAGCCGTTGGAAACTAGCTGTTACAACTAGCCGTTGGAAATTAGCCGTTGCAAACTAGGCGTTACAAACTTACCGTTGCAAATTAGCCGTTGCAACGCGACGTTGCATACTAGTCATTGCAAACTAGTCGTTGCATGAGAAAAACAATATATATAGACCATCATACCATTTCTAAAACACATACTAAAACGTGTTTCCTCCAAAAATGTCTCATTCTACAGGCAGCTCTAGCTCAAGTTCCAGCTCGACAAGCGAAGACGAAGTCCATGTTGAAATCGATGAGCAAGCTTATGATTCGGGTGAAGAACTGATGTTATTGGTTCTTCAACAACACCAACAACTTATGGAAGCATATCAGAGGAGGGACACGCGCAGAAGAAGGTTCGTCCAAAGAAATCGTGAAGCCGGGCATGAGAGACTCGTCAATGATTATTTCTCTATAACCCCGGTATATCACGATGAAATATTTCGAAGACGATTTCGAATGCGAAGAGAGTTATTCCTCCGCATAGTGAATGCATTAGAGAATCATTCAGTATTTTTTCAACAAAGGGACGATGCTGTACGAAGAAAAGGGTTGTCACCACTACAAAAATGCACCGCTGTGATTCGTCAATTGGCTTACGGAGTCCCCGCCGATCATCTTGACGAGTACCTACGTATGGGTGAATCAACTGCCATCAGGTGCCTTTTCAAGTTCTGCGAATACGTTGTTGAAATATTTGGTGATAGGTACTTGAGAAGGTCAAATGCTGATGATGTTCAACGTCTTCTTCAAATGCTTGATGAGAGACATGACTTTCCTGGCATGTTAGGTAGCCTTGATTGTATGCACTGGAAATAGAAAAATTGTCCAGTTGCTTGGAAAGGTCAATTTACAAGGGGACATGGGTCACCAACAATCATACTTGAAGCGGTCGCGTCTCATGACTTGTGGATATGACATGCATTTTTTGGGGTCGCCGGTTCACGTAACGATATTAACGTATTATATGAATCTCCCATATTCAACAACGTCTTGCAAGGAAATATGCCGGAGATTAATTTCACGGTGAACGACACTACATATACGAAGGGCTATAATCTAACAGATGGAATATATCCTGAGTGAGCTACTTTTGTTAAGGTTTTTCCTTGCCCGGAGGATCCAAAGAGGAAGTTGTTTAAGGAAAGACAAGAGTCTGCAAGAAAAGATGTTGAACGGGCATTTGGGGTGCTTCAATCTCGATGGGCGATTGTCAGAGGTCCAGCTCGGTATTGGTATAGGAAAAAGTTAAAACAAATCATGTTAGCATGTATTATTTTGCATAATATGATTGTTGAGGATGAGGGAGATCACGTGACAAATTGGTACAACGAAGAAGGTGACGAACCCGCACAACCTATCCATGGCTCAAACCGAGGATTTCAGGATTATCTTCGAACAAATTCTGAGCTACGTGACACTCAAGTTCATCACCAACTTCGCGCCGACTTAGTTGAGCATATCTGGGGGCAATACAACAACAATCCGTGAATTAATATTTAAAATAAATTTTGTTTTCCCAACTTTGTAATTTTAGCCGCTCAGTTGTAATTTCGTTTTCCCAACTTTATAATTTTAGGTGTTCAGCTGTAATTTCATTTTCCCAACTTTATAATTTTAGGTGTTCAGTTGTAATTTCGTTTTTCCAACTTTATAATTTCGTTTTCCTAACATTGTAATTTCGTTTTCTCACAAACATCTATTTTATTTAATAAATATATTTTAAAAATTATTATTATTTTTGAAAAATAATAAAATTATATTTTTAAACGTAAAATTATTATTAAAAAAAATAATAATAATTTAAATATTTTAAAACATATTTAAAACATATTTATTTAATATGGAATAATGTTAAAATGAGTGAGTGGACGGTGGGACCCATGAATAATGAGTATTAACGTTAAAAGGGATGTGGGTGAAAGAAAGATGTTGTTATAACGAGTATGTGGCAGTGAGCCCCATACTTTTTGGTGATGTACTGGGTGTTATAACACTAGAACATTGTGGATGCTCTAAGTAATCATTACTTGACTTTATTAGTACATAAAGTTTATCATCGATGGATATCTCGCCATCATTTAATTCATCGTAAGTAACTTTATGTCAATAAGTAACGGAGATGTACATGTAATCTGAATTTCTGATCAACTCAATATCTCTTCATTTTTTCATTCTAAAATGCATCATAATTATGGTTCATGATCAATAGAGACTTCATTCTATAAACGGCTAGCCATTCATTAGATTCTTTTCTCTTCATTGCATATTTAGTATAAAAAATTGACATGTACTTTGAAAATGAAAAACTCAAACTTGTTAAATATTTTATTTGCATTGACTTCAACTAACTTTAATTTGAATATACTCTCGTACTAGTTATTAGGGTATGATTATATCATGAACATTTGAATAATAATAACCTCTTTATGGGTATGACAAGATATTCCATCTCAATGATTTCAACATGTTAGAGTAGGTGCACTGCGAGCTAATTGTTAGCTAGGACTTTATTGACTTTATTGACTCATGTAAATAAATAACTTTTATTTTAATATAATTCAATTTAATTTGATATTTACTTTATCTTTATACTCATGCTCGATGCATAAATAAAGTCATTCAATATACTATAGTGAGATATTGTGGTACATATGATGACCATCATGAAAAATATCAATATTCACTGTATATTCTAAATATATTCCTAGTCACTTGGGCTGCTTAATAAATAAAGATACGAAGTTACTCGAGTTAGAAACTAGTATCTATGATGCAGTGTACCACATTTCATTAGTAAGGATATAAAGATGTTCAAGCATATAGATGAATGCTTATATGATGAGTTCATCGAACTACCCTGACATGGACTTTTCAATGATTATCATTTCTCAAGTAGATAAATCATTGATTGTGATTGTACATTAATAGTCCTTCTGACATGGAACAATACTGAGACTCTAAATGCTGGGGATGCACTTTGACTAATTTACCAATTCCATTAGCTAGGGTCATCAGGTGGTGAGGTTGGGTGTAGTAACAAAATATGTAGGAGTCAGTATATTATAGTCGGGGATTCACCACACATCTATGAGTATAGATATCCTATGTAATATATTGTTCTATAGTGTATGAAGTTTTTGAGTAGAGCTGTGAGATGTGCTTTAGGAAAAGAATTTTCTAGTTACACATATGATGTCTCTATAAGATACATTACATGGTGGTCGAATCAATATACAACCCTCGATGTACCAATGGTTGTAGATTCCACCGGGATATATATAAGATGAAGGGACGGAACTGTACATTAATTATAACTGACTGGTTTTTGTAGACACTATTTAATGCTACATAGGGATTCATGGGACGTTGCTGCTAGACGCTTTTACCATGATTCGTTAGATATTAATCAGAATTAGTTTTGACATCATATGATCAAAGAGTTAATCATATGATGAGGCTATCAAAGATATGCTTGAATAAAGGATGAGTATAGTTCTAAATCACAAAAAGTTGTGAACATATGACTATCTTGTTGGATCGAGATGCGCTAGAGGGGGGGGGGGGTGAATAGCGCTCGCGACTATTTTGATCGTATCGGAATCGTAAAACTATCAAAGTAAATATACGCAGCGGAAATAACGAATGCAATCACAGAGGGACACAAGAAGTTTTACTTCGTTCGGAGCCTAGGTCAACTCCTACTCGAAGGCCCGCGATCCTTGATTGCTTTCGGTGGGCAACACTTATAAGTACGAAAAAGAGTACAAGATTTACAATTAGTACAGTAATTAAAAACAAGTATACCGATGACAGAATCGTAATCTCGAAGCTCCTGGTCGTCATGGACTCGTAACAGCACTTCTGGGTCGTTGATTGAGCAGCACGCAGCACAAGGATCACTTGGAAGTTGTTGTTGTTCAATGCTGCTCGAAGTCCCCTTATAAAGGGCATCCAAGGCGCCTTCAAGGCTCCGAGTCCACCGTGCAGATGAGCGCTGACCAGTTTGCACTTATCACCTTTGAGGGCGCCTTCAAGGGCCTTCAAGGCGCCTTCCAAGGCGCCTCCAGAGCCAGCTGAGGCGCCTTCAACCCTGTTTCGCGGCCAGGTCAGCTTTTGTACCCGAGGCGCCTCCAAGCTCCATGGAGGCGCCTCGGACACTGTTCATCCGAAAAATTAGGTTGCTCCTTTGCACCTGCAAGATACGTTAGTCCCAAACACAATCATGCAACACAAAGTTAGCACAATACATATGATAAATAAAGTATAGGCAGTCTCCGGACTGTTCGAGTCTGACTTCGGGTTTCCGACCGGAAACTCTAGGTCGACCCGACGCCTACTGTTCCATCTACGGGGAACGCGTCCTCACCTACTCCACTCAGGAGATTTACCTGTTGCCAGTCGATCCTCCAGATCGACTGGACTTTTGCTCAACACCCGACGCTTCCGGACTTTCTGCTGGACATTCGCTTCCCGGCCAATCCAGCCTTTCACCTGGTTTACGACACCAGGACTTTCCACCTAGGGTTACCACCCCCTAGGACTTTTGCCTGAAGACATCGACCTACCAAGACTTTCCGCATAGGGTTACCACCCCCTATGACCTAGGGTTACCACCCCCTAGGGTTTTCCCTTTGCCTAACCGCAGCTAGGACTTTCCTGAAATCCTCAAGTAGACTTGTTAGACTACCAAACATCTTAACTTTGAATTCTTTGCCATTATCAAAACACGAGTTCGATCGTCGGATGCTTCCCGCACCAACAATCTCCCCCTTTTTGATTATGGCAACTCAAATTCAAAGTTAAGTAAACAAACGAATAGACATTTTTAACACAGACAAATCTGCTAAGTATAGATGTCCAAAATAACTAAAGCAAATTTGCCTTATATGCTCTCCCTTAACTTTTGCTCCCCCTTAACTTTTGCTCCCCTTAACTTTTTGTTTACATTTTTGCTACTCTCCCCCTTTGCCATATATCAAAAATGGGTAATAATAGATGTTTGATTGAGTTGTACATGATTTTACTAAGGTTAACAGGTTAGCTAAGTTCAACAGGGTTTGAAAGTTAATGTCAATTGGAACTTAGTTTCAATAAAGTTTTAAGACAAGGTTATTCATTTAAGTTCAGTTGGTCCTTAAGTCCAAGCACAAGACATGTTCAATAGATTGATTTATTAGGTATCAGAGCTATAAAGAGCAAAAACATTCTTTAAGAAGAAAATTGAGTATCCTTTACCAACTGTCTAATCTTTAGTTACTTGCTGATAGTCTACAGGACAATAGCTTTCACTAGGTTAGTCAAGTTAAGTTATTTTGGTCCAGATAGACTTGACTAGAGCTGGAGAGCTTAACTTGATTAATGTTTATTGCATATTTAACGCCCAGACTTATATTGATGCACAGATATAAGCATTCTTGAGTCCAGGCTATTCCCTATGCATCTCACGTCGTTCTATGTTTGTCAATCACAATCAGGGTAAACTTAGGTGCTTTGTGAGATGCTCTGGCTTAATTCTAGGGGAACATGATATCTAGGGGGAAAACCTAGGCTAATTCCAAAATTTTGAAAAAAAATCTAGGAACTTGGGAATTTTGAAAATTATTTTTCCTAGAATAAAAAAAAAATGATAAGTAAGTCCAGAAGTTTGAAGAAACTAGGAATTTGGAAATTTTGAAATTTTCTTAGAATTTGAAAAAAAACAATGAGAGTTATTTATTTATTTATTTTTTTATTTATTTATTTTTTAAATTAAGAACACTACTCTACCCAACACATTCCTATTTGCCTTCTAAGTGCACTGAACTCAAGTTCAGGTAAGGGTTTTGTAAAGATGTCAGCTAGGTTTGATTTGGACTCAACGTGGTTGAGTGCAATTTCACCTTTAGCTACATGGTCCCTTACAAAGTGGTGTTTTACCTCTATGTGTTTAGTCCTAGAGTGGTGAATAGGATTCTTGGTGAGATTGATTGAGCTGATATTATCAATGAAGATTTGTGTATTTTTATAGTCTAGTTGATAGTCTTTTAACGTATGCATCATCCATAGTAGGTTGATAGTCTTTTAACGTATGCATCATCCATAGTAGCTGATACCAATTGTTGGATCGAGATGCGCTAGAGGGGGGGGGGGGTGAATAGCGCTCGCGGCTATTTTGATCGTATCGGAATCGTAAAACTATCAAAGTAAATATACGCAGCGGAAATAACGAATGCAATCACAGAGGGACACAAGAAGTTTTACTTCGTTCGGAGCCTAGGTCGACTCCTACTCGAAGGCCCGCGGTCCTTGATCGCTTTCGGTGGGCAACACTTATAAGTACGAAAAAGAGTACAAGATTTACAATTAGTACAGTAATTAAAAACAAGTATACCGACGACAGAATCGTAATCTCGAAGCTCCTGGTCGTCGTGGACTCGTAACAGCACTTCTGGATCGTTGATTGAGCAGCACGCAGCACAAGGATCGCTTGGAAGTTGTTGTTGTTCAATGCTGCTCGAAGTCCCCTTATAAAGGGCATCCAAGGCGCCTTGAAGGCCTCTGAAGGCGCCTTCAAGGCTCCGAGTCCACCGTGCAGATGAGCGCTGACCAGTTTGCGCTTATCACCTTTGAGGGCGCCTTCAAGGGCCTTCAAGGCGCCTTCCAAGGCGCCTCCAGAGCCAGCTGAGGCGCCTTCAACCCTGTTTCGCGGCCAGGTCAGCTTTTAAGCTCCATGGAGGCGCCTCGGACACTGTTCATCCGAGGAATTAGGTTGCTCCTTTGCACCTGCAAGATACGTTAGTCCCAAACATAATCCTGCAACACAAAGTTAGCACAATACACATGATAAATAAAGTATAGACAGTCTCCGGACTGTCCGAGTCTGACTTCGGGTTTCCGACCGGAAACCCTAGGTCGACCCGACGCCTACTGTTCCATCTACGGGGAACGCGTCCTCACCTACTCCACTCAGGAGATTTACCTGTTGCCAGTCGATCCTCCAGATCGACTGGACTTTTGCTCAGCACCCGACTCTTCCGGACTTTCTGCTGGACATCCGCTTCCTGGCCAATCCAGCCTTTCACCTGGTTCGCGACACCAGGACTTTCCACCTAGGGTTACCACCCCCTAGGACTTTTGCCTGAAGACATCGACCTACCAAGACTTTCCGCATAGGGTTACCACCCCCTATGACCTAGGGTTACCACCCCATAGGGTTTTCCCTTTGCCTAACCGCAGCTAGGACTTTCCTGAAATCCTCAAGTAGACTTGTTAGACTACCAAATATCTTAACTTTGAATTCTTTGCCATTATCAAAACACGAGTTCGATCATCGGATGCTTCCCGCACCAACATATCTGTATCCTTGAACCATTGAAGGTCACAAAAGTATTAGTTTTCCGATTTTCCGTTGAGAAAGTTAAATTCAAGTAATTATGATAAAGTTTAATATGATCAAATGTTATGAGTGATTTTTAATCAATGAAAATAAGGAGAGTAGAAGAATTTCACATAAAGTCTATAAATCAGATTTGTGTTATCATAATAATAAACAAGTGTACTAGCCACACTGGAGATTTTGGATCATTGATATAATTATGACAGACTTATATTATTGAATTTTAGAAAAGTTCTTACACATAATGGGTTAAGATGAAAGAAGGAAAATGGGTAGGTTCAATGTCTCAAGTAAAGAAAAAAAATTAAAATAAAAAAATTTTGTCAACCCCACCCACTTTCCTCACTTCATTTTGGAGTTCACGAAGCCTCCACTCCTCCATGAAGATTTCAGCAGCCAAATTTTTTATTACTCCTATTTTGAAAATTAGGTAGCTACCTCTTCTCTTTTCCCTTGGAGAATTTGGACAGCCACATTCCTTAATTACGGTAGCCGCCATCATCAAGTTGTAGCCCTTCAAAGGTAGAAGATAGAATATCACTACTTCCATCGAGAAGGATTAATCTCCTTACCATCGCTTCTCCTATTCGAAAAGCATTGTTGCTGACCTACCTTACAAATTTGGAAGGTGCAGCTCCTCTATTGAGGGCTCTTTAATTTGGACAACTCCTTGCAAAGGGAAAATTCGGCAACTCATCCCTCATATTCAAGGAACACTCTTCTACCGTCTCGATAAGAAACAACACTTGATCTCTAGTGCGATCAAGTGTTGGAAAAGTGACTCCGATCGTGGACTGGATTAGACAGAGGAAGCACAAGTTTGAGACAAACATTGAAGAGCTATTTCACTAAATTTGAAATAGTTAGAGTCATCTTCAAACAAAGGTTGTTTGAGAGGTATGATTCTTCACGTATGTTTTTGATTCATATGTATATTGATGTATGTGTTAATAGTTTTATTTAGGTTATACTTAAATGATCTAGTATATTTAAATTAGATAATTTTATATGCATAAATAAAATAATTGAATTAGCATTAGATGAATCAATCACTTGATAGTTTATCTTTGTTATGCTTTTAGGATCTTACTTGAATAGTTAGATTGTAATGCATACTTTAATTAAAGATCATGTTTATGTTTGTTTGAAAAATCTATATAAATACTGCTTTGATTTTATTGTTAAATCATAAAATAAATTTTAAATATTCCTCTACACAAAGTGGTGTAGAAACATGATATATGAATTTTGAATTCGATTCAACACAACCCTGCTATAGTAGCCAAGTTCAATAGTGATGGTGCTAGATCCTTCTATGCAAATACCTGAATTATTAGTCAGGTTATCTAAATCATGTTATTTCACATAGAGTTTGAAGCCATTAACATAATTACTAGAGTAGAGTCTTATGTTGGCCCATGGGTTAGCATAGTTGGTACTTACATGTGGAGTTAATGCAATTGATTATGAGGTCAATTCTTAGCATGTGCAAAATGCATGGGGGTCACTTGACCCCTCCATGCAGGGCCACTATGCTAGGTGAAGCTCCTCATAATTTACCTCTCATCTGATAGTACGAACTAATTCTATAGGGGCCCCGAGGTGAGGGTTATCAACTTTGATTGTAATAGAGTAGAGTCTTATGTTATGAAGAGATCTTGTTGCGAGATCCTATATCATTTAATCTTGCACATTCGACCTTGGCTCATTCACCTAAAAAATTAGTTATAATATAAACTAACGATAATATAATAGAAACAATGAAAAAAAAATTCAATCTTTAACTTATGTGGCTTGCAAACCATGATGTAAATTCCATCTCCAACTTTTTGTCCACCTCACTTGCCTGTATTAATGGATTTTATAGTTGTAGTTTCTGTTCATACAAGCTACAAAAGAAGAAAATTTTGAGATGTGGCAATACATCAAACAGATATAAGAGGATAACTTTTCTAATGTAGAATTTAACTCACTTTATGTAAGGTTTAACCTCATCATAGTAAGGTTTAACCTCATCATAGTTAAGGGATATGTATGTCCTTATAGATTATATTCTTTTTGATCTAACTCTCTAGAACCAAATGCACCAATCAACCTAATAGGGAAATTGAAAATTAAAATAATATCTAGGTCTATTGGTCAAACATCATCAAAATTTTGAGGACACTCGCGACTTCTATTTTTCACACTCAACAAAATAATATGTGCAGAAAGAAGATGCATCTTCAACTAAATAAACATTATATATTGACTTCTCAACTTCGCTTTGTTATAAACATTATTCTTTAGCCTCATCAAAAAATGTTCAAATAGGTACATCCATTTGTACAACACAGGACCAATTAGTCGTACCTCTTCAGCTAAATGAATTGATAGATGCTCTATTAAATCAAAAAGTTGGGTGGGAATTGACACTCAAGTTTATAGAGTATAAGAGAAATGTCTATCTCTAAGTGAAGCATCTTGGTTGTCATAATAATCCTTGATGTCAAATCCTCGAAGAACATGTTCAATTCTATGAATGTATGCCAAACATTATTGGGAAGTAGATAACGAAAGGCTATTTAAATAAGTCTTTGCATGAACATGATATAATCATGACTCTTCATTTCAAATATTTTCAACTTGCTCATATGCACACATTGAGCCATATTCTGAAAGGTTAATTTAGAAAACTTTTATTAATGTTTTGGCATGAGAAGAAGGATAAATATGATGGTGGGCTAATGAGTTAGCTTTAAACTTAAATATGTTATCAAATATCAAAAAGAAAGAGATTGTTAGTATAATTAAACTTTGATCAAGGTTGACTAAGCTCGATTGATAAAGTTCAATCTAACTCATATTGTGTTTCAATGTTTGAGCAATATGGTAGTTGGTTGATTGAGATATCAATTGAGTTAAGGTTAACTAAATACTTGATGCTGGGAAAGTCCAACTAGGAGTTAGCATGAGTAAAGTACAAATAAATCATAGTTGATTAGATACTTGGTAATCAGAAGTCAAATAGGAAGTTGTCATGAGATGAGAAGTCCAAGTGGGTCATAGTTGACCAGACACTGACATGTGATGAAAAGGACAAGTGGGCTATGATTGAATAGACACTTAGCATATGAAGGCAAGTTTAAGTGGATCATGAAAGACCAAACACTTGATATGAGAAATGAAGTTCAAGTGGATCATAGAGGACTGAACATTTGACATGAGATAAATGTGTTGGACCATAGGGCCGGCTAGGAGGGGGTTGTTGGATATCCTGCTAACATAAAAAGAAAACAAACCCTTCCTCGAACTCTTTAAGCTAACACTTGCATATATAAAGTAAGTTGATAAATTAAAAGCATAAAGAAAAAGCGAGGCACAAAAGGTTTACTTGGTTACAACTGATGTGGTTGTTAATCCAAGGAAGATTAAGCTCACTAAAAACTCCTTCAGGCGGAGAAGCCTCGTACAGCAATGTAGTGCAGAAAACAGAAGCTTAATTCTAAATTAAAGCGCACAAGCGTTGGAATTACAAGTAATGAGTTCATTATTAAGCTTCTGGACCAAGGCTATATTTATAGCCTTGGTCGGGGCACCTGGAAGGGTTCCGGGCACCCTGGGGGGGATAAAACTTATCCCACAACGTTCAGATCGAGTCAAAACTTGATCTGGTCAATTTTACTGCTCAGGGCGCCCCGGAGGGTTCCGGGCGCCTCGGAGGGCTCCGGGCGCCCCGGAGCCCAAAGTCAACAGTTGTTGACTTTTTCGTCCGGGACTTCTTCTCTGGTTCAGTCCCACCTTGATCCGGTTCTTCTCCTCCGGATCCGCTCGCTTAGGTGATCTCTGCCATCCGGAAAAGGGCTCACCCGAACCCAACTTCCGGTCATCTCGAGCAGCCTTCCGCTCCAGCTTCTCGTCCCTCGGAATCGCTGCGTGTTTCCTTCTCGTCCACCAGCGTACTCATCCACAGTCTTCGTCCCTCGGTCGCACCGCGTGCCGACCTTCTTGCTAGCTGCGTCTCTTGCTCCCCGAGCAATCTTCCGCTCCGGCTTTCGTCCCTCAGAACCACTGCACGCTTCCTTCTCGTCCACCGGGGTACTCTTCCGCAGCGCCTCGTCCCTCGGACGCACCGCGTGCCATCCTTCTCGCTAGCTGCGTCTTCCGCTCGAGTACCTGTGCTCCTAAGCTCCTGCACACTTAGACACAAGGTTAAAACAACGCAGGACCTAACTTAACTTGTTGATCACACCAAAACAACCTTGGGGTTCCAACAAAATGAAGTCCAATTGGATCATAGAGGATCAAACACTTGACATGTGGATGAAAGCCCTAACAAGTCAGGGAGGACTGAAGTTAGGCAAGTATGAAAAGTCCTAACATGTTATGAAGGAACAGATGTTAGGTGAGTGTGAAAGTGTAAAACAAGTCAAGAAATACTGGATGTTTGGCATAAGAGTCTTCCTAATAGATTAAGGTTGATTGGATATTGGGCAAAAGAAATCCTAATAGACTGAAGTTAATTAGATATTGAGCCAGATGAGAATTCATCCTTAAAAAGTGTAACACCCCACCCTCCTCACTACTAGTCTGTGAGGGTGGAGCGCTACTGGACTCCTAACTATACTTATTTAGAGTTGTTCACATGTAATTATCAATACATAAAACTCTCTAGACATGCAATTAGTGACAGCGGAAACATGAATAGCTTATCTCTACATTCTACTCCAGCATATATAGCAACTAAAACATATCAATCTGTGTATACATGCTAAAAACATATCTAATAATCAGAACATGCATGCAATAATACTACAACTCAAACAATGAAACTATTATACATGGTAATTAAAAGAAAGAATTCTAAATACATAAAGTCACTCTGATAATAAAATCATCAACATGAATAAACAATTTCAATAGTCTAAATACGAAGCAATCTTAATAAATTTCTAAATTGAGTCCCAAGGCTTCTATAGTGCAGGCATCACACATCCATCCGCACCTCCTTATCGCCTTCCTTTACTATAGCTTTTCCTTTCCTTTATCTGCAGTAGAGAGGAAAATGCAACTATAAGCAAAATTGCTTAGTAAGCGCTATCTATCTCACAAAACTCGAATGTGCATGTAAGCTGAAAGAAATCTAGAAACTAAATGCTCAAAAGAAATACTACTCATGCTCATCTAATAGCAAAAGAAACATAGCATACTGAAATGCTAAACATGTAAGCAAATCTAAACAACATGCTAGCATAAAAGAAACTAAACTTGCTGAATTTTAAACTTCTGTGAAGCTTATTTCACTTGTTTAAAATTTATACTCTTATACTTTAATACTTTAAAATAATAATCTTTTCTTGGGCCCAGGCCTAGTACCATTGCGCGCTCCCTAATAGAAACTGAGGTAGCGAGCCACCAGTCCTACAAAGGTAAAGACCTTGGTCTTACTAAGGCCGAGACCTCGGAAACGGATACCTGGATTTGTTTAACGACAATCTCGGATGTCGGGTACTAGCCTTCTCAAATAAAATACTTGTTCTTATTAATACTTCTAGTAAAAGAATAACTCATACTAAACTGAATTTGATTGCTTTAACAAACTAAAGTTGAATACTTAAACAACCAAAATTGAATGCTTTAACAGATCTACACCGCAGTGCTGAAATTAATCTAAACTACAGTGCTTAAACAACTTTAAAAACTGAAATGCTTGAATAAAATCTTAGAATGCAACCTTCAAGCTTAACCTATAACAATTGCTACTGTAAGGAAATTGCTACTGTAAGAAACCAAAAAAAGGAATTGCTACTGTAACAATTGCTACTGTAAGGAAATTTCTACTGTAAGCTTAACCTTCAGTCCACTGCAAGGAACCAAAAAGCAATTTCTACTGTAAACAATTGCTACTATAAATCCAAACCATAATTTCTCTTCACGCTATGTGCCACGGCAACAGAAGAAAAACAGAAAATTTGCTAGCTTCCATACAACCCGAACATGCTCATCAAGTCACATACCACAAATCCAATTCAACCAACTAAAATACTAAATTCAAGCCTGAAGAAACAAAAAAACTCAGGCTAACAACGAATCTGCTTCTTTCCTTTGAGATTCACGGCAACAACAATTAAAATAAAAAATCTTGGCAACATGCTTCGAATTCAAGAAGAGCAAAGGTCCAGAACTACTCCTACTACAGGTGAGAAACACTTACCGGAATCCCTTGACTTACAATCGGATAAGAAAGCCTCTAGGGTTCGCTGAGAGCTTGAATTTCCGACTCCTCTTCGTGCCCACAAGCTCTCCTCAATGAGCGGATCGTAATGGTGGTGAAATCGCTCGGAAACCTCCCTAGGTCGGTCGCCAGAGAGAAGCCCTAACTCCCTTTTGTTTTCCGCCCAAGCCCCCCCGCTGTCGCACTCCGAAGAGGAGGAATTAGGTTTCGGTCCCGGGCAACAGAACAACGCTTATCCCTCTTATAACTTCGAATTTCTGTTATCTACTTCCATATAAATAAATTTTGCTATCTCTTTTAATCAGCACGACCCTGCTGGGTTCTTGGTCATCACGCTTCGCTTAAGACTCGAGTTGGGTCGGAGGTCACGGGTTCGAACCTCGGCCGAACCTCTTTATTTTTTTTTGAAACTTCTTTCTTTTGTAAAAATACCAAACGAACTCCAAAAATTACATAAAAATACTCTAAAAGTCCCTAAAAATCTCTAGAATATTTCTAAAGCATTTATAAATATTTTTAACCACTATTAGAACTCGTAATGAGGAAATTTGAGTTGTTACAAAAAGATAGAAACAAAGGTATCAATTAATTGGTGAACCCTAAACCCTTAACTCAGGGGTTAGGGGGTAAAAGGAGTCTGCTACATGATCAGTCGATTGAGAGGTTTGATCAATCAATTGCTAGACACATCAATAGACTGCTAGGATTTAGCAAGCAATTGATGGCATTATAGTAGTGAATAGTGTAGGTCCCCGGTCAGCGGGCAAGAGAGGGGAGGGGATGAATTGCCTGAAATTGAAAACATACCCTTTCTCGATCTTTTGACTGAGTTAGGCAAACACTTGTTTATAAACTAAAAGTAAATGCATAAAATAAATACAGAGACAAGAAATATTTACTTAGTTTGTAATTAAAGGATTTCTAATCCAAGACAAATATGGCTCACTAAAATCTCCTTCTTCCAAAGGCAGAGTAGCCTCTTACAACATTGAAAGTATAAAAAAGTAAAGAGCAGAACTAGAAGTTGAAGCACAGAATTCGTTTACAATTGTTGTTCTGAACTATTGAGACCAAGACTCTATTTATAGTCTGCTGGTTGAATTTGACTATTTGCTGATGTGGCAGCTCCGGGTGCCTGGAAAGTGTCTGGGCGCTTGAGTGTGGATAAAACTTTATCCATGTCATAACAGCTTGGCAAAGATAGAATTTATTTGGTCCGGGTATCCAGACCAGGTCCGGACGCCTGGATGCCTGTGCTCACGCAGGCTCCTGTGGAGGCGCCCTGAGCTGCCTAGGGCGGTTCGAGCGCTCGGACGGTTATAGCTATTAAGCAGATATATCCAAAGTAGTGATAAAATTTTCATGAAAAAATAAAATCAATTTAAATAGAAATAAATTATTTTCTACAGAAAGATGTATTTTTTAAAAAATTATTTAAAAATAGTTTCTAAGCTTGAAAAATCTTGAAAAAAATTCTAAGAATGTAATAGAGTAAGTATTTTTTGAATAAAATAAATTTTTAAAAATTAAATCTTTGAGAATTTTTAATATTTAAAATTAGTATTTGAATAAATAATTCATAGAAAATTTAATAAAAGTAAAAAAAATTTAAAATATTTCTTACGGATAAGTAATGAGATCATCTTTCTTGAAAAATTTAAGATCTAATTAATTTTGACCAGAAATTATATGGAAAAATTTATTTGAAAACATTAGACAATTTTAAAAAATATTAAATTAAATTAAAATTAGAAATATGAGTCAAGTATTTAATTTAAGCATGATTTTGAAACCCAATATAGATTTCTTCCTACTAGATTAATCAAGTACTTTCTAGAATATACTTTTTTGTTACTCTCCTAATTTGAGACTTGTAAAATCTATAATACCAATTTAATCATTTTTTAAAGTTTTCTACTTATTCTTTCAATTTAGCATTTTTAATTTTTAATTTATCAAAATTTTATATTAAACATGATTTTGCTAAGATTATTTTTATTTCTAAATTCTCCTTTTTCAATTTTTCAATTTTTCATTTTTTCATTTTTTCATTTTTGGTTTTTAATTTACATATTGATTTAGACATCAATTTAATACCAAAATACAATTGATCAGGCGGTAAGAGACATACCTCACTTACCACGTCAAATCTGAAGCTAGATTCTCCCCCTGCATCGCTGTATTCATTTGATGTCGCTCCCCTTTAATCGATGCTAGCTTCTGAGTTGCTTTGTTCTTCATGACTGTGCTAATCCAACATATGCTTCTATTTCAGACTCGGATGATGAACTCTCATCCTAAGCCACCTTGAGATTTTTGTACTTATTTCACTTTGGCCCTTTTTCTTTCTCCTTATGATCGGGATAGTCTTCCTTTATATGTCCTTTTTTTTGGCAATGATAGCATCGAACCTTACTCTTATTTCTTAGATTTTTTCTGGTCTATATTTATTTAAACTTGTTAGATTTAAAAAACTTTTTAAATTTCCTTACCATATAAGCTTCTTGGTCTGCATCAATATCTGAGTCTGACTTGGGTTCGTCCTTCTTGTTGGCTCTTAGTGCCAGTTTGTGGATTGACTCTTGACTTGTCCATATACATCTGGATTCATGTAATTCTAAAGTTGAAAATACTTCTTCTAAGGTATTTACCTCCAAGTCCTTCGAGATGTAGTAGGTGTCTATGATCGAAGTCCATTTTGAGGTTCTGGGAAAGGTGTTGAGCACGTGGCATACCGAGTCCCGGTTGGATACCTTTTCGCTAAAGTTGACCAATCTAGTGATCAACTCCTTGATCTTTGCGTGTA
This sequence comes from Zingiber officinale, assembly GCF_018446385.1. Lineage (NCBI taxonomy): Eukaryota > Viridiplantae > Streptophyta > Magnoliopsida > Zingiberales > Zingiberaceae > Zingiber > Zingiber officinale. The sequence goes on along the minus strand of NC_056002.1, from coordinate 44,888,856 downwards.
GTTGGGCTACCTTCTTACCTTTTTATAGAAGGACATTTGTTAATTGATTTCGAAGAAGGTCTCGTCGTACGAGCTTTGCTTTGGATGTTCCTTCATGGAGCTCCTAGAATTTTTTTCCTGAGTTCTTTGGTTGAGGAGTAGCTTCCGATGCCGTTGACTTCTTGAGGCGGCAATACACTCAGCAAGTGGTATTCCGCTCTACTATTTACTATGAAATTACTTTGTTCTTTCTTTATCCATTGACTTTCTTCTTTCTCTTCTCCTTGATGATCCTTAGGAACTACAAAAACCATATTTTATGATTAAAAGAATTTCAATATCAGTTCATAGGAATACCTCCATTCAGTGTTTTTAGTGCACAAACTCCCCTTCGAACTTTGGCGGGTAGAGGCTTGGTCCGACTATTGATTTCTTTGCTTTGGTCAGCGGTTAGTCCTTCACAAATGTCCTTGCTTTGATACCAATTATAGGTCCCCGATCGACCGATTAGAGGGGGTGAATTACCTGAAATTGAAAACAAACTCTTTCTCGATCTTTGGGCTAAGTTAGGCAAACACTTGTTTATAAAATGAAAGTAAATTTATAAAATAAAGACAGAGGAAAGAAATATTTACTTGGTTTGTAATCAGAGGATTGCTAATCTAAGGCAAATGTGACTCACTAAAATCTTCTTCTTCCAAAGGTAAAGTAGCCTTTTACAACGCTGAAAGTGTAGCAAAGTAAAGAACATAACTAGAAGTTGAAGCACATAATTTGTTTATAAGTGTTGTTCTTAACTACTGAGACCAGTGCTCTATTTATAGCCTGTTGGTCGAATATGACCATTTGCTGATGTGGAAGCTCCGGGCGCCTGGAAGGGTTCCGGTGCCTGGGTGTGGATAAAATTTTATCCATGTCGCAACGACTTAACAAAGATAAAATTTATCTAGTTTGGGCGCCCAGACCAGGTTCAGGTGCTTTGACGCCTGTGCTCATGCAGGCTCTTGCAAAGGCACCTTGGGTTACCCAGGGCAGTTCGGGCGCTCGGACTAGGTGCTTTGACAGTCCAGGTGCCTTGACAGTCCGAGCGCCTAAACTTGGTCTAGACCCCTGAATAGTCAACAGCCTGTTGACTATCCGTTTCTCCTTAATTTTGGCTCCATTCGCTTGGATGATTTCGGCCATCCAAAATCACCCAAATCCATTTTCTGGCCTTCTCCTCGAGCAAGCTTCCACTTTAGCTTCTCGTCCCTTAGAAACACTGCACGCTTCTTTCTCGTCCGCTAGTGTACTCGTTTGCAGCATCTCGTCCCTCAGACACACTGAGTCCGTCGATTCTTTCCTACATTGTCCTTCTCGCTAACTACTTCTTAAGCTCGACTTCTTGTGCTCCTAAGTTCCTGCACACTTAGACATAAGACATCAAATAAACACAGGACCTAACTTGATTTGGTTGATCATACCAAAACCACAATAGGGTATTTATAGAGAGTTAAGAACTTGACTATTAGTGAGTAATCAATGGCTAAGGGATGTCAGTATTCATGCATATAGAAGGTTTAAAACTTGATTGCATAACTCAACTAATGGGGTTAGCAGTCGATTGATGGAGCTAGCAGTTGATTGATGGAGCTAGCAATCGACTGATGCTGAAGTGGAAGGAGCTGTTAAGTTGAGAACAACAGTAAAAAACATACAAGTGAAATTGACTGGTGAAGGCTAGCAATCAACTGCTAGGTGGAAACTAGCCTGATAGAAACTCTATAAAAAAGTGTTTTGAGGAAGTTTGAAGTTGCCGATTCTTGAGAGTTTAAGGACAAAGTATTGCTGCATTTCTATACCAATAAAAGATATTTTAAAGGAACAAGAAAATGACCAATGTGAGACTTTTATAAAGTTGTTTACTTTCATTATATCTGCTTTCATATATTGTATTCTTGTTGTATTATTTGTTAGAATAGGATTGTAAGAGATTTATCCACTTCTGGAAGGTATCCGAAAAGGAGAAGATTAGTGGTGGTAGTTTGTTAGTGTAGGACCGATGGCACGTGAGGGGAGGGGGAAGGGAGTGAATCACGTGTATTTAAAAACTTTTATTTTTCAAACTTTTAAAACAAGTATCGAATATCGAATATAAAATATAAGGAAAATGTAACACCCTACACTTTTCTTTTGTAAGTATATTAAGTATGCATAAGAATAAAAAATTGTTACCAACACATAGATGTCAAAATGGATGCATTCATGTGTTAGAGTCAGTTTGACTGCAGTGATCGAGCATAGTATAGTAGTAGCACAACAGTATCACGAAGATGGAGTAGCCAGATGGTCAAGAATGAGGGAAGAAAAGTGTTGCGATTGATTTGTTGATGCTACTGGTCGAAGCTTCTTTTATAGGCCTTTCTAAGCGCCCAGACCACCCTCGGGCACCTCCACTAGAGTTTATTTGATCCTGCTTCAATGCTAAGTTATCCAACTCTAGGCATCTGGACCATCCCTTGGCTCCTGAACTGCTAACAGCCACCTTGATGAAGCTCTATCCATCTTGCCTGTATCTAATCCTGGGCGCTTAGACCAGCCCTGGGTGGCTAGACTCTGACATGTGCTAACTGATCGGAGCGTGCCAACTCAACTTCATGTGTGGCTGGGTTCAGTCCAATCCAGGCACCTCGACCTACTAAGGGCACCCTGACAGCCGGGAGCTTGGAAGTCCTTTTTTTTAGCAAACTTACAACTTCGATTTCCTATACCACAGAGTTAGCATAACAAGTATAATATAAATTAAAATTATTAATTAGATCCTATTTTATCAAGACTAAGATTTAGTCTTGGTCTCAACTTAGACTTCCAAAATGGATCTAAATTGGATCATCGCTTACAGTCCCATTGGAGCTCGTCCTCACTTGATCTCTCTCTTTCAATGCTTACCTCACTTACCAATTGCAAGTTTTACTCAACTTTTGACCCACCAGGTCTTTCTACTAGATGCCCCATCTAGATTTTACCCAGTTTTTAAGTCTTGCAGACCCAACTGGACTTCCTGCCAGATATCAACCTATTTGGATTTCCTACTAGTTATCAAGCCCTCCAAACCTAACTTTAGCCGAGTGTCAAGTCTCATTAATTCTTTTAATCCTGCACACTTGGTGAATAGCTTAGAACACACAACATCTAAATTTAAAATATTTATCATCTATCAAAACATGAGTTTGATTATTAGTGCAAACTACACCAACAGTTAGGACTAGACCTTGGATGTAGCAATCTTGGAAGGTTGTGAACCTTGTAAATTGATTGCGTTTTGCTTGTGTTGTTGATTGTATTTCAAGTTTTCTATTGCGTAATGTCTGTTTACTTTCTTTATCCAATGTGAAGCAAGTCTTTGGAAATTTATTGGTTTTTTTTTTCATTTTGATGCAACTTATTTCTATAAATCAATTCTTTCAATTCCTTACATTTCTTTGATGTGTCTTTGTTTTTCTTAAACATTCATCACAAATATTGAAAATATTATCAATTTTTTTCTCAATATATATTACATCTAAATTACGTATAATGAGTAGTCACTTTCAATATTACAACTCCTATAATATGCTCTGTTTGTTCCAACTACATCTGCATATTCTAACAATCTATTTATTTAATTCAATAGAACCAATTTTAGTTATTGGTACAAGCCAATAACAATCTAATTTTCTCAATGATTTTTTTCTCTTAATTTCATTTTGGGTGGAAGTTTTATGATTACTTGATTTTTTATGAAATCTTTCTTATATAACTTGAAATGGTGCTCATAAGGCAAAAATTTATGACGATTGTCAAATCAAGATATCTTTCCACTGTAAAATAATGTAAATGCATTAAACTCATTCATACAATATAGGCATGCTAACTTACTATCCATTCTCCATCTTGACAACATTGAGTATGTTAGAAAATCACTAATTATCCATAATAAGGTAACATGCAACTTAAAATTAGTTTTACTTGCTATATCATAAACCTTCCCTATAATCTATAACTCCCTAAGCTCAACAATCAAAGGTTGTAAAAAAACATCTATCTTATTTTTTAGATTCTTTTGGCTTGAAACAAACACAATAAAAAATATTTATTCATCTTTCATACACATCTAAGTGGGTAAGTTATAATATGTTCATATAACTGGCCAAATTCAATATTGCCATTCTTATTGAGCAAATGACTAAAATTTATCTACCGAAAGTCCCAACCTTACATTATATGGTTCCATTACAAAAGAAAGAAATTTTACATCTAAATATTTTCATGCTAGGGAGTTAAAAGGATGATACATTATATCTTTTTTGTGTACATGCTCATATGGCTTACTGTTGTGGCATATGCATATAAGCGCTGAAGTTAGGGGTTGATGGAAAGTAATACATAAATTTATATGAGATATTTTTCTTCTTCCCTAGTACATGACTACCTTATTTTGGATAATCCAAGTATCCATCTCTTAATACACGACTAGCTTGCCTATATTGAGAGTGGTTGCACATCTTGCATTCAATAAGTTCATTATCATCCTTCCAAAAGATCATGCATTTATTGATTCAACAATCAATGTTTCCTACATGCAAAACCTAAACACCTAACTAATTTCTTTATACTATCGAAATTGTCAATCATTATATTATCAGTATGGAGCGATTCTGACACCAACAGAAACATGTTATCATAACACCGTTCAGAGAAATGGTGTTATGTCTTGATGTCAAATAGCCTCACAACAACTGATAGTTGGAATAACCAAAAGAAATATCTTTCCAAACTTCTCTTTCACTAGCCTTTAACATGTCATATAATTTTTAGATGGCTACTGTTGGTATATCATCCAAGTTCGAATGATTAAGAGCACTTATCATGTTGTGAATCATCTATTGCATTGCGTTGTCATTAGGTGGTTCCTCTCGAGCAACGAGGGTAGACAATGAACTAATAGAATGTTCGTGATTGTACTAGTTGTAATAATTTGGAACAAAATCATATTTGTTTAGATGTACTTTCACGGTATCCTCATTAAAAAAAATTGTATGTTTACATTTGCAATGAAAACACGAACAATAAAACTTGTCATCATTTATACAATTGGAATGACGCTTAGCAACGTTCACAAAATCTTTAACCTCATTCAAATGAGAATTCAGCAATTATAAATCCATTCTCTAACCTAGCATATATCCCATCTTTATTCATATTCATGGTAACTTAAAGAGGAATAGAGATGCAAAATTATTGAAAGTCTAAAATCTATTTACACATATAATATATAAATATCACTATAAATGTAAACATGTCTATAGTTGAAATAAAAGCACAACACATCATTAAAACTTAAATGATATTTGAGATAAATGATTTATTTTCATAATGATTTATTTTTAGACCTAAGTTACAATCTAAACATTTGAGCTTATGGTGAACTTTATGTCTACATAGTAACGTAGATAAAGGATTCTCTTTTTTTAGGTATACTCTTTTTTAAAAAAGCTCCAGAGGAAACTAAGAACAGGAAGAACTACATTATAATGATACTAATTATCTAATAAATTAGTTTCTCTTTAGGTGATAACGATATAACAATTTAGGCTGGGGATTAGTGATCCAAATATAAATGGATCTTTAGTTGCTCAACGGAAGATTTTAATTCAAATATATTAAAGTTCTAACTTGCATAAGTTTTATAGAACAATACAAATGATCAAACAAGAAAGTTCACACAACAATAATACTTAGAGATAAACTATTAAACTTAATTAACCTGAAAAAGTATACATATTAAAAAAAATCGAATTATGTAGATTAAGAAAAACTAAACCAACAAGAAGTCACATATACAACTATAAAAAAAACAATTTATTACCAAAGAAGATGTTGTGCGATGCAACTATGCTCCTATATGATCTAAAAGTCATGATTGTCAAGAAGCTTGCTACTTGTAATAAGAGAAAGGAATGAGTTATGAGCACACTTAACCAACTCATGATATCTCCTCATGTTAGCACAAGTAGTTGCCTTGTGCGCCACCGATGGCCAGTTGCCACAATTGGCCACCTAGCGTGGCCAAAGGCACCTTGAGCCCCTACGTAGGGTAGGGGTGTCCGTGCTAGGGAAATGAGAGCCGTTGGCCAGAGGCACTTGGAGGGGGCCATGTGTTGGGATCTGCCTGATGCGGATGCGTGCTAGAACATGTTTCATAAACATGTGTAGTGAAAAATAAAATAATAATAATTTTTAATTATTACATCACACACGCTACACGTATACAAGAATACAACATGCCAAAAATGATCGTATAATTAAAATTTTATGAAAAATAAATTTACATTAGGTATACCTTACAGATGACCTGTAACGAGAAGGGCATCAACCGTAGTGACGTTGTTGAACCTCGCCTCTATTCGTATCCACACCGAGCTCCTCAAGATAACTCCTTGAGTATAAGTTTCTCATTCAAAAGTTAATAGCCCCAAAAGAAGAAGAGAGATCAAGAGAAAGAAGAAGAGAAGCACACAAGGGAGAGTTTTTCTCCCTTGTGGTGGTCACAACAACAAGAGAGAGCACCATCTTGTTGGCGGCGGGAGAGAGAAGAGAGGGAGAGGAGGATTGAGTTTTCAAAAGTCAATCAACCAAATAATGAAATTTGTATCTAATTCTCTTCCAATTACATCTATATATAATCCTCTTTAATGAGTTGGATTAGAAAGTCCAAATTTAACTCATTATCCCTTAATAAAAAATTAACACATTAACCCCTTGGTTTGGTTCAGAACTAACTAAGTTGGTTCATGACTAATTCATGATTAAACCAAATATGGTTCAACTCTACCTTAAGAGATATAGCCCATTCGCGCTTCCATTATGATAAATATTTCCATATTTGTCTTATGTATGGTCCAACCAAACATTTATCTTTGGATCTAAGAATCCTATTCTTTAACTTATTTTACATCTTTTAGATACTCATTAGTGCATGTGGCTAAATAGGTTCCCAGTTTATCTTAGTCGTCTATAATTAACTACTTAATTATAGAACGATCATGAGTGACACCTAGTAGTAAATGACGATTCCCAATTAGCTAAAAAATTATAATTGATCTTAGAACTAATTCTAAACCCTTCAGTAGCTACAGTGAGTCTTGTCTTGTTCCTTTCACTCGTCTTATACCCACCTGGTTCAAGACATGATCTATGTGTCTATTCCCACTAGCTGACTACGTCACACCTAGCCCAAGTAATACTTCCTCATTCTATGGTTTCAAATTACTCGTACATGTGTACAAGAGTCTCATACTCATGTGATGCTTTGGCCAAAGACTTTGAGTAATAATCCTATTGAGTGGCCATAGGGTATACATCTCCTCGCAAGGAGCAGTGAATCCTCTATGGGCTATCCAAGTATCTTTGGATATTTTGACTTATACCCAATCATCCCGGGTCCACACTGTAGGATCGTAAAGCGCTAGAGGGGGGTGAATAGTACTTGTGATTTTTTCACATTTTATGGAAAACACAGAGTAATAATGCAATAGAAAAGAATAAAGAAAAACAATCGCTAACAAGTTTCTTTTACTTGGTTTGGAGCCTGTGACAACTCCTACTCCAAGGCCCACATTAGTTGAGTGTTTACTTTGGGCAATTGACTATGAATCCAGAAATTATAAGTACAATTGTATAAGTGTAATAATTGAATGATAATGACAACTACGAATAAAGAATTTCAGGCTTCTGATTGTCGGAGTTGCGTTATAGCTTCGTTGAATCATCTTTTGAGTGGTGCGCAGTAGAAAGATTGTGAAGATCAAGTGATATTAAGGCTCTACTCGAACCTGCCTCCATTCTAGCCTCCATTCCAGCCTCCATGGAAGGCGCCTCCAGCTTAAATTCCATCCCCGCAGATTCGGTCATCGATAAAATCCACTTTCTGTGAATTCTATCCATCTAAAGGTGCCTTTAAGCTCCATGGAAGGTGCCTTGAACACTGTTCACCGGAGGTGCCTTCAATCTCCATGGAAGGCGCCTTGAACATTGTTCACCCGAGGCTCTTTTGTGCTTTCCACTTCCTGCAAGGCATATTAGTCCAAATACAAAATATACCCTATAAAATAGAATTAGGACAATAAAATATGAAATTATTTTGATAGTCTCCGAACTGTCCGGTTCTGACTTCGAGTTTCGCTGAAACTCTAGGTCGAACCGACGCCTATTGTTTCCTCTTTGGAGAACACATTCTCACCTACTTGTCTTAGGAGAGTTTACCTTTTTGCTAGATCAGTCCTCCAGACCGACTGGACTTTTGCTCAACATCCGAGTCTTCAAGGCTTTTCCACTAGACGCTTGATTCCCGATTCGTCCAGTCTTTCACCTAGTTCATGACCACCAGGATTTTCACCTAGAGTCTCTGACTCTAGGGTTCCACCCAAAGTGCTCGACCCGCCAAGACTTTCCACTTAAGGTTACCACCCCCTAAGATTTTTCACCTGCCTAGAATTACTAGGACTTTTGCCTAAGTACACTTAGGATTTTCATGCACACTTGGTTCAACACTTGTTAGATCATAAGATAACCTAACTTTGAACCCTTTGTCATTATCAAAACACAGGTTCGATCGTCTGATGCTACTCGCATCAACAATCTCTCTCTTTTTAATAATGATGACACAATTCAGAGTTAAGTAAAATATATAGCAATAAGTATAAAAGAAAATGCAAAATCTAGAACAAGTTAATTTATTTATTAGCTCCTCCTTAGATTTCTCCTTAATTTGCTCTTAGCTCCCCCTTAATTTTCCCTTTTTCTTAACTATAGCTTCTCTCCCCCTTTGACATATATCAAAAAAATACTTTCGAGAGAGTTGAAAATACTTTTAGATTTTGAAAGTTTTGAAAAACACTTAGTCTATATTAAGCTTTATAACACTTAGCTTAAAAAGATTTTGATAAAAGTTTAGTTAAGTACTTAGCTTTAGAAAGATGGAGAAGCTTAGTTTGAACTTTTCAAAGAAGAGAGAAACAATTTTGAAATAAAAACTTTAATTATTCAAAAAGGAGTTTAACTTTGAAAATTTAAAAAAACTTTAACTTTTTAAATAAAAGAGAAACAATTTTGAAATTAAAAAAACTTTAACTTTTCAAAGAAAAGAGTTTAACTTTAAAAAACTTTAACTTTTCAAAGATTTTTTTTTTTACTTTTAAAAGAAATTTAAATTTTCACTCCCCATGATTAATGCCAAAAAAAAAAAAATTAGTATCCTAAAGTCCAAGCATGAGTGTTTTAAAAAAACTTCAACATAAATATATTCCTTTCCTAACAATATGTCTAATCTTTAGCTATTATCTGTTTTATTATGAGGTAGTAACTTTCACTTGGTTAGTCAAATTAAGTAGGTGTTCCAGTTAGTTTGACTATTGAAGGCGCCTTCAACCTCATAGAAGGTGCCTTCAGCTTGAATTCCATCTTCGCAGATTCGGTCGTTGATAAAATCCACTTTCTGCAAATTCTATATGTCCGAAGGCACCTTCAAGTTCCATGGAAAGCACCTTGAACACTGTTCATCGGAGGCGCCTTCAATCTGTTGGTCCCTTGGTGGCTAGCAAGAGGGGAGCGATGAATTACCCTGCAAAAACAAACTCAACCCTTTCTTGACTTATAGCTTAATAAAGAACACTTGTAATAAAAAACTAAGAGACTAATTACTGAGATAGAAACACAAGGAGTCTTACTTGGTTTGCAATTAGAAAATTGCTAATCTAAGGAAAATGAAGCGTACTTTTATGAAAATTTCCTTCGGGCGGAGTAGCCTCTTATAACGTTAATAACTCACAAATGAAAGTAGAACAGAAAGAGATGAATTACAAGTTGTTGTATGAACTACTGAAAACAGAGCTATATTTATAGCACTGTTCCGGGCGCTTGGAAGGGTTCCGGGTGCCTGGAGTGGGATAGAATTCTATCCCAGATGCGTCGATCAACGGACACATCGAATCTGATAAGAGTTGCATTCCAAGTGCCCGGACCCATAAAAGTCAACACGGTTGACTTTTTTGATCCGGGCCCTCTGCTCCGATTTTGCTCGCCTCGGTCTGGGTCTTCCACTCCGATTTCACTTGCTTGGGTGATCTCGGCCATCCGGAATAGGGCTCACCCGAACCTAATTTTCGGCCTTCTCCTCGAGCAGCCTTCCTCCTCGGCTTATCGTCCCTCGAACGTCGCGTACGTTCTTTTCGTCCACCGTTGTACTCTTCCGCGGCACCTCGCCCGTCGGCTCTCTCCCGTGCCATCCTTCATGCTAGTCGCGTCTTCCGCTCGACTTCCTATGCTCCTAAGTTCCTGCACACTTAGACATAGGGGTTAAACCAAACATGACTTAACTTAACTTGTTTGATCACATCAAAACAACCTTGGGGTTCCAACAATCTCCTCCTTTTTGATGTGAGCAACCCAAGTTAAGCTAGGGTAAACAAATAAAGTTAAAGCAAAAATAAATTTTTCAATAAAACACTAAAAGTAGGAAATTTAATATTAAGCTACCTCTCCCTAGACTTAATCTTTTTTATTCTCCCCCTTTAATCACATAAAAAATGGGATGAGGGTAAACAAATAAAGTTAAAGCAAAAATAAATTTTTCAATAAAGCACTAAAAGTAGGAAATTTAATATTAAGCTACCTCTCCCTAGACTTAATCTTTTTTCTTCTCCCCCTTTGATCACATAAAAAATGGGATGCAATAAAAATCTAAGTGTAACTTTTATAAAACTCTGAATTTTCAAAAAGATTTTTTCAAGTAAGAAAAAAATTTCTAAGTAAACTTTGATTTTGGAAATATTAAAAATAATTTTGATAGCACTAATAATGTAATAATTTCATAAATACTTTCTAAGTAAAAATTTCCTAAAATGATTTCAAGAATTAATTTTTTTGTAGAAATTTTGGTAAAGTAAATCTGAAAAAAATTCTAAGTAAAAAAATTTTCTAAAAAAATTTTTAGGTTTAATAACTTAAAAAATTTAAGTTAAACACATTTAAAAAAAAATTTAACAAAAACAATTTAAACGAATTTTGCAATTTAAAGACAAATTTCTAAGTGAAATTTGAAAAAGTTTTTAAGTGAAGTTTGCAATTTTAAAATTTTTAACAAATGTTAAACCTTTGACAAATATTAAAAGCATTTAATTTAATTAACTATTTCATGCTTATCAGTTTGTTAATTAAATATTCAATTCAGAAATTGGCTTCCAGGCTGTGGAGAGGCACTAGACCTTCTTGGTTATTGGATCATCAATCACTTCTAGACAAAACCTTTTAATGAATTCAAATATTTAATTTTCTACCTGAAAACCCTACGTCTAATTTCACTTTTTAATTTAAACAAGTTTTTGGAACCCAATATAGGTTCCTTCCTAGAGGGTTAATCAGAGATTTTCTAGGGATATAAGATTTTGTTACTTTTCTGATCTGACCTTTGAGAAATCTATATACCAGTTTAATTCTCTATAGTTTCTAAAAACAGAAACATTTGAACATGCAGAATTTTTCAAGTTTTCTATTTCTTCTTTTAATTTAACATTTTCAAGTTTTATTTTTTTTAAATCTTCTATCAGACATGATTTTGTTAAAATTCTTTTTATTTCTAAGTTTTCATTTTTAATTTATCATTTTTATTTTTTAAATTGTATATAGATTTTGCCATAGACTTAATACTAAAATAGAGTTGATCAAGAGGCAAGAAGCATACCTCACTTACCATATCAAACTTGAAGTCTGACTCTCCCCCTGCTTCGCTGCATTCATCTGAAGTCGCTCCCCTTTCATCGATGCTGCCTTCGGAGGTGCTTTGCTCTTCATAGCTTGCCATTAGTGCTAGCCCAGCATATTCTTTTATTTCTGATTCTGATGATGAGGTGTCGTCCCATGTAGCAGTTAGAGTCTTGTGCTTGTTTTGCTTGGGCATCTTGCCTTTTTTCCCTTTTTGAGTTCTGGCAGTCTTCTTTTAAGTGTCCTTCCTTTTGACACTGGTAGCATCGAACCCTTTTTCTATTTCTTTGATTTTTCCTGTTCTGCATTTCTTTAAATTTGTTAGATCTAAAGAATTTCCTGAAACTCCTTACCATGTAAGCTTCTTGATCTTCTTCTGAGTCTGACTTGGGTTCATCCTTCTTGGTTTCTTTTAGTGCCATAATCTAGCTTGTTTCTTTTATTGTACCTGCACATTTGGTTTCATGTAATTCTATAGTAGAAAAGAGTTCCTCTGGGGTACTTACCTCCAGGTCCTTTGAGATATAGTAGGCGTCGATTATCGAGGACTATTCTAGAGTCCTAGGAAAGGCATTGAGTGCGTAGCGTATTGAGTCCTGGTTGGTTACCGTTTCACCGAGGTTTTTGAGTCTGGTGATTAGTTCTTTGACCTTCGCGTGTAGATCGGCTACCTTCTCACCTTTTTCCATATGGATATTCGTCAGCTTGTTCCGAAGTATCTCTCGTCTTGTGAGCTTGGCTTCAGATGTGCCTTCGTAGAGTTCCAGGAATTTTCCCAGAGTTCTTTGGCCGACGAGTAGCTCCCGATGCGGTTGACTTCTTGAGGCGGCAGCACGCTCAGCAAGTGATATTCCGCTCTGTTATTTGCTACAGAATCATTTTGTTCTTTCTTCGTCCAAAGACTCTCTTTCTTCTCCTCTCCACTTTGATTCGTAGGAGCTATAAAGCTATACTTGATTATTAAACGAATCTCAAAGTCAGTTTTTAGAAATACCTCCATTTAACATTTCTAGTGTGCGAAGTCTCCCTTGAATTTTGGTGGAACGATGCTTGGTTCAACCATTGGTTTCTTTGCTTCGGTCGATGATTAGTCCTTCTAAAGCGTCCTCGCTCTGATACCACTTGTTGGTTCCTTGGTGGCTGACAAGAGGAGAGGGTGAATTACCCTGCAAAAATAAACTCAACCCTTTCTTGACTTATAGCTTAATAAAGAACACTTGTAATAAAAAACTAAGAAACTAATTACTGAGACAGAAACACAATGAGTCTTACTTGGTTTGCAATCAGAAGATTGCTAATCCAAGGAAAATGAAGCACACTTTTATGACGATCTCCTTTGGGCGGAGTAGCCTCTTACAACGTTAACAACTCACAAATGAAAGTATAACAGAAAGAAATGAATTACAAGTTGTTGTATGAACTACTGAAAACAGAGCTGTATTTATAGCACTATTCCGGGCGCCTAGAAGGGTTCCGGGCGCCTAGAGTGAGATAGAATTCTATCCCCGATGCGTCGGTCAATGGACACGTCGAATCTGATAAGAGTTGCGTTCTAGGTGCTCGGAAGGTTTTCGAGCGTCCAGAATGGATTCGGCACCCGGACCCATAAAAGTCAACACGATTGACTTTTTCGGTCCGGGCCCTCTGCTCTGGTTCTAATTGCCTCGGTCTGGGCCTTCCACTCCGATTCGGCTCGCTTGGGTGATCTCGGTCATCCGGAATAGAGCTCACCCTAACTCAATTTCCGGCCTTCTCCTCTAGCAGCCTTCCTCCCTGGCTTCTTGTCCCTCGAACATCGCATACGTTCTTCTCGTCCACTGGTGTACTCTTCCACAGCACCTCATCCCTCGGACGCACCAAGTCTGTCGGCTCTCTCCCGTGCCATCCTTGTCACTAGCTGTGTCTTCCACTTGACTTCCTGTGCTCCTAAGCTCCTGCACACTTAGACACAGGGGTTAAACCAAATAGGACCTAACATAACTTGTTTGATCACATCAAAACAAACAACCTTGGGGTTCCAACACAATCTCCATAGAAGGCGCCTTAAACACTGTTCACCCGAGGCTCTTTTGTGCTTTCAACTTCCTGCAAGGCATATTAGTCCAAATACAAAATATACCCTGCAAAATAAAGTTAGCACAATAAAATATAAAATTATTTTAACAGTCTCTGGACTGTCCGGTTCTGACTTTGAATTTCACTGAAACTCTAGGTCGAACCAACGCCTAGTATTCCCTCTTCGGGGAGCACGTCCTTACCTACTCATCTCAGGAGAGTTTACCTTTTTCCTAGATCGGTCCTCCAGGCCGACTGCACTTTTGCTTAGCATCCGAGTCTTCAGGACTTTTCCGCTAGACGTCCGATTCCCGACCCGTCCATTCTTCCACCTGGTTCGCAACCACCAAGATTTTTACCTAGAGTCCCTAACTCTAGGGTTTCACCCAAAGTGCTCGACCTGCCAAGACTTTCCACCTAGGGTTACCACCCCCTATGACCTAGGGTTACCACCCCTAGGATTTTCCACTTGCCTAGAATCACTAGGACTTTTGCCTAAGTACACTTAGGACTTTCCTGCACACTTTGGTCAACACTTGTTAGATCACAAGATAACTTAACTTTGAACCCTTTGCCATTATCAAAACACAGGTTCTATCGTCTGGTGCTACCCGCACCAACATACACCTCAATAAGGTGCTTTCTTAAGATGTCAAAGTATAAGTCTCCATGACCAAAATAACTTGTATACCTCAAGTTGAAGGAAACTTGCACTCGAGCTGCAGTAAGAGCTTCATAGACATCCATATATATAGATAACCATATAAAGTCTTACAGTAAGTCACTCCAATGAACTAGTTACCATAACTAGCATCCGCGTTTAACTCTCGATATCCCAATATCTCTAGCCAATGAGAAAACACTTGCTTGGCAAACTAAGGAGTATAGCTCGTGCTACTCTTACATAATTGATGATGTCTGAATGAATCAATTCGATGACTAGGGACTTTCTAATACGTTCATAATTCCACATGTAGAGATAATCACTAGTTGTGATCCAATCATAATTTCTCTCATGCTATGAATTATATTGAGGATATTCAATAAATGAGTTTAAGACAATCAAACATATAATATGCACTCAAATAGTAAATCTATATTTAGTAACAACCGTAAGGTGATTGCCTTAGGGCATCCCTCAAAATCTAATACTCCCACTTGATTCAAACTGCTACCTTTGCTGCTTCCAAAGTTGCAATGTATTCCGCCTCATAGGTAGAATCTGTAACAGTATCTTGCTTGAAACTTTTTCAGCTAACTGCACCTCCATTTAATATGAATATGAATCCAGACTAGGACTTGGAATCATCCTTGTTCATCTAGAAACTGACATTCATATATCCATGTATGATCATATCACCATTTCCATAAACTAAGAACATATCCTTAGTTCTTCTTAAGTACTCAAGGATCATCTTGACAGTCGCCCAATGATCCAATCCTGTATCTGATTGGTATGTGCTCGTAACATTCAGAGTATATAATACATCGGGCCTAGTACATAACATAACATACATGATAGATCATATTGTGGACGTATAAGATATCTTATCCACACAAATCCTCTCATCTTCTGTGCATGAGCATAGAGACTTCGAAAGGTGAATTCCATACCTCATAGGTATGAAACCTTTCTTGGATTCAAACATGCTAAACTATTTTAGCACTCTGTCTATATATGTCAATTGTGAAATACCAAACAACCTTTTCAATCTATCTCTATAGATTTTTATCCCGAGAATGTAAGTTGCTTCTCCCATGTCTTCCATGGAGAATATTTTGGATAATCAAACTTTAATTGACTGTAGAACTGGCACATCGTTTCTTATAAATAATATGTCATCAACATATAATATCAGGAATACGACCACACTTCCCCTAACCTTTTGATACACACAAGGATCGTCTAGATTTTGTGAGATATTAAATTCTTTAATTGCCTCATCAAAACAGATATTCCAACTCTTGGACGTTGCTTTAATCCATAAATGGGCCATTGAAGTTTGCATACTTTGTTTTTGTCAATGGATGTGAAACCTTCAGGCTATATCATATACACATCCTAGAGAGGATTTCCATTAAAGAAAGTTATTTTCACATCCATTTTCCTTATCTTATAATCATGATGAGTTGATATGGCCAGGAGTATCTGAATGGATTTAAGCATGACTACATGTGAGAAAGTTTTATCATAATCAATGTCTTGCCTTTGACGATAACTTTTCACTACCAACCTTGTCTTGTAGGTAATTACATTACCATCCATATCGATTTTCTTCTTAAAAACCCACTTGCACCCTATTGGCGTTATGCCCCCAGGTGGGGTCCACCAAATTTTAAACCGGTTTTCGTACATGAAATCCATTTCCGACTTCATGGCTATAAGCCACTTGCCCTTTTCTAAACCATTCAACGCCTCTTTAAAATGAGCAAGTTCCTCATCCTTAATAAGTAATACGTCATTTGATTCTCTTACAAGAGATCCACATCTCTCAGGAATATTGTGTGTCCTACCTGATCTATGAGGAGATTGTGTCATAATTGGTTGTGGTTTTTGACTAGACATCTTGTTAATATTTATTAGAGTCTTTTGAACTTCATAAACTTTAACCATACTCCCACTTGCTTCCGGTAAGTGAAATTCTTTCTCTAGGAAGGTAGCATGTCTTGAAACAAACACCTTTTGTTCAAAGGGTGATAGAATTGGTAACTCTTAGTTTTCGTAGGGTATCCAATAAATAAACACTTATCAGACTTAACATTCAACTTGTCTGATATAGTCCTCTTTACACAAATAGGACATCTCCATATCTTTAAATAAGATATGAGGGGGTTTTTACTAGTTCATACCTCATATAGAGTAGTTAAGATTGTCTTCGTCGGGACTGTGTTTAGCAAGTAAACAACTGTCATGAGTGCATAATCCTAAAAGATTTTGGGAAGATTTGCATGATCCATCATTGACCTAATTAACCATGTTCAACAAGGTTCGATTATGCCTTTCCGATACACCATTATGTTGTGGTGTATATGGTGAAGTCCATTAAGACAATATACCATTGTCCTTCAGATAATCTTGAAACTCTTGGCTTAAATACTCACCACCTCGATCGTATTGAAGTATCTTGATATTTTTACCAAGTTGTTTCTCTACTTCATTTCTGAATTCTCTAAACTTTTCAAAGGCTTTAGACTTGTGTCTCATTAGATACATATACCCATAACGAGAGTGATCATCAATGAAGGTAATAAAGTAGCTATAACCTTCTAGTGTATGAGCTAACATTGGTCCACATACATCAGAATGGATGAGGCCAAGTAACTCATTAACTTGTTCACCCTTTTCTGAAAAATGTAACTTTGTCATCTTGCCTTTTAAACATGAATCGCATGTATCAAATATATCTAATTCAAATGATTTGAGAACTATAATCTTTTGCAATTTGGACATGCATTTCTTGCTTATATGGCAAATGCGACAATGCCACGAGTAAGAGGTTAATTGATTATCTAATTGGATGTGTTTATTCCTCGTATCGATATTGAATGTCTTGCTAGATGTATCTAACATGTTGATGTCATTGCATAAAGTTCCAGTGCTATAAAGAACACCATTCAACATTATATAACAATAATTGTTACTAAAAGTCAAATGGAAACCTTTTCTATTTAAGCAAGAAATAGAAATAATGTTCTTTATTAATACGGGAACAAAATAACAACTATCTAGTTTTAAGATAAGTCCACTAGGAGGCTATAACTAGGGGTGCAAATGAGTCAAGCCGCTCGCATGTAGCTTAGTCAAAACTTGACTCGAGCTCGGAGTTGGCCGAGCTCGAGCCGGCTTGTTTAATATTCGAGTCGAGCCTGAGCCCATTTAATACTAGATCGATAGCTCGTCGAGCCTTCTTGGGCTAGGCTAATTTAATATTTAAAATAATTTCTATTTTAAAACTAAATAATAAGTTAAGGAGGTGTTTGTGGTTAAAGTATTTCATTAGGTAAACAGAGGTCGAAGGTTCGAATCCCAACCTACACAGCTTGTTTTTTCATTTAAATTCAGTATTTCAAGCCGAGCTTGAGCTCATATTCAAAAACTCGCTCGAGCTCAAGCCGAGCATCTTTAGTTTGCTCGAGCTCGAGCTGACCCAAGCTTGAGCTCGGCTCGGCTCATTTACACCCCTAGTTGTAACAAGTATATTTAGGACATTGGATGTCTTATTCTTCTTCACAGAGTCAAAATAGATCTTATAGTTTCTTCGTTAGTGTCCCATCTTGTCATAATGATGGCATGGACCATTTTGTGCTGATTTTACTGTCTTGGCCTTTTTGCTCTTCCCCTTAGCCTAATATTTTGATTTCCTCTTAGAACCTTTCTTAGAGGAGTCTACTAATATCATATTTTTCTATTCACCTTTAATAGAAGGCTCTATAGTCTTGAGCATATTAATCATCTCGGGAATGGTCGATTTCAAATTGTTCATCCGATAGTTCATCACAAATTGTGAATGACTTTTCGGTAAACTATGTAGAATTAAGTCAATACTTAACTCATGATCCATTGTAAAATCGAGTGATGCTAAATGCTCTATGTATCCATTCATCTTTAGTACATATTGTACTGTGGGCGAACCTTTCTACATCTTTGAGCAAAAGAGAAGCTTAGAGACCTCGAACCTTTTGGATCTAGCTTGCTCATCAAATATCCTATGAAGATGATAGACAATATCATAAGCATCCAAATGCTCATGTTATTTCTGTAGTTCAGGAGTCATAGCAGCTAGTATGATACAACTTATGAGTATAGAGTCATCCTTATATTTCTGAAGGGCCAACAATTGGTCCGCAGTTGCATCGACATCAAGACTTGTGAGAAGAGGTTGATCAAGGACATAAGCTAGTTTCTCGGCTTTGAGAATAATTCTCAAATTTCGAAACCAGCCCAAGAAGTTTGGCCTAGTCAGGTTATTCGAGTCCAAAATTGAATACAGATTAAAAGAAGTCATAATTAAATTATTAACCTGAAAATACAAAAATAAGAATGTATGAGAGACATGATATTATTTATGTAAACAATTCATATATAAGCTCACTTATTTATCAAAATCAAATACCCTTATTTTTGAATTCAGGAGATGGTAGGTTTTCTCTAAATGGGTTGATAGCCACTATAGATAAGAATAACCTTGACTTTGGCAACAACCATTCTTAACTATAGCGGTAGGTAACAAGTTTAACAATTGCATATCACTTATATGCAACTATTACATTATGCTAGCAACTGATTGATCTTCCCATAAATATTGGGTTGTTAACACATTAACAAGTATACATCAAATGCATATCACCCAACTTTACCTCTATCCACATTGATCATGACTTTGGCACAACAAATCAACACTTCAAGTTTAAAACCAACCCGTTAATCATGAGATTATATCTCTATGGTTTGAACATATTTAATTTCAAGTTTGAGTTTGACTATGACCAACAACTCAAACATGAACTTAAACTCTGGTTCTTACCATATTAACGGAAGGTGTAGGTTTTGATATTGAGTAAGAGATTTGGTCTCATCTACATCATACAAATATTCTATCTACATGATATTACACGCATGACATAAATGATGAAATGACACATCGTACGCATGACATAAATGATGACATGACACATTACATATATGGCAAAGCATGACACATCAAATATATGGTAAGATCTAATCACATCACATGCATGACAAAATCTAATAATGTCATAATTGATTTTAATAAATCAAGATTTATCTAATCAAATTAGAAAACTAACTTTTAAATTTAATTAACATATTTCATCTAGAATCTTTCTATTAATTAAGAATCTTTAATTATTTTTGAAATAAATTTCTAAATTAATTTTCCAACAATTTAGAAAATAAATAATTAATATTTATTAATTTATAATAAAATAATTTAAATATGAATTTTTTTATGATTTTCTAAATCTTTCTAAATTTGGTATTACCTAACAAATTAGGAAACTTTCTAAAAATAGAATATTTTAATAAATCAAAAAATTCTAGAAAAAAATAATTCTATAATTTAATTTACAATATCTCAAATCTGGATTTTTAATAATTTTTTAAATCTTTCCAAATTTAGTATTTCCTAACAATTTAGGAAATTTTAAAAAAATATAATATTTTAATAAATCTAAAAATTTTAGAAAAGATTAATTCTATAATTTAATTTAGAATAACTCATATCTGGATTTTTTAAAATTTTAGGATCTTTCTATATTTGGTATTATCTAGCAAATTAAGAAATTTTTTAAAAAATAGAATATTTCTTAAAATTTTAGAAAATTCTAGAAATATTAATTTCTAAATTAATAGAATATTTCTAAATTTGATTTCCTAAAATTATATAGAGACTTTCCAAAAATAAAATTTTCTAATAATTTAGGAAACTTCCAAAAATAGAAAAAGTCTTAATAATTTCAAAAAAAATCTAAAATTAATTACAACACTAATTATGAACTGTAAAATAATTTTACTATCTTGTTGAAACACGATCAGACTTTGATACCACTGTTGGGATATGCCCGATGTGGGTGCGTGCAAGAACACATTTCATAAACATGCGAAGTGAAAAATAAAATAATAATAATTCCTAATTATTATATCACACAGACCACACACATACAAGGATACAACGTGCTAAACATGATCACATAATTAAAATTTTACAGAAAGTAAATTTACGCTAGGTATACCTTATGGATGATCTATAATGAGAAGGATATCTACCATAGCGACGTTGTCGAACCTCGCATCTATTCGTATCCATGCCAAGCTCCTCAAGACAACTCTTTGAGTACAAGTCTTTCCTTTGGAAGTTACCAGCTACGAGAGAAGAAGAGGGATCAAGAGGAAGAAGAAGAGAAGCACACAAGGGAGAGTTTTTCTCCCTTGTGGTGGTCACGACAACAAGAGGGAGCACCCTCTTGTTGGCGGCAGGAGAGAGAGGAGAGGGAGTAGAGGATTGGGTTTCCAAAAGTTAATCAATCAAATAATAAAATTTGTATCTAATTCTCCCCCAATTACATCTATATATAATCCTCTTTAATGAGTTGGATTAGAAAACCTAAATCCAAACCATTATCCCTCAATCAAAAATTAGCCCATTAACCCCCTAGTTTGGTTCACAACTAAACCAAGTTAGTAATGACTAATTCATAATTAAACCAAATATGATTCAACTCTACCATAAGAGATGTAGTCCATTATGACAAATATTTCTATATGTCTTATGTATGGTCCAACCAAATATTTATCTCTTGATCTAAGAATCCTATCCTTTAATTTGTTTTACATCTTTTAGAGATTCATTAGTGTGTGTGACCCAATAGGTTCCAGTTTATCTTGGCCATCCATAATTAACTACTTAATTATAGAATGATCATGAGTGACACCTAGTAGTACATCATGATCCCTAATTAGCCGAAAAATTATAGTTTATCTTAGACCTAATTCTAAATCTTTCAGCAGTTATAGTGAGTCGTGTCTTGTTCCTTTCACTCGTCTTACACCCACTTGGTTCAGGATATGATCTATGTGTCTGTCTTCACTAGACTAACTACATCACACCTAGCCCAAGTAATACTTTCTCATTCTATGGATTCAAATTACTCGTATATGTGTACAAGAGTCTCGTACTCATGTGATGCTTTAACCAAAGGCTTTGAGTAATAATCCTAATGAGTGGCCATATGATATACGTCTCCTCGCAAGGAGAGGTGAATCCTCTATGGGATATCTAAATATCTTCGAGTATTTTGACTTTTACCTAATCATCTGGGGTCCATACTTCAGTGAGGTGCTTGTTTAAGATGTCAAAGTGTAAGTCTCCATGACTAAGATGACTTGTATATCTCAAGTCGAAGGAAACTTGAACTAAGCTGTAGTAAGAGCTTCACAAACATATCCATATATATATATATATATATATATATATATATATATATATATATATATAACCATATGAAGTCTTACAACGAGTCACTCCAATGAACTAGTTACCATAACTAACATCTATGTTTAACTCTCAACATTCCAATGTCTCCAGCTAGTGAGAAAATAGCTACTTGGCGAACCAAGGAATATCACCCGTGCTAGTCTTACAGAGTTGATGATGTCCGAATGCATCAATTCGATGACTAGGGAAATTTCAATATATTCACAATTGCACATGTAGAGATAACCACTAGTTGTGATCCAATCATAATTTCTCTCATACTATAAAGTATTACGGGCATTCAGTAATTAGTTTAAGATAAACAAACATATAATATGCACTCAAATAGTGAATCTATATTTAGTAAAAATCGTAAGGTGATTGCTTTAGGACGCCCCTCAAATTCTAACACCATGGGTGCCTTTACTAGGGCGCCCAGAGTGCTGGCCAGATGTAGCCATGCGTTGAGGCCACTATCAGCCAGCTTAGACTACCACGACATTTGAATGTGATGCTGCATTGTCCACATTGCGTGGTTAGGGACGACCTTGCAATGTGGCCACAATCGATTGTTAGTATTTGCCTTAGTACTAGTTCTAAGATGATCGATAAGGGCACTTTTATATCATATTTCACTTATTAATAAAAATACAAAGTTGATTATTATATTTACTTCAGTTTAGTGCCGAATGAATAAGTATAATAATGTTATCGACTAGTATATAGGTCAACAGATGACTTAATTTCACAAGTCATGGATACGAGATATTAGGTTGACACATGGATATATATTAGAGAATATGTACTGAATGACCCGCTATGAGATGTTTCATAGATCATTATATGAGTGTCATAAATATTTTCATAGTGACTATTAGTGTGAATAGTCCTTAGATCTGAAGTCACAACGGTTCCCTACATAAGAAGTTATGTACTTTGTATCGGTAAATGCCACCTGTAACAAGGTGGACTATAAAGTCGATCACTGGGTATGCAATAAGTTATGTGGAGGGATGCGAGTGATGTAGATGAGATTTATCCCTTCCATATGCCGAAGCGATATTTGTGGGCCCCTTGATTAGTAGGACACAAGAATGTATGAGCATGCTCAAATGAGTCAATATGTGATATTGAGCTTATTTGATTAGGTGTGTCTACTTAGAGATTAAGAAACACAAAGATTAATAAGATGATGACACGGTCTATCAATCTAGATATTAAGGATAGAAGAATTGTGTCATACAAGATAATAGATATGGAAAGGTTAAGTCGGATCTCGACATTCTCACCACTTGGATAGCAATGATGCATTGCTAGATGCCACTCATTGCTTATGTGTCTAAAATAGTTTTAGAGACATTGCCAACATTATGAGAACCTATTGGGTCATATACAAAGAATAAGTTAATTTGGAGATGAATTCATATGATGGATCATTGGATTAAGTCTAATCCAAATTAGACTCATTGAGTTAGGCTCAATTAGATCCAACTATTAAATTGAGTCCAATTCAAATTGGACTCTTTGAGTTAATTTGGATTTATGATGCTTAATGAGTTAAACTCATTGAGTGACTTGATGAATTTAAATTCATCAAAGAAGGGGAGTGTTCAATTTAGAACTGATCATGTATTGGATGAAGAGCAAAAGATCAATTTTGAATTGATCATGCATTGGATGAAGACAAATATTAATGTCAATTAAGGCAATTTCATGAATGAGTACAAAAGGGGTTTGATTAATTTTATGAAAGGTAATGTGTTCTTGCTATTCTTCTTCTCGTTTAACTCTTGGCCGAAATCTTCCTAGTGGTTGCTAGCACAACCTTTGGTTGATTTTCTTCTCCACTTCATGAGTTTGTGAGACAGGCGGAAGGCTTGTTCGTGTGGATATCGAAAGAGGCACGAACATGTGATTATGCTGAGATACTAGCTATCCGGAGTTCGTGTTCACGCATCAAAGGTATAACTCCCTTCATGAAACTTAGTATGTGATTTTCCTTCACATGGATCTTCTGGAAAGGAACTAGTTTTTCCATTTCGCTTTTTGCGTATTTAGCACTCTAGTTCCCTACATCGACCACCTCACACGACAACAACCGCCTACATGATGCTGTTATAGTTAGCTATCTCACGATGCCACGCCTATCTACACGATGTAGCCATGGTCTGCCACCTCACATGGTGTGGCCAAGAGAAGCCGTGCGATGTGGCTAGGGCTTACTATCACACGATGCAACCAAGGCCGATAGTGATGCCGGGCAGGATAGCGATTATCCTACGGGCTAATGAGAAGGGAGATTGGAGGAGATCCTTAAGAAGAAAGAATGCTAAAAATAAGAAAAACTAGTCGGATTTACCAAAGAAGTAAACTTTGTTAAATAAAAGAGGTATCAATCCTTATATAAATAGACAGGTGTTTATATAGACTTTAGACCTTAAGACAAAGAAAGGAAAAAAAAAATCCCAATATATGGACATTAATTCCAATCTTGTAAAAAAAGAAAAGAGATATTTCCCTAAAAGGAAATCTCTTAACAAAAATTAAAAGTAATAAAACAGGATATTATTATAGACTAATTATGACCCATAATTACTAGGAATACCAAAAATACCCCAAATATCATAAAATAAAAATGATTAAATATAGTAATAAAATCTTCAAAGGCTTAGTTGAGGGCCTAAATGGTGGAATTAGGGCTAGAAAATTGGTGGTTATAGGAACCCTAGTGACAAATGTAGATTTTCAAATTCTACACATGTGCCCATCGACAGAGTTTGATTTCGAGTCCTGAGTCAAAAGTTATAATAGTTTGAAATTCTAGGGGTCATATTGGGTTGGACCTACATCAGTCTCTCCGAGTTGAAAAGAACTTACCCTTGAGTTCATAGTAGTCTCATTAGCATCCATCGAATAAGGAGTCAAGTGCTTCACATTGAAGATATCAGATGCCTTCAAATGACTAGGAAGACATAACCTATAGGCATTATCATTGATCTTTTGCAGTATCTTACACGGTCCAATTTTTCTATACTTTAGCTTATTGTACTCACTAACAGGGGAACAATCATGAGTTAAAACATCCCAGATAAAATCTATGACCTTAAAAAGTACATGACGATGATGACTATCAACCCAAGTTTTGTACTTGTATTGCTATCCAGAATTGCCAATTTCACCTACTCATGAATGTTCTGAAGATGTTATACTATCTCAATTGCTTTAGGATTAAATCATTCCATATGTGGGGTAGGGGCTAAGTTCATAACTCTTGATGGGTTTTTCCCATAGAAAATCTTGAAAGAACTCAAACCTGTGATCCTGTTTCTTGATCTATCATAAGCAAACTTTGCTTGAGATAACACCAAGTCCCACTGCTTTAGCTTAGTTTCTGTTAGACACCTCAGAAGATTTCCCAAACTGTGATTCATCATTTTAATCTGACCATCTGTCTGAGGATGATAGACACTACTAAAGTTTAATTGTGTCCCAGTTTTCCCCACAACTTTTCCAGAAATTGCCGATAAACTTGGTATCATGTTCTGAAGTCATGGATCAAGGTATGCTATGTAAGCGCATGATCTCCTTGATAGTATCCATAATCTTCCTGCAAGCTACAAAGTGTGCCATCTTTGAAAACTTGTCAACCATAATAAAAACAGAATTTGAGGTTCATTGGGTATGGGGTAATCCCAATACAAAATCTATGTTGACATAGAACCAAGGAGCTTTAGGGAAAAATAAGGGAGTGTACAATCCTGCATTGATGAGCACCCCCTTAGATTGCTGGCATATAATACATCAACCCATAAAGTGGGCCACATCTTTGGTCAATTTGGACCAATAAAAATTGGTAGAGATGAGGGCCAAAGTCTTATCATGTATGAAGTGCCCCTCATCATGAAACTCACTCATGATATGCTACCTCATAGGGAAATCTAGAACGCACAACTGGAACCCATGAAACAAATAACCATTATGCAACATAGAATCATGTTGGTGTCCATTATATACTTCTTGAAATATTTTTCCGAATGATGGGTCAGCTATATACATATCTAGAAAAACCTCAAAACCCACAATACTAGTACTCATGGTGGTGAGTAATAAAGAATGACAACTCAAGTCATCTACAACATGATTCAAACTTCTAGCTTGGTGTCTCAGTGTGAAGGTGAACTCCTGTAAATAAGCCACCCACTTGACATGCCGCCTATTAATCTTGTGTTGACTATTGATGTATTTCAATGCTTTGTGATAAGTAAATAGTATAAATTTCTTCTGTACTATGTAGCGATGTCAATGCTTTAAGGATTAAACAATGACATAGAACTCTAAGTCATAGATAGAATAATTCTTCTTTGACTCGGATAGATTCTCACTGAAGAAAGAAAATAGACTCCCAGATTGACTCAGAACACCACTTATACCAATGTCATATCCATCATAGTTGATGTTAAACACTTGGTCAAAATCAAGAAGTGCCAGAATTGGTGCTTCGATCATCTTCTGCTTGACTAGTTGAAAACTAGCCTATGTTTCTTTAGACCACTTGAAATTTCATCCCTTGAGATACTCAGTGATAGGAGCAATCAGAGTGCTAAATTTTTTGATGAACTGTCATAGAAAGAAGTCAAGCCATAAAAACTTTTGATGTCATGCAAGGTCCTTGCCTACTGCCACTCCAAGACCACGTCTATCTTTTCTTGATCTACGTGCACACCATCAATAGGCACAATAAAGCTAAGAAAAATTACTGATGTAGTAAAAAAGAACACTTCTTCATGTTGATAAATAAGCACTCTGTCTTTAGCACTTCAAAAATAACACGGAGGTGATCAAAGTGGGATGCCCATGTTAGACTATAGACTAGAATATCATCAAAGTAGACCACCTCAAACTTTTCCATGAAAGGCATAGAATCTGATGCATAAACCTCATGAAGGTACTGGGTGCATTGGACAATCCAAAAGACATGACCATGACCATCCACTCATATAGTTCATGTTACATCTTGAATGTGATTTTCCATTCATCTCCAAGCCTTATTATAGTCTAGTGGTTTTTTCTTTTAATGTAAAATTTTGAGAAGACCTTAGAACCGGATAACTGATCTAAGAGAGGAATTAGGAATTTGTACTTCACCGTGATCTTATTGATGGCTCGGCTATCAATGCACATATGTCACAAGCTATCTTTCTTTGACACTAGTAGGGTTGGAACTACACATGAGCTCATGCTCTCATGGATATAGCCCTTCTCTAGTAATTCCCCCACCTGTTGTTGTAATTCTTTAGCCTTATTGGGTCTGAGGCGATATGCTAGTCGGTTAGACAAGCTTGAACTTAGAACAAGGTCAATCTAATGATGGATATCTCGCATGGGTGGTAGCCCAGAAGGAAGATCTTTTGGAATCAACTCATCATAATTCGCTAGCAACTACTGTACTTTGACTAGTAACTTAGCGTTCATGGCTACAACTTTACTATGGTGCGCTAGTAAAGCATAAACAATACCTCCATGCTCTATCTCATCTAAAAATCTAGATATAGAAAGCAGATTAGTATTCTTGACTATCGGAATTGGAGTAGTTCTTTCTTGCTGTGACACCAACACAATCTTTTTTCCCTTGTCCTGAAGGGTATATGTATTCTTCCATCCATCATGAACAACATTGTGATCATATTATTAAGGTCGCCTCAATAATACATAACATGCATCTATGGTCACTACATCACACTAAGCACTATCAAAATATTTGTCAATTGAAAAGACACGAGGCATCATCAATCTACAATTACCTCACTATCTTTATTCAGCCAGGATAACTTGTATGATTTAGGATGACAGTTTGTTTTCAGTTGTAATTTCTAGATAGCCTCAGCGGAAACTACGTTCTCACAACTGCCGCTATTGATGATTATCTTACAGACTTTATCGATGATGATGCAAGTAGTATGAAAATAATTGGTTCTCAACCTTGGGAGTAAGTAGACTCTTACAAACGACCAATGTCTCTTAGCCATCACTATAAATTACCTTGTCATAAGCATCATACTCTGGGTTGCTAATTGCTTCAGTCTCTTTTCCTATATCTTTCTCGATTAATAGATTTTTACCTTTATGATTAGCAAGAGTAGGTTTCTTGTATTGGTTAGCCTTGTGTCCATGTTCATCACAACGATAACACGTGACAGGAGTATTAGAATTAACCTGTGAAGTCTGCTGCGGTATAGAATATGAGTCTTGAGGGCGAATTGATCGTTTTTTTTTTGTCACCCCTCACTACTGGCTTCCGGTTCTGTTGTTTTTCAACAACTAGTGCTCATTGGTAGAATTTAGACACTGTAAAAAATGAATGAAAATTAAGGACATCTTGTAGGGGCTGGCACAATCCCCTAAGTATCGTGCAACCGTCTGCTCCTTTATTTTAGATAGGTCATTTTGGGTGATCAACTGGTGGAACTCTTCCATATAATCGTCGCTTGATCTTGCGCCCTGTCGTAACGAGTGAAGTCGCTGAAACATAGTTTGGGTGTAATCGAAAGGTAGAAAGTGACCCCTTAGCTTCTTCTTCATCTTCTCCTAGTCATCTATTTTGGAATTACCTTGTCTGTCCTAGGAACCCTGCATTTGTTCACACTACACCCATGCTCGCCCCTTGAGTTTGATGGCAATCAGCTTCACCTTCATCCGATCTAGAATCTACTTATATTTAAAGATTCACTCCACTCATTCAGCCAATCGATAAAACTCTCTACTTGTAATATATCATAAAATTCGGATAGTTTAACCTAAAAACCAAGGTATTCATAAGGCTCCTCCTGAACACGACATTCCAGACTAGCAATCTAACAGTAGTAAGGATTCTCGAAGGTAGACTCAGATTCTCGATCTGAAATCTCCGGCCTTCAATATTTCACGCTGCCACTATTGCTGCCATCTGCTGGGTTAACTATGCAGCTTACATTTGTAAATCCTCAATCGTCATTATGTCTTGGACGTTGCACTCATGGTGCTCGCCTTCCTCAATCAGAACCTGCCTATTGTTGTAACCGTGACCACGACCACGACGACTCTCCATTGAATCTGATGCTCGACTTCCTCAATCAGACACTATCGGCTCTGATACCAACTAACGTCGAGTAGGATAGCGATTATCCTACGGGTTAACAAGAGGGGAGATTGGATGAGAAACTCAAGAAGAGATGAAGCAAAAATAAGGAAAACTTGTTAGATTTACTAGAAAAGGAAACTTTGTTAAATAAAAGAGGGTTCAATCCTCATACAAATAGATAAGTGTTTATATAGACTCTAGACCCTAAGATAAAGAATGAAAAAAATTCTAATATATGGACCTCAATTTCAATATTGTAAAGAAAGAAAAGATATCTTTCCAAAAAAAAGTAATATTTTGATAAAAATAGAAATTAATAAAATAGAATGATGTTATAGACTAATTATGACTCATAATAATCAGGAATTCTAAAAATATCCTAAATATCATAAAAAATATAAATTACTAAAAATAGTAATAAAATTTTTAAAGGCTCGGTTGAGAACCTAAATGATGAAATTTGAGATTGAAAATGGATGATTATAAATTTACGGGTACTTTAATAATAAATATAGATTTTTAAATTTTATACCCATTAAAAAATATAATTTCGAATCTCAAATTAAGAATTATGACCTTTTAAAGTTGAAGAGGTCATATTAAATAAGATCTGTATCAGGTTGTCACCACGTGCTTTCAAGGACGTCGACGAAGGGAAGGGGCGTTACCACAGGAGGAAGGAGCTGGGATGATTACGATTGACTGCCATATTGAAGGTAAAGGGAAAACTTAGTGATTGAAACTTATAATTAGTTGTTATTTTATAGTATTAAAAATATCGACTGAAAAATAGAGATCGATTTTAAAATTGAATCGCTAATGATAAAAAATTAAAATGAAAATTTATAAAAGTTAACGATGGAATGACTTAGTTTGATCGTTAGTTTACTATAGAAAATTTTAATCAACCTTTATCTAATGGCTAATTTTAATTCTATTGTTAATTTTATCACAAACTGTCTAATTTCTTGTCGTAATTTTGGTTACAATGAGATTCTCTATTATCCATACAAATAGTGCCCTACTAATGTTAATCTTGCTGATGGATACTTGTAGATATTGATTCAATCAGTTTGTTAATACTGATGGGTCATCTGTTATGAGAGTATTCTGATTTATTTTGATAGTCAATAAAATTTTTTTATAGGATGATCGGTCATCTTTAAAGTTAACTAAAAAATTAGCTTATTGATTAATTAATGACTTAATTAGCGATGCATCATGTGACAACGTGTATTGTTTCACTTACTAAGTATAGTTAGTCGCTACTTAATATAGATCAGTCACTAATTTACCTCTTCGGATATACATCCTTTTGGATAAATTTATCTTTTAAGAGTTTTAAATTTAAGGTGAAGGTAATTCTTCTCTCTTCAACACGATATTGTCCTATACCCTAAATACGTTTGGTTGGAAGTTATTTTTAATAATTTTAATTATTTATTTAAAATTATCAATAAAAATTTTGTTTGATTTAGATAATCGATGATTTTCGAGTAATGTTCGTCCGACATGTCAGTAAAGGGGCATACAATCTGGAATAAAAAAACTTCGAAAAATTGAGGGTTTTCTTGATTCCGAGGTTAAGAAAATTTTTTACCCAAAATACCCTCGAATAAGAGAAATATATGATAAAAAAAGGAAATGTAAAGAAAAAATAAAAAATAAAATAAAAAACTTTAAAAAAATTAAAAAAATGTAAAAGAACATAAATTTTTTTAAAAAAATTAAAAAAATAGAAAAAAAACGGAATAAAAAACAGAAAATTTAAAAAATTTAAAAAACGTAAAATTTTTTTAAAAAGTTAAAAAATATATAAAAAATTAGAAAAAAAACATTAAAAATAAAAAAACATAAAAAAATAAAAAATAGAAAAAAAACATAAAAAATAAATAAAATAAAAAAACATAAAAAAATTAAAAAATACACATAAAAATAAAGAAAAATGTGAAAAATAAAAAATAAAAAAACATAAAATTTTAAAAATAATAATAATAATATATGGTTGTTTTTTTAACTAAGGGTAATATAGTAAAATATTAAATTAGGTTATTTATTAAAACCTTCAAACAAATAAATTTTTATTGCATTACCTACATTGAATCAAATAATATTTGATTATGTTTTATTTTTCATGACTTTATTATGTGATTACGTGATAATCAAATAATCAATATTATATATGATAACTTAAACCAAACGCACTCTAAATATTTAAGATTAAGATTGATTGACAATCACTCATCAAAATATAATGACTTACAATTTAGTATCACCCAATGCTACAAAAAAAATTAGCCAGTGACAAGGTTTTTAGTATATTAGAGCACATGCAGTACATCAATCACAAGCATTAGTGTGTGGTTTTTAATTTAAAACCGGGTATCCCGTTATTATGTCATAGTTTTCCACTCGACGATAGTTTCAGAATGACCTTCCCTAGTCCTACAATAATCTTGGACTTAGATGAGTTGTCCATGTAAAGCTGGTGTATCGATCATGTTAGCTTGGAATACTACCGCAGTGAGTATTGTCAATCGAGAGGAAGTCTGCTTTGGTGAGTTGCACCTGACATTTGAGCTTTTACTTTTGGAATGATATAGGGTGTAATCAGAGGTTGTCACGTAGCTAAGGAGAGTCAATTGTCTTACACAAGTGGTGGTTAAAGTCAACATAAGGCCACCCCGGCTTCATGTCTCCTTGGTTGCGTGCCACCCCGACTCCAAGCTACTCCGGCCTAGCTTTATGCTATTCCCGACTCCGTGCCACTCCCGGCTCTACGTCTCTCCTGAATTTGTGTCACTCTCGGCTCTACGCCATTCCCAACTTCACCCCACTCCCAACTCCATGTCATTCTTGACTTCGGATGAATCTCGATTCTAGGCCATTCTCGACTGCTGGTAGTCAAGGTGATAAGTTGTTGAAAGATTGAAAAATGCAGTAGAGACGGAAGAGGATGAATAGTACTTGTGACTTTTCATGTTTTTCATAAAATTTAGAGATTTCTTTATAAAGGATGATCTAGGCACCTTTATGCCTTTGAGGCATCTCAATCAAAACTGATCTGATCCGAACTTGTCGCAACTTATCTGCTTCTAGATGCCTCTATCCCTTTGAGATGTCTTGGCTGCTGACATGGCTAGCTTTGAGTAGAGCTCATCTTGGTCGACTCTATCTCATACCAAGTGTCTTAATCCCTTTGAGGTGCCTTAATCCCTTTGAGGTGCTTGGATTTTACGTGCATTGACCAACCATAAGCTGCCACCTCTTCCTGTTGAGTGCACTGAGGTGAGAGACACGCTTGAATATCTTTCAAATGCCTGTATTGGCTTGAGGTGCTTGGATCCTTCTAGACGCTTGGATTCTTCCAGGCACCTAGATCAACACTTCTAGGCTAAAGAGTATTCTACATCACAAAGTTAGCACATAAAAATAATATAATATAAAATAATATTATTTGATAGTTACTGACCGTCCGAGCTTGACTTTCAGATTTCTCATGAAACACAAGGTTAGACCAACGCCCACTGTTCCCTCAACGAGGAATATGTCCTCACCTACTCCTCTCAGGAGAATTTACTTTTTGCCAAATACCTGTTTGTACTTTTGCTTAGCATTTGATCTTGACATCCGGGACTTCTGCTAGACATCGATTCGACCTGCTTAGACTTTCGCGTGGTGTCCGTGAACCCTAGGACATTCGCCCGATATCCTTGATCTGTCAAGTCTTCTACCCAGCCTCCCAGACTAGGAGTTCGTGCTCAATCCCTTGACCAGGACTTCTTTGTCGAGTCTCAACTAGAACTTGCTTGCACACTCAGGTAAGTTTGTTAGATTACAACAACCCTTAACTTTAAACCTTTGTCAATATCAAAACATATGTTTGATTAATTGGTGCTTCCAGCACTAACAATCTCTTCCCTTTTAATTTATGACAACCTAGTTCAAACTTAAGTAAAATATAACATTTGAACATAAGTATAGAAAAAAATTTTAAAGTACAATGTAAGGAGATTTTGAAAGCAAATAAAAAAAATACTCCTTAATAATAACTCTCTCCCTGCAATTAAGGTCTTTTAAAAATACTTAACTTTTAATCTAACAATCCTTCTATGATATATATCAAAAATAACACTAGAAGACCAAAAATAACATATCTCTAATGTTGTTTTCAAAAATATTTCTAAAAAATAATTACTAAAGTATATGGAAATAGTTCTTGAAGGAGCATTAACATGTACATAAAAAAATATTTCAGATAGATATTTATAAAGGCATGAGATTTTTCAACGTATGTATAAGTGTGTCCAGATTTTTGTCAAGCAAAAACTTACGTAATTAAGGGTATGCTAATAGATTTTTGTCAGGTAAAAAGTTTAATTTGACCTTTAGAGTCCAAGCATGCATATGATTTTTGTTTTATATTAAATTTTGATTTTTTTTATTTGAATTTTACTTAATTAAGGTGATAACTTTGGATTAATCAATTAATATTTATTGATTTTAGCTTGATATCTTACTCATTCTAAATTTCAAACATGTTACTCCTATAGGTTATTTATGAGATGGATTCTACTGTAATCAATTAGGTTTGATTAGTTGGATTTTTATTAATTTTGAGTTTAAATTATTTTTTATTAAGTTTTAATTAAATCAATTTTGTTTAATTTTATTACGTTTAAATACTTAAGATTTATTTAAGTTTAATTGATTAATTTATTAAAGTTTGTTATGATTAATTGAGTTAGTTTTAAAGTTTGATTTATAATTGAATATTTGGATTAGTACAATTATTTTAGGATTAATTCAATTAGATGAATATTAGATTAATTAAAATTAGATATATTAAATTTTGAATTAATTATGTTAGATTTTAATTAGTTAGGTTCAGATTAATTAGGTTAAGTTAAATTAAATTTCTTAAATTTAAATTACATAAATTCTGTTAAAGTGTAATTTAATTATCTTAAGTTAAAGTTCTAGGTTTTAATTAATTAGGGTTAATTTGAGTTTAATTAATTAGTATTAATTTAGGTTTAATTGATTTGGGTTGTATTATGTTTAATTGAGTTTTAATTTGATTGAGTAAGATTAGGTTAATTTGATTAGTAAGATTAGGTTAAGTTGATTAATTAAGATTAGATTAATTTGATTAATTAAGATTAGATTAAGTTGATTAATTATGATTAGATTAATTTTATTAAGTAAGATTAGATTAAGTTGATTAATTAAGATAGGATTAATTTGATTAATTAAGATTAGATTAAGTTGATTATGATTGGTTAATTAAGTTTAACTGAGTTAATTAATTAAGTTATAGTAATTACTTGTGTTTATATTAATTAAGAATTAATTAAGTAAATTAATTAATTAGGTTGGTTCAATCATACTAAAATTATTGATCTTAACATCGACATGTTTCTAAGTTTTCAAAAAGGGAATCACATGTTTCTAAGTTTTCAAAAAGGGAATCTTATAGGTATTGTGAGATGTTTATTAATTTAATTTGAAATCTAAGAATTGATTGACATTTGAGTTAGATTCAGATTTAATTATTAGTCAACCATTTAAAAAATTAGCATCCAAAAATTAGCTTTCAGGTTGTGGTGAGGCATAGGGGTCTTCTTGGGTATTAGAGTAACGACTACTTCTAGACAAAATCATTTTAAGAAAGTGTATATTTAACTTTCCTATTGAAAAACCTTCATCTAACTAGTCTAAAATGTGGCGAGGTAGTTTCGATTAGTTCCACTTAGCTAAGTAAACCAAATAGGGTATGTCTTACCCTACTTGACTCCTAGATTAAGCTTTCCTAACGTACTATCATCTCATCCCATCCTGGTACTAGGTTAGCAAGTCTCGTCCCACCCATAGTAAATCAATCAATCATGCATACCAAGAAAAGATTGTCTTTCTATTGGCTCCCCTAGGTTAAGTAAAACCTAAGTCCTCTATCTAAGTAGTGGATTTGACCCTTGGGTATCCAATAGTGATTTGGTCCAACTTGATTAATCAAGCTTGTTTTAGGGACCCATGCTTGGACTTGATTTCTAGTGATTTGATTAACAATTGATAATATGATTTGTAACAAGACTTAGCCTTATATCTTAGTCCGAATCGATTGTATTTAACTCTTTATTTTCCAAGAATCATATCAAGATTTTTGGAACCTAAGGCGAGCCGATCCAATGAATCCTTAAGTTCTTTGACTTGAGTTTAAGGTAAAATTTTCTTCCTCGAGCTGTTAGACTTGAGTTGAAGTTCCACTTTGAATTGGTTTAGTCAAAGATCCTAGGTTAGTCTCCTCCTTAAGAGCTTTTACCTCCTTTTCAAGTGACTTGATCTAGATATTAGACTTGGCTAACTTACGAGTTAAATATGAAATCATGTCATACAATTTATCTACTAAAGCAGGACTTACATCGGTGTTGGAGCCTTTTGAGCTGGATATGGATCCATGGCTTGACTTAGACACAGCTTAAGATTCAATCTCGAACTCTACTTTGGATTTGATCTTGGCCATTTGTGCTTGAACCGGTAATGCCAGAAAACTCACTTGTTCTTCCTTATCCGTTTCGTCATAAGGCTTGGACCACATTGATTTCAGAGCCTTCCTTCTTCTTTCCTTTTTGTTTTCCTTAATGTTTAGAGACTTTGACTTGTTGTGTCCTTTTTGATTGCACTCATAGTAGGTCACTTCTGACTTGGGCTTTGTGATTTGACTTGGACCCAGTTGCTTTCCCATGGATTTGATCATCTTTTTTTTAAAGCATTTTCCAAAGTAGGTTGACTAGTTCGAAGATTATTTCCTCTCCATCTTCTGAATCTAATTCGTCTTCGGGTTCAGGTTCGATTCTAGGCTTGGGATTTGACTCCTTGTGTTTGAATTTTTCTACAATCAAAGTGATACCTTTCTTGGCCAAAGTAACATTAGTTTGTTTGTGTAATTCAAATTCATAAAATAACTCATCTAATCTAATAACTGAAAGGTCCTTCGAAATCTTGTAAGAATTTGCCATAGATGCCCACAATGTATTCCTAGGAAAGGCTTTAAGTGTATACCTTATAATGCCATGGTTTTTGATTTGTTGTCCAATTATGTGAAGTCCATTTAGTAGGTCCTAGATTCGAGCGTGTAGATGGTTTGACGACTCTCCCTCATGCATTTTTATATTATACAATTTATCTAAAAGCAAATTATGTTGGCTTACCTTGGTGTCCAAAGTTCCCTCATGAAGCTTGATTAACTTGTTCCAAAAATCTTTCATGCTGAAGAACAGACTGACTAGCTAAGTTCCTGATGTGTTACCACAAACACACAGTTATCGTTAAGTAATAAAATTTATAAGTCGATCCCACGAGAATTGAGGATTAAATGCTAATTGGTTTTGCACTTCGAATTTAGCTAGATAACAATCGATAAATGAGTGTTTTGGGTTTTCAACTAAGATATGAAAATAAAGGTAAAGAAAGATAATTGAGGAAGTCCTTAATTCAAAAAATGTTCTAGGTCGAAGGTTGCATTGTAATGGGGGATGTTGTGCTACAAATTGGCCAATTCCTAGTTCTCTACTTGTATGTTTGTATGATAGTCTAAACATCTACCAAATTCTACCCCATGATGGTGTATCAGAGTACTTCCCCTGCCAGTAATCAAGTATGCCATCAAGTGAAGAAATAACCTAGAGAGTTTGGATTTTCAGTAGAGTGCCTCTTATCACAAGGTCTCCCTTGGGTATACATCTCTAGATTACGTAGGTCACTTGCATGACATATGATTAGGAGAAGCCCATTAGGTCAAATGATAGACTTATCCATACATAGAATTGTTCTCCATTAGGAGGTTATATTCCATATAGAAAGATAGTTGCCTTAGATACTTAACTTTAAACAAGTATTCTAAGGCTATGCCAAGTTAGACAACAATCTATACATCTATTCAATGAAAATTCATGTTCATGCCTAGTCCCAGATATAAACACACAACATTGTATCTAACTCATAAATAAGATTTATGTATATAGAAATATAATCTAGATAGACAAATTTATGTCCATAAGGGAAAGCCTCTATGCAAGTATTTCATCAAACAGAACAAGTGACACACAAGCATCATCAAACAAGTAAATTGGTAATTCAATAGAATTTACAACATTCCACACATTACAATTACTTCCTACATCCTAGAATAATGAAAATCTACTCCATAAGTGAAAGATCTATAATCCAAGAGCTCATATACATAAGAATTTCAAGAACCCTAAATAAAGGGAAGAAAAACTTATCCTTGGAGTCAGTGAAGCCCCTAGACGAAGATCTTGGAGTGTCGATGAGGATGGAGCAGTAGAACAATCTCAGATCACCCAGATGATGCCTTTGAGTGTGAAGATTCATCCTAGATGGTCCCTTCTCTCCTTGAGTCTTCCTCCTCAAACAAGGAGATGAGGTGCCCATTAAATAGAAGTGAGACATGGGGTGGTCATGCCTCTAGGCACGACCTGACCACTATTTAGGCTTCTGGCCGTGCCATTTGGCAGGGCTAGAGCCAACTTGTCTCGACTACAAATACTTGGCCATGCCATTTGGCACGACCCTGTCTTGCTTCTGGGTTCTTAGCCATGCCTTAAGGCATGACCAGAGCCAGCTTGGCTCTATCCACATGGCCAAGCCGTGCTATTTGGCACGACCAAAGCAGAGCAACCCTTCTTTTCTTCTTCTGGGATGTGCCATTTAGCACGGCTAGCTCTTCAAAACTACACCTTTAGGTACATGGTCGTGCCTCAAGGCACGACCAAGTCTAAATTGGCTCTGGAGGGTGGCATGGGCAGCTCCTGGCCATGCTCTGAGACGCTGCCAGAGCCATTTCTTCACTAGTTCCTTCTTTGGTCGTGCTTCAAGACATGGTCAGACCCAATTTACCTCTGAATTAACTTGGACACTCCAATTCTTGCTTTAATTGATCTTCTTTTCCATCTTTAACATTCTTTTCCACTCCAAACTGCTCCTAAAAGTGAAAACAAATACCGAGCAGATCTATGGACGTAAAATAGTAATTATGTTGAAATATGATCGAGAAGGGTGCATAGATAATAAATATTAAATATAAGCAGATGCGCATAAAATAGTGTGAAATAGCCTATATAATCTACGGGCATCACACCCCCAGATTTAAACCTTTGTTTGTCCTCAAGCAAACTCTACAATTTAGATTCATGAGCTAAAAAAATGTGTGTCCCTAGTGATTCTATTCAATTCTACCCTTGATTGTTATAAAGCAAAATTCTGCAGTCTAGAAGCATGTGTAGGAGTAAGTGCATCATAGTCCAGCTAAGTCCGCGGGACCGGATAGCTAGTGTGAAGTTTAGGTAGATCAACGGGTCGACCGAATATCTGATCGGAAGACTGATTGGATCCATTGGACCGGAGAATTGGTAGAAGTTCAGTTGGATTTGTAGACCGGACAGTTGGCATGAAGACCTGGTGGATCAAAAGGCTAGTTAACCAATTGCAAGATGGTAAGTAAAGGTAAGTCACTGGAGGAGAGTGACTTTGTGAGGACACATCCCGATTGAGGGACAGTAGGTGTCAGTTCAGGTTAGATTCATTTTGGATGCATAATCTGAGACCTTGACTAGTTACTGGTCCTGGGAGGACAGGAGCTAATTACTACTTCTTATTTTCACTGTGCTAACTTTGTTTTGTAGGTTTGATGTTTTAGTTTTAGACTAACACAACTTGCAGGGCAAAAGGAGCAAAAAGCCTCTGGATAAACAGTACCCCAAGGTGCCTTCAAGTATTGGAAGGCGCCTTCACACTGTTCATGGAAAGCTCCTTCAATAGCTTGAAGACGCCTTCCAGAGGAGAAAAGTTGACAAATTCAGCGATAAGCTTCAGCAGAGTTCGGGGTCAGATTTGACCCATTGGAGACGCCTTCAACACCCATGGAAGGCGCCTTCCATGGCCTTTATAAGGGCTATTCGACCAAGCTTCAAGGAACAACATCCATACAAGCTTCTATGCGTTCATTTGAGGTCTCGACTACTCCAACTTCCTGCTGTGACACTGCTACGACGTTGCTGCACCCAACTACTGCCAAGGAGCTGACCGACATTGAGCCTAAGCTGACAATCTTCTAAGGAGTTGGATAACGATTTGTAATTTGTACATTTTACTACTTGCAAAAGGACAAGTGCATGGTGTTGCACTTGTTCCCTCTTTCTGTGTACTCAATTCCCTTTTATTGGATTGCCCATCGATAGGTCTGCAGGACCTGGATCTTGAAGTAGGAATTGTCGGAGGCTCCGAACCAAGTAAATTGACCGTGTATGTTTTAGTTTTCTTACTTGTCGTTTGATTTCTCTGTTTTTCCGCTGCACGTACTCGTGTTTTTTATTTAAATAATAAATAAAATTTTGAAAATCATGTGATTCACCTGCTCTCCCTCTCACGTGCGTATCGATCCAACAAGATGCTCCTGAATCAACTATCCAGCTCAAGAAATCATTCTCAGCTAAGCATGTTTCCATGACTAGTAAATCATATCTACCATGTTTCTTCTTTTGTTTCAGCTCATCAAAGTACTTCTTGCATTTCCTTTTCCAATGGCGTTGCAATGGAAACATTTTCCCTTAGGTTTGAGTTCAGAACCCTTCCTCTTCTTCTTTGGATATTTTTCTTGCCCTTTATCTTTCCCATATTTTTCTTCTTTTTAGAAGAAACCTTCCTCATAGCAACATTAGCCTCTGCAACATTTGCTTTACCACTCTTATCATCCATAAGAGTTTCATAAGTTTGTAGATCATTAAGGAGTTCTGTCAGATTATACATCCTATAATTCATGACATAGTTTGTCCTGAATTGAAGGAATATGGGAGAAAGTGTCTCTAGAATCATGCCAACTTAAGTGAGGGCTGGCTCAAGCCTATTTGAGGCCCTAGGTGAAATTTTTTTTTAGGTATTTGACGTTGTTTAAAAAAAAACCCTCGCCTTTTCCATTTAGACTTGAATCGAAAATCGTGATTTATATTTTTTTAACAAATTAAATATTAATTTTTAAAAATATTTTTTTATACAATTTAATTTTCTCACTTTTTAGATGTAAAATTATTAATTAATTTTCATATTCAAGATAACCTAATTCAGAGAAATATAAATTTTACAGTATTAAATAAAGTATTATTATTAGATATAATAATACACCCAAAGTAAATAATAAGTTTACAATTTACTTAACTAAAAATAAGTGCATTCAAAATTGTTTAAAAATGAAGGATAGAAGTATGTTTAATTATTTACATGTAAGACGAGAGAAAACCCTTAAAAAAGAATAAAATTGAGAAAATAAGAACAATAAAATAGGATAACAATAAAAAAAAAATCTCCTATGCTTAACTCATCATTATCAGCAATGCACAAAAAATAAATAAAAAATAATAATGTATAAAATGATAAAACTGAATACAATGTTTAGAAAATAAAAATCACAATGAAACTAAACCAGTCATTGTCATTTATCAAGAACTAAATAGAAACCTTTTTAAGCACTGAGCAAAAGAAAATATAAACCATATTTTTTATTACCTAAACCAGAACAATTATAAATGATAGAATGGAGAGACAAAGGGAAAATCGAATAATTTGTGACTGTAAATATATCTAAATAAAAGTTAAACTTCATGTCTATCAAGGAAGTGAAATGCCAAAAGTATCTAACTCGTTATTGCTAAAAAAAATAATAAAATCTTTCATTTTGATCCGACAAAATATGACTGAATGCATGAACCTTTGAATTTAATCAAGTAAGGAGCATCGTAATACTGACCGAATCAGCATGTTAGTATTAGGTGGAGACATGGAGTTTCTCTTCTTGAATCTCAATGAGCAAGAGAAGCACAGAGAAGGGGAGTTGGAAAAGGAGAAGAGAGGGGAACTTAAAAAAAACTAACATTTTTATTTTGCATTGTATGGATAAGATAAAAAAAATTTAATTGTTCTTATTGATTAAAGAGAAAGCATCACCAACAAATGAGAAATGTAATGAGAGTAGACTATGATTGAGAGATATTAAAGAGGAATAGATTAAGTTTTATAAAATAACATTCATAATTAAAAATAAATTTAATTTGTAAAAAAAGAGTCCCTTAATCTATTTATTAGAACCATAATGAGATTTTTGTGAAATCTAAAGCTTTGATAGATTAAGATCATATAAATATTTAATCATGCGGGCATTATTCTTTTCCATTCTCTTAAAAAATATACATAAAAATATATTTAATATATTAAAATAATGATTCCAATTTTTAGAGAATGAGATTGTACAATCTTTTATTATGTGAACCCTATTTTTTCATTCTTTTTAAAAAAATATATTTAATATATTAAAAATAATGGGCCCCAATAAAAATTGGGGCCCTAGGCATAGGCCATTAATGCTCTATGCCTAAAGCCTGCCATAGTCTTAAGTCCTTTCATCAATGTTTGCACTATTGATTTTAGTCCCATTGAAATGATTAATCATTTTCAGTACATGCTCGCGAACTGAAGAACCATTCTTCATTTTGCAGTTCATAACTACTTTCATGACTTCATAATGAGCATGCTCAAAGGGACGTCCAAACATTTATTATAAAGATTCCATAATCTCTTTAGCAGTTTGGAAGGCTTCATGCTTAGTTCTAAGCACTTCATTCATCACCGCTAACAAGTAGCAATCCAATTATTGTATCCTTCTGAGATTGCCTTAGAAGCATTGGTTGTAGGCACGGGAAGGCAACCCTCCTTAAGGACATAATAGTAGTTTTTATTGATCAAGAGAATATTCATGTTACTTTTCCATTTAGCAAAATTTTCACCGGTTAAAAATTGAGATGAGAGAAGAGCAGCAATAGGATTTGACATATTTGCTGAAATTGAGAAATTTTTTCAATATATATGATTGCATTAAATATCATAACATAATTGAAGGCAAAGTAAATGAATTAGCATAGAACATGCTTTCTTTAATAACCTAAGAAATGCCCTTAGAGTGTAGTACAGACGATAGATACATGGTATGTCATGTCTCATAGAAGTTCCTGTCAGACAAAAAATCGGCAACATCCTCCTTGTACTGGTTACAATCTGAATCAATACATATATACACAAACTATATACATCAGCATATTAACCCAAATCAACTAGACATCCCTATGATACATACTCTACATATGTATATACAACAGAGTTCGGGTATCAAGAAACGAGACTGTATAGAATATAACTAGATTACCTC
The DNA here is from genome assembly GCF_018446385.1 of Zingiber officinale. Taxonomy (NCBI): domain Eukaryota; kingdom Viridiplantae; phylum Streptophyta; class Magnoliopsida; order Zingiberales; family Zingiberaceae; genus Zingiber; species Zingiber officinale. The sequence goes on along the minus strand of NC_056002.1, from coordinate 44,846,660 downwards.
AAAGATCAAGCATAAGTATCAAATAGGAAACAACAATCGTAAACAATCTAATTCTAAGGTAAAGCAGCCTAATCATCCAGTAATAATCATGCTATAAGTTCAAAAGAACTAATAGAAGTCAAGAAAGAAATACCCGCTTTTATTTGTTGATCGTAATAAATAATCCCTTGTCGTGACGCTCATCTCAAATCAATATCCTGCAAATAACATATTATATTTAGCTAATTACATATGAAATAACTAGCTAATCCAACCCTAACTAATTAGGAAAACCCTAATCAAATCATCATTAATTATTTTAATTAATGATTAACTTCAATTACTCTTATCCATGAATCCCTTAATCTTTCCAATCTTAATCTATAATCCATTAATCAATTTCTACAATCAACTAACCCATTCTTCAATCCATTGTGTCAACTACAAACCTAATGAACCAATAAGATGATAATCAATCACAACTACAATTGGATTTAAATATCCTTAAGCATTCCACCAACCCAAGGGATTAAATAACCGTAATCAATCCACAATCCAAATATACAATTCAATTACGTCTCAATAACCCTAACCATTTTCACCATCCAATTGGATTTAAATCTATGTATGAAATAACCAAAAACTCACTTAAATCCGTACGCTCCTCTGTTAACTTGCGGCTGGAGCAATAATTGTTGGATTTATAGCCGGAGGATTGTGAAGCTACTATCCTCTATGCCAAGCACCCCAAAACCACACTTGTTGGCCGGAATTTAGCAAGGTCAAAGTGCTACATGTTGGATCTGCAACCCATATGCAGATCAGATGAGTACCAATGCCAGCAATTAAACGAAGGAAGAACAGAAACGAAAAGGGCACATTGTACCTTCTTATGTCCAAAAGAGTAGCGACCAATGGCTGACGTGATCTCGGATAGAGAGGGCGACAAAAATGGATCCAAAACTAGGGCACGACGTAAAGGACGATGGAGACTCGTGGCCTGAAAGGGCCAACAGCAACGACACATGCTTGTGTAGGAAACCCGACCAGGGCAGGCAACAAGAGGTGCCAGCGGTGAAGAATTGAGCCACGACGATGAGAAGAATCGGCGAGAAAGGAATCGGAGCTAGGGCACAAACCGTGACCAGTGACGATGATCGGGCTGGCGACGACCATCGCTCTAGTAGCTCGACAAGATCGTTGTTGGTGCAATCATGCCCTGGAAGTTTCAATATGTTGACAATTATTTAAGTTTAGGTTAATACGGTGGAACTAACATGCATTGTGAGTTTGCAGGAGGAGTTTCTTGCAGGTCAGAAGACCAGATGCAAAGGAAGTCCAAGAAGGTCGAGGACTAGATTCTTGGCAAAAAGAGTTCTTGCGGGTCAGAAGACCAGATGCAAGGCAAGAAAAGTCCAAGAAGGTCGGGGACCGGATTCTTGACAAGAGAAGCTCCTGCAAGTCACAAGATTATGTGTGTGATAGCCTCACTGTGAGAGATCGACTGGTAAATCGATTCAGACATAGCTGTGCGACAGATTGCCTCTGAATCGATCAGCCGATCGATTGAAGGCAAGGCAATCGATTGGCTGATCGATTGGTAAGGTTCTGCGCAGCACAGAATGCGTCTGGATCGATCAGCCGATCAATTCAAGATACTGAATCGATCAGCCGATCGATCCGAGAACATTCTGTGCGAAGCACAGAATCGTTCTGAATCGATCAGCCAATCAATTCAAGGGATTGAATCGATCGGCCGATCGATCCATGAACATTCTGTGCGAAGCACAGAATCATTCTGAATCGATCAGCCGATCGATTCAAGGTATTGAATCGATCGGCCGATCGATTCACGAAGCTGCGATTTCATGAGCAAATGGCTGAATCGATTCAAACGCTGCCCCAATCGATCCAAGTCAAATAAAACAATCTGCACCGTTGATCTTGACGCGATGGCTTCCAACGGATACTTGTGAATCGATTGGGATATAACCTCAATCGATCCACGGCGACGGCGGCGTGAGAAACGGCTAGTTTTCTCAACGTTTAAAACACGGGAAGAAACTGGAAAACAGACTACAACGAAAAATATACTGTTCCATTGCTCTCCAAGTCTTTTGAAAGTTCTCAAGCGATCAAGATTCAAAGAAAAGGGTTCAAGCTCCTCTCCACTACGTACTGAAGTTTCACCTGCAAAGAGGAAGCCGGTTAAAGCTTGTAATCCTTCTCTTTTTCTTCTTTGTAGTGTTTGTAATATTTACTTTGAAGAGAAGGGAGAGTTGTATTTCTGTTAAGGTTTCTCCACCTTCGGTGTGAATCCGAGAAGGAGAGTTTTTGATAGTGAACGAGTATGAGTGGTGTGGATCCTTGGACTAGTCACCTCCTTGAGGAGGTGGATACCAAGTAAATACCGGTGTTAGCATTGCCTTCAGACTTCCGCTGTGCAAAACAAAGTTGGTCAGCAAAAGAAGTGAGTCATTCACCCCCCCCCCCCCTCTAGCTCAACCGATCCTAACAAGTGGTATCAGAGCATTGGTTTGCTTTTGAGGATTCATCATCAAGAAAGCACAAGTTAAAGAGCTACAAGATGTCAATGAAGGAGGGACATAGTACTTCACGACCACCATTCTATGAAGGCAGCAATTTTGCTTATTGGAAGAGCCGCATGGAACACTATCTCATGACCGAAATTGATATGTGGTTCTCAATCACGGAGGGATTCATGGCGCCAACTGAAAATGGAAAAATGTTTGAGTCATCAAAGTGGACTGTTGAACAAAAAATGAAAGCTCAAGCAAATGCAAAGGCGATTGTGACTCTTCAATGTGGATTAAGCTCGGAACAATTCAACAAAGTTGGACCCTTTAAGAGTGCCAAGGATTTGTGGGATAAGCTTATTGAACTAAATGAAGGCACCAAGGATTCAAGAATTGCAAAGAGGGATTTGTTGATAAATCAACTTCAAAACTTCACCATGAAGGATGGAGAAACGGTAAGCTCACTACATGGGAGATTCAAGGAACTCCTAAATGGTCTTCATTCAGTTGGAGAGAGTGTGGAGAACCGAGATCTCATAAGGTATGCTTTAAAATCTTTCCCAAGAAATTCTTTATGGTCATCCATGGTGGATGCTTATAAGGTTTCAAGGGATTTGTCAATAGTGAAATTGGATGAATTATTTTGTGAACTTGAATTGCATGAGCAAGCTAACACAAGCCATAAGGAGAAAGATATAGCCTTGGTTGCAGGTGAAAAGAGCAAAAAGAAGCACAAGGAAAAGAAAAAGGAGAAGAAGGAGTCATCTTCAGAATCCGAACAAGATAATGATAGTGATAGTGATGAAGAGCTATCATCAAGTGAAATGACAAACTTTGTTCGAAGAATGATGAGACATTCAAGGAAGTTTGACAAGAAGGATGTTAAGAAAATCTTCAATGATGAGAAAAGAAAAGGTAAATCTCTTGTGGCTTCTAAGAATAAGACTGATGTAATTTGCTATGAATGTAAGAAAAATGGGCACTACAAAACGGAGTGTCCAAAATTGAAGAAGCAAGAGGAAAAGATCAAGAAAAAGAAGAAGGCGTTGAAAGCCACATGGGATGACTCATCATCAAGCTCATCGGAAGAAGATGAAAGGAAGAGCTCAAAGCACATGGCTCTCATGGCCTTAAGTCATGTAGAAGACAGTGAAGATGAAGATAGTCATGAAGAAGATGTGGAGTCTTCAAGTGAGTCATCATCTAGTGATGATGAGGTAATTTCTCCCAAGCTTGATAAGATGTATGCCACCATTGCATGCTTAACCAATGCACTAGCTAAATCAAAAGGGAAGGTTAAAAGATTGCAAAATGAGTTGAAATCACTCAAAAATGAAATTGTGCCATGTGAAAGATGCATGCTTCATGAAAATAACAGAAATGATGTTGATGATCTTGAAAAAGAAAATGTATCATTGAAATCACAAGTTGATGATCTTAGATGTGCTCTAGTAAAATTTACCTCAAGCTCAAAATACTTAGACATGATTCTAGGAGCTCAAAGAGGTGTGTACAACAAAGCGGGACTAGATTTTAAATCTCAAGATAAGGAAGTTAAATTCATGTCCCTAATTAGTAGAAACCATGCTTCAAGGGTTAAGGTTGTTCAAGCTTGGGTACCCAAGCAATTTGTTATTGATGCTACCGGACCCAAAGTGTGGGTACCAAAACATTTGGTTCATCGTGTTTAAACAGGCATGCGAAAAGGGGGAGCATCCAACAACATGGTTCGTAGATAGTGGATGCTCTAAGCATATGACGGGAGACTCATCAAAATTTTTATCATTTAGACACAAAAGTAAATGTACCGTTTCTTTTGGTAATAGTGGTGAGCTAAAAGTTATTGGAATTGGAGATATTAGAATTTCCTAGAAATTTGTAATAAAAAATGTGTTACTAGTAAAAGGCATGACTTTTAATCTTTTGAGTGTTAGTCAACTATGTGACTCGGGGTATAGAGTTGAGTTCAACTCATCTCAATGCTTAGTCAAACATAGTGAACTAAACACCAATGTTCTTATAGGCCATAGAAAAGAAAATATTTATCAAGTTGAACTATTTGGTGCTACTAATGTGTTTGCTAAGTGTCTCATGTCTAAAGAAGAGGAGACGTGGCTTTGGCATTGGAGACTCGCTCACACCAACATGAAGAATATCAAAAATCTTTCAAAGAAGGAGTTGGTGCACGGATTGCCAAAGTTGAAGTTTCAAAAAGACAAAATATGTGATGCATGTCAAATGGGTAAGCAAACCAAAGCTACTCATAAAGGTAAAAATGTTGTAAGTACTTCAAATGCTTTAGAGCTCATTCACATGGATTTATTTGATAGTAGTAAATATATTTTTTTAAATGGTAGTAGATATTTCTTTGTGATTGTGGATGATTACACTAGATATACATGGGTGTTTTTCTTGAAACATAAGGATCAAACTCTAGATACCTTGATTGCTTTTTGTAATAGAGTAGAAAATGAAAAGGCTCATAAGATAAACAAAATAAGAAGTGATCATGGAGGTGAGTTTGAAAATGATAGATTCACGAGTTTTTGTATGGAAAAAGGCTACAAACATGAGTTTTCAACCCCTAGAACACCTCAACAAAATGGAGTTGTTGAGAGGAAAAATAGGGTGTTACAAGAGGCCGCTAGGAGCATGTTAAATGAATATTCACTACATAGTTTCTTATGGGCCGAAGGAATTAATACGGCTATGTTGGATCAAAATCAAACTTAGCCGATATCTTCACCAAACCTCTTCCCGAAGTTGAATTTAGCTTTCTTAGAAGAGAATTGGGAATGTGTTGTATTGATTAAATCAAATCCTCCATGATCACTTTATAGGTAAAGCTTTTAGGTTCACCTTAATTTTTGCCTCTCACAAACACATAGGGTTATCTTCTTTGTGTGATTTAGATGGGGGTGAGAGGTTAGGAACATTTATCTTGGTCATAATGCTTGTTATGATGCATTAAGTTGGCCAAGAAAAATGAGTTTCACATGAAACATTCATTTGTCTAATCATAGGGAAAGCAAGTGTACAACTCATGTGCCCGTTGCCCTACGATTATGATTGGAAATTTTCAATTTACTATATAACAACTCACTTCTGAAACATTGGTTGAAGTGTGTTATTGGATGGGGATTATTATGAAACAGGTAGATACAAACTTCCTCATATCTTTGAAGTTTTCAATAATTTGTGGTTTTGTGAAAGTTTTCACTAAGGCGAGTTCATTTTTATTAAACTTTATTTTTTTTATAATTTGGGACATACATATAGTGTCTATGCAAAATTTCATGATTTTTGGAGTAGTGTACAATTAGTTGTGCTTTTCCAAATCTTGGTTCTGAAAGTTTTTCAGACGTGCAGAAATATCAGGCTTCCCAATCGATTGGTCAATCGATTGGGAGGCTCGCACTTGGCCACAGAAGGCATCTGAATCGATCAATGGATCGATTCAGAGCACCTCGATCGATCAATGGATCGATTGAGACGCTCTTCGGTTTTCCACATAAGGCATCTGAATCGATCAATGGATCGATTCAGAGCACCTCAATCGATCAATGGATCGATTGAGACGCCCTTTCGGTTTTCCACAGAAGGCGTCTGAATCGATCTATGGATCGATTCAGCCGTTTGTTCGATTTTCACAGAAGCATTATGAATCGATCGACCGATCGATTCACTTACTCTCAATCGATCGGTCGATCGATCGAGACCTTAAAACCCGTCTTAAACCCTTAGATCCGAATCGATCCCCTCATTCTATTTCTTCCTTTTTCTCTCTCTCGACGCGGTCTTGCCCTAGGCGACTTCCCAGGCGACGTTTTCGTCTGTCTCGATCGTCACTCCGGCGTGCTTCTCCGGCGAAGGGTAGCTATTCCACTTCTCTTCCAGTTCTCTCTCGACGCACTGGGCAGCTTCTTTCCTCGTCTTCGCGTCCTCACACAAAATGCGGACTAAAAACCCTAACCCTAGGTAAGGTTTTTGCTCTCCTCCTTGTTGTTCTTTTTGCTCCTATTTTTGACATGATCTATATGTTTCTTGTGTGTCTTTGTGCATTGCATTATCCTTCATGCATTGCATTACTTGCATTGCCCTTGAATCTTTGCTTATCCTTCCCGTTGACTGTCAAATCGTGTGCATCTCTTGCATTTGTTTTCGATCCCACAGAAAGAAACAAAAGGTTCGTGAATCGGGCGAAGGATCGTCTGTACCCTCCTCACGTCCTCAACCTCCCACTGATCCTAGGTTTCCAAATGCTGTAATGCAACAAGCTTTCACCAAAAACGCTTTCAAACTTATACCCCCTAGATCAGTTAACTTGCAATACTATAGGACATCTTGTTTTGATACTTATAATAGGTTCAAGCATTATAAACTCGACTCCTTGTTGACTTGTGAGAGGGACGTCAATATAGGTCTTGTCTCCGAATTCTATAATAATTTACACACTTCAGATGGTGTAAATTATCGCACTCGTGTTGCAAAACGGAGCCTGGACTTCTCTTATGAGATTCTTCAATCTTATCTCGAATGTCTACCTTCAGACAATGATTTTGTCTTTTATCCAAATCTTCCCGATGAGCTGCCTCCACCTTTTGAGCATATTAGCATTGCATCCATGCATCAGTTCTTCTTTGGTCGTCCTCGTCCGGATGGGCCAGATGCTCATATCACGAAGTTTTCTTCTCTTGAGTTATCAACTGAAAATGCCGCTTTGTTTAAAGTGATCATCAACTGTCTTTTCCCCATTGCCTCTCGTGCCCTAGCCGCTCTACGACCGCCTCATATGTTTGCTCTCTATGCCATTCGTCATTCCCTTGACATCAACATCGCTCTGAACATCTTTCATTGCATCATTCATTTTACCCAGCCCGTGCAGCAGACGATACATATGCCTTTCGGGCATCTTATCACAGATTGGCTGACGTCCCAGAAGATAGATGTCTCCCGGGGACGGCTGGAGCACATGACAGTGGCTTATTCTCGGATTTCTTCACGATCTTTCAAGAAGTCGGGTCTGATTGGTGGTCCAGCTGGAGTTCGATGGATCGATGGTCGTGCTTTTGGGGAGGGACCCCGGGCTCGCCACAGGGGGGATGCACAGGCCTTGGCTCCTGCGGAGGATGAAGCTGAGGAGGAGTTCCACGGGCCAGCTTCTCCGACTCTTAAGGAGACGGTTTCCACTCGCCTTGAGGAGCTGACCTTGGAGGTAGCCAGCCTGTGTACCACGTTGGATACCATGGTCCAGCAGCAGACCTCGATGCAGCGGACTCTGGATACACTAGTGGACTTAGTGGGCTCGTGGGTGACGGTTCACCCGTCTCAGTCTGGTCCATCTACGGCCCTTGTTCCCCCTGCTGAGGATGCCCCTGATCCTGACTCTACGGCGGCTCCTGCTCCGGCTACTACGTCCGCTCCAGCTGCTGATCCTGATCCCACTCCTCCTGGAGACGAGCTTATCGAGTTTTATGTTCCTATGTGATATGTTTTTATTTGTTGTATGGATGGTTATTCTGGAGTCCTTTCTGTGAACTCTCCTTCATTTTGAATGTATGATATACTTTTATGCTAAGATCTCCTTTTGATTCTATATTTCAGTGTTGTTATGTTCTGTTGATATATGTGTGTTTTAGGGGAAGCATTCCTCGGATTTATCATATTTGCTTTGTGCACTTATTGAGGGGGAGTTATTTGCTTTTGATTTTTGACAAAGGGGGAGATCTATGTTGAAGTTCATGCTTATTGATTATGCTTATCTCAGTAAATTAAAATCAAGCTTACTGCAATTATACAATTATTATTTCAGCAAGCTACAATCATTATTTATCATTGTATTGGAAACTAGCCTAAACTTAAATAGATTGTCAAACATCAAAAAGGGGGAGATTGTTGGTGCAATCATGCCCTGGAAATTTCAATGTGTTGATAATTATTTAAGTTTAGGTTAATACGGTGGAACTAACATGCATTGTGAGTTTGCAGGAGGAGTTTCTTGCAGGTCAGAAGACCAGATGCAAGGGAAGTCCAAGAAGGTTGAGGACTGGATTCTTGGCAAAAAGAGTTCTTGCGGGTCAGAAGACCAGATGCAAGGCAAGAGAAGTCCAAGAAGGTCGGGGACCGGATTCTTGGCAAGAGAAGCTCCTGCAAGTCACAAGATTATGTGTGTGATAGCCTCACTGTGAGAGATCGACTGGTAAATCGATTCAGACATAGCTGTGCAATCGATTGGCTGATCGATTGGTAAGGTTCTACGCAGCACAGAATGCGTCTGGATCGATCAGCCGATCGATTCAAGGTACTGGATCGATCAGCCGATCGATCCGAGAACATTCTGTGCGAAGCACAGAATCGTTCTGAATCGATCAGCCAATCGATTCAAGGGATTGAATCGATCGGCCGATCGATCCATGAACATTCTGTGCGAAGCACAGAATCATTCTGAATCGATCAGCCGATCGATTCAAGGTATTGAATCGATCGGCCGATCGATTCACGAAGCTGCGATTTCATGAGCAAATGACTGAATCGATTCAAACGCTGTCCCAATCGATCCAAGTCAAATAAAACAATCTGCACCGTTGATCTTGACGCGATGGCTTCCAACGGATACTTGTGAATCGATTGGGATATAACCTCAATCGATCCACGGCGACGGCGGCGTGAGAAACGGCTAGTTTTCTCAACGTTTAAAACACGGGAAGAAACTGGAAAACAGACTACAACGAAAAATATACTGTTCCATTGCTCTCCAAGTCTTTTGAAAGTTCTCAAGCGATCAAGATTCAAAGAAAAGGGTTCAAGCTCCTCTCCACTACGTACTGAAGTTTCACCTGCAAAGAGGAAGCCGGTTAAAGCTTGTAATCCTTCTCTTCTTCTTCTTTGTAGTGTTTGTAATATTTACTTTGAAGAGAAGGGAGAGTTGTATTTCTGTTAAGGTTTCTCCACCTTCGGTGTGAATCCGAGAATGAGGGTTTTTGATAGTGAAAGAGTGTGAGTGGTGTGGATCCTTGGACTAGTCACCTCCTTGAGGAGGTGGATACCAAGTAAATACCGGTGTTAGCATTGCCTTCAGACTTCCGCTGTGCAAAACAAAGTTGGTCAGCAAAAGAAGAGAGCCATTCACCCCCTCCCCCCCCCCTCTAGCTCAACCGATCCTAACAATCATGAGAAAGAAGGAATGACGACCAGGGAAGATCGGTGGGAGGGTCAGTCGAGGCTACGCCGGAGGTCAAGTGCGAATGGTAGTGTGATCAGCGTCGCTGGGAGAGAAATCGCAGGAGAGTGGGTTCGAGCAGAGGGGTAGAGTTCTGGATCGGCAGGGAATAGAATCGGGGAAGAAGAAATGAAAACATTAAATACTTAGTTAAATAATTTCAACCATAGGTCGATCAAATCAATCAACTGCCACTTTAACTAGGTATTTCAAAATAGACTTTCTCTTAGCTTAATCCATTCATCCCCTTAAATGTATCATACAGACTCTGTTTAAATTCAGAAAATTTTCTAAAAATTCCTGAAAAATCTAATAAGATTATTTCTCAAGTAACCTTATTATTTTATTATTATTTTGGTGTCGTATTTTGCATTCTCCCCTACTAATAAAAATTTGATCTCCAAATTTTCTGCTCAACTCAGGGATAATCATCCAAAGGTAACAACCGAGCAACATACTCATAAACCACCCATCCAAGTAAATACAGATGACTCTGTGGATTTTGAGCTCACCCTGCTTTCGCTATTCCCACCTTGCTATCTAGTCAACTGTGAAAAAAATCAACTACGTCTGAAATCCATAATCCACTTTCAGTAGATCCTCCAACATCTGTATAAGATGCTCAAACTATTCATTAGTCTGAGGGTGAAAATCTATACTAAAGCGAAGCCCCAAACCCAAAGTTTGTTGTAACCTTAGTCAGAACCATGATGTGAAATCGTGGATTTTCATTCGATACAATACTTAGATATATACCATGAGGTTCGGTAATCTCTCTACAGTATAACCCTGTTACTCGATTCAAAGAATCTATCCTACAAATTGATAGCTAGGAAACAAATTCGTCAACCCAATAATGATTGCCCAAAGCATCAGATCCTCTCCATGTCATGGATAATTCGATAACAAAAATTTATCGTAACATGCTCCCAACTCCATTCCAATATACAAGTCTACTGAAACGATCCTACTAGTCTCTGATGTTCAACCTCTACTTGCTGACATACTAGACATCAAGCTACAAAATTCGCGATGTCTTTCTCCATTTCGTTCCACCAGTAGGAATATTTCAAGTCTCCATACATCAAGTACCCACCGAATATATACCAAATCCTATACGACATGCTTCCTACAATAACTTCTTCCGGGTAGAAAGTGACTTAAGAACACATATTTCTCATGGAAATAAAGAATCTCATTCTCATTACACGAGAATTCTAACTACTAGCACGAGACTACTCCGCTCATGGTACATTCGAGCTGCACCAAACCCCAGGTATGATACATCTGTATAGAGTACAAATCTGTCTACATTAGAAAGTAATACTAAGAAGGGTACAACTATCAACTTTTCGTTTCAGCTACTGAAATTAGTCTCGTAAGCATCTGTCCAAGAAAGTTCTATACCCTTTCTAGATAGTCCAGTCAACAACATAACAATGCTAGAGAAACCCTCAACCAATCTCTGGTAATATCCAGTCAGACCAAGGAAACTGCGAATCTCTTGTATAAACTACGACTACTCCCAACTGGTAACAACCTCTATCTCCTGTGGATCCACTAATATCCCTCTACTAAAGACAATGTGTTTCAGAAATCTCACATAAGTCAATCAAAATACGTACTACTGGACTTCACATATAGATGTTCCTGTCGAGACATCTCTAGAATCATGCGAAGATAGTGTACGTGATCCACCTCGGATCGAACATAGATCACAACATCGTCAATGAAGACTATGGAAACTGATCTAAACACCCTAGGAATACTAAATACATCGAGTCCATAAAAACATCTAAGGCACTGTAAACCTAAATGATAAAACCAAAGACTCATATTATCCGTACAACAGGCATTCTCAACCGTAAGATCACTGACAATAGGTCTGTAATCGGATCACCAACTATAAATCACCAAATCCATAAGTATCACACAAGTGCTACTCCTCATGTCGCTATCAACATCAAATACCAAACAATAAATCATCAAGTCATATATCCACTAATAAATCATCAAAAGATAACATATCACCACACCTGATCTCACAATATCCACCAATCAAAATCATCCTCAACATCAATCAATCATATCAAATAGTCTCCTAAACAATGATAAAGAAAAAGGAAAGCATCCAACCTTCAACACCCACTACCAACAAACTTTGATATATCCACCATGGTTCAACATTGCACGTTCATATCGTACTACTACAGGGACTATATCTAAATGGAAAGTTTACTATCATATCTTTAGCGAGACAGACCAGTCATATCCACACACAAATCTAACTTCTAATAACTCGCTCTCATCATGAGGTACTATCAAGCTGTAGAAATATATCATCATCCCACCAACAGTATATCACAACTGAAATCCAAGAGCACCCCTTGATTTCCTAATCAACAACTCTCCAAGTAGTAGATATACGGTCAATCCATGACATATGAGTATAAAATCCTTACTAATCTCATCCAAATATGTCCAAAGAATATGTCAAATCTCATCATTTCAGATACTCAAATAGCCACAGTAAAAGAATGTCAATCCAAAGTCTAAAGTGTCACTCGACCTCCTGACTGAGAGTCTACCTATCTAAAGGGTATATCTACAACTCTCATAATCACGCCTATAAATGTCCCTCGACAAATATTGAAAAAATATCGAACTCCATCTGATATGACATATAGACCTCAAGACTTTGGATAAATGACAACGTGATCAAGATCTTGAGGTACTTGATAGAGACAATGTTAGTTGAGTCGTCTAACCATTGATATAATAACCAGGAATCGATTCTCAAGAATTGATGATATGAGATTTATCCCACCATATGTATATAGTATGTGTACCTATATTTAACTCTCTCCATATCTATGGAGCTGATACTAGTGAGATCACTAAAATAGCATATCTATTTTTTTAATAACCTAAGGAATTATAATTTACAAGAATTAAATGTCATCTAAGTTAGTCAAATAATTATTAATTATAACGAGTCTTTCTCAATTATAAATGTTATCTAAAATATCTCATATTTCTAATATTTTTAATTTCCTTTGCCTTTTGGTCAAGAAATTAATTAACTGATCTAATTATTTCTTTATAAATGTAACCCACCTGTATCAAATTTGAAGACTTAATTTAGTGATTGCCTCCGTAGGGCAACTGGGCAAGTCAATTCTAAAACACATCTTAAAATCTTATCTCATGAGAAAAACAACCTTGTTATTGTAATTAGTAGGCACCCTCAGTAGGGATGACATAATCAAAATGTCTCAAGGCGCTACTAAAAATTCATGATGTTATTTTAACGGTGGAGACCAAAGGTCATATTATCCGCTCCCACTCATTATTTTGCAAATGCGTATTAAATTTATAAAATAACTTTTATTTTATAATCCTTCCTTAGTGAATTCAGACATTTTGAACCATAATTAAGATCTTTATAATTTTTAAACAATTTAAAATTATAAATGAAATGAATTTAGCGATTAAATTTATAATATTCACATTTGACCCATTATTTTACAAAATCCAATTGCAAACACTCATTAAATTTTACAATAAGACTCTCTTAAATTGACACGCTGAAAGTGCATATAATTGTATGTTGTAAAATTAAACAATCACTATTCTATCTTCAACATATTGCATGACAACGTAATCATTATCAACATAATAAAACACGCAATAAGAAAATGAAAAACTTGGTCGGACATTATGGATTAAAGTATGATAAAAGAAATTTATCAATAAAACTTTGTCATGGTGCATAAAAAATTGTTATGAATAACTTTTATTCAATAATAATAATATTAATTTTCTAGGTCTAAAGAATTGAAAAGAGATATAATTTATCTTATTTAGAAAACGATCTAATTGTAAAACAAACATGAATGGCTAATATGATCCCATACAATCAAATGACAATGAATTCATTTGCACATCACATTCATCAGCATTCATCAGCATGAATAGACTGTGAAAAATATATATCATGCATAAGTTGTTATTAAAAACATTAATCAATATAGTGTATTAACCAAATATCAATTGTTAATCGCTTAAATTGTATCGCATATTTTAGTAATTTTTTTTTTAAATGATCTATCATGTAATATCTATATTGAAGATAACAACAAGCATATAAACAACATACCATTACAAGATTGGTGATCTTGAGTATAATCTCTAGTGCAGGATATTTGGCCCCTGGGGGTATGGTATATCGGTAGGGCATCCAGGTTCAAGCCCCAGCTATGAGAAATTTGTAAGAATTTTTCCTCCAAATGGAACATGCAACTACATCAAAAAAATAAAATATCTTCCATAATTCTATTATTATTTCCTATTAATTTAAATGTTCATCCAATAAACATTAAAAATGTAAATGTTATTAAGTAAAAGCTTATTAAGGTGAATGAAATTTTGATTTTTATCACAAAACAATATCAAAAAAAATTTAATTAATTCAAAAATTAATTGAACAAGAGAAAATATAAAATTATAAAAGAAAGCATTTTTCATTTATAATTTCTTTATCCACCCAATTAAGGATGTGTAGTAATTTAAAATTCAATAATTTTAAGGTAATAAATCTAATACTTTTATCATAGGTGTTTAATATAATTCGGAGATGGTATGGAAAACTATGGACGGATGGACCTATAATCTCAAGGTCCAATAACATTGATTAAATTAAACTCTTTAATTATAATATGTCAATATTATTAATTATAAAGTTATTCTACTATAAATTTGGAATTGTATTCTTCAAATTATATATATATATATATATTCAAGAGTAATGAATAATCATACATTCATATAGTCATTACATATAAATTGATCCTACATTAAACAGCCATAACCAAAGATAAGTAATTTCTATTAACCTCTTTAATTATATCTTTTTCCTTAAGTCTTATTGATTGTCTAATGAATAATATATTTTTGATCTAATCGTAAATTAAGCGCTCTTATTATTCAAATATCAAATTAACACTTATGTGAATCGTTTAGAAAGGAATGGATTTCATCTTTTATATTAATATTCCTGACTATTTATTTTATTATATTTCGAATATATCAAGAATATTTAATATTACCTCATTTGTGTCATTACTTGATAAGTTAAAAAAATATAATATTATAAATAAGAATTTATTAATTTGTCAGAATTCAGATCAATTCATATATGACCATCATTGATTAATAATAAATATTCTATTTATCACGGAATTTACTAGAAATTTAAAATTAATCATGTCTAGTCTTATCTAATAGGATAAAATTATTTCATTCAGAATTTAATTCTAGTAATTAACTTTAGTTTCTAATTACGGATAAATTTAGATTATTATATTTAAATATTTATATAACACTTTATATACAATATTTAAAGTCACATAATAATAATAATCTAGGGATTTTTTATATTTATAAAGAATCTATATAACATGCATATAAAAAATTATTATTGAAAATTTTCTCAAATAAAATTAGAACAATTTTTTATAGGCATATATCCCAACAAATAAATCATATAAATCATTCATACATATCCATGCCAGATTGACATAGTTAGTATCTACATGAATATTTATTGTAATAAGTCTTGAAATCAAATTTTAGCGGGTACGAAAATATCTCATTGGATTTTTGACCTCCCCCATATAAAGAGCTATTATACTAGGACAAATACTCTTCGTAATTTACTCTTTTTCAGAGTGTACGAGATCATCCTGAAAGAACCGTTAAAATGACAACTTTACATTTTGCTACAATAATGCCTTATCCCTAAAATATGAAGGAAACTTGACGAAGAGTCAACAAATTTGGAGTTAGGAAGAACATCTTTTTACCGAACTAGAAGTCTATAGATAAGTTTCCAAAATACCTAAATCACATACCATAGTTTCAAAATTATCAAATTGTGTACCCACTTCCCATTTTAACCTCATCCTCAAGTCAATTCGACTAAAAAAAATCAGTCAACTCTTTTTTCCAGTCAAATTGATTTCTTCCAATGTATTCAAAAAAAATCCATCAGTTGATTTCAGCTAAAACTGACTGATGGGCCTAGCTAGAGACATCAGAATGTCATAAAATTAGTTTTTGTGTGTTCATCTACTTTTCCTTAGGGGTGTAATCGAGCCGAACCGAACTTTTGAATGTTGGAGTTTGGCTCATTTATAATCGAGTTGAGCTTGAACTTTATTTAATGAATATATTCATGGCTTACGAGTTTATTTGAGCTTTTATCGAGCCTAAACAAACTTAATAATTATAAATTTAAATATTCATTAAAAATTAAATTATATATTTAAAAAAAATAAATATTCTTATTAAAATTTATAATTTTATTCTAATAAAAAAATTTAATATATTTGTTTAATTTATATATTTCATAAGTAGAGTGTAAAATCTATAAATTAATATTAAAACTCTTATTTTTTTTTATTTAAAAGTTGATTCATGAGCTTAACGAACATGTTCACGAGTTAACGAGCTGAATATTGTGAAGTTTGCGCTTGGTTTGTTTATCTTAACGAGCCTCATTAAACGAGCTCAAATGAATTTTCATCAAATCGAGATTCGAATATCTCATGAGCGGCTTGGTTCATTTACACCTCTAGGTTTTACTAATCGTAAAAATTTGATCAAATATCAATTTGACTCAATATATTGAGAGCAATGGTTTTTAAAATATGAACTAATTTTTTAGATACATTCATATTTAAAAATCATTACTCTTAATATATTAGGTCAAATTTATGTTTGATAGAATTTTTATAATTAGGAGAACTAGACGAACACATAAGAAATGATTTCATGTCATTCTGAAGTCTCTAGGTCAATCAACCAGTTTAGGACGAAATCGGCTGATGGACCTAGAAACCTCGAAATGACATGAAAATAATTCCTATGTATTCATCTAATTCTCCTAATTGTAAAAATATTATCAAATATCAATTTAACATAATATATTGAGGGCAATGATTTTTTTTTAAATTATGGTCGGATGAACCTAAATAAAATTAATTTAGGTCATTTGGCCAAACTCAGTTGATAGATCTAGAGATCTCGGAATGAAGTGAAACCATATCCTATTAGTTCTTTTAACTTTTATGATTATATCCATGATCTAGATGAATATAGAGGAACTAATTTCATATCATTCCGAGCTCTGTAGATCTATCAACCGATTTTGATCGAAACTGACTAATGGATTTTTTCGAACGCACAGAAAGAAATCAATTTGACTGAAAAAAAATCAGTCAACTAATTTTTTTTCTAATTGAATTGATTTGTCAATGAGAGTAGAATAAGAAATGGGTACATAATTTGGTAATTTTAAAACTATGATATATAATTTTAGATATTTTGGAAATTTATCTAGATTTGATTAAAAGCTATAAGAAGAAGCTTAGGAAAAGCACATATTCCACCCCTTTCTCTTTCAATTCCGACACTCACGACGATTAAAATAGGATTAAAAATGGTTCTGTTATTTTGTGTTGTTAATTTTAGTATTTAATTTTTCAAATCAATGAATCATGATAGAAGAATCAAACCCTTTTATAGGGCTATAAATAAGTCGAGCCGAGTCAAACTTTGGAATGTTCAAGCTTGTTTGATAAGGTAATCAAGCCGACCCGAGCCGAGCTTAAAATGAACCAAACTTTTGAAATGAGTGTTCAAGCTTGGCTTGGTTTATTTTTTATGAGTTTGAGCTTGTTTGAACTTGGCTTGAGCTTGATTCGTTTAGATGTTATTAAGCTCTCAATTTAAGCTTGGCTTGAGCTTGGTTCGAGCTTGGTTCGTTTAGATGTTATCAAGCTCTCAATTCAAGCTTGTTTGATTGTTTGAAACTTTTAGTTGTTTGATTGGTTATTGAGTTTGATAATTTAAATTTATTTATTTATTTATTTATTTTATTATTTATTTAACATATTGAAAAGAGTTTTATTAATAAATATGGTTCGTGAACATTATTCATAAACATTGTTCACAAACGTTATTCATGAACATTGTTCACGAACGTTAACGAGCTGAACACATATGTATTCAAGCTTGTTTGTTTAGTTTAACGAGCTGTTCAAGCTTGTTTGTTTAATTAACCTTATGTATATTGAACAAACATAAACAAGCTCTTACCAAGTCGAACACCAAGCTTGTTCACGAACGCTTGGTTCATTAACAACCCTACCCTTTTACATGGAAATCTTTCTCATCTCTTACTATTGCACCAAATAAAAAAAAACACATACAAATGGATCATTACAGGAAGAATGAACCCACATTACATAAAAATAGAGCCGTCAATTTGAGTTGGATCCATTGGGTTGACTCGTCCCATCAAATAAGTTAAATGGATTGGGTTGAAATTTTATCAATTCAAGTTCGATGCAGGCCGACCCGTCTAGGCTTGCGACCCGCGCTGGTCGTCCCACGTTGGTCAACCCACGACGGGCTTAGGTTGGCCCGCGGATTGAGACATACACATAAGAAATGATTTCATGTCATTTTGAAGTCTCTAGGTCTATCAATTAGTTTAGGACGAAATCGGCTGATGGACCTAGAAACCTCGAAATGACATGAAAACAATTCCTATGTATTCATCTAATTCTCCTAATTGTAAAAATATTATCAAATATCAATTTAACATAATATATTGAGGGCAATGTTTTTTTTTAAACTATGGTCGGATGAACCTAAATAAAATTAATTTAGGTCATTCGGCCAAAATCAGTTGATAGATCTAGAGAACTCGGAATGAAGTGAAATCATATCCTATTAGTTCTTTAACTTTTATGATTATATCCATGATCTAGACGAATATAGAGGAACTGATTTCATATCATTCCGAGCTCTATAGATCTATCAATTGATTTTGATCGAAATTGACTAATGGATTTTTTCGAACACACAAAAAGAAATCAATTTGGCTGAAAAAAATTAGTTAACTAATTTTTTTTCTAATTGAATTGATTTGTCAATGAGAGTAGAATAAAAAATGGATACATAATTTGATAATTTTAAAACTATGATATATAATTTTAGATATTTTGGAAACTTATCTAGATTTGATTAAAAGCTATAAGAAGAAGCTTAGGAAAAGCACATATGCCACCCCTTTCTCTTTCAATTCCGACACTCACGACGATTAAAATAGGATTAAAATGGTTCTGTTATTTTGTGTTGTTAATTTTAGTATTTAATTTTTTAAATCAATGATTCATGATAAAAGAATCAAATCCTTTCATAGGGTTGTAAACAAGTCGAGTCGAGTCAACTTTGGGATGTTCAAGCTTGTTTGATAAGGTAATCAAGTCGACCCAGCCGAGCTTAAAATGAACTAAACTTTAGAAATGAGTGTTCAAGCTTGGCTTGATTTATTTATTATGAGTTTGAGTTTGTTTGAAACTTGGCTTGAGCTTAGTTCGTTTAGATGTTATCAAGCTCTCAATTTAAGCTTGGCTTGAGCTTGGTTCGAGCTTGGTTCGTTTAGATGTTATCAAGCTCTCAATTCAAACTTGTTTGATTGTTTGAAACTTTTAGTTGTTTGATTGGCTATTGAGTTTGATAATTTAAATTTATTTATTTATTTTATTTTATTATTTATTTAGCATATTGAAAAGAGTTTTATTAATAAATATGGTTCGTGAACATTGTTCATAAACGTTGTTCACGAACGTTATTCATGAACATTGTTCACGGACGTTAACGAGCTGAACACATATGTATTCAAGTTTGTTTGTTTAGTTTAACGAGCTGTTCAAGCTTGTTTGTTTAATTAACCTTATATATATTGAACAAACATAAACAAGCTCTTACCAAGTCGAACACCAAACTTGTTCACGAACGCTTGGTTCATTTACAACCCTACCCTTTTACATGGAAATCTTTCTCATCTCTTACTATTGCACCAAATAAAAAAAAAACACATACAAATGGATCATTACAGGAAGAATGAACCCACATTACATAAAAAAAGAGCCGTCAATTTGAGTTGGATCAATCGGGTTGATTCGTCCCATCAAATAAGTTAAATGGATTGGGTTGAAATTTTATCAATTCAAGTCTGTCGCGGGCCGACCCGCCTAGGCCTGCGACCCGTGCTGGTCGGCCCACGACCCACGTTGGTCAGCCCACGACGGGCTTAGGTTGGCCCGCGGATTGAGGCATACATGTAAGTTAAGTTTTATGTCAATTAATTTTTTTTTTGTTATAATTTTGAAATAAAAATAGTACTTTTCATCTCACGTCCGTATTCGTTTGTATCTATTTATATTTAAAATTCATGTTTATGGATACATTTGATTGATAAAAATTTTTCGAAGTAAAACGTTGAAGATATGAAATATTTTTTATTTTTTTAAAAAAAAAAAATTGATGAGCCCACGGGTTGGCCCGCCAAACTCGCAACCCACAATCCGCCTTGGATTAGGTTGGGTTGAAAATTTGACAATCCGTCAAGTTGACGGGTCAACCCACCCCGCCCCCACCAATTAATTGGCTAGTCACGGATCAACCTACTTCACCACAAATTGATCCGTCTAACTGTTGGTAGTTTTGAGAGCATGAAAACTAAAACGAAGTAATTAAAATAATAATGCGGAAACCATAAACACTCACATTGATCTCCCGAAGAACCGCAACTGAAGACGCCGATCGATGAAGAGATTGCCGCTGTCGGAAGCACGATCACGGAGTTGCCGGAAAGCACTTCAAGGTTCACGAGCCAAATCCCGATCTACAGATGTTCTCCCTTTGCTCTCACACGATTACCTCCGCTGCTCCTCTGATCACCTCGATCGCTTGCTCGCTGTTCACCATCGCATCAACTGCTCCTCTCTGATTGCCTTGGACGCCTCTTATAAGAAGGCTGAGGAAGACGAAGGGGAAATGACGCCCCTTCGTCTCCTTGGCGTTTCCAGCAAACTGCCGTTTGCGGCAGCGAAAGGGACGAACCCTTTCGCCTCTTGTGTAACGCACAACATCTCCCACTAGTCCAAGTCAATCCAAATGGTCACCTAGACCATGTTAGCCACATAGACTACAAGGTGATCATGTCATGAAGACCAGAGCAAAATTTAGTCACAAAGACCAAATAAGTCACATAGACTTTATGAGGATCAAGTCACGAAGACCAGAGCAAAATTTAGTCACATAGACCAAATAAGTCACATAGACTTTATGAGAATCAAGTCACGAAGACCAGAGCAAAATTAGTCACATAGACCAAATAAGTCACATAGACTTTATGAGGATCAAGTCACGAAGACCAGATCAGAACATCCATTCCATACATTAGGGAAAATGGTTCGTGTGACAGCAAGCACAGTGAGCATTCAATTGCTAAGAAGATTGCCACACCTTACTTAGCTGCTCCATAGAACAAATCAGAGACATAAATGTCCATAGAACGAATCATAGACATAAATGGCTTGCCTTTACCCCAGATTAAATCATTTACATCATCATGAACATCTCTAATCCCTCATATTGACCATATGTCAAGAGCATGTTCAACACCTCCAATCAAACAAATTATTCACAATTACATTTTATGTACTGAACTAAAAATGTAACCGGTACCAGTGAATAAATGTCGCAGATGTAAATCAACCTTAATCTTCCTTTTTAGCTAGAATCCATTCATTCTAATCAGTTGCTTTCCTAGTTATGCTCCATAGATCGAATCATCCATAGCCAATAGGAAACATGCTAAAGTATCAGACACTGATCAGAACTTCAAGTAGACAGCTAAATAGTCACTTAGGGTAAAATCGAGATTAACTTATAATCTCAAGGGTCTCACATAGTAGAGAAGCAGGGATCCATTCTTCTACAACCCTTCTTGTCGCCATAGCACATGTGGTATGAATCACATGCTACGATGTTATTCTCTTTACCAAAAAGAGCACATGTTTTTCCCAATTTTAACATCGTACAGATTTCGATCTAGACATTCCTAATGTCTAATCCTGAATTCAACATATGAATTCTAATCTGGCTTCAAGCATATTCAGTAAATGGCGGGTGCATTTACTCTAATCATTACACAAATGATCTCATCTTGACACAAATATCAAGGCGACCTTAACTTATGAGTATGTCTTTATTCACAGCTACAAAAGTTGTCCCATAAGCAACGGTCTTACCTCTATTCGTACTTAACAAATAGAGATGATTGTCCATGTGAGTGGACCAATCCCAATCTGCCAACATGCTTATCGAGACTTTTATTCGAATGTAACCAAGACATATACACTGAATAGATCATGGCATTTTTCATTTATCAAAATATCTTTACAATTGTTACATTCTTCGAAGTCCCAAAGACTTCATATGCCCATGAAATGACTCTTTAGTCAATGGCTTAGTAAAAGGATCAACAAGCATATTTCGTGTAGGGATGTACTCAAGAATAATCTTTTTCTTGTCAACAATATCCCTTACAAAATTATACTTAATTTCTATATGCTTGCCTTTGCTGTGATATTTGGGATCCTTGGAAAAAGCTATCGCAGCTTGACTGTCACAGTACACAGTAACAGGACTCCCACTATCTTCAGCAATCCTCAGATGCTTCAGGAACCTTCTTAGCCAAACAACCTCTTGCACAGCCGCTGCACAAGCCACATACTCAGCTTCCATTGTCGACAAGGCTACACAAGCCTGCTTCTTGCTGTTCCATGAGATGGCGCCGTCATTCAGCAAGAAGACATAGCCAGATGTGGATTTTCTATCATCAAGGTCCCCTGCCCAATCTGCATCTGAGTAGCCACTTAGGCTCATATCTGATCCTTGGAAACAGAGACAATAATCAGTTGTTCCTTTAAGATATCTAAATATCCTCTTCACCGCTTTCCAGTGTCTCGATCCTGGGTTTGATTGGAAACGACTAACTAAGCCAACAACATAGCTTATATCGGGACGAGTACACAACATAGTGTACATCAAACTACCAATAGCACTGGCATATGGTTTTTTCTTCATTTCGACTATTTCTTCAGGAGTCTTGGGATACATACTTTTGCTCAAGACAGTACCTTTCGCAATAGGCGTTTGTTCAATGTTGCAATCTGACATATTGAAGTGTTACAGCATCTTAGTGATATAAGCTTCTTGAGACAAACCCAAAAGCCTCTTTGATCGGTCTCTAACGATCTTCACTCCTAAGATGTACTCTGCTTCTCCCATATCTATTATGTCAAATTGTGATGAAAGCCAACTTTTGACTTCTATCACACATTTTATGTCACTTCCAGCTATTAGCATATCATCAACATATAATGATAAAATGACAAGCTTTCCTTTTTCCTTTCATAGGTAAACACAATGATCCTCATTGATCATTTCGAAACCATAAGATAATATTACTTCATTAAATCTTATGTTCCATTGTCTTGACGCTTGCTTTAGCTCATATATAGACTTCCGAAGTCTACATACTTTTCTCTTGGCCTTCAACAACATAACCTTCTGGTTGTACCATATAGATTTCTTCGTCAAGATTACCATTAAGGAAAGCCGTTTTTACATCCATCTGATGTAATTCCATGTCATAGTGTGCTACTATAGCTAGGATGACACGTATTGACACAAACTTCACAACTGGAGAGAATGTCTCTTCAAAGTCAATACCCTCCATTTGGGTATATCCTTTTGCAACTAATCGAGCTTTGTATCGATTAATCGATCCATCTTCTTTCCTCTTTACTTTGACAATCCACTTATTCCCAATAGCCCTTCGGCCCGGAGGAAGATCGACTAAATCCCAAACTTGATTCTTCCTCATTGACTCCATTTCTTCATCCATTGTAATTTTCCATTCTTTTCTAACTGAGCTTCTCAAAGCTTCCTCAACTGTTCGAGGTTCCTCATCATCAACTGGGAGAACCATTAATGCCTCATTCTCAATATCAAACATTCTCCGAGGAATAATCTGACGACTACTTCTTCGAAGGTTAGACTGTTGAGAAACTGACTCATTCAGTGGCAAATTACTCCCACTCGGTTGACTAGATTCAGGCATCTCCTGATTTGTTGATAAAGGAACATTATCCTCCTCCTCTATCTCATATAGAGGAATTGTCTTATCAACTTCACCTCGTGTTGGGAACTCAGTTTCTAGAAAAGTAGCATCTCTTGACTCTATCTCAGAGATGGTTCCATCTTGTCGCTCACCAATAAAAACATAACCCTTAGAAGTCTCAGAGTACCTTATAAAGATGCACTTCTTACCTCTGGGTCCTAATTTTCCATATTTGTGAGTCTTACCATGAACCTAGGCAGCTGACCCCCAAAGTCTCAGATTACTCAAATCCGATTTTCTGCCTGTCCAACGTTCATGTGGGGTAGATGGAACTGACTTTGAAGGCACTTTGTTAAGTATATAGGTCGCAACTAATAATGCATCTCCCCAATAGGAGATTGGCAAATTAGCCTGCGCCATCATAGACCTAACCATTTCAAGAAAAGTCCTATTTCTTCTTTCAGTAACCCCATTTTACTGTGGAGTTCCAGGGATAGTAAGCTGTCTAATAATCCCTTTCTCATTACACATTGTCTTGAACTAATCAGACAAATATTCTCCTCCACGGCCAGTGCGCAAGGTTTTAACCTTACGTTCCAATTGATTCTCAACTTCGTTCAAGTAACGAATAAAGCAATCCAATTCTTCAAATTTGTGAGAAATCAAATACACATGACCAAAACGTGTGAAGTCATCGATAAATGTAATGAAATAAGAACTCTCATTTCTAGCCTTCATATTCATTGGACCACAAATATCCGAATGAATTAATTGCAATGGTGATTCAGCCCTAATAGCCTTACCAAATGGTTTTCTAGTCGTCTTTCCCGCAAGACAATGCTCACATATAGACAAGTTAATCTTAGCATGAGCGCCTAATAAGCCCTCCTTAGCTAATCTATTCATTCGTTCTTGTCCTATATGTCCCAATCTAGCATGCCAAATTTCATCATTAACATCAGCATTACTAGTAAGAGCAATGTTTGAAAAACAACTATTATTATTTGATTCTATATCAAGAACCATAAAACCATTTGCTACATAACCATATTCAATTAACACAGAGTTAATTCGAAGTTCGACACAACGGCTATAAAAATTTACATTGTAACCTAAATCAAGAAGACAAATAACGGAAACCAGATTCCGTCGAATCTCAGGAGCGTACAGGACATCATGTAGAAACAAGGTGCCTCCACCACGTATGTTGAGCTTGCAAGTGCCAATTCCTTTGACTTCAATTCTTGCATTGTTTCCTACATATATCCATTTGTTGCCAGCTGGTGCCCGACGGTACTCCACATATGTAGCTCGATCACGAGCTACGTGGTTCGTTGCTCCTGAATCTACAATCCACAAAGGATACGAATCAGCTAACAACACTGTACTTGCAACATATTGCTCATGGAAAGAAGACAAAAATGGATCTACCTTTTTAGGCTCAGTACAATCCCGAGCAAAATGACCCTTCTTGCCACAGTTGAAGCAAGTCAACCTGCTCTTAGGTTTTTATCCATATTTCTTTCCTTTCTTCTTGATTTGGTTTTTCGCAGCAACAACATTAACCTCCTTTCCTTTCCCCTTTCCTTTCTTGAACCACTTGTTCTTATTCTTGGAACCAGAACCTTCAGCTACAAAAGCTTGACCCGAAATCCTTGCGGATTCAATCCTCTCCGCCTCAAGTTCCACATGGCGTGAGACATCAGTGAAAGTCTTGATACTCTCACTATAGGTCAGGTTCTATTTCATCATTTCCCAAGAATCAGGAAGGGAACGGACAACTGCCTGAAACTGTTGTTCATCGGTCAACGTATAACCTGCAGTCTTAAGCTCTCGAATCATGTTACCCATCTCCCTGAGATGTTGGGCCATGGTAACATTCGAGCGCTTCTTACAACTATCAAACTTGATAGTTAGCTGACGGAGCTTACTCAGACTGACTCCACTGTACTTCTCTCTAAGGGCTACCTAGACAGCATGAGCCGATGGTAATGACTCATACTCAAATACCAGGTCATCCACCATTGAACTAATTAATATACCCTTAGCAATGGAGTCCTTCCTTTTCCATGCCTTATAGGCATCAAGGTCACGTCTGTGTTGTGCTGTAGAACCCTCAACCGGTTCCTCCATGATTTGATTTATAGCCTCCAGAACTTCTTGTTCCTCAAGAACATATTGTATCTTGAGGTGCCAGATTTTGTAGTTATCCCCATATAATTTCTCACCCTTATTGAGTTCAGCTATGATGTTTTTAGTTGTCATGATCTACATAAATAAACAAATTATTTATTATTTCAGTGTAATTCATATATGTGCAACTATTTATTGACTCAGTGTAAATTAGAGTTAGTTTACAAAATCAAGTGATAACATTGTTTCCACTCATCATTTGTATGTTCTAATCTAATCAACACTGATCAATTATATTACACATATCCCAACTAATGAACAAATCATTTTATATGAACGAATCATATTTATATGAACTAATCATATCATGAAATGAACTAATCATTTCCAAGTTAGTTAACATATAACATAACTTTTATTATATAATTCTGTTCGTACAAAACAACAGAAATTATTACATGACTCAAAAACTAGATGAGCTAACACTGCTCGTACATAACGACAGCAAACAGAACACGAATAAACTAGATAGGCCAGCACTGCTCCCACTAGGACAAACACTAGTATAGCAGCCAACACTATCCCTATTAACTTGGACTCATTTGGGATAATCTCAGATGGGGTAGCTACAGGATTCTCCATTAGATCCATTTCTGGATCTTCCTCGAGCATCTCCTGGTCCTCTTCAGACTCTTCAGACTCTTCTTCACCCATATGGTGAAGTAGTTCCTCCCACAGTACTGAATATGTGACACACCCTTGATGACGCCCCCATACATAGTCTGTTATTATCCTGAGATACTCTGGCAATGAATGCATCAATGCCCAGATCCTATAACTGTCCAGGACTGGAAACTCTTCTTGCTTAAGTTTCCAAAATAGTCTATCCAGCTGTCTAACATGTCCGTCAACTCCATAAGCAGACTTATACTCTATCTCCTGAATCTCCTCTCGGAGCTGGTTTCGCCGCACTTCGCGACGAGTCAATGTGGTAATCGTCCGTGCCATCTGAAAAATTGGATTTAAATAAGTCAGTACAAAACTGACTAACCAGTACAAAACCAGTTTAATTCAATTTATACAGGCATACCATCATTATAAATCAAGAAAAACAAATCTTCTCGATTTTCATAAGTTTAAGTCAACTGGCCCATTAGACCGGTCAATCAGGAGTCTGGATGTTAAATTTAGTCTATTGTCCTTATTATAACTAATCTAATTGGACCTATGTTCTGTTCTCGTTTAAGCTCATTTGAGTCAATCACAGACTTATTAATCAAACTCAGATTCGTTTGACTCGTCCAATTGCCCATTGGATTAAGTCTGACTCATTAGAACAAATCCAATGTTTCTGATCAAATTTTGACACAACGGAACTAATCCGGTCATATTTGATCAGCCCAACTTCTATAGTCAAGATCACCCTTATTAATTCAATAATAAACTGAGCTGGTTAAACCAACAAATAATTTGAACCAACTTTAGATATTATTGAATCAAATTGGTCCGCTAAAATTAACTAATAATTTAAACCAGACCGGGGTTTGATCGGATAAGTTGGTCTGGTTCCATTTTTGATAAATTGAACCATAATTTAATTAAATATTTATTTATTAATTAATAATATATTTACTTATGTATTTAATTAATTAATAAATATATTTAATTAAAGTTTAACTCATGCACTTGTTTATTTATCAGATTAATAATAATAATTAATTAAATTTTTAAACAGTGCTGCATGCAACGAACACGATTTTACCGTTTTTTTTAAACAAAACACACTGTTCACCACAGCATTTTCGAATCGATCAAAAACTCATTCAATCGATTCATAAATAGCTTCGTCAAAAAAACGATCGCGATTTTTTTTTTTCTAATCGATCTACGAATCGATTTATTCACTGTCCCGTGAACCTAATCGATTCATTTTCCTTCTCAATCGATTCAAAATGCATGAATCGATTGAGTAATCGATTAAAACAACAAAATGTACATTGTTCGTGTTCTTTAATTCCTGTTCAATCGATTCATGAATCAATCAAGCAATTTGTGTGATTTTTGAATCGATTGGTTAATCTATTCAATTGCACTGTTTATCTTCTTCGCGACAGAAGAAGAAAAAACACGAGCTTTTTCGCGTCGATTTCCATGCTTTCAAAAACATACATGCTCTGATACCATTGTTGGTAGTTTTGAGAGCATGAAAACTAAAACGAAGTAATTAAAATAATAATGCGGAAACCATAAACACTCACATTGATCTCCCGAAGAACCGCAACTGAAGACGCCGATCGATGAAGAGATTGCCGCTGTCGGAAGCACGATCACGGAGTTGCAGGAAAGCGCTTCAAGGTTCACGAGCCAAATCCCGATCTACAGATGTTCTCCCTTTGCTCACACATGATTACCTCCGCTGCTCCTCAGATCACCTCGATCGCTTGCTCGCTGTTCACCTTCGCATCAACCGCTCTTCTCTGATTGCCTTGGACGCCTCTTATAAGAAGGCTGAGGAAGACGAAGGGGAAAGGACGCCCCTTCGTCTCCTTGGCGTTTCCAGCAAACTACCATTTGCGGCAGCGAAAGGGACGAACCCTTTCATCTCTTGTGTAACGCACAACACTAACAACTCTACATGAAAATCTTTCTCATCTCTTTGAATCGCACCGAGCCCGGGGCAGATTTGAAATGGATCTTACACTATGTACAATAAGATGATTCATGGAAATAATTCAGCATTCAATATTTCACTGATAGAGTTTGTATAATAATAACCATGAATCGGGGAATGAATTGCCTTAAAACATCTGTTCAAATGAATTCTTGCACCAAATAATTTTCCTTGCAACACAGAAAAAACATTCATCATTAATCAGCGAGAAAACCTTTCTTTAAGTTCTTCCCAGCTCAAAAATAAAATTTAAGAAAAAAATATATATATATAATAATTATATGTACAGATTGTTCTAACAAGGTCGAGTTTCAACCTGGAAAAAGTATAGTTTTAATGATTATTTTTAGATGAATTTTTCATTTTCTTCATCCAATTAGTGTTTCTGAATGTATGGGTCATAGATCTTCCGGTGGCGGCGGAAGGTTGAGGTCGAGGTCCACTGGGAGCCTCCACAGGGAGGAGGGGAGCCGGGAGGAGGCGTGGGCGAGCTCGAGATCGAACGCCGCGGCGTCGCCGGTAGCCAGCGGCGTAGGAGGGGAAGAGTATCCGAAGGCGCTGCTGCTGGTAGGGCTGGAATGATCGGGCGCGAGAACGGGGCCGGAACAGGGGAAGTTGGTCTTCGCCTTGTGGCCGCGGAATCGGAGGGCAGCGGCGTCGTAGGCGTGCGCCGCCTCCGTCGCGGTGTCGAAGGTGCCCAGCCACACGCGCCTCCGCCGCGCGGGGTCGCGGATCTCGGCCGCGTACCGCCCCCACGGCCGCATCCTCACTCCGCGGAACCGCGCCGCCGCCTCCGGGTCTCCTCCGCTGCCGCAGCCGCTGTCCTTCGCCGCCCTAGGAGCCATCGCAACCGCCAAGGAGAGGAAGGGAAGGAGAGAGATGGATCGCGGTGGAAGAAGACAGGGGAGGCAGGGGGTTATTTATACACGAGAAGGAAAGCGGCGAGGCCAGTCAATCTGATGGCTTGGGGACGGCGGCTCGAGGCCAAGAAGGCCACCCACGTCATCGTCTTTGTCGGGGCAGACGGACAGATGCGGCAGTGGGAGAGACCGACGGCGGAGATGGTTCGGATATTAATCGGAAATTTCCAGGAAAATCTTAGTGGCGGAGGCGGGTCGGCGGACACGATCCAGCACGTGCCAGCTCCACTGCGTCCGACAAAAACGCGAAAACGGCAGCCGGCGGCCGAGGTGGGGCCGGGGGGAGGAGAGAGACGGCAGGTGAGGGGACCAACCAACAGCCGCCTCGTGGTGTCCGTCCCCTTGGAAACGGTCCGTGTGCCCGCGTAGCGCAGCAGCAGCCGCCGAGGCCGGCGTGGCCTTGAACATGTGGCGCGAACTGCGTGATGGAGATGCCGTTGGTTGGGGTTTCCGCGTTAGGACCTTCAAGGTGTTTGACTAGATCTTTTTGAATCCAGTTAAACAAATACCGATGAAAATTGAATCCAGCCATATTTTTTCCAGGTCTCTGCCACGTCCGTTTCTTTTACCCGAAAATTCAATTTGTGTTTAGTATTTATTGTAAATTAAAACTACAGTAAAAAGTGAAGAAATTATCTTTAGCGACCCTTTCAATACAAACCACGTACTCTAAAAAATAAAAATAAAAATAAAAATAAATAAATCAGTAGACTTATTAAATAAAAAACAAATCAGGAGACATATTAAATCTTAGTAGGGTCCTAATTGTCCAATCAAACAAAGATAAGGAAGAGGCAGGAGGGTAAGTCAATTGCTCCCAAGATTACTATGCCATGATAAGATATGCCATCTAAATATCTACGGTCCAATTTAAGTTATATTATATTTATAGAAATTTTTATTTTAAATAGGATGCATAATTAAAAAAATACTAGACTCCGAAAGACTAATTGAGTTTATTATATTTAGAAGGATAAGTCAATCAAGTCAATCATTCTAAACAAGTCTCGTCAAGAATGAGAGGTATAGGGTTGTAAATAAGTCAAGCCGAGTCGAGATTTGAGGTGTTCAGCCTTGTTTGATAAGGTAACCAAGCCGAGCCGAGCCGAGTTTAAAATGAACCAAACTTTTGAAATGAGTGTTCAAGCTTGACTTGGTTTATTTTTTATGAGCTTGGGCTTGTTTGAAACTTAGCTTGAGCTTGGTTCGTTTAGATGTTATCAAACTCTCAATTCAAGCTTGACTTGAGCTTGGTTCGAACTTGGCTTGAGCTTGGTTAAAGCTTGGTTCGTTTAAATGTTATGAAACTCTCAATTCAAGCTTGTTTGATTGTTTGAAATTTTTAGTTGTTTGGTTGGGTATTGAGTTTGATAATTTAAATTTGTTTATTTTATTTTATTATTTATTTAGTATATTGAAAAGAGTTTTATTAATTAATATGGTTCGTGAACATTGTTTATGAACGCTGTTCACGAATATTGTTCACAAACGTTGTTCACGAACATTAACGAGCTAAACACATATGTGTTCAAGCTTGTTTATTTAGCTTAACGAGCTGTTCAAGCTTGTTTGTTTAATTAATCTTATGTATATTGAATGAACATAAACAAGCTCTTACCAAGCCGAACACCAACCTTGTTCACGAACGCTTGGTTTATTTACAACCCTAGAGAGGTAAGAGTTCTTGGATGGAGTAGTTTACCCTCGTCATCATGTGGACTACTCACAACTTTGCCTTATCCAACTCGATGAACGCCAACACTCATTCGCTTCCCTTAATAATCACTAATGCTTACTCAATGCTCTAACTCGATCGACAATTGTCGACACTTGCTTGATCAATGCTCACCCATTTTTTCCATCATCGACAACTTCTCATGCCCACTTCCTCAAAGACTAGGAATGGCAATAGATTGAATTTAAATTTGGTCCCGTATTAAATTCGTCTCATTCGAGATGGATTTAAATATGATGAAATGGATTATGGAGCGAGTCTAAATTTATTGACTGGATTTAGAAACGGATTCGAGACGGGTTACGGATTTCAATGAAATCGCTTCGTGTATAATAATAATAATAATAATAATAATATTATTATTATTATTATTATTATTATTATTATTATTATTATTATTATTATTATTATTATTATTATTATTATTATATAATATAAAATATATAATAATAATAACTATGGTTGACTTCTATCTTTGATTTTTAACCTTAGCGGGCTAGCGAGTCCAACCCAATATAGGCCCGTCGGATTATGAGCGAGGTCGGGACGGGACGGATTAAAAAATTAGACGAGACGAGTTTGGATTCGGATCCATATTTTTTTCTAACGGGGCATGTTTTGGAATTAGCTAAGCCTGACCCGAACTCGTCCTGTTGTCATCCCTATCAAAGACCCTCCTTCGGCCACATTAGCAATCCTCTCTAGCATCACAAAGGGTAAAAAGGTGTCCCCTCAGGATGGACTAGTGACTAGTGCATGGGGTGTTGCCACAATGAAATATGGGGGTCAAATCCTGGCTATAGTAGCCAGGTTCTTGCCCTCCCCTATGCACTAGTCATTGTTGGAATCCCAAGGTTGTTTTGGTGTGATCAACAAGTTAAGTTAGGTCATGTGTGCTTTTAACCTTGTGTCTAAGTGTGCAGGAGCTTAGGAGCATAGGTAGTCGAGCGGAAGACGCAGCTAGCGAGAAGGACGGCACGCGGTGCGTCCGAGGGATGAGGCGCTGCGGAAGAGTACACCGACGGGCGAGAAGGAAGCATGCGGTGGTTCCGAGGGATGAGAAGCCGGAGCGGAAGACTGCTCGAGGAGAAAGAGACGCAGCTAGCGAGAAGGTTGGCACGGGATGCGACCGAGGGACGAAGACTGCAAATGAGTACGCTGGCGAACGAGAAGGAAGCACGCGGCGATTCCGAGGGACGAGAAGCCGGAGCGGAAGCCTACTCGAGAAGACTGAAAGTTGGGTTCGGGTGAGCCCTATTCCGGATGACAGAGATCACCCAAGCAAACGGAAGCCTCGGTCTAAAGCGAATGGAGTCGAAGCAGAAGACCCGGGATGGAAAAAGTCAATAGGGTTGACTTTTCCCTCCAGGGCGCATGGAATAGTCCGGGGTGCCTGGAGCTGTATGGGGTGCCCGGAGTTGACTCTTTGAACGGATCGAGTTTTTACTCGATCTGAACGTTGAGGGATAAAGTGTATCTCCCTCAGGGTGCCCAGAATCCTCATGGCGCCCCGACCAAGGATATAAATATAGTCTTGGTCCAGAACCTTTTCAACAACTCAAGCAATTCATTCTTTCTGCACTTGTACACTTTCTCTGTAGTTAAGCTTATGTTTTCTGCGCTTCATCGTTGTAAGAGGCTTCTCCGCCTGAAGGAGTTCTTAGTATGATCATTTTCTTTGGATTAGCAATCTCCCCGGTTGTAACCAAGTCAAATCTTGTAAGCCTCATCTTTTTGTTTGTTTAGTTAAGTATTTATGCAAGTGTTAGTTTAAGAGTTCAAGAAGGATGTGATTTTTATTTTCAGGTTGTTCAACCCCCCCTTCTAGCCGGCTGCCGTGATCCAACAAATGGTATCAGAGCTAAGGCGCTTTAGGAGGACTAACCGCAAATCGAAGCAAAGATAATGGCCGGATCAAGCATCTATCTGCCGAAATTCGAAGGGGATTTCGCTACCTAGAAAAAGTGAATGCAGGTATTCTTTACAACTGATTTTGAATTAATTTTAATAATGAAATTTAGCTTTGTAGCTCCAGAGGGTAAAGAAAAATATAAATGGAAGAAAAAGGAACAGGCTGACTACGTGGCGAACGACAAAGCAGAATACCATCTGCTAAGTGTTCTTTCGCCACAAGAAGTCAACTGGATCGGGAACTACGACTTGGCAAAGAAACTTTGGGAAAAGTTCCTTGAGCTGCACGAAGGAACGTCCGAAGCCAAGCTCACTAGACGGGATCTACTTCGCAATCAGCTCACCAGCCTGCGACTTGGGGAAGACGAGACAGTTGTGCATCTGCACTCGAGAATCAAAGAGATCATCACCGGACTGTCGAATCTCGGAGAAAAGGTAAGTAACCGAGATTCGCTAAGGTGCGCTTTAAATTCTTTTCCGAGAAATTCAAAATGGGCATCACTAGTAGATGCCTTTTACATTTCGAAAGATTTAGAAAAACTTACACCAGAAGAATTTTTCTCGACATTTGAAGTGCATGAATCAAGATGTGCAGGTACGAAGGAGCTCAAGAACAACGTCGCCCTCAAAGCATCGAGAGACGAACCTGAGTCGGAATCTTCTCTCGATTATGAGGAAATGGTATTGATGGTAAGACGGTTTAAAATTTTTTGTTAATCTAGAACTGCTAACCATTCGCAGGGCAGAAAGAAAAGGACCATCCGCTGCTACCACTGCGACGAAGAAGGGCACGTCAAGGACAACTGCCTCAAGCTGAGGAACAAGGACATGGATAAAGGTAAGAAGCTTGTCCAAAAGTGCAAGGTCCTAAAAGTGACGTGGGGCGATACGTCGTTCGAATCAAAAGTCGAGGCGTTCTCCAGACTTGCATTAATGGTGAGTCAACAAGACGACGACTGCAATTCAAACTCTTCCGAGATGAGCATCGATGAAGAGGGAACTACGTCGGAAGAAAGCAGCAGTTCAGGGGGAGACACAGACAACGAGATCGACAAGGTAAGTGAGGTACGATCTCTTCCCCCCGATAAACTTTTTAAATTTGTTAAGTTGCTAACTAAAGAATGCTGCAAGTTAGAAAAAGAAATTAAGAAGTTAAAAATAATATTAGCTAAATCTTGTCTTTTAGAAGAATTAGATAAAGTTAAATTAGAAAATGAGAAATTGAAATCAGAAAATGAAAATATGAAAATTAGATAACTTGAAAATTCATGCATGCCTATCTAATACAAATTTTAAGTTAAAATTTTTTTTAAAACCCTTAGATTTTTTTTTCGGAACTCTAATTTTTTATGTGATCAAAGGGGGAGAAGAAAAAGTATAAGTCTAGGGTGAGGTAGACCCAAAAATTTAAATTTTCTATATTTTTGCATTTTATTACAAAATTAGTTAGTTTAATTTTTTTTTTATCTATTTTTACCCTAGCTTAACTTGGGTTGCTCACATCAAAAAGGGGAAGATTATTGGAACTCCAAGGTTATTTTGGTGTGATCAACAAGTTATGTTAGATCCTGTGTGCTTTTAACCTTGTGTCTAAGTGTGCACGAGCTTAGGAGCACAGGTAGTCGAGCAGAAGATGCAGCTAGCGAGAAGGACGACACACGGTGCGTCCGAGGGACGAGGTGCTGTGGAAGAGTACACCGGCGGACGAGAAGGAAGCGTGCGGTGGTTTCGAGGGACGAGAAGCTAGAGTGAAAGACTGCTCGAGGAGTAAGAGATGCAGCTAACGAGAAGGACATCACGGGGTGCGACCGAGGGACGAAGACTGCGGATGAGTACGCTGGCGGACGAGAAGGAAGCACGCGGCGATTCCGAGGGACTAGAAACCGGAGCGGAAGCCTGCTCAAGAAGACCGGAAATTGGGTTCGGGTGAGCCCTATTCCGGATGACAGAGATCACCCAAGCGAGCGGAAGACTCGGTCTAAAGCGAACGGAGCCGGAGCAGAAGACCCAGGTTGGAAAAAGTCAACGGGGTTGACTTTTCCCTCCAGGGCGCCCGGAGCTGTTCAGGGCGCTCGGAACAGTCCGGGGCGCCCGGAGCTGACTTTTTGACCGAATCGAGTTTTGACTCGATCTGAAGGTAGGCGGATAAAGTTTATCCCCGCAGGGCACCCGGAACCCTCAGGGCGCCCTGACCAAGGCTATAAATATGGCCTTGGTCTAGAAGCTTTTCAATAACTCAAGCAAATCATTCTTTCTGCACTTGTACGCTTTCTCTGTAGTTAAGATTCTGTTTTCTGCGCTTCATCATTGTAAGAGGCTTCTCCGCCTGAAAGGGTTCCTAGTACGATCATTTTCATTGTATTAACAACCTCCCCGGTTGTAACCAAGTCAAATTTTGTGAGCCTTGTCTTTTTGTTTGTTTAGTTAATTATTTATGTAAGTGTTAGTTTAAGAGTTCGAGAAGGGTTTGATTTTTATTTTCAGGTTATTCAACCTCCCTTCTAGCCGGCCGCCGCGATCCAACAAATGGTATCAGAGCCAAGGCGCTTTAGGAGGACTAACCATCAATCGAAGCAAAGATAATGGTCGGACCAAGTATCTACCCGCCGAAATTCGAAGGGGATTTCGCTACCTGGAAAAAGAGAATGCAGGTATTCTTTACAACTGATTTTGAATTAATTTTAATAATGGAATTTAGATTTGTAGATCCAGAGGGCAAAGAAAAATATCAATGGACGAAAAAGGAATAAGCCGACTACGTGGCGAACGGGAAAGCAGAATACCATCTGCTAAGCATTCTTCCGTCACAAGAAGTCAACTGGATCGGGAACTACGACTCGGTAAAGGAACTTTGGGAAAAGTTCCTTGAGTTGCACGAAGTAACGTCCGAAGCCAAGCTCGCTAAACGGGATCTACTTTGCAATCAGCTCACCAGCCTGCGACTTGGGGAAGACGAGACAGTTACGCATCTACACTCGAGAATCAAAGAGATCATCACCGGACTGTCGAATCTCAGAGAAAAGATAAGTAACCAAGATTCGCTAAGGTACGCTTTAAATTATTTTTCGAGAAATTCAAAATGGGTATCACTAGTAGATGTCTTTTACATTTCGAAAGATTTAGAAAAAATTATACTAGAAGAATTTTTCTCGACATTTGAAGTACACGAATCAAGATGTGCATGTACGAAGGAGCCCAAGAACAACGTCGCCCTCAAAACATCGATAGACGAACCTGAGTCGGATTCTTCTCTCGACGACGAGGAAATGGTAATGATGGTAAGACGGTTTAAAATTTTTTGTAAATCTAGAACTGCTAACCATCCGCAGGGCAGAAAGAAAAGGACCATCCGCTGCTACCACTGCGACGAAGAAGGGCACGTCAAGGACAACTGCCTCAAGCTGAGGAACAAGGACAAGGATAAAGGTAAGAAGCCTGTCCAAAATCGCAAGGTCCTAAAGGCGACGTGGGACGATACATCGTCCGAATCAAAAGTCGAGGCGTTCTCTGGACTCGCATTAATGGAGAGTCATCAAGATGACGACGACGATTCAAGCTCTTCTGAGATGAGCATCGAGAGCATCGATGAAGGGGGAGCTATGTCGGAAGAAAGCAGCAGTTTAGGGGGAGACACAGACAACGAGATTGACTAGGTAAGTGAGGTACGATATCTTTCTCCCGATAAACTTTTTAAGTTTGTTAAGTTGCTAACTAAAGACTGCTGCAAGTTAGAAAAAGAAATTAAGAAATTAAAAATAATATTAGTTAAATCTTGCCCTTTAGAAGAATTAGATAAAGTTAAATTAGAAAATGAAAAATTGAAATCAGAAAATGAAAATCTGAAAATTCAAGGAGATAACTTGAAAAATCGTGTATGCCTATCTAATACAAATTTTAAGAAAGTTAGAACTTTTTTTTTAAAACCCTTAGATTTTTTTTCGAAACCCCAATTTTTTATGTGATCAAAGAGAGAGAAGAAAAAGTATAAGTCTAGGGAGAGATAGATCTAAAAATTCAAATTTTCTATATTTTTGCACTTTATTACAAAATTAGTTAGTTTAATTTTTATGTCTATTTTTACCCTAACTTAACTTGGGTTGCTTACATCAAAAAGGGAGAGATTGTTGGAATCCCAAGGTTGGTTTGGTGTGATTGACAAGTTAAGTTAGGTCTTGTGTGCTTTTAACATTGTGTCTAGGTGTGCAGGAGCTTAGGAGCACAGGTAGTCGAGCGAAAGACGCAGCTAGCAAGAAGGAAGACACGGGGTGCGCCCGAGGGACGAGGCGCTGCGGAAGAGTACACCGGCGGACGAGAAGGAAGCGTGCAGTGGTTCCGAGGGACGAGAAGCCGGAGCGGTAGACTGCTCGAGGAGCAAGAGACGCAGCTAGCGAGAAGGTCGGCACGGGGTGCGACCGAGGGACGAAGACTGCGGCTGAGTACGCCGGCGGACGAGAAGGAAGCACACAGCGATTCCGAGGGACGAGAAGCCGGAGCATAAGGCTGCTTGAGAAGACCAGAAGTTGGGTTCGGGTGAGCCCTATTCTGGATTACAGAGACCACCCAAGCGAGCGGAAGACTCGGTCTAAAGCGCTCGGAACAGTCCGGGGCGCCCGGAGTTGACTTTTTGACTGGATCGAGTTTTGACTCGATCTTAATGTTGGGGGATAAAGTTTATCCCCAGGGTGCCCGGAACCCTCAGGACGCCCCAACCAAGACTATAAATATGGCCTTGGTTTAGAAGCTTTTCAACAACTCAAGCAATTCATTCTTTCTGCACTTGTACGCTTTCTCTGTAGTTAAGATTATGTTTTTTGCGCTTCATCGTTGTAAGAGGCTTCTCCGCCTGAAGGAGTTCTTAGTACGATCATTTTTCTTGGATTAACAATCTCCCCGCTTGTAACCAAGTCAAATCTTGTGAGCCTCGTCTTTTTGTTTGTTTTGTTAATTATTTATGTAAGTGTTTGTTTAAGAGTTCGAGAAGGGTTTGATTTTTATTTTTAGACTATTCGACCCCCTTTCTAGTCGGCTGTCGTGATCCAAGAGTCATTGTCTGGGTTAGTAGTCCCTGTGATTTATCTCCTCCGTGTTAATTTAAAGACGGATTGACAGAGACACTGAGGACAAGCGAATCGACTTTTGTCATACCAAAGAGTAAAAAGGTGCATGAGATGGTGCACGGCTACAGCTTGGTGACATCATCTAGGAGAACCACCCCAGCAGAGTAGAGGTTACCTCGATCGATTGATTGCCATCATGACACGGCTGGGTCAGACATTGAGGTGGTTGGGATATGTGGATATTCATGAGGATGGCGCCTGTGGATAGGATAGTGGATTATGCATAGCCAGAGGTCAGCACATTAACGGGATGGGTCCTAGAGTCAGTTGGGTAGCCCAGCAGGGACCTCAGGTCACGGCTAGATGGATACGATTGATGAGCAAATATTGGGTGAGGTTGGTGCTAGAGATGATTGATGGCATTGATTGTATTTTGTGTGGATGATAACAGTAAGTAGGCTGCATATATAATTATAAACTACTGATTATCCTTAGATTGTCATGTGAATATGATATTTTATTATAAACTACTGGTTATTATATATTTTATTGATGATATATAATTTATCCTTCATTTTAAAAAGGGTTGATCCTGTCCGAGCGCTGAGTCGATGGACGCTGGAGACGTGGCACGCTCCGCTGTCTCCGACTGGTGGTGTAGCTCTCTGACGATCCTACAAAGAAGCCGAGCTGGGAGGGGTTTCCCGGCGACGGCCCTTCGACGCTCAAGTCAGGCAACGAGAGAGGCAGCGTAACGAGGCTACAGTAGAGATGTGTGCATACCTTCGTCGACGTCTGGGGGTCCTTATATAGGGCCCCGGGGAAACGCGGGCACGCTTCCCGATGCGTACAAGCTTCCCCAACTTACCTTAATGAGCCTGCGTCAGAAAAGTACCTCTGGCGCCATTCCGCAATCGTCCGAGCATATCCCGGATATGACGGTGGAAGCTTTCACCGTATGATCCTGTGTACGGCTCGACCGCCAACTCTGCTGTTTGTCGGCGGCAAGTGTCTCGAGGATGATGTTATCCCCTGTCTCCTTTGTCCTCTTGCGTCCCTTGTCTGTTCCAGGGCCGAGTGGGTAGGCCGCTCGGCAGGCATATTACTCCTGTCGCCGGTTATAGTCATCGGTCTGACCGGGATACCTCCCGGCCGTATGCTCGGATGATATTGCCCTACCTCTGTTGCCTAGTGCTCGGCCGAATGGACATTCCATTCGGCCTTGAAACATTTTTGCCTTGAGCATCGGAAACTCGACCCTTAGTCGGGTTGTCTTTCATTCGGTTCGGGGGATTCACGGCCGGTCGGCATGCGATGCCCGACTCGATAGGCCTGCTTCCTCCGGTCGGCCTATCTCCGTGTTGACTCTCCTGACCTTTGACCTCCACGTATCGTTAACCTTCCGCCAACGAGGGTCCCCCGTCCTTATCACCGGATCACATGCCTCCCCTTCAAGTCTAGTCGAAGGAGGCGCTAAGTCCGACTGACTCGACTACCGGTCGGCGTGAATGAAACCGCCCTGCCACTCTGGGATGTTCCTCCTCTGGCCGCTCGGCTCCTTCCGAGCGCTGGGTTCACTTCCGCATTGACGGTCAATGCTGACGCCCTTCGGGATCTCCTTGGGATTCGTGCAAATCCTCTCCATTAAGACCGAGCACGCGCGTTGCGCGCCATAATGGCGCTCATTAAATGCGCCCTTATGGCATGATGCCACGTGGCGCCTTTGCTAGCGTCATCGTACGGCTCGGCGGTGTGTCCGATGGGACATCGGCGGTTTGAAATGAACGGCCCGATGGGGGCCTCGGTTCCTGTGACCTGCATCAGACGGTCGAGGTCGATCGGGCCCAACCTTATAAAGTCG
The DNA here is from genome assembly GCF_018446385.1 of Zingiber officinale. Classification (NCBI taxonomy): domain Eukaryota; kingdom Viridiplantae; phylum Streptophyta; class Magnoliopsida; order Zingiberales; family Zingiberaceae; genus Zingiber; species Zingiber officinale. The sequence goes on along the minus strand of NC_056002.1, from coordinate 44,806,590 downwards.
TCGCCTCCTTCCACCGCCGCACTTCTACCTCCGCGTTCCTCCGTCTCTCTTCGGTGCTTCGGCGTCCCGGCGACTTCAGTTCTCTTCTCCGACGATTCTCCGCCGTCTTCCTTCGATCCTCAACTCCTTCGTAAGGTTCTTCCTCCTTTCTTCCTTTCATCCTTGTGTTTTCTCCGCGTTCTCGGCCGTGTTCCTTTGGTTTCTGTTTTTCTCCTTTCTTTGCTCGCGCCTTTGCTTTCTCTTTCGATTTCTGCTTCTTCCATTAATCTGGCAATGGCAAGCTCTTCTCAACCTGCGGACCCGGCTCTCGGCCGATGGTATACCACCATGGAGTCGCGGTTCGATTGGCGCGACGCCGAGAGCCTGTTTAACGCCTATGATATCCCTTCTGACTTCGAGCTAATATTACCTTCACCTTCCGCTCGGCCACACAGACCGCCGAGCGACTCCTTTTGTCTCTTCCGTGACCAATTCGTAGCCGGTCTGCGGTTTCCCCTTCACCCCGTCATTGTCGAAGTTTGTAACTTTTTTGGCATTCCACTCGCCCAACTGGTCCCCAACACCTTTCGCCTCCTCTGCGGGGTCGTGGTCTTATTTAAGATACACAACATTCCGCTCCGCCCGGAGATCTTCTATTATTTTTATTACCCCAAACAATTCGAGCCAGGCACTTATCTGTTTCAAGCTCGGCCCGGCTTAGTCTTTTTTGATAAGTTGCCTTCTTCCAATAAACACTGGAAGGAGAATTTTTTCTATCTTCGTGTTACCGGGCGGCTCCCCTTCCGTACGAAATGGCAGGTCGGACCGCCCATCTCTCCCGAGCTGAAGAAATACAAGACCCGACCGGACTATCTTCAAGCAACAAATCTGCTAGCCGGTCTGAAGCTTGACATCAATAAGCTCCTGCCTGAAGGAGTGATGTACATATTTGGTCTGAGTCCGAGCCGGACCCCCCTCCCGAGCAGCTTTAGTAAGAACTTTACTTAGACCTTTGCCTTGAGTTCTAACTGATTTCCTTCTCTTTTCTTTGCAGCGAATATCGTAATGGAGTCGGTGCTGTTCGGCATTCTGAAGAAGAAAGCGATCGTGCTCGAAGCGGCAGCGGCCAAGGAAATGGAGCAATTGGACATTGCTCCGGTCGGCTCTCATGAGGACGAGAGCGAAGAGCAGGCGGGCGAGTCGGCCGCTTAGGCTTCGCCCATGGATGCAGCCGCCGGTGCAACTTCTGGCAAAGAACCGACTGTTCGGGATGAAAGTTCCGATCAAGAGGACGAGCTTACACTCAATAGGAAAAGACGGAGAGTTGAGAAGCCCCTCCGTTCGGCAACTTCCACCGTGCAAGCGTCCGAGCGGACGGGCATCGCCTCCCCACGTGGCCAAGCACCATCTATCGAAGCTCTATCTTCCGACCGGACTCCCTCGCAGTTGGAGATGCCTGCGGCTCCCATCGAAGCGGCTCCAGTTGCCTCCCTTCCTCCTGCACCATGCCGAGCTCTCCGCTTGGGCATTTTGTCCACCTTCTCCAGCCTGGCCTCCGATCCTTTGGCGTCCGCTCAGACGACTCCGGGCCGGGGACGCACAGTTAGGGCAATTCTGCATCTCCCTACTGAGGCTTTTATGGCTGAGTCCGATCGACCTACGGCCCCCGAGCATATGATCACTATGAAGGAGTCTCTCGTTGAAATGTGGACGGACGCTCGGGCCCGTGTGGTAATGATACCACTCGACAAGCTGGCTGATAGCCACATGCAGCAGGCCACCGAGGTAAGGTTTACTTCTTTTTAATGTAGTTTTCCCGATCGGCCTCCTTAACATTTTATTGTTCTTCAGTGATGGGTGGAAGAGATCGCTATCTCCAACCGCTTGGCGATGGTGGAGGACAAGCTGAAGAGGCTGAAGAGTCAGGGCGGCCCGTCATCTTCCCGAGGCCCTTCTTATGCCGAGCTGCAGAAGGAGCTCGACAAAACCAAGGATCTGTTGGAGGCCGAGAGGAAGAAGACGGCCGACCAGGCTTATATGTTGGACCAGCTAGACAAGAAGGTCAAATCCTACGACCGCAAGATTGATCTGGCCACCACTCTGAAGAACACCGCCATCGCCGATCTAGAAAAGAAGAACTTGGAAGCGCGGGGCCTTGAACAACGAGTCAAAGAGCTGATGGAGCAGCTGGACAGCAAGAAGGCGAGCCGCTCGGGCGAAGTGCTCAAACATAAGGACGAACTGAAGAAATTGCAGGAGGCTCTTGAAGCTTCCCAAGCCACCTTCAAGGAGTACCAGGAGACTGAGCCGAGCCGGTTCATCGTGCTTAGGCAAAACTACATCCGCTCAGACGAGTTCGCTGAGAAGGTTTGCAACCGGATGGCCAAGGCCTTTGAACTGGCGATCACTACCACGTCAGATTACTTGAAGGCCAAGGGTCTCCTTCCAACTTCAGCGGAAATTCCCGCCCGGGAACATACGGCGCTTCTTACAACCATTCCCAAGCATATCTTTAATTATTTTGAGTGAATGTGTTTTCAGGAATGATTCCGATCGGCGTACCTACCACGTGGCATCTGTAACCCTTAACCGCTAATATTAAATGAATGCCCACTCTTGCTGTGGTATCCTCTTCTTTCGTGTTCTTTTTGATTATGTCGACCGGTTACTAGACCTTTTACCCACAGGGAATTTCTTAACCTCTTTGCTTTACTGATCGATCAAACACCCATCCATCTTGCCTGGGATTTCTATGAGCTTTTCTCTCCAAGTGTTTTTCTTTGCCTCGCCGATCGGTCAACGAATTTCCATTCTTTCATGGACTCTCTGCCAATGCGTCGTTGAAGTAATTCGACGCGACGCTGCCTCATCTGGGAAGTTTATAGTCGCCAGTCCGACTCTAGAGTTTAACGTCGCCGCTCGACGGTCTTCCGACCGGGTGGTTTATAATCGTCGGTTTGACTCTAGGGTTTAACGTCGGAGCTCGACGGTTTTCCGACCGGGGGGTTTATAGTCGCCGGTTCGACTCTAGGGTTTAATGTCGGAGCTCGACGATCTTCTGACCGGGTGGTTTATAGTCGCCGGTTCAACTCTAGGGTTTAACATCGGAACTCGACGGTCTTCCGACCGGGTGGTTTATAGTCACCGATTCGACTCTAGAGTTTAACGTCGCCGCTCGACGGTCTTCAAGCCGGAGGATTTATAGTCGCCGGTCCGACTCTAGAGTTTAACGTCGCCGCTCGACGATCTTCAAGCCGGGGAGTTTATAGTCGCCGGTTCGACTCTAGAGTTTAACGTCGCTGCTCGACGGTCTTCAAGCCGGGGGGTTTATAGTCGCTGGTTCGACTCTAGAGTTTAACGTCGCCGCTCGACGGTCTTCAAGCCGGGGGGTTTATAGTCGCCGGTTTGACTCTAGAGTTTAACGTCGTCGCTCGACGGTTTTCAAGCCGGGGGGTTTATAGTCGCCAGTCGACTCTAGGGTTTAACGTCGGAGCTCGACGGTCTTCCGACCGGGTGGTTTATAGTCGCCGGTTCGACTCTAGAGTTTAACGTCGCCGCTCGACAGTCTTCAAGCCGGAGGGTTTATAGTCGCCGGTCCGACTCTAGAGTTTAACGTCACCGCTCGACGGTCTTCAATAATGAGCTTATAGCTCGGATAATATACTCCCGGCCGAACGGCGCGGGGCCTTCATCTTCGAGCATTTGGCTCGGATAATATACTCCCGGTCGAACGACGCGGGGTCTTCGTCATCGAGTCTACGACTCGGATAATATACTCCCAGCCGAACGACGTGGGGTCTTTGTCATCGAGCATTTGGTTCGGATAATATACTCCCGGTCAAACGGCGCGGGTTCTTCGTCATGCCCTTATACAACCATCCGATGGACGCACAATACTCATGCCTTTGTTTTGTTCTTATAGCTTTGATTCCTGCAACCAAATGATACATTCGCATGGAATATTCATGAAATACATTACATCGGCGCACCTTTCATCCGGCCTGATAGGGTTGGAGATGGTTTGCGCTCCATGGTCTTCCTAGCCGTCGTCCATCTTCATCCTCCAAGTAGTAGGCTCCCGATCGGAGCTTCTCGACGACTTTGAAGGGTCCTGCCCAGGGAGCCTCCAGCTTGCCTACGTCCCCGACCGACTTTACTTTCTTCCAGACTAAGTCGCCCACCTGGAATGCTCGAGGAATCACGCGGCGGTTGTAGTTCTGCTTCATTCTCTGTCTATAGGCCATCAGCCGAACGGACGCTTTGGCTCGCTCCTCGTCGATCAGGTCCAATTCTAGCTGCCTCCGCTCGGAATTCGCCTCGTCGTAGTTCTGGATCCAGACGGACTCTACGCCGACTTCAACTGGGACGACTGCCTCACCTCCATACACTAGGTGGAACGGGGTTATTCCCGTTCCCTCCTTAGGGGTCGTGCGGATGGCCCATAAGACTCCCGGCAGCTCGTCCGCCCAGCTTCCTCCCATGTGGTCGAGCCGAGCCCGAAGAATTCGGAATATCTCCCGGTTGGCTACTTCGGCTTGACCATTGCTTTGGGGATACGCCACGGACGTGAAGTGTTGCTCAATGCCATATCCCTTGCACCATTCCTCGAGTTGACTTCCGACGAATTGTCGCCCGTTGTCCGACACGAGCCGACGCGGAATGTCGAACCGACAGATGATGTTTTGCCAGATGATTATTTTGATCATGTGCTCGGTTATCTTGGCCAATGGCTCAGCCTCCAACCACTTGGAGAAGTAATCTACCGCCACCAATAGAAACTTCCTTTGTCCGGTCGCCATAGGGAAGGGTCCTACGATGTCCATGCCCCACTGGTCGAATAGGCAAGACATGGTGGACGCTTTCATTTCTTCCGTCGGCTTATGCGAGAAATTATGGTACTTCTGACAGGAGAGGCACGTTGCGACGGTCCGAGCGGCGTCCTCATGCATTGTTGCCCAGAAGTATCCTGCCAGCAGGATCTTCCTAGCCAAAGATCGGCCGCCCGGATGACCTCCGCAAGATCCTTTGTGTACCTCCTTGAGAAAGTACTCTGCGTCTTCTGAGCTGACACATTTTAGCAGCGGTCGGGAGAAAGCCTTTTTGTAAAGCTGATCTCCGATGAGAGTGAACCGGCCGACTCTCCTCCTTAGTAGCTGAGCTTCGTCTCGATCGGAGGGCGTGGCCCCTGAGCACAGAAACTCCATGATAGTCGTTCTCCAGTCACTCGGGAACGTGAGACCTTCCATCCGGTCTATGTGTGCTACCAAGGATACTTACTCGATTGGTTGCTGGATGACGACCGGCGATATCGAGCTTGCTAACTTGGCTAATTCATCTACCGCTTGGTTCTCCGCTCGGGGTATCTTCTGGACCATCACCTCAGTGAAGCCGGCCTTGAGTTTCTCAAAGGCCTCTGCGTATAATCGGAGTCTTGCATTGTTTATCTCAAAAGCGCCCATGAGTTGCTGAGCTGCAAGCTGGGAATTCGAGTGGATCACGACCCGACTGGCTCCAACATGCCGTGCGGCTTGTAATCCGGCTATGAGGGCTTCGTATTCCGCCTCATTATTGGTTGCCCGATAATCTAGCCGGACGGATAAATGCATCCGCTCTCCCTGAGGCGACAGTAGCATGATCCCAATTCCGCTTCCGAGCCGAGTGGATAACATGTCCACATATATTTTCCATGTAGCTTCGAGCTCGGGCTTTTGTACTTCGATCACGAAATCTGCCAAGGACTGCGCTTTGATCGCCGAGCGGGGTTGGTATTGGATGTCGAATTCGCTAAGCTCCGTTGTCCACTTGATGAGCCGCCCGGATGCTTCAGGGTTCAGGAGTACCCTTGCGAGTGGGCTATTTGTCATCACAATAATGGTGTGCGCCAAAAAGTAAGGGCGCAACCTCCGAGCGGCGAGTACCAAGGCGAAGGCCAACTTCTCAAGACCGGTGTAGCGAGACTCAGCATCTTTTAAGATATGGCTTAAAAAGTACACTGACTGTTCCTCACCGCTCGGCCTCACTAATGTTGAGCCCACAGCATGCTCAATTGAAGATAAATAAATGCGGAGCGGCTCACCTTCGGCTGGTTTTGCCAACACGGGTAAGGAATTCAGATAAGTCTTCAATTCCTCGAATGCCCGATCGCACTCCTCGTCCCATTGGAACTTGGTGGCTTTACGGAGGATCTTGAAAAATGGCAAGCTCCGGTCGGCCATCTTAGAAATGAACCTTGACAGCGCCGTTATCTGACCGGTGAGACGCTGTACCTCTCGGAGATTTCTAGGAGGCGGCATATCCTGCAATGCCTTTATCTTGCTGGGGTTTGTCTCTATACCCCGCTCGGTCACAATGTAGCCCAGGAAGCGCCCGCCTTTTGCCCTGAACAGACACTTCTGAGGGTTAAGTTTGACGCCATACCTTCTCAACGTTTGGAATGTCTCCTCCATGTTCGTGTAGAGATCGGCCGCCTGGAAGGATTTGATAAGTATGTCGTCCACGTACACTTCCAAGTTGCGTCCGATCTGCTCCCTGAAGACCTTGTTCATCAAACGCTGATAGGTGGCTCCCGCATTCTTCAGCCCGAACGACATTATATTGTAGCAATAGGTGTCGTTCGCCGTGATGAAGCTGACCTTCTCTTGGTCTTCTCGGGCGAGCGACACTTGATGGTAGCCTTGGTATGCATCCAGCATGCATATCAGCTCGCACCCGGTCGTGGAGTCCACCAGCTGATCGATCCGGGGAAGGGGGTAGAAGTCCTTCGGGCAAGCCTTGTTTAAGTCCCGGAAGTCGATGTAGACTCTCCACTTGTTGCCCGGCTTGGAAACCAGGACCACATTTGCAAGCCAACTTGGGAATTGTACTTCCCTTATGTGGTCGGCCTCTAGAAGCTTCTCAACCTCCGCCCAGATGATCACATTTTGCTCCGCGCTGAAGTCCCTCTTCCTTTGCTTCACCTGACGAGCGTCCGGCCGGACATGAAGTTCATGTTGCGCTACGCTCGGCGAGACCCCCGGCAGCTCATGGGTCGACCAGGCGAAGACGTCGCAGTTTCGCCGCAAGCATTTGATCAACTTCTCCTTCTGCGTCTCCTCCAGATTGGATGCTATGAAGGTGGTGGCTTCCGGTCGGGATGGGTCAATCTGCACCTCCTCCTTTTCTTCATAAACTAAAGAAGGTGGCTTTTCAGTAATAACATGTACCTCGATCCGCGGCACTTTTCGATCGGACTTGGCTTCGGTTCGAACCATCTCCACGTAGCATCTCCGAGTGGCCAGCTGGTCTTCCCGCACCTCCCCTACTTGATCCTCCACCGGGAATTTGATCTTCTGGCAGAAAGTGGAGATGACCGCCCGGAACTCGTTGAGAGCCGGTCGCCCCAGGATGACGTTGTATGCAGAAGGAGCATCGACCACGATGAAGGTGGTGGTCCTTGTCCTTCTGAGCGGCTCCCCACCCAATGAGATAGCTAGTCGGACTTGGCCGACCGGCAAGACTTCGTTCCCCATGAATCCGTAGAGGGGGGTCGTCATTGGCAGTAGTTCGGCTCGGTCAATTTGTAGTTGGTCGAAGGCCTTCTTGAAAATTATGTTGACCGAGCTGCCTGTGTCAATGAAAGTGTGGTGAATAGTATAATTGGCTATTACCGCTCGGATGATTAAGGTGTCATCGTGAGGGACTTCAACTCCTTGGAGGTCCCTGGGCCCGAAGCTGATCTCGGGTTTGCTCGCCCTTTCCTTGCTGCAGCCGACCGCATGGATCGTCAATTGCCTTGCATGGGCCTTTCTGGCTCTGTTGGAATCTCCGCCGGTCGGGCCCCCGACGATGATGCTGATTTCTCCCCGAGATGCGTTGCCCTTATTTTCCTCCTCCCGAGCGGAAGGTCGAGGTCGTTCATTTGACACTCGGTGGTGGGCTCCGTGCTGCTGACGGTGATGCCGCTCGGGGGATCGCCTTTCTATCCTTTGCATGGGGCTCCGTTGTTAATGTTGCCGATCTGGTGAAGGTGATCGGCGGCGGTAACTCCTTGGTGCGGGATGAGCGATGGGTGGGGGGGGAGGCTCCGACAGTCGCGGGTATTGTGAGTGGCCGACTGATGGAGTGAACAAAACATTGGGGTCCATACCTTCCCCTTGGGCTTGGGCCGATCAGCCGCAACTTGCTGGACGGCGTGCGGCTGAGTGTGCTGATAAGGACGGGCGGCTTCGGCTCACGGTCCTCTAGGTGGCTGGTGACTGATGGGCTGCTTCCGCTCGGCGGGAGCTGGTTGGTCGCTTTGGGCTTCTTTTCTTCTCGCCGCCTGGGCTTCCTCTACATTGATGTATGTGTTGGCTTTATGCAGCATGTGGTCGTAGTCCCGAGGCGGCTTTCGGATGAGCGATCGGAAGAAGTCACCGTCCACGAGCCCTTGCGTGAACGCGTTAACCATTGTTTCCGAGGTGACCGTTGGAATGTCCATGGCCACCTGGTTGAAGCGTTGAATGTACGCTCGGAGCGGCTCCCTTACGTCTTGCTTGATTGCAAACAAGCTGACACTTGTCTCCTGGTGGCGCCTACTGCTGGCAAAATGATGGAGGAACACCGTTCGGAATTCCTTGAAACTTGTGATGGAGCCGTCCGGCAGTCTTCGAAACCACCGATGGACCGATCCCGAAAGCGTTGTGAAGAACACTCGACATTTCACACCATCTATATACTGATGCAGAGTGGCGGTGCTGTCGAATTTACCCAGGTGGTCGTCTGGGTCGGTTGTCCCGTTGTACTCTCCGATCGCAGGGGGCACATAATGCCTCGGCAGTGGATCGCAAAGAATGGCGTCTGAGAACTGCCGGTTAGTCCGCTCGGGCGACGAGTCCGATCGGGGCGTCTTTCCATTTCTGACGTCCCGGATGGGTACCTCGTCTGATGAGGATCCCTTGTCTTGATTGGCTTGCGCCACCTCCGAGGGCGTCTGGAACAGGGGCCGATGAAAAGGTATCGGGGCGAGCGGCGCCCCCATCTATGTGCCGGCCGGCCTCTTGTTTTGCCCCCATATTGAGAGCTGCTCCTGCCTGTCTTCGGGTGGTGCTCGGCCCCCTAAGGCTGATGTTGCCTGCTGTGCTGCCCGCTCAGCCTGAGCTTTTTGTTGCTGCTCCACAATTTTTGCGGTTCGCGCTTGGATGAGTGCTTCGAGCTCCTCGGGAGAGAGTGTTACCAGAAGTTGACATCCAGCTTCTTCCATCTTCTTGGCTCGGATTCAGGTGCGTTCCCACAGACGTCGCCAATTTTGATCCTGTCCGAGCCTGAGTCGACGAACGCTGGGGACATGGCACGCTCCACTGTCTCCGACTGGTGGTGTAGCTCTCCGACGATCCTGCAAAGAAGCCGAGTCGGGAGGGGTTTCCCGGCGACGACCCTCCGACGCTCAAGTCAGGCAACGAGAGAGGCAGCGTAACGAGGCTACAGTAGAGATGTGTGTTGGTGCAACCTTAGGTCAAGGTTGACCTGGTTGACCCGACTCGAGGTGATTTGACTCGAGTTGTATTTTGATGTTTGACTTGGGAAGATTGTCGGTGCAACCTTAGGTCAAGGTTGACCTAGTTGAGTTGCATGTTGATGTTTGACACTCGTGAGAGAGCTCTATTCTTGATATGGGACAAGAATAGATGTTTGGGAGGTTGTTGGTGCAACCGTAGGTCAAGGTTGACCTGGTTGACCTGATTCGGGAAAAGTCCAAGCAGGGAGCTGGCACGGAAAAGTCAAGTATGGAGACTTGGCATCGGAAAAGTCCAAGCAGGCACGCGAAAAGTCCAAGTATGGAGACTTGGCACGGGAAAAGTGCACGGAAAAGTCCCGGTGAGTGAAGCCGGGCAATCGGAAATCTCGGTGAGTGAATCCGGTGAAAATCCTAGTGAGTGAAGCTAAGTGAAGGTGAAAGTCCCGGTGAGTGAAGTCGGGCATTGGGAAAATCACGGTGAGTGAAGCGGTGAAAATCTAGTGAGTGAAGCTAGGTGAATGAGAAAGTCCTAACTGGGATGTTGGCGGTGTGGAAATCCTGGTGAGTGAAGCCGGTGAAAGTCTGGTAAGTGAGCGGGCAAGGAAAATCCGGATGGATCGGGGTGATCGGACATTTGGTGATGGGAAGTCCAAGTAGGTCATAGGAGTGACCCGATACTTGAATGCGGAGAGAAAAGTCTAAGTGGGTCAAAGGTTGACCGGACATTAGCGAGGTCCTAGCAGTCAAGGGGTGACGGATGCTAGGCGCAATGTACCAACGGTCAAGATTGACCGGATGTTGGTTTGGACTTGGTTTGGCGAAAACCATGAGTGGATTGATCGGTGATCGATCCGGATGTCTAGAAATATTCGATCGGTGCGGTGACCGTCGGTAACTATCGATAGCAGTGTTTAACCGATCGGTGACCGATCGAGTCGATCGTCGAGCAGGATCGGGCGCAAGAGGGCTGATCGGTCCGGGACCGATCAGGCACAAATCTGATCGATCCGGACCGATCGGAGGTTCTGATCGGTCCATGGACCGATCGAGGATGGAAAGCGAAGCTTCTTTCCCGATCGGTCTGCGACCAATCAGGATGTTGCTGATCGGTCCAGGCCGATCGGGTTCTAACTGACGCAGCTAGTTTCTTCATTGCTTGCTTCTTCTTGGCGGTATAAAGAGGGCTACGGGACTTGGTGAAGCCGCTTCTGCTACTTCTTCTTCTCTCCTCGAGCTTCTGCTTCTTCTTCCTGCTGAGCTTTGTTGAGCTCGTTGGGTGCTAAAGCTTCGCGTGAGCTTCTTCCTGTTGCTGGTTTTCTAGCTAGGCTTGGATCCGAGAAGCTGCTGCTTCACCAGGGTTCCTGCTGACTTCAAGAAGGCAAGCAAGTGTTGTTTACATTTCTGTTCTTGTTTTCTTGTTCCTATTTGTACTCCTATTGCTGTTGCAAAGATTGTGGTGAGGTTTCTCCACCCACAAGGAGTATCTATTAGCCGGGTTTCCGGGGACTCATCCACCGACGGATTGGTAGGCTTCGTCCACCTTACGGACACGCCGAGGAGTAGGAGTTCATCTCCGAACCTCGTTATATGGTTTGTCTTTCTTCTCCTGTTTTCTTTCTACGTTGTATTTCCGCTGCACTAACCTAATCGTAGGAAGAAACGCGAAAGATTGGGGTCGGCTATTCACACCCCCCTCTCTAGCCGCGATCAGAGATCCTAACAAGTGGTATCAGAGCGAGGTCGCTCTTCGCCGGATTAACACCCGAGGGAGCACAAGCTAGAGATGGATCAACTCGGAGAAGACATCACCATTCCACCCTTCTACGATCGCGACGACTTCGCGTATTGGAAGGTAAGGATGAAGTATTTCCTTATGACTAACATTGAAAATTGGAGTTGTGTACAATTAGGTTTCACTCCTCCGATGGATAAAGAAGGAAAACCTCTTGAGAAGAAGAAGTGGACGAAGGAGCAAATCCACCAATCCACAATCAACGACGAGGTAATGAAAATATTTGAATTCTCATTACCTAACGATATATTGTGTAGGATAGGTGGATACAACAATGCCAAGGAGTTGTGGAACAACTTGGCTAAGTTCCATGAGGGGAACTCCACTTCAAGCCATGAAGAGGAGTCAAGTGAGCCAAGTAGCTCACATCATGGAGAAGAGGAATTAGAAGTTGAGGGCTACTCAACATCTAAGGAAGAAGAGGAGGAGAGTTCTTCTTCAAGAATGGAGCAAGAGGAAGAAGCTTCTACCTCCGGAAGGGATGAAGAAGAAAGTCTTCATCCATCCTCAACCCTAGGTAACTCAAGCATTTCAATTTCAAATAAATTGCATATATTATGCTTTGAGTGTAGGGAATTTGGACATTACAAGAGTAAATGTCCAAAGAGGGTTAGGAAGACTCCACCGGCGCCAAAGATCAAGGAAGCCGGAGTCCCGATACGCAAGAGCAAGGAGCACGTGATGTGCTTCCAATGCAAGCGAAGGGGACATTATCGGAGCCAATGTTCGAGAGGGAGGCAATCTCACAAGGACAAGAGATCGAGCACATGTATAGGGGGAGCTAGGGCAAACCCTAAGGTAATCTCTAAGGCACACTCTTGCAATTCTAGTAGGATGCATGCTAGTAGCCTTATTGCTATTGTCAAGGATGATAAGCATGTTAATTATAGAAATCGATACACATGCTTAGGTGCCAAACATGTGAGCCTAGATAAGGATAACACTAGGAAAGCCAACCCTAAAATTAACCCATCTAAGGCTAAGGAAAATCTAGGTAGAAATCCCAAATCATCTAGACATATGCCTAGGAATACCTCAAAGAAAAATGATAAATTAAAGTTTGAGGTATTAGAGAAAGAAAATCAAGTCTTGAGGTCAAGACTTGACTCTCTAGAAAAGGCTCTTAAGGACTTGACTCTAGGGTTTAAGGGTCAAAAACCAATGTCCAAGGACAAGAAAGGTTTGGGTCACAAACCTAAGTCCCAAGTGGTCAAGCCCACTTACCACAATGTTCCATTCGATTATGGAACAAAACCTAGGGCTAGGAAGACCACCACCAAGGTCACAAAGGGAGTCACCCCTAGAGTTGATCTTGATGAGTCCCAAATGACCAAGACTTCAAAGCCTAAGAGGGTCATTAGGAGGGTTGCTAGGGAAGTTATCCCTAGTGAATATTTAGTGAACCCAATGAGCTCAAATAGGTATTGGGTTCCTAGGAGCATCTTCTCTACCCCATAAATGGGTTAGAGAGTGTCAACTCCAATAAGAAGGGTAGTTAACCCAACTTTGAGGAAATTGACACTCAAGGAGCATTTTCAAGATTTTGTGAACCTTTGAAAATGAAAAAGAATTATTATTTACTCCTTGAAGAGTAAATTGTGCCATATTTGAAAAATATCGATTTTAATCTTATTTGGCACAATTTAAGAAAACCTAGAGAAATACCATAATTGAGATTTTGGTTTTCTCTTAGGGATATATGGGCAATCTAGGGTTAGATTTTAAGTTAGCTAAGGCTAAGGATACTTAGATAGGGAATTTAGGTATTTTATTTGTGCCTAACTTGCCATGATTGGTTGTCATATGCCATGTCATGACATCATATTTATTTTATTATCATTTGTAATGTCATGATAATGCTTAGGCTAGTTTATATGTCATGCTTTATTTAAGTTTTCAAACTTTATGCCATGACATCATGACATTGGCACATGTTTTTACTCATGATATCATTATATGTCATGTCATCATCTCTTGCATTATAATCAATGAAATTGATTTAAGGACAAACATATAATTTGATATTGAGATCAAATTGGTGTTTAGAAAATGCATGAGAACTTAGCCTAAGTTGACCTTAATCCATATCTCACATCAAATTGACTTGAATGTGGTTTGATACACCTTAGATGTGTGTGAGATATTAGGATCATGAGTTAGGATCAAGGTGCATAGTCCTTGTACCTAGATGACCCTAATTCAAGAAATTAAGGATCATAGGGAAAGCTTGTGTACAAGTCATGTACATCTAGCCCTAAGATTATGGTCCTAAATTCAAATGGTTTTAAAAGCATTTTAAAATTGATTTGAAAAACCTTGATGAAGCTTTCCTAGTGTTAGCATTCATCATTGAACATTCTGATACAAAGTTGAGTTAAACTTGAACTATTTCAAAGTTTTTGAACTTTGTATCAAGATTGAAAAATGGAAGTTATTTTCATAGAAAACTATTTTTCCATGATAGTATATGTTATGAGGAATGTATCCTCAAAATTTCACAATTTTTTGAATTTTCTGGAATTTTCTAGGAGTTTCTGAATTTCGGGAAGGAAATTTCAGAAATCTGCCTATCAGAGTCTGGATCGGTCTGGGGACCGATCCAGGTAAGTCCTGATCGGTCTGTGGACCGATCCAGTGAAGCATGGATCGGTCTGCAGACCGATCCAGAGAGCTTGGTGTGATCTGGTGAAGGCCTGATCGGTCTGGTGACCGATCAGTGACGATCCAGTGCGATCAATGAAGCATGGATCGGTCTGGGGATTGATCGAGGGGGTTTTGATCGGTCTTAGGACCGATCAGTGCATGCCAGTGGAGTTGACTTTTAGGGGAGTCTTAACTAATTGTCAAGGGGAGTTGACTTTAGGGAGTTTTACTCCTTAAGACTTTTGAGGATTAGTGATATGGGATTGTCACTAAGTTGATTGTTGAGTTTAGTATCAAGGGGAAATTAAGAGTTTCAATGAAAGGTATGGGACTTTCATTAGGAAGAAACTCTTGACCTTGATCCTCTCTTTTTGATGTGTGTCAAAAGGGGAGTGTTCATTGGAGAATTATTGGAGAACCCAAGTTAGGTTATCGGGTTAACCTAAGCTAGGGAAGAATGTCAAGGAATGTTCGAGGAAGAACATTGGAATTCTTTTGATGTATGTCAAAAGGGGAGAATTATGTTAGGTTATCGGGTTAACCTAAGGAGAGAATGTTCAAGGAAAGAACATTGGACATTGGAAGATGGTTGGAAAACCTAAGTTAGGTTATCGGGTTAACCTAACTTAATTATGGGTTTTGTCAAACATCAAAAAGGGGGAGATTGTTGGTGCAACCTTAGGTCAAGGTAGACCTGGTTGACCCGACTCGAGGTGACTTGACTCGAGTTGTATTTTGATGTTTGACTTGGGAAGATTGTCGGTGAAACCTTAGGTCAAGGTTGACCTAGTTGAGTTGCATGTTGATGTTTGACACTCGTGAGAGAGCTCTATTCTTGATATGGGACAAGAATAGATGTTTGGGAGGTTGTTGGTGCAACCGTAGGTCAAGGTTGACCTGGTTGACCTGATTCGGGAAAAGTCCAAGCAGGGAGCTTGGCACTAGAAAAGTCCAAGTATGGAGACTTGACACTGGAAAAGTCCAAGCAGGGAGCTTGGCACGCGAAAAGGTCAGTGTGACGGACACTTGGTGCGAAAAGTCCTGGTGAGTGAAGCCAGACAGTCGGGAAATCCTGGTGAGTGAATCCAGGTGAAAATCCTAGTGAGTGAAGCTAGGTGAAGGTGAAAGTCCTGGTGAGTGAAGCCAGGCATTCGGGAAAATCCTGGTGAGTGAAGCCAGGTGAAAATCCTAGTGAGTGAAGCTAGGTGAATGAGAAAGTCCTAACTGGGATGTTAGGCAGTGTGGAAATCCTGGTGAGTGAAGCCAGGTGAAAGTCCTGGTAAGTGAAGCCGGGCAAGGGAAAATCCAGATGGATCGAGGGTGATCGGACATTTGGTGATGGGAAGTCCAAGTAGGTCATAGGAGTGACCCGATACTTGGTACGGAGAGAAAAGTCTAAGTGGGTCAAAGGGATTGACCGGACACTTAGCAGGGAGTCCTAGTAGGTCAAGGGAGTGACCGGATGCTAGGCGCAATGTACCAACGGGTCAAGATTGACCGGATGTTGGTTTGGACTTGGTTTGGGCGAAAACCATGAGCTGGATTGATCTGGTGATCGATCCAGTGATACCGAGAATATTCTGATCGGTCTGGTGACCGATCGAATAACACATCGATAGCATCTTGTGTGTTAACCGATCGATCCGGTGACCGATCGAGTCGTCGGCGAACAGGATCGAGCGCAGAGGGGCTGATCGGTCCGGGGACCGTCGACAAATCTGATCGGTCCGGACCGATCGAGGTTCTGATCGGTCCATGGACCGATCAGGGATGGAACAGAAGCGAAGGCTTCTTTCCTGATCGGTCTGCAGACCAATCAGGATGTTGCCTGATCGGTCCACAGACCAATCAGGGTTCTAGCCGTTGCGACGCAACGGCTAGTTTCTTCGCTGTTTCGCTGTTTCTTCTTCGCAGGTATAAAAGAGGGCTACAGGACTTCGGTGAAGCTGCTTCTACTGCTACTTCTTCTTCTCTCCTGCCTGAAGCTTCTGCTTCTTCTTCCTGCTGAGCTTTGTTGAGCTCGTTGGGTGCTAAAGCTTCGCGTGAGCTTCTTCCTGTTGCTGGTTTTTCTAGCTAGGCTTGGATCCGAGAAGCTGCTACTTCACCAGGGTTCCTGCTGACTTCAAGAAGGCAAGCAAGTGTTGTTTACATTTCTGTTCTTGTTTTCTTGTTCCTATTTGTACTCCTATTGCTGTTGCAAAGATTGTGGTGAGGTTTCTCCACCCACAAGGAGTATCTATTAGCCGGGTTTCCGGGGACTCATCCACCGACGGATTGGTAGGCTTCGTCCACCTTACGGACACGCCGAGGAGTAGGAGTTCATCTCCGAACCTCGTTATATGGTTTGTCTTTCTTCTCCTGTTTTCTTTCTACGTTGTATTTCCGCTGCACTAACCTAATCGTAGGAAGAAACGCGAAAGATTGGGGTCGGCTATTCACACCCCCCTCTCTAGCCGTACGAAGAGATCCTAACAATGTGTGCATACCTTCGTCGACATCTGGGGGTCCTTATATAGGGCCCCGGGGAAACGGGGACACGCTTCCCGATGCGTACACGCTTCCCCAAACTTACCTTAACGAGCCTGTGTCAGAAAAGTACCTCTGGCGTTATTCCGCAATCGTCCGAACATATCCCGGATGTGACGGTGGAAGCTTCCACCGTATGATCCTGTGTACGGCTCGGCCGCCAATTCTGCTGTTTGTCGACGGCAGGTGTCTCAAGGATGATGTTATCCCCTGTCTTCTTTGTCCTCTTGCGTCCCTTGTCTGTTCCAGGGCCGAACGAGTAGGCCGCTCGGCAGGCATATTACTCCTTTCGCCGGTTATAGTCATCGGTCCGACCGGGATACCTCCCGGTCGTATGCTCGGATGATATTGCCCTACCTCTGTTGCCTGGTGCTCGGCCGAACGGACATTCCGTTCGCCCTTGAAACCTTTTTGCCTTAGCATCGGAAACCCGACCCTTAGTCGGGTTGTCTTTCATTCGGTTCGGGGGATTCACGGTCGGTCGGCATGCGATGTCCGACTCGGTAGGCCTGTTTCTTCCGGTCGGTTTATCTTCGTGTTAAATCTCCTGATCTTTGACCTCCACGTGTCGTTGACCTTCTGCCAACGAGGGTGTCCCGTCTTTATCACCGGATCAAGGGCAAAAAGGTTATTTTCAATTTTTATTTTGTTAATTAAAAATAAGACTCGACGGTAACCGCAGAATGTAAATGCAATATCGAACACCCAAACAAAAAAAATATATAAACAATTAAAAAAAAATCTAAAGCCTTAGCTCCATGCGCTAAGCTGCCAGTTTGTCCTCGTCGTCGGATTCGTCCGTGAACGCACGGTGAGGTTGTATTCGCCGCCGTCGGGGCTGGGCTGAGCAGCAGCATGACTTTGACGTCGCAGTTGCTGGGGTCGTTCAGCGGGTCGAACAGGTCAACGGTCCACTTGAGCCACGTTCACGAGGAAGACTTTCTAGGTCAAACCGTGCGACACGATGGCGAAGCTCACCTTCGTACATCGACGTCCCTCCACGGCGGCTCCGTGCAATGATTAAACTAAAAAAATAGGTAAACTATGGATAGCAAAATGGAAAAAAAAAAAAATCTTGAAAGAATAGAAATTCTAACCGGCGGCATGGTCGAGGACGTCAGCGGCAGACTCGCCGTCAGGGAAGCAGAAGAAGCGACCGAAGTCTCCTTGGCCTCCTTGACGACCTTCATCCCCTCCGCCTGGAAGTCGCTCAAGACCTGCTCCCTTAACCGGCACTGCACGTGGAAGCTAAGTGCTGAAACACAAAGACAAAGAATGGGGAGAAAAATAAAGGGAAAACAATTATTTCATAATTATCGTAGGCTACAAATCCAGTCATAATTTCCCTTCGCGTCCTCCTCCGACATCAGCTTTGTTGAAATATGTTAGCTCATTATTTCTTACTGTATCAATATTAGAATAATAGATGTCAAATATCTATTATTATTTTTTCTTTGTAATCTTTCTTCTTGTGTAAATACGTAAGAGATCTTGCAGATAGTATTTAATAAAAAAATACTTTTCAAAACAAAATTATCTCATTGTTTCTTACATAGTAATACTATAATAGCAGAGCAGTTTGTTAACGAGAAAATTATTTATTTAATTTATTAGGCTAATATGATAGATTCATATTCTTCATCATCGAACAAAGTAGGAGAAAGTTTTGTTCAGACACTTTTGACCGTTTTCTTCTTTACCACTTGGACCATCTGGAAATTATTTTTTATAACTTAATAGTGATAATTATGATACTCAGAGCCGTTCCTAGGTTTTATCAACGAAAACACCACGAACAAACATTGACTAATGAAACTTTTCTTTTAAGAAAAAGATGGAACAACGTGTCTGGTCTTTGGATCCTTAGTTAATTTTGTTGAATCCAATCTCGCCAATAACAATAACGTGATTTATGTTGTTGATACGGATTATGATAGATCGGTTAAACGAGTGAAGGAGGGGTTCAAGTTAAGAGAGAAGGAAGAGTATATTGTCGGTCGACCATAGGTCGAGCGAATGCTCACGCACTCATGTATACTCGGCCAAACAAATTCTATCCGAGCATAAAGACATTTTAGCCTTATATATAACTCTCAACATCTTACCGGCCGACTACAGGCCGAGTGAGCACCCACGTGCTCATATATGCTCGGTCGGGACTTTGTCCACCTAAGCATAAAGACATTTAGCCTTATATATAATTAACTCTCAACATCTTACCAATCGACTGCAAGTTGAGCGAGCACCCACGTGCTCATATATGCTCGGTCGGGCAAAAAAGCATTTAGCATTATATATAACTCTCAGCATCTTACCGGCCGACGACAGGTTGAGCGAGCACCCACGTGCTCATATATCCTCGGGCGGGTTTTGTCCGTCCGAGCATAAAGACATTTAACCTTATATATAACTCTCAGCATCTTACTGGCCAATCGCAGACCGAGTGAGCACTCATGTGCTCATATATGCTCGGTCGGGCAAAACCTGTCCGAATATAAAAACATTTAGTCTTATATAACTCTTAGTATCTTATCGGCCTACTGCAGGCCGAGCGAGCACCCACATGCTCATATACGCTCGGTTAGGCCTGCCCGATCATAAAGGCATTTAGCCTTATATAAGATTCTCAACACATTACCGGCCGACCGCAGACCGAGCGAGCGCCCTTGCGCTCAATTATGCTCGGTCGGGTAAAGCTCGCTCGAGCATAAGGACATTTAGCTTTATATAAAACTCTCAGCATATAACCGGCCGACAGCGGACCAAGCGAGCATCCATGTGCTCATATATGCTCGGTCGGGCAAAATCCCGCATCGAGCATAAAAGACAGGTTCAACCGGAAGCATTCTTAACTGTATATATGACTGGCTTGATCGACCGGCCAAGACATATTCAACAGAAAGCATTCTCAACAATATATACGGCCAGCTTTAGTGACCGGCCGAGACATATTCAACAGAAGGTAGTCTAAATAGTGTATATAGCTAGCTTGAACGACCGGCCGAGACATATTCAACAGAAGACAGTCTGAACAGTATATACGACTGACTTGAACGATCGGTCGAAGCATATTCAACAGAAGGTAATCTGAACAGTATATACGACCGGCTTGAACGACCGGCCGAAGCATATTCAACAGAAGATGGTTTGAACAGTATATATGGTCGGCTTGAACGACCGACCGAGACATATTCAACAGGATGTATTCTCAACAATATATATGACCAGCATAAATAGCCGGTCGGAACATGCTTAGCAGAATATTTGGTGAGAATATCTTCTAGAAGCTTTTTCAATTATGATGATGTGCCCCCATTATAAATACAAGTCATAAACGACAAAATGGGTACATCTGGGTAAAAAAAAAGATTTCCTAAAGGATTATTGCACGAAGTATAGAAGATGACTTCATCTCTTAACAAACTCTAATGAACTAGGGACTACCTCACGACTACAGAGGTCATGTGAGGTGGTATAAAAAGGTGGATCTTCTCTGTTGGCAAGGTACACAAATTCTAACATCTAAACTCTATTTCACTTCAGTTACTCTTTTTCTTCTTCTTCTTCTTCTTCTTCCATCTGTGAGAGGAATTGACTTGAGCATCAGAGGGCCTAGCCAGGGATCCCCACCCCGGTCTTAGGTCACTAATGTTTTGTTGGCTCGTCTCACTGTGCGCAGGAACGTTGAGGAGTTTCTTCATATCTTTGGAGTTTGTCTTCATCAGAGGTCATCACCATTCATCGAAGCAAGTTCTCATCTTCGCATATCTCAGACATGATCAAATTTGACGCCGTCTGTGGGAACCATTCACCTGGATCTGAGACTACGGAGATGAAGGAAGCTGGTAAACCCAACACCATTACTATATTGCAGGATGATCTGGAGTTGCTCATCAACACCAGAGTACAGAAGATACTGCAACAACAGCAACAATAAGTGAATACTGGTGACACATTGCCTGTAGTTCCACCTCCGGCAATGTCTGTAACTTCTCATCACCGAGAGAAGGAGGTCAGGGGAGGAGATCCGGCTCATCTATTCTCTACTCCTTTCTCTCCCACTCGACGTCCTAAAACTTATTTTCGAACAGCTCTGGAACAAGGAGGACGAAGAGCAGCCCTTCAGGAATCTTTTGGAGAAACCCCTGTAAGAGAAAAGAGAAAAGGGAATGTGGTAGCTAGTGATAGTTCTCCTAAGAGGATTATCACTCCATTCTCTCAACGGGTGTTGGATGACCCACTGCCAAAGCATTATCAGAATTTGAATGTTGGGTAATATTCGGGAACAACTGATCCCGAAGATCATCTTCTTAAGTTTGAGCATGCGGCGCTTTTCCAACAATTCACTGATGGAGTTAAATGTCGGATGTTTCTTACTAATTTTGGAGGAGCAGTTCAAAGATGGTTTAAGCGACTGGTAGAGAATTCTATTCGTCGCTTCAAGAATTTCTGCAAGGTATTCTTGCATCATTTTTCTAGCAATCGGAGGTATCATAAAACTCCGTAGAGTCTCTTTTCTATCAAGCAAGGCCCTAAAGAGTCTATTAGGGCTTATATTAAGAGATTTAATCAGGTGACTATTGATGTTCCATCGACCACTACAGAGATCTTGGTAAGTGTCTTCTTGTTATAACTTTCGAGCCGTAAAAATCACTTTTTGCGTTGCGGAAACGCCGAAGTTCTTAGCCACTGGATCCGTACGAAGATAAAATTTCGTGTACTTAGTTTTTCTACTCTAGATCTACTTTAAATATACATGACAAGGGATATACCTTTGAAGCGAAGCCCTTCGCAAATCCCGTTCGTCCTAGGTTCTTCATATCTCAAGTGTGTTCAAGTGGACACACCTCTAGAAATATCCACATGAACAAGAGATGTAGAGGAAACCTTAAAGTGTGCTAGAACTCCAAGGAGTCTCGACAAGGATGATAGGGAGAGAAGAGAGGAAGAGAGGAGGAAGAAGAAGGAATCAATTAGCACTCAATTGCACTTATTCCCTCCTCTTAAGTGGCCGACCACTTCAATGTGAGTTTGTAACCTCCATGGAATATCAAGAGTCAAGGCTCTTGGTTTCCCTCATGAGGTGGCATACCATGAAGTTGCCTTGATGATGTGGCACATCATCATTGGTCGGCCCTATGCCAAGTGACAATGACATGACATTTGGTCAAGTCAAGGTCAAGTCAAACTTGACTCTTCATCTTCCCTCTCATGTCAAGTCAAACTTGACTTAAATTCCCCATGGTTGATCAAATCTAACCATTGATTCAAGTCAATTTGATTTAATGAATCTCTATTCTTTAAATTAAATTGATTCAATGAGTCATAATCTAAATTATACTCATTCAACACATGAATCAAAATGAGTCCAACTCAATTAATCTAATTTGGATTACTCTTAATCCAATTTGGTTCATCACATGAACCTAATCCTCTTGGTCCATCATATGAACCTAATCTACATCTAATTGCCTTTTGTGTGTGACCCTATAGGTTATTGTAACGTTGACAATGTTCTAAACTCATTTAGAAACATAAGTAATGAGCGGTATCTAGCAACACATCATTACTACCTAAGTTACAAGAATGTTGAGATCCAACATCACCTTGTGACTACTAATTGTGACTCTCACAATATATAACAATGTCCTTCTATCCTTGATATCTAGATTGATCAATTGAGGCATAGATCCTGTCATCCTCTAATCAATTTATATCTTGAACTCTAAGTAAACTCACTCTAATCAAATGAGCTCAATATCTCATATTGACTCACTTGGGCATGGTCATGCACTTAGTGGTCTCATTCTATCAAGAATCATGATGTCTCTCCCATCATATAGGAGGGATAGATCTCATCTACATCACTCACATCCGTCCACATAATTTGTTACATACCCAGTAATCACCTTTATAGTCCACCCAGTTACGGGTGACGTTTGACGAAGTCAAAGTATGCAACTCCTTATGTAGGGAACTATGGTGACTTCAAGTCCAAGGACTAATAGTTATACTAATAGTCACATGAGAAAGTATATGACACTCATATAACGATCCATGATACTTTCTCATGGCGGGTCATTCAGTATACATTCTCCAATGCATACCCATGTGTCAACTTGATATCTCTATATCCATGACTTGTGAGATTAAGTCATCGAGTTGACCTACATGCTAGTCTCGTCACATTAACATTGTCCCTGAATGTTAATACTTGACTAGGAATGATTAAGAGTAGTGTTCTTTATAGCATCTCACTATCGATTCAACCAATCAATTGATATAGATATAAACCTTCTACTCAAGGACGCTATTATACTTAGTTATTTGGAACCAATACAAGTATAATAACCATAAAGAAATGCCTTTATAAACATATAGGAATATGATACATCAAGTCCATACAACAATCATCACATGATTGGCTATAGGGCTCTAACTAACAATCTCCCACTATCACTAGTGTCAATCAGTGTAGGCTCTAAGGCCCAATGACCTAGTGTGACCATCATGCTTTCTCTGTGCCAAAGCCTTGGTCAATGGATCAGCAATGTTAGTTTCTGTGGGTACTCTGCAAATCTTCACATCTCCTCTATTGATAATCTCTCGAATGAGATGGAAGCGTCGTCGTATGTGTTTGGTCGGCTGGTGTGAGCGAGGTTCCTTAGCCTGTGCAATTGCTTCATTGTTGTCATAATAGAGCTCTATAGGATCAGCTATGCTAGGAACCACCTCAAGCTCAGTAATGAACTTGCGGATCCAAAATGCCTTCTTTGCTGCTTCTGATGCAGTAATATACTCGGCCTCTTTTGTAGAATCAGCAACTGTGTCCTGCTTCGAACTCTTCCAGCTCACAGCACCACCATTCAAGCAAAACACGAACCCAGACTGCGCTTTATAATCATCCTGGTCATTTTGGAAGCTGGCATCACTGTAACCCTTTAGAGCTAGCTCATCATCGCCTCCATATATCAAGAAATATTCTTTAGTCCTTCTCAAGTACTTAAGAATATTCTTGACCGCTATCCAGTGACCTTCATCTGGATCTGACTGTATCTGCTCGTCATGCTTAAAGCATACGAAACATCAGGACGAGTACATAATAGATCATATGGTTGAAGCATAAGGAATCTTATCCATGTGGTCTCTCTCCATTCTAGAAGAGGTACCTTGAGTCTTCGAAAGACTCACACCATGCGACATCGACAGAAAACCTTTCTTGGAATTCTGCAAGGAAAATCGTAATAATACCTTGTCAATGTATGTACTCTGACTTAGGCCAAGCAATCTCTTAGATCTATCTCTATAGATCTTTATGCCTAGAATACAGGCTGCTTCACCTAAGTCTTTCATTGAGAAACAATTCCCCAGCCAAGTCTTTACAGACTGCAGCAAAGGGATGTCATTCCCAATGAGTAGTATGTCATCCACATACAATACAAGGAAGACAACTGTGTTCTCAACAACCTTCTTGTAGACACAGGGTTCATCTTCATTCTATGATCAAACAAAACCGTTTGATCGCATCATTGAACCGAAGATTCCAGCTCCGAGAAGTATGTCATCCATAAATGGACTTATGCAACTTGCATACTCTGCCAGTATGTTGTAAAACCCTGAGGTTGTGTCATGTACACATTCTCGAGCAAGTTTCCATTCAGAAACGTGGTTTTGACATCCATCTGCCAGATCTCATAATCATGGTATGCTGCAATAGCAAGCATGATCCGAATGGACTTAAACATCGTTACTGGAGAAAAGGTTTCATCATAGTCAATACCATGAATTTGTTTGAACCCTTTAGCTACCAAATGACCCTTATATATAACTCCATCCATGTCAGTCTTTCTTTTAAAGACCCACTTACACCCAATGGGTTTGACCCCTTCAGGTGGATCAACCAAAGTCCATACTTGGTTGGTGTACATGGATTTCATTTCGGATCTCATGGCCTCTAGCCATTTCTCAGAATCTGGTCTCATCACAGCTTCCTGATAAGAGGTAGGCTCATTCTCAATGAGCAAAACATCATCATGGTCATACAAGAGAAATGAGTATCTCTCAGGCTGACGGTGTATCCTATCAGACTTGCGAAGAGGTAGGTCTACTTAAATTGGTTGTTGTTCCTCAACTCCTTGTGGAACAATCTCATCATTCACAACACTTTGTGGTTCCAGTTCAACTTCCATCAAGACTTCAGTGCTATGGTCCATATCTTGAACTTCTTCAAAATTGAACGTACTCCCACTAGTTTTTCTAGAAACAAAGTCCCTTTTTACAAATACCCAGTCTTAGCCACAACTACTTTGTGTTGACTGGGAATGTAGAAGTAATATCCCTTCGTTTTCTTGGGATATCCTATAAAATAGTACTTATCGGATTTGGGTCCCAGTTTGTCCGAGACTTGACGTCGAACGTAAGCCTCACAACCCCAAATCCTCATAAAAGACACATGGGCATCTCTCCTAGTCCATATCCTATATGGTGTCTTTATCACAGCCTTGGATGGAACACAGTTAAGTATGAAGGTTGTTGTATCTAGAGCATAACCCTAAAGAAATATAGGAAGATCTGTGTGACTTATCATAGACCGTACCATATCTAATAGGGTATGATTCCTCCTTTCGAATACACCATTCCACTGTGGTGTTCCAGGAGGAGTGAGTTGGGATAGAATCCCACACAGCTAGATAGTGACGAAACTCATGGCTAAGGTATTCATCACCTCGATCTGATCGAAGTATCTTAATACGTTTGTCAAGATGGTTTTGTACTTCATTCTTGAATGCTTTGAACTTTTCAAAGGATTCAGACTTATGTGTCATCAAATACACATAACCATATCTACTGAAGTCATCAGTAAATGTAATGAAGTACCTATAACCACCTCTGACTGCGACATTGAAAGGGTCACATACGTCACTATGTATTAGTCCTAGCAAGTCAGTCGCTCTCTCACTGTGTCCACTAAAGGGAGTCTTGGTCATCTTGCCCAGTAGGCATGACTCGCATGTCTCATATGATTCAAAATTAAATGAGTCCAACAAACCATCTTTATGGAGCTGGGATAAGCGTTTGTCATTTATATGACCTAAGCGACAATGTCAGAGATAAGTTTGGTTCATTTCATTTGACTTGAACCTTTTGGTACTTATGTTATAGATGAGGTTCTCTAAGTCTAGAATATAGAGTCCGTTCATCAGGAGTGCACTACAATAGAACATATCGTTTAAGTAAACAGAACAACATTTGTTCTTTATTATAAACGAAAAGTCTTTCTTGTCTAAACAAGAAACTGAAATGATGCTCTTAGTGAGAGCAGACACATAACAACATTCATCTAATTCTAGTACAAGCCTAGAGGGCAGAGATAGATAGTAAGTCCCTACAGCAACAACAGCAACCCGTGCTCCATTGCCTACACGTAGGTCCACATCGCCCTTTGTCAATGCCCTGCTATTTCTCAGCGCCTGCACATTAGTACAAATGTGAGAAGCACATCCGGTATCCAATACCCATGATGCAGAAATAGATAGATTGACTTCTATAACATATATAAAGTAGAAGTCTCACTTCTCTTCTTCTTGAGATCTTCCAAATATACTTTGCAATTCCTCTTCCAGTGCCCTGACCGCAGTGGAAGCAGGTAGCATCCTTGGCAACCCCTCCTTTAGGTTTCAGTGTCTTGCTTTTGCCCTTAGTTTGGGACTTTCCCTTACCTTTAGGCTTTCCCTTGCCTTTATGCTTTTACACCATCAAAATGGAGTTGGGCTTTAACTTCTTAAGGTTTAGCTCAGCAGTTCTCAACATACTTAGCAACTCGGGTATTGGTTTGTCAATTTCGTTCATGTTGTAATTCATGACAAATTGACTGTAGCTCTCTGGCAAGGATTGCAAGATCAAGTCTGTGGCCAGCTCTTGGCCAAGTGGGAATCCCAACCTCTGTAGGTTTTCTATGTACCCAATCATCTTGAGCACATATGGACTTACGGGAGTCTCATCTTTCATCTTACACTGAAACAGTGCCTTGGAGATCTCGAATCTCTCGTGCCTTGCTTGTCCTTGATATAATTGACGAAGATGTTCAACCATATCATAAAATGACATCAACTCATGTTGCTTCTGAAGCTCAGAGTTCATGGTTGCGAGCATGAGGCATGACACATCTAATGCGTCATCTTGATGCTTCTTGTAAACATCTCGGTCAACTCACATGGTAGTGACAGGAGGTGCCTCCGGAATGGGCTGCTCCAGGACGTACAGTTTTCTCTCTTGAGTGAGAACAATTCTCATATTTCTGTATCAGTCGAGGAAATTAGCTCCATTGAGTTTGTCCTTGTCAAGGACAGAACGCAGGGAGAAGATGTTTGTGTTTGTCGACATGACAATCTACAACAGAAATAATGCAGAAAATAAATATCATATTTCAACTAGCATTTAATTAGGCCTTTAATTAAATGATGCTCTCACTGAATTATAGAACTTTTGTAGAATCAAGTTATGGATGTGGTCAAACCACACTTACTAGATTCTTCCAACTAACTATAATTCTTGCGAGACAAGATCCACATCATACTACGCCTTGAGTTAGCTTTGGCCAAATCGCCCAAGACTTAGTATGATCAGTAGATAACGAATTTATCAATTACATCTCTATGCAACTCTTGTTTATAGGATCAAAAATCTCATTTACATTAAAACTTGAGTTAGCTTTGGCTAAATCACCCAAGATTTAGTATAAATGTGATTTTTATCCTATCGTCCAACCGTTGGAAAATGGCTATAGTTATACCCGATCAAATTGAGTTAACTAGTTGTACTTAATCTAATTGAGTGTGTACTCACCCAAGCCTTGATAGGTGGGACCAAGATTGTCCCTCCACACCCTACCAAGATAATATACGTTGTGTTGGTACAGGAAGCATCCGACGATCGAACCTAAGTTTTGATAATGGCAAAGGGATTCAAAGTCAAGATTCTCTGTTATCTAACATGTTGAATGAGTATTTCAGGAAAGTCCTAACTGCGGTTAGGCAGGTGAAAACCCTAGGAGGTGGTAACCCTAGGTGGAGAAAAGTCCTAGCTGCGGTTAGGCAAAGGGAAAACCCTAGGGGGCGGTAACCCTAGGTCATAGGGGGTGGTAACCCTATGCGGAAAGTCTTGGCAGGTCGATGGCTTCAGGCAAAAGTCCTAGGGGGTGGTAACCCTAGGTGAAAGTCCCGTGTCGTGAACGGTGAAAGACTGACTAGCGGGAAGCGGATGTCCAGAGAAGTCGAAGCATGAGTGTCGAGCAAAGTCCATCGATCCGGAGGATCGAATGGCTCTGAGTAATCTCTGAGTGGAGTAGGTGAGGACGCGTTCCCGCAGAGGGAACAGAGGGCGTCGGGTCGACCTAGGGTTTCCGGGAGGAAATCAGAGTCGGACAGTCCGAAACTGTCAATTATTACTTACTGTGTTTTATCATATTCTAACATTGTCTTGCAGGTTATTGGACTAACTTGTTTTGCAGGTGAGGAACTGCTGGAAAAAGGTGTCCAGCGCCGGATGGATCCGGGCCGGAGGTCGGCGCCGGACCAAATTCTATCCCTGCGCGACTTAACCACGTGGAGCATCCTGGTTGGTTGGCCACGTCACACTCCAGGCGTCCGGAACCGCATATAAAAGGAGGGTTGAGGTGCAGCTTCTAGACAGAACAATTATCTAAGCAATCTCCTTGCGACAAGCTGCTAACGACTCAATCCAGAAGTACTGCAATGACACCCCGACAACCCGGAGCTTTGGATTTAATCTTTTTGTTGTCGGTATAATCTTTTACAGCTTTGAATTGTAATTAGTTTGTAATACTCTTAACGAACTTATAGTTGTTGCCCACCGAAAGCGATCAAGGATCGTGGGCCTTCGAGTAGGAGTCGTCATAGGCACCGAACGAAGTAAATCCACTGTGTTCATCTGCTTGTATTTCTTTCATTTCCGCTGCGTTTTTACTCGAGTGTTTTACGATTTTGATAATCGAACGAAATAGCCACGAGTGCTATTCACCCCCCCCCCCCTCTAGTGCTTCTCGATCCAACAATTGGTATCATTTTAAACTTAATTTCAAAATCATTTCAAAATCATTTTAAACTTAATTTCAAAATCTTTAAAAAATCATTTCAAAATCATTTTAAACTTAATTTCAAAATCTTTAAAAAATCATTTCAAAATCATTTTAAACTTAATTTCAAAATCTTTGAAAAATCATTTCAAAATCATTTGAAAAACTTATTTCAAATCCTTTGAAAAATACCTTGAAAAACTTATTTCAAAATCTTTTGAAAAATACTTGAAAAACTTATTTCAAAAACCTTTGAAAAATATTTGAAAAACTTATTTCAAAATCCTTTGAAAAATACATTGGAAAACTTATTTCAAAATCCTTTGAAAAATACTTTAAAAACTTATTTCAAAAACCTTAGAAAAATATTTGAAAAACTTATTTCAAAATCCTTTGAAAAATACTTGAAAAACTTATTTCAAAAACCTTTGAAAAATACTTGAAAAACTAGTTTCAAAATCCTTTGAAAAATTTGATAAACTTATTCAAAAAGCTTTGAAAAATCTTTGGAAAACTAATTTCAAAATCCTTTGAAAAATATTTGAAAAACTAACTTGAAAATCTAGCTCCCCTAAATTTACTAGACTTACAAGAATATGGAATTAGCCCTGAAGGAAATGGAGATTTGAAGTTTGAGCATGCTCATACTTTAGAGCTCTGATACCTGAACAAAACAATCTGGATAACTTAAAATCTATTTAACCTCCTGCTTGGACTTAAAGACCAGCTAAAATAAATAACCTAAATTAAACATTTAGTCACTCCCTCTTTGTATTAACAAATTCTTACTCCTATCTTTTCAAAATTAAGTTTCAACGCTAAGTACCTTTTAAACTGAACCTACATTCTCAAAATTCATTGTTTGCAAAAGGCTTAGCTAAAGTGACTCATATAGCAACCTTCAAACTTTCTCAAACTTAGCCCCCTTATAAATTTTAACTCTAAATGCTAAAATACTTTTCTAAGTTAAAAATATTCCGATTAACTAAGTTTCACAAGCCTTCTTCTTCCTTCTCTCAAAAAGATTGTTTTCTTAAAATCTTAAAACTTGCTTTCAACTGATTTTTGATATATGGCAAAGGGGGAGAGTAGAAGAAAATTCAAAGAATTAAAGAAAATTGAAAGAAATTCAAATTTAAAAAAGTGAGCTTTATATTAAGGGGGAGTCTTTATACTAAGGGGGAGCTCTGCAATTAACTATCATTATTCCTGTATTTTCATGCTTATCTTTTAATGACATTATTTTCTTAACTTTGAATTTTTATTGCCATAAACAAAAAGGGGGAGATTGTTAGTACAGGAAGCATCCGACGATCGAACATAAGTTTTGATAATGGCAAAGGGATTCAAAGTCAAGATTCTCTGTTATCTAACATGTTGAATGAGTATTTCAGGAAAGTCCTAACTGCGGTTAGGCAGGTGAAAACCCTAGGAGGTGGTAACCCTAGGTGGAGAAAAGTCCTAGCTGCGGTTAGGCAAAGGGAAAACCCTAGGGGGTGGTAACCCTAGGTCATAGGGGGTGGTAACCCTATGCGGAAAGTCTTGGCAGGTCGATGGCTTCAGGCAAAAGTCCTAGGGGGTGGTAACCCTAGGTGAAAAGTCCTGGTGTCGCGAACCAGGTGAAAGACTGGACTAGCCGGGGAAGCGGATGTCCAGCAGAAAGTACGGAAGCATCGAGTGCTGAGCAAAAGTCCAGTCGATCTGGAGGATCGAATGGCAACAGGTAATCTCCTGAGTGGAGTAGGTGAGGACGCGTTCCCCGCAGAGGGAACAGTAGGCGTCGGGTCGACCTAGGGTTTCCGGGAGGAAATCCAAAGTCAGACTCGGACAGTCCGAAGACTGTCAATTATTACTTACTGTGTTTTATCATATTCTAACATTGTCTTGCAGGGTATTTTGCTCGGACTAACCTTTGTTTGCAGGTGAGGAACCTGCTGGAAAATGGGTGTCCGGGCGCCCGGGATGGATCCGGGCGCCCGAGACCAAATTTTATCACCTGCGCGACTTCGCCACGTGGAGCATCCTGGTTGGTTGGCCACGTCACACTCCAGGCGTCCGGAAGGGATCCAGGCGCCCGGAACCGCATATAAAAGGAGGGTTGAGGTGCAGCTTCTAGACAGAACAATTATCTAAGCAATCTCCTTGCGACAAGCTGCTAACGACTCAATCCAGAAGTGCTGCAACGACACCCCGACAACCCGGAGCTTCGGATTTAATCTTTTTGTTGTTGGTATAATCTTTTACAGCTTTGAATTGTAATTAGTTTGTAATACTCTTAACGAACTTATAGTTGTTGCCCACCGAAAGCGATCAAGGATCGCGGGCCTTCGAGTAGGAGTCGTCACAGGCTCCGAACGAAGTAAATCCACTGTGTTCATCTGCTTGTATTTCTTTCATTTCCGCTGCGTTTTTACACGAGTGTTTTATGATTTTGATAATCGAACGAAATAGCCACGAGCGCTATTCACCCCCCCCCCCTCTAGCGCTTCTCGATCCAACAATTGGTATCATTTTAAACTTAATTTCAAAATCATTTTAAACTTAATTTCAAAATCTTTGAAAAATCATTTCAAAATCATTTGAAAAACTTATTTCAAAATCCTTTGAAAAATACCTTGGAAAACTTATTTCAAAATCTTTTGAAAAATACTTGAAAAACTTATTTCAAAAACCTTTGAAAAATATTTGAAAAACTTATTTCAAAATCCTTTGAAAAATACATTGGAAAACTTATTTCAAAATCCTTTGAAAAATACTTGAAAAACTTATTTCAAAAACCTTTGAAAAATATTTGAAAAACTTATTTCAAAATCCTTTGAAAAATATCTTGGAAAACTTATTTCAAAATCCTTTGAAAAATATTTGAAAAACTTATTTCAAAATCCTTTGAAAAATACTTGAAAAACTTATTTCAAAAACCTTTGAAAAATACTTGAAAAACTAGTTTCAAAATCCTTTGAAAAATTTGAAAAACTTATTCAAAAACCTTTGAAAAATCTTTGGAAAACTAATTTCAAAATCCTTTGAAAAATATTTGAAAAACTAACTTGAAAATCTAGCTCCCCTAAATTTACTAGACTTACAAGAATATGGAATTAGCCCTGAAGGAAATGGAGATTTGAAGTTTGAGCATGCTCATACTTTAGAGCTCTGATACCTGAACAAAACAATCTGGATAACTTAAAATCTATTTAACCTCCTGCTTGGACTTAAAGACCAGCTAAAATAAATAACATAAATTAAACATTTAGTCACTCCCTCTTTGTATTAACAAATTCTTACTCCTATCTTTTCAAAATTAAGTTTCAACGCTAAGTACCTTTTAAACTGAACCTACATTCTCAAAATTCATTGTTTGCAAAAGGCTTAGCTAAAGTGACTCATATAGCAACCTTCAAACTTTCTCAAATTTAGCCCCCTTATAAATTTTAACTCTAAATGCTAAAATACTTTTCTAAGTTAAAAATATTCCGATTAACTAAGTTTCACAAGCCTTCTTCTTCCTTCTCTCAGAAAGATTGTTTTCTTAAAATCTTAAAACTTGCTTTCAACTGATTTTTGATATATGGCAAAGGGGGAGAGTAGAAGAAAATTCAAAGAATTAAAGAAAATTGAAAGAAATTCAAATTTAAAAAAGTGAGCTTTATATTAAGGGGGAGTCTTTATATTAAGGGGGAGCTCTGCACTTAACTATCATTATGCCTGTATTTTCATGCTTATCTTTTAATGGCATTATTTTCTTAACTTTGAATTTTTGTTGCCATAATCAAAAAGGGGGAGATTGTTGGTACAGGAAGCATCCGACGATCGAACCTAAGTTTTGATAATGGCAAAGGGATTCAAAGTCAAGATTCTCTGTTATCTAACATGTTGAATGAGTATTTCAGGAAAGTCCTAACTGCGGTTAGGCAGGTGAAAACCCTAGGAGGTGGTAACCCTAGGTGGAGAAAAGTCCTAGCTGCGGTTAGGCAAAGGGAAAACCCTAGGGGGTGGTAACCCTAGGTCATAGGGGGTGGTAACCCTATGCGGAAAGTCTTGGCAGGTCGATGGCTTCAGGCAAAAGTCCTAGGGGGTGGTAACCCTAGGTGAAAAGTCCTGGTGTCGTGAACCAGGTGAAAGACTGGACTAGCCGGGGAAGCGGATGTCCAGCAGAAAGTCCGGAAGCATCGAGTACTGAGCAAAAGTCCAGTCGATCTGGAGGATCGAATGGCAACAGGTAATCTCCTGAGTGGAGTAGGTGAGGACGCGTTCCCCGCAGAGGGAACAGTAGGCGTCGGGTCGACCTAGGGTTTCCAGGAGGAAATCCAAAGTCAGACTCGGACAGTCCGAAGACTGTCAATTATTACTTACTGTGTTTTATCATATTCTAACATTGTCTTGCAGGGTATTTTGCTCGGACTAACCTTTGTTTGCAGGTGAGGAACCTGCTGGAAAAAGGGTGTCCGGGCGCCCGGGATGGATCCGGGCGCCCGGAACAGATCCGGGCGCCCGGGACCAAATTCTATCCCCTGCGCGACTTTGCCACGTGGAGCATCCTGGTTGGTTGGCCACGTCACACTCCAGGCGTCCGGAACCGCATATAAAAGGAGGGTTGAGGTGCAGCTTCTAGACAGAACAATTATCTAAGCAATCTCCTTGCGACAAGCTGCTAACGACTCAATCCAGAAGTGCTGCAACGACACCCCGACAACCCGGAGCTTTGGATTTAATCTTTTTGTTGTCGTATAATCTTTTACAGCTTTGAATTGTAATTAGTTTGTAATACTCTTAACGAACTTATAGTTGTTGCCCACCAAAAGCGATCAAGGATCGCGGGCCTTCGAGTAGGAGTCGTCACAGGCTCCGAACGAAGTAAATCCACTGTGTTCATCTGCTTGTATTTCTTTCATTTCCGCTGCGTTTTTACTCGAGTGTTTTATGATTTTGATAATCGAACGAAATAGCCACGAGCGCTATTCACCCCCCCCCCCTCTAGCGCTTCTCGATCCAACACGTTGCTCTGCTTTGGCAAATTCAACAACAACAAATAATCGAGGTAGTGATGGGTATCAAGACTTGGTAGGCATTTCAAGTTGACTCGATTAAGATCTAATCTAATCGTGGATTCGTATCTTATACGCATCATGACACTAATTATCCTACACTAGCATGCATCACATACATACAAGCAATGACTAATTAAATTTTGATTAGGTCATGACCCTACTACAATCTTCTCAAGCCAATGAGAAGATTGAACGGTCAACCTAGGGTCAACAGCTTCTTCAAGCTCCTCCCTTCGACCGCCATGTGTTGCTCGCACCCTCCTCGTCGTTCCTTCTCGAGTGGACCTTCCACCGCTCCAATTTTATACATTACAGATATGAAACTCGAGTTACATTCGAGTCTAAAAATCTATTTACAACAGGAAATAAAAAATGAGGAAGGTACGACACGCATGTCGCATAATATATACAACACGCACATCACACAAAATGACGCGCAGGCCATATTATGAATTACAACACAAATTTGTCCAATCAAATTGTATTTTGGGTCATGACCATCACAAAATTATACATAATTCTAAATTATGCATTTTACAAAAATTTCTGTAATTTTACTAATATTTTTACAATTTTATGAGTAATAATTTTCTGGCGATCCCGTTTAGCGATTTTCAAACGCGATCGCGGGACAATGCCCCTTGCGGGGTTAGGGGCAGCGCCCCTTCTCGTGAAATGAGTATCACGAATGTCCTTCTACGGTCTAACAGCGCCTTAAGCCACTGTCCCAAAACAATTTGGGCAAGAACTTACCGTTTTGGAAAATTTTTCTCGATAGTCAAAGCTTACAAGTATCCTAGCACTCGTTGCTTCGCCTCTATGAGAAAAACACTCATAAAACCATAAAAATCATAAACTTACAGAAACTTAAAGATCTGTAATTTTTCATAAAAATTAAAATAAAATTAAGTACACACTTCGCACGTGGCTCTGATACCACTATTAGAACTTTCGAGCCGCAAAAATCGCTTTTTGCGTTGCGAAAACCCCGAAGTTCTTATCCACTGGATCCGTGCGAAGATAAAATTTCGTGTACTTAGTTTTTCTACTCTAGATCTACTTTAGATCTACATGACAAGGGATATACCTTTGAAACGAAGCCCTTCGTAAATCCCGTTCGTCCTAAGTTCTTCGGATCTCAAGTGTGTTTAAGTGGACACACCTCTAGAAGTATCCACACGAACAAGAGATGGAGAGGAAACCTTAAAGTGTGCTAGCACCCAAGGAGTCTCGGCAAGGATGATAGGGAGAGAAGAGAGGAAGAGAGGAGGAAGAAGAAGGAATCAATTATCACTCATTTCACTTATTCCCTCCTCTTAAGTGGTCGGCCACTTCAATGTGAGCTTGTAACCTCCATGGAATATCAAAAGTCAAGGCTCTTGGTTTCCCTCATGAGGTGGCATACCATGAAGTTGCTTTGATGATGTGGCACATCATCATTGGCTGGCCCTATGCCAAGTCACAATGACATGGCATTTGGTCAAGTCATGGTCAAGTCAAACTTGACTCTTCATCTTCCCTCTCATATCAAGTCAAACTTGACTTAAATTCCCCATGGTTGATCAAATCTAACCATTGATTCAAGTCAATTTGATTTAATAAATCTCTATTCTTTAAATTAAATTGATTTAATGAGTCATAATCTAAATTATACTCATTCAACACATGAATCAAATTGAGTTCAACTCAATTAATCTAATTTGGATTACTCTTAATCCAATTTGGTTCATCACATGAACCTAATCGTCTTGGTCCATCATATGAACATAATCTTCATCTAATTGCCTTTTGTGTGTGACCCTATAGGTTCTTGTAACGTTGGCAATGTTCTAAACCCATTTAGAAACATAAATAATGAGCGGTATCTAGCAACATATCATTACTACCCAAGTTACAAGAATGTTGAGATCCAACATCACCTTGTGACTACTAATTGTGACTCTCACAATATATAACAATGTCCTTCTATCCTTGACATCTAGATTGATCAATTGAGGTATAGACCATGTCATCCTCTAATCAATCTATATCTTGAACTCCAAGAAGACTCACTCTAATCAAATGAGCTCAATATCTCATATTGACTCACTTGGGCATGACCATGCACTTAGTGGTCTCACTCTATCAAAAATCATGATGTCTCTCCCATCATATAGGAGGGATAGATCTCATCTACATCACTCACATCCGTCCACATAATTTGTTACATACCCAGTAATCACCTTTATAGTCCACCCAGTTACGGGTGACGTTTGACGAAGTCAAAGTATGCAACTCCTTATGTAGGGAACTATGGTGACTTCAAGTCCAAGGACTAATAGTTATACTAATAGTCACATGAGAAAGTATATGACACTCATATAATGATCCATGATACTTTCTCATGGCGGGTCATTCAGTATACATTCTCCAATGCATACCCATGTGTCAACTTGATATCTCTATATCCATGACTTGTGAGATCAAGTCATCGAGTTGACCTACATGCTAGTCTCGTCACATTAACATTGTCCCTGAATGTTAATACTTGACTAGGAATGATTAAGAGTAGTGTTCTTTATAGCATCTCACTATCGATTCAACCAATCAATTGATATAGATATAAACCTTCTACTCAAGGACGCTATTATACTTAGTTATTTGGAACCAATACAAGTATAATAATCATAAAGAAATACCTTTATAAACATATAGGAATATGATACATCAAGTGCATACAACAATCATCACATGATTGACTCTAGGGCTCTAACTAACACTTCTCTCAGGGGCTTGATGACAATGATTTTTTCAGGGATTTGGTTAGAAATCCTCCTACCAATTTTAATATATTAATTGAACGGGCTTCAGAGTTTATCAATGTGGAAAAGGCTCAAGTTCCCCGCAGGAAAGAGGTTAATACCCCTGCACCGGTTCCAGCAGTGGCCCGCTCACTGGGAACTGCCCAGCCTCCTAAAGGACCTCGGGCGGACCTACCCCATCGTCATCCCAAGCCACAACCCCAAGAGTGCAACATGTGGGAGTTCCTCGGCATTTTTCTCAAAGATGGTGCACATACCATCCGACTAATACTCATGATACGGAGAATTGTTTCACTTTGAAAAATCAACAAGCAGGCAACACTTGATACCATCGACATTCTCCAATCTCAAATCATCGGCAATATCCTCGACAGAATAGCCCGCTCAAAATTGAATATCAAACGAGTGGGTCACAGGCGGGAATATTACCTCTCCCTGTGGTACAAGCTCAAGCACCCGACCAAGCACAATCAGAGCCATCATCGGCTCGACAGGAAGAAAATCACAGTAATGTCGCTCGGGGAAACATTAGCATGATAGCGGGAGGGCCCACTGATGGTGATTCTAATCGGACCAGGAAATCGCACACTCGATGATTAACTATTCATGTCGTCGGATGTAGTGCTGAGAAGATGGTAGGACCGGAGATTAGTTTCGGACCCAGAGATCTGGTGAGGATAGAAGTACCCCATGATGATGCACTGATAATCAAGGCTGTTATATCCAATTATAACATTTCACGTACTTTTATTGATACTGGTAGTTCTGTTAACATTATATTTAAACAAGCCTTTGACCAGTTGCAGATCGACCCAAGCGAGTTTCAGCCTGTAGTTATTCCATTATACGGGTTCACAGGCAATGAGGTACAACCACTGGGTCAGATAAAATTGGTCATATCCTTAGGGAAGGAGCCTCTTATGCGGACGCGTCGATCGGTCTTCGTAGTTGTGGATGCTCCATCATCATATAATATTATCGTGGGTCGACCGACCTTGAATGAATTCAAGGTGGTCGTTTCTGCTTTCTGCCAAAAGATAAAATTCCCTATGGACGATCAAGTAGGGGAAGTCAAGGGAAACTAAATAATAGCACGTAAGTGTTATGTGGATATTGTAAGGGCGGAAGCTAATGCCACCCGAAAAACTCAGAGAATGGATATTAACGCCATTCATGAAAGGTTGCCCACCCTTATATATGAAGAGAAGGAGGAAGTGGAAATACAGCATGGTCGACCGGAAGCTACTACACATATCTCTTCCGACTTGGATCCTGATCTTAGAGAAGATTTGATAAAGTGTCTGATAAAAAACAGTGATGTGTTTGCTTTGACACCTAAGGAAGTGAAAGATGTTGCGCCAACAGTCATGGACCATGCTCTTCACGTGTATCCAAATGCCCAGCCGGTCAAACAAAAAAAGAGAGATTTCAGAGTTGACCAAAATAAGATTATCAAAGAAGAAGTAGACAAGTTACTGGAGGCTGGATACATTCGAGAAGTACAATTCCCAAGTTGGCTGACTAATGTAGTTCTAGTTTCTAAGCCAGGTAATAAGTGGCGAGTATGTATTAATTTCAGAGATCTTAACAAGGCTTGCCCAAAGGACTATTATCCTCTACCCTTCATAGATCAAGTGGTGGATTCCATGGCTGACTGCGAGTTTATTAGTATGTTGGATGCCTATCAAGGGTATCATCAAATTTC
Organism: Zingiber officinale; assembly: GCF_018446385.1. Classification (NCBI taxonomy): domain Eukaryota; kingdom Viridiplantae; phylum Streptophyta; class Magnoliopsida; order Zingiberales; family Zingiberaceae; genus Zingiber; species Zingiber officinale. The sequence goes on along the minus strand of NC_056002.1, from coordinate 44,768,530 downwards.
GCTTGCCAAGGTAGATCAGGAAAAGGTTAGCTTTATAACTGCTAAAGGTACTTATTACTATAATGTTATGCATTTTGGTTTAAAGAACACAGGAGCTACTTATCAACGACTTATGAATAAGGTTTTCCAGAAGCAGATTGGAAGAAATATAAAAGTTTATGTAGATGATATTCTTATTAAAACTATATGGGTTTCTAGTTTATGTGCTAATATTGAAGAAACTTGTAGGACATTGAGGAGATATGAGCTCAAACTCAATCTCAACAAGTGTTTATTTGGGGCCAAAAGTGGAAAGTTCCTGGGATACATGGTGACCGAACGAGAAATAGAAGTCAATTCCAGCAAGATGAAAGCATTGTGGGACATGGCTCCTCCAAAGAACCTGAAGAAGGCTCGGAGATTGACAGGGAGGATTAATGCGCTTCATCTCTCGGTCGGTCGATCAGAGTCTTCCCTTTTTTAAAGTACTCCGACGAGCAATCAAGTTCCAATGGGATGAGGATTGCAGCAAGGCGTTCGAGAAATTAGAAGAATACTTGTCTACCCTTCCTGTGTTAGCTAAGCTAGTAGTAGGAGAGACTTTGTGGGTGTACTTATCTGCCAATGATCATGCTATTGGTTCTGTATTAGTGAGACAAGAAGAAAAAGAACAATTACTTGTGTATTTTTTGAGTCATTTATTAAAGGAAGCAGAGTGTCGATATACGACACTCGAGAAGTTAGCTTACGGATTGGTTCTAACAGCTCGGAGGTTACGCCCTTATTTTTTGTCACACCCAATTATAGTATTAACCAACAACACTCTCGGTCGGGTGCTTGTTAACCCAGAAGCGTCCGGGAGATTGATTAAGTGGATGACTGAGCTCAGTGAGTATGATATACAATATCAGCTTCGAGCGGCCATCAAAGCTCAAGCTTTGGCGGATTTCATAACAGAGATACCAAGTCCCGAAATAGAGGAAACCCTGGATTATCTATGTGGATGGATCTTCTATTCGACAAGGCAGTGGAATTGATGTTCTTCTTATATCTCCTAGGAAGATCGAATACAGTTATCTGTTAAATTGAATTACAGAGCCACCAATAATGAGGCTGAATATGAAGCATTGATATCCGGCTTGCAAGCTGCAAGCATGTGAGAGCTGCTAGTGTGATAATTTATTCTGATTCTCAATTGGCAGGACAACAATTGACGGGTAACTTTGGAATTAGTAATGAAAAATTCAAGTTATATGCAGAGCCTTTGATAAATTGAAAGCTGAATTTTATGAAGTAACTATAAAGAAAATCTCTCGAACAGATAATCAAATAGCAGACGAGTTAGCTAAATTAACTTCTATCATTGTGCCTTGGAATTTGGATAGACCAGTGGAACAAACGTTATTAGTATCTTGTGTTGAACAACAGGTTGATCAAGAAATTTAAGGTGATTGGAGAACACCAATCATTCTATTTTTATGACAAGGAATTCTACCCACTGATACAGAATAAGCTAGAGTATTCAAGAAGAGGGCAAGCTAATATACTATGATTGAAGATCACTTATATAAAAGGGTCTTCTCTAGTCCTCTACTCAAATGTGTTGGATCAGATGACATACAATATATTCTACAAGAGGTGCATCAAGGTTCTTGTGATAGTCATATGGGAGGTAGGTCTCTTGCTATGAAGATATTATTAGCTGGATATTTTTGAACTACTCTACAAGCAGATGCTGCTCAGCTTGTTAGAACTTGTTTTTCTTGTCATAAATATCAAAATATTCCTCATCATCCTACTGAATTATTGAAGACTTCTATAGTATCTTGTCCTTTTGATCAATGGGGCATGGATATATAAGGGTTTTTCCCTCTTGCGCCTGCTCAGAGGAAGTTCTTGTCAGTAGTAGTGGATTATTTCTCTAAATGGGTAGAAGCAGAACCATTGGCCAGAATTACTGAACATGCAATTATCAAATTTCTATGGCAATATATTGTTTGCAGATTTGGTATCCCCCACAATAATTTTTTATAATGGAAGGCAATTTCAAGGGAGGAAAATTAAGAAATGATGTTCTGATTACGGCATCACACAAGCTTGTACCTCTGTGACATACCCATAGTGTAATGGGCAAGCTGAAGTAACCAATAGAGAATTATCAGAGGACTTAAAACCAAATTAGATCATGTGGGTGGTAGTTGGGTAGATGAGCTGTCAATGTATTGTGGGCATATCATACTACTTCTTGAGAAACTATAGGAATTACTCCTTTTCACCTAGTTTGTGGTGGTGAAGCAGTGATTTCAATTGAAGTCAGAGTAGAGTCTGATCGAAGAAGGCTTTATGATGACAACAATACAGATTGACGCCTTATGGAGCTTGATTTAATAGAGGAAGCGCGAGACAAAGCAGCAACCCAACTTATTTCTTATCGACAATGAATGAGACAAAATTACAACAAAAGAGTTATCCCAAAGTTCTTTCAGATAGGTTGTGTGAAAATGATCTTCTGGTTGTGTGAAAAGTTGTAAGTCTTGAGTGCCAAAACGCATGGTTTTGGTGAAAAAAGTACGAACTTTTCTTGGTCTATCCATCCTGTAAGGATTAAAAATGTCAATGTAACAATCTTGATAATGTATCTGCTAAAGAATTATTAACCCCTTTAATATGTTCCCATTGTATCTTAAGTCCTTTATTGATTATGGTATCTGTAAATTTTAACCAACGCTTTGTACTGAGGCCTTTTCTGACTGTTTTAGTTTGTTGACCGTATTTGACTATGGCTTCACAGTCTGTTCTAATAAGGATTTCTGGTTTGTTACAAATAAATAGTCTAAAAGCTTCTAAGCAGTAAATAACAGCTAAAATTTCATAATCTAATGATGTTAAGTGTCATTTTTCATGGTATTTTCCAGAAGCATAACGACATAAAGCTTCTGATGATTTAGGTTCATATTTGAAATTTTTGCGATATAAAATACCACCCCAACCAGTCTCACAACCATCTGTTTCAATAATTAAATAATCTGAGTCAAGAGGTAAAGTTAACTTAGGGATGTTTGATTTGCTGAACTAAAGCAATATCTTGTTAGTTAAAATGTTTTTGTCCTGTCAAAGATGTCTTATTGTATAATGGTCCACTAATTTTTCCTATATATTTTAGATAGGGTCTTGCATAATTTAGAAGTCCTAGAAAAGCTCTTAAAGTTTTAGTGTCTTCCATTTTGTCTGGAAAGGCCAAAATCTTAGCTGAAATATGAGGTTGTAAAGTGATTTGTCCTTGGCCTATTTCAGCCCCTAAGAATTCAACATGTGTAACAGCTAGTTTCATTTTCTTTCTTGAAATAATCAAACCATGTTTTTCAAATAAATTGAAGATTATATGTAAATGAGCATAGTGTTCTTGTTTAGTTTTGGAAAAAAACTAAAATATCGTCTATGTAGACACAGGTGAAGTGAGCAACATTTCTAAAAATATCATCCATTTTTCGTTGAAATATTTGAGGAGCTGTTTTAAGACCAAAAGGCATAACAAGCCACTCAAAGTGGCCTTCAGGACAAGAAAAAGTTGTCCATTGTATTGAGTCTGGGTGCATCCGTACCTGCCAGAATCCTGATTTCAAATCGAACTTTGAGTACCATTTAGAATGTTGAATTTTATTCAGAAGTTGGTCTTTATCTGGTATTTTATAGTCATCTTCCTGCCAGTTATCATTTAACCTTTTGTAATTAAATACCATTCGGGATTGTCCTCGTTTTTGTTCAGCTCATTTATTTACTATAAAAGTTGGGCTTCTATGTCTAGAGGTAGATCTTTGAATGGCTCCTAAGTGTAGTAATTGTTGAATATGTGTTTTGCATTCCTCAGTTTCCCAGTTTGTGTATCTTAAGTCTTGGGCCTTAATAGTTAGATCAGGGTTAATGATTGCTAATTTACAATAAATTTTATCTCTTTCCCAATATTTGGTTGAGTTGTCGCCAATAATCTCTAGTTTTTCTAGTCGAGATATAAGAGAGTCTATATCTGGCTGATGGGTGTTAATAGTTTGAAGTAATTGTTTAGGGAGAAGTAGATCATTAGGAATATCCCATGAGGAAAGATCATTTAGAGGGCTTGTCCAACCAAGTAAGTCTAGTTTTCCTGATATTCAGAAAAGGCAAGGTCACAGGATGACATCTGTTTACATGTCCCTTTTATAGTACACTGGCAAGTATTGTCCTTAGACTGGGTTCGGGTTTCTGTTGAAGCTGTTAAAGGCTTAACTACTGAGGGGTAGTCTGACACAATAGGTGCAACTATTGGATTAGAGAAGAATAGAGCACAATCTTTTGTAAGTAAAAAGGTCCTGTCTGGTGATATAAGAAAATTTAGTCCTAGGATAAGGTGAATATTCTGATGTAGTAATGGTTTAACCCATAATTTGGAGAGAGTTTGGGGAGTACTATAGGTGCCACAATTATTATAAAATTTTATATGTATGTTTGTGACAAATTGGGTACTAGTAAGTTGCTGGCCATCAAATTGTGTACTAATTAAAGGTTGTGATGAAGTTTTAATTAAATTTTTAGGTAAAATAGACAAAAGTGTAGCCTCATCTATAGTTGAATTAGTGGCTCCACTATCTAAGAAAGCTTGTAATGTAAATTCATGGTCATATATATTTACTAAGCATTTTACCCTAACATCAAGGGTTTTATTTGTATTACAAATACTAGGGGTTTTTATAAAAACCATATCAGTGTTTGGTGATTCTGTTATTTGTAAACTTTTATCCTTGTTAGATGGTAACGACTCTTGTGATATTAGTTCTTCTATTTGGTTTGTTATTATATCCACATGAGTTTCTAGTTGGTTTATTCTGGTTTCTAATGTTGATACTCTTGTTTCTAAAAGGATGTTTCTAGTACTACTTTTAGTGGGCTGTGTTATTGGGATTAGAACATTAAAATAACTCTGAAGACACAAATTACAAGCCTGTTTCTTGCAGGTTATACAGGTACCTCTTTTATCAATAGCTGGATAATAACTACACAAATAGCAGGGTATATTATCTGTTCCAGTTTTTAATTTCCAATCATGTGTACAATTGAATTCACCTAAGTTTGTATTTAGTTGTGTAAGCATTAAGTTGGTATCCATGATAGGAGAGTCATTCCATAATTCTGGTTCTAGGTTTATTGAATTGTTATCAAAGTCTGTGTAGTATGGATGTTGTAGAAAGGAGTTTACTAAGCTATAGTCGGAAGAGGGGGGAATTTCTTCCATATCATCTACAGAAATAATAGAATAGATAGAAGATGTGTCTGAGACATCTGATTGAATTTCTACTAAATCTAAATTTGTACAGGTAACTAAGTTAGCTTCTCTTGTGTATAAGTTTTTCTTATTTGGGCAGGCAGATGACAAATGTCCTGGTTCATTACAAGCAAAACAAGTAATAGTATTAGCATATGTTTTCTTTGGTATATATTTTCTGACATGTTTTTCTTTATTTAAATATGGTTTCTTTTCTCTGCTTTTCCTAACATAATATGTTTTTCTTGGCCTGACATTTTTAGTTTTAGCAGGTTGTGTAGTTGCTTTAGTATTTCTATAATGCTTTTGTTTTTGTTTAGGTGCCATTGAACCATACTGTTGTGGGGTATATATTTGACTACAAAACCCATATTGTTGGTTTTTAAGTTGTTTTTGAATATGGATGTAAGTACATTTTTCTTTTAATACAGAAATTATATGTTGTATACGTATTCCTATATTGTCATATTGTGGTGCTACTTTCATATCTGTCCAGGCCTTGTGTATTTCCTTTCCTAATTCCCCTGGAAGTTTACTAAATAGTCGTTCTCCTAATTCCGGGTTGCAGTAATTTCCTGATACTGCTGTTAAGGCAAGAAAGTCATTGCAAAAAGGTTTAATCCAATTCCAATTAAAAAGTTGTAATTGTTCTAAATCTCTCATAGCCTCTTTTTGTCTAATATCTAATCCTGTGTTAGCGTCTCTTGCTGTAAAAAGTCTGTGGATAGTATAATAAAAATTAAGTATATTATTACCTTGTGAAGCAATCCTAGCTATTTCTTCAGGGTGAGTAGTTTTATAAGATTCCCATGCTGCTCTAGCTACATCACCTAAATAATTTTCTCCTACTCTTATCATGGCTTCACCAGATTCTATATCTAATTCATGTTTTGCCTGGTAGTCTCTTTTGACAGAGACTATCCATTGTTCTAAATAAGTGTCATACATTTGTGGGTCATCACATTCTCCTATATTAAGTAAAACTGAATTCTTTCCAAAGTATGTAATTTCTGGTGGTTTTCTTTTCCCTATAGTTCTTAACAAAGGATTATTGTTGGTATAAGGGTGAATTTGTGTTCTTGGAGGATGCTCTTCTCCATAATCCATAGTTCTCATAGAACTTTCTGGATATCTTACCTGTAAAGGTTGTGGTGTATTGGTAGCACTAGATTCTGCAGGATTCATTAAAGCAACGTTGGAAAAGTAGTCTTTCTTTTTAGCTATAATATTATGGTCCTCATCAAAATATAACATCCAATCTTCGTCTAGCTTATGATGCAATATGTCAAAAGTTTCTAATTCTGTAAGATCTTCTTGTGTAAAATAATTAGCTATTTCAAATGGAAGGTAGACGTATTCATTTAAATCATCATAAAATAGGAAATTATCTTTTTCTTTTTTGTGAGTGTGTATTAAGTTCTATGTTCATTAGATTTAAAGTAGGTTGGTTATTTTCCTTACTGTCTTCTTGGGAAGTTGAGGTTTTATAATTATGAAATCTTACTATTGATTTACTATGTCTATCTTTATAGATTATGGATTCTCTTGGTTGTAATGAACTTATCTTTACCATGTTCTTTTTATATATATATATATATATATATATATATATATATATATATATATGTTTGCAAGTAGAACATTTGCAGTTGACTACTTAGTTGGCTGAAATATACCTTCAATTGAATGAATCTGCTTGAGGATCTAAACTTTGTTCAAGATAAGTTCATTTAAAGATTTGATCTAGAATACATGTTCCTTGCTCAGATGCACCAAGCATTGAGGCTTCCTCTATTTCACCTTTCGTCTTGTCTTCAAGTCAATCTCTTTTTGGGCTTCTAAAGCATCGACCTAGCATCTCACTTATCATCATGAGCACAATCTAAGAGTGGAAGTCATTCGCCTTTTAGCTCAACTGCACTTAGTAAGCTCCTGGTCAAGTTTGATCCTATGAGTATCATGCCAATGCATCTTGGATTTTTACCACACTTATTAAACTTTTAATTAACTTTGACCATTGATATGGTGCATAAAGGTGAGGCTCGATAAAGTCAGGTAATCAGAAATCAAGGGGACGTAGCAATCAAAGACAATCAATAGTCAAGGGGGCGTGGTAGTCAAAAGTCAAGAATACGTGACAGTCAATAGTCAAGAGAAAGAGAGTTAGACCGCATCACGTCATCAGTCGTATAATTCCTGGTCGGACGCAGGTTGGGCAGGTCCCCTAGATCTGAGACATAAGATAGAGCTCGTACTCTTCTTGACCTATCCTCGACTTATCGGACTTCCCCAACTTGGGCCGTGTAAACAAACTTGGTACTTTCACTAAGATAACTCCCGGTTGGCCCTTCGATGATCAAGGCGTGAAAGATGGATCCCTCGCTATAGTCTCAGATACAGATAAAGCTCGGGCTGGTCACCACGACTCATCCTCCTCGTCAAGACTCAAGTCGGGTGGTACATCTGAATGGTCATCTCGAGTTGTCTACAGCTAAACCTGGGTGGGATGGAAAACACTAAGCGACAACAATATCAGGGAATCATAACCTTCTGTCAGAGAATAACTACCATACGTCAGGGAATATTCCAGTGGTCTGCTATCACCTGCGAATGAAACCTTTCTTCCACCAATAGGAAGTCACTGTGCGTCCTCTCTCACCCGACAGGCCCTGACACTCGACATTCTCTAACATCGGTCAGACTCCCGAGGTATGCATCGTCATATAAAAAGGAAGTCCCTCTCCCTTGAGAAGGTACGTGCACATTCGCACTCATCTTCAACAGTTCTTTTTCCCTTCGTACACTGTTCTTCTGGAGAAAAGTATCTGACTTGAGCGTCGGAGGGCCTGCGCCGGAGATTTTTTCCTTGGTTTCTGGTCTTTAACGCTCTGTGTGCTTGTCTGAGTATGCGCAGAGCCTGAGTGCAGCCGGTTTTGTCACCACTGTCCCTGAGTTCTACGTGGGAGTTCATTTTTCCGGTACATATACGCTAGGTGTATCAAAGTTGTCTCTTCATCAATACCAACACCATCTCAGATGACTTTCGTCTGACTCAGATTCTGAATAGGATCAACCATCTTTGATTTTTGTTAACATCACTTAGACTTTATTATTTGTCAAATATCAAATCAACATTAATTTTATTTTATTGGGCTTCTCTATTAATACTTGTTGTATATTTTTTTTGTCAAGGCCTCTTATACTTTTTTTTATCGACCAAGATCTTTTTAACAACTCAACTCCTTTTGAGTCAACTACCTTCTAAATTCCTAATCAACATTGACCTTGTCACCCATAATTGCACTAGCAAAATCCATCAAGTTTATGCACTTGGACACTTTGACAAAAACAATATGATCACAAGTCTAATTTAATTTTTTTTTTATCAAACACATCAACATAAAACGAGCATGCACTAACAAATTATATTGTTATTACGTTGAAAAGCATATAAAGTCGTGCACATAAAATTTGAACAGATCCTATGGATCTGGATCGTAATTTATAGTCTAAAGAATAGATCATTATATCTATTGATTAATGGAGATAGATCCTACCTATTAAACAGATGAAATTTATACTTATCAATCAATCAACTTGGATGGTTCACCTTTGGACCGTAATTTACGGTCTAGAGAATCCTGGCTCTAAAATTTGAGCTTTCGATATAAGAATTTTTTTTTAAGATGCTTTCAATAAAAAAAAAAAAACAATGATGATTAAGGTGACATGCGATTAATTTTATCATCCATAAATTTTCTATCAACTATTAGAATAAATTAAAAAATACTCACTATGGATAATCCAGAAGCTAAGCATCCTATGATTATACAGTCCATTTTTTGAAAAAATCTTTACAACTACGCCGTAATTAGAGATCAAATCTCAGATGTCTGAGTGACAATTTGATACCCTTCTGTTGCATCATTGGTGGTAAAAAGGCGCATACGCTCTCCCCCAGCGCCCCCAGCGCCCCGCCAACCCGTCCCAGGGCCAACACGGAGGAGGTAAATCATGGGCGGCTACTAGTATTTGGAATAGTGACTAACACATAAAGGAGACATTTACCTCGGCTTTACCGAGATTCGAACCTCAAACCTCATTGATGATAACACCTCATGTGCTAGCCACTAGACTCATCCGATAGGACCCCTTCCCTTCTGTTGCATCATGATCTAAGGGCAAGATGCTTTCACTTAGAGATGATGAATGAATAGTCAATAATTAATCATTCTAATTAATTAATATATCTGTTAAACTTTAATTCTCATGATTAATAAACATTTAATCGTAATATATTAGTGGATAATTTATTGAGGGTTTAATTACGAAATAAATGATGAACTTATACAATTAAAATTTAAAAAATTAGTTTAAAATTAATTAATAGTTAAAAAATTTTAAATTTGAAAAATTAAATCAATTTTATAAGACTTAAAACTTAATTTGGAGAAAAAATTATATTAGGAGAGAAGCAAAATTACATTAAGAATCTATTAATTCTCAAAATTAATTATTAGTTGAGAAAATTTTAAAAGTTATATCTTACTCTACATCATTCATAATTATTTAATTTTAATTGTATAGTTCGAGTCATAGATGAGATTAAAGGGAACATGTGACATAAGTCATAAATATACAACTTGCTCATATCTCTCTCTCTCTCTCTCTCTCTCACTCTCTCTCTCTCTCTCTCTAACACCCATATCAAATTGCCCTTCCCCTGCCTCTCGATGTAATGGATGCTGATGTTGTTCGAAATCTATGTTACGATATCGTTGCTACAATAAGAATCATAGTTGCGTAGATAAAGTAGAGAAAATTGACTAATCTTTGCATCATTTGCACAAAGATATGATCAAAAAGTTTTAATTATTCTTTAGTTTTGTTTTGCTCTAATGTTACATGGAAAAAATTAACTAGTAAAAATTTAAAATTATATCCTTCAGCTGTGATCCTTAACTGTGGTTAAAAGTAGATCCACTATTTTAATGATTCTTCTAATATCAATTTCCCGGATATAGAAAGAGGTAAATATAGGTACATAGACATTAGGCGTATGATATAATAAACCTTGGGTCGTTAGTTTCTAAAAAGTTGATTTTGATCATTACGTTAGAGATGTCATGTGTTCATCATCTACGCAATAACTTATCAATTGTTTAAAAAACTAATTAGAAGATAATGTACCGCAACAAGACACTAGTTTGAATATTAAATATTTAATTATACCATATACAACAGATATTGTGCACCAATAAATTCACTACACGACTAATATACACTTAAAGTTCAATCTCTAAAATATTAATCCCTGTCCCTAAGGACATGGTACCATGGTAGGATATCTAGATTGTCACCCAGGTACTCGCAGTTCGAACCTCAGCTACAGTATATTTGTAAAAAAATTTCCTCCAAATGAAGAGCGTAATCAAAGGATGCTGAGTTTTTAGGCTAGCAACCGCTTGCACTTTTCGATTTACCAACCGATCACTCTCGAAATAATCAATTAAATTAGATGAGATTATTATTATTTTTCTTCTAAAATATTAATCCCTAATTCAATTCGAATATTGATACTTTTACTATTTTTCTTAGTATTTTATCACTCACCACTACATAACTCATGGAGGCAAAAAGCCCCTTCTTGCACCCCAACCCCAATTTCAAAGGAAACACGCTAGCCAAGGTGCCATGGCCAATAAACTTTAATGGTTGATGAAACACAATTGATAATTTTCAAACAAATTCAAATCGAATCTAAATTGATATTTTTTTTATTAGATTTCAAACCAATTCCAAACGGTAGAACAGAGCCACCTTCAACTGCAACTGATCTTCCATTTCTCCCTCAAAGATCAGATCTTTTTCCTTCTCCGTCCTTCAAAAAATGCCGACGGGGAGCTCTCCATCTGATCGAAGGAGAAGTGACCAAAGAAGAAGAAGAAGAAGAAGGTTTCTACTCCAGTCGAAGCATTCGCCTCAGGGCCATGGTGGCCAAGTACTCGCCCACCGCCGGCGCGTCCTTCTTCGAGGAGAACCGCGGCAGCGGCAGCGCGCTGGGGGCCGGCGAGTTCGCGAACCCCGACCCGGCGTAGACTTCCGCTGCTTTCCGGGGAGTGTGCGGCCGACCCAAGGCGGCACCTTTCGCGTGTACGGGGGCTTTCGCTGGCTTCGGCAACCGCTCCCGCTGCTTTCCCAGGGAAGAGCGTCGCTGCTGCGGCCTAGGGTTAGGGTTCGCGGCGGGCCTGCTGCGGGGCTGAAGGATGTCGTAGGGGCGCAAGACCTGGGCGGCCATGGCGGTCGATTGAGGGCAAAGATCGACGGAAGCTTTTTCGATCGAGGAGATCGGGGAAGGGGATTAAAAGAGGGAGAGAAGTAGCTGGCTCGATTTGGAAGGAAGCTTAAGCTATTGCCAGGTGACTTCGGCGAATTCACCCGACCGACCGTTGACCGAGCCAACTCGGCGTGACGCGTAGCAGCACGCCATTGACTCGGCCTTTTGCCTTCCGATACGCTTCGCATCCGCCGACGCGGCAGCTGAATCCAGTGGGGCCTACTTGGATTGAACCCGGATTCACCAGCGCTAGGAAGCTGACGTGTCTGTCGACGATTGGTATCCGGAGAAGGAGAGATTGATGGGATGCGGCAAAGGGGCAACTGAACAAGACAGTGACGGGGTTAAGACGGAGCGTTACGACGCGGAAATTGTAAGCGTTACAAATTGACTCTGATTGTTATTTTTAAACTCAAATAGAAGGTTGTTATTTTTAAAATAGTGTCATAATTTATATCAAAAAGCACATTATCTCATAATTTATTCTAAAAATACTTTTGTTGCAATATTATTATACACGAAATTCTCGCCATACGAATCTTGAGAGAGGATCTATATCGTTGCACCAACTTTACCGTTGTTGCAATATTATTATAATAACTTTAATTAAAACTAATACATATTATAGTTTTACACTAGTAAGATTATTGAGCTTTTGTAGTATTATTAAGTTATTTCAAGTATTTACTTATTTTTACTAAATCTATTGTTTTACTATTACACTTCACCCGTGGGGCACTAGAACACTTTCTTTCTTGAACAAGCAAGATGCTTACTATCTTGTCTTAGCACCCACTTTCATAAAAAGATGATCATACATATGCGGCGAAAGGGGCTAGTGCTTATCTCAAGCGGTCCAATATCATCAACTACCGATTAGATATCGACAAATAAATTACGAGAAACTTCACCTAATAATAATAGCGCATGCAGAAGAGTGAGATAATCTATGATATTTCCACACCCATTGAAATTCAACCCAAGTTTATCTGTGACTACGCCACTGGAAGTTGATCATACATCCACATTATCATTGTTCGTCCAATACCTCATTTCATTTTTCATTATTTCTATTTTGCTCTTGGAAGATACTTTACAAGTAAATTTAATTAGGACGCTTAGTTATGCATGCTAAAGTGGTTCTCTAGCATTATAAGGAACTAAACTTGTTTTACCTCACAAACATTCTCTTACTTCAAAATTTTAGTTGATATATCTTTAAAGAATTAATCATTTATTTATAAGGGATGAGACTTTTTCTTTTAAAAAAAAATCCATTAAATTATGTTTGTAAGAGGTTTTAAGACCCCTATTCAATGACCCCTCTCAGCCTTTTAAGGGTCCTTAAAAGCTCTTAAATCCAAAGGCCTACCAAGGAGGCAACCCTTAGATGAAGTGTACCAACTCTTAGCACCATACCAACTCTTAGCAACCCTAGGCTAATTTGGTAAGCTTTTTTAAATAAATAAATTTATTATAATTATTATTAATTTTAGAATAATCAAGAGCTACACGTTACAATCTAGCCGTGAGCTTGTCTCGAGAGTTTGTCATGAGTTTGTCTTCAGAGCTTAAAACGTGGTCATGAGCTTAATTACTGCTCTTGCGAAGCTATTAGTTTTCGCGAGCTTATTAGCCATCGTGAGTCAGATGTTAGCATGAGTCCATCTTGCAAGCTCGTTATTTTTTTTTTGTTTCTCATTTCTAATAGGTAAACAAAGGATGAATGAGGAAGTCTTTTTTTTTTTTTCTTGTTCACTTCCACAAGGATGTTTTCTCTTTTACTCTTAGCTATAGTCTAACCTTAGCAATTCATGGTCTCTAAATTTATTGGAAAAAATGAGACAAAGTTGATCAAGAGATAAATTTTAAAGGGCAAATATCAAAGAGCACCCTTTATTATACTTTTCATCAAAAGAATGTTTCTTCTAATGAAAACATCAAAATAACACTTCTAATATATTCTCATCTAGAAAATACCCTAATTCGAATGTTATTGTAGCAATTTATTAAAGTAAATAGATTTGATTTTTATTTTTATTTTTATTCAATTTGATCAAAATTACTATTATAGAGCACTATTGTAGCAATTTTATTTAAGTTGAATCAATTTGCTTTAACATGATTTACTAGCTACATCTTAACTATCACATCTTATATCATCTAGGTGTTTTTTTATCTTTTAAAAAATAGTACCATTTTGATTATTGTGCCATTTTAAATTCATCCTTTCTATTTTGCAACCAACTAAACTAAAGAGACAATTTAACAATAGTACATTTTTTTAAGCCCTTTAAGAGTGTCCTTAACGCTCAAAATCCTAGATCTTAAAGAGAAAAGAAAAGATAAAAAAGTACATCTAGCAAAGATAATCAATTGAAAGTCCATTCGATTTAAGTGATTTATGCCCCAAGATTAGAAAATGAGACGAGTTCTCTAAGTGATGGTTCAAATCTCACTTAGTACATATTATTAGCTAGAAAATTTAAAAAATTAAACTATCTGTCAAGATTTATCTGTGTTTTCATTTACTTTATTGATTGATGGGAAATTTTCATCAGTACAAGTCGATCATTTTCAAAATTAATTGAATCATTAGAGATAAATGATCCGGTGGTAAGAGCCCGGGACCCCCTAACGAGGGGTCAAGGCCACGTGGAGGTCAAAGGGCCAGGTGGTTCGTCGAAGAAGGGTGAGCCGACCGGACGCATGGAAAAAGGGCAGGCCAATCGGCCTGCCCGTAAACGTTTGATAGGGAAAGACGCCCTGACAGGAGTCAGAGTTCCGACGCTCAATGAAACAGTAAATAATGACCGAGCGGAAGGCCTAGGAGAAGGCAGGACATAATGGGTGCGCCGACCGGCTGGCGTGGGGAGTTAGGGCCATCCGGACAACGCTCTTCGCGCCGGTCGGCCGGACGGATGTCCTGGCCGGGCGGTGAGTGAAGGATAGGAACATCTTCTGACAGCCGACAAGTCCTATGGCCAGGCCATACTCTAAGTCTGACAACAAGGTATTCTGTTGTCTCATCGAAGACATGATTGAACTGTAGCAGTATGATGTCAGGTAAGCTCTCTGACAGGTACATACCGAGGTATGGGCTGCGGACATGTATGCGCCCCGGGGGACGTGCATTAGTTCTTTCATCGCTCTATATAAAGAGCCTCTTCATTTGCCGGAGGTACGCAATTTTTGGACAAGCTTGGAAGCTCCTTTTTTCACTACTTACCTGACTTGAGCGTCGGAGGGTCGCCGCCGGGAACCCCTTCCTGAGCCGACTTCTGTGCAGGATCGTCGGAGCTTCGGAGGCCTGCGTCATCGACTAGGAGAGCGCCACGTGCCCAGCGTCCTTTGGTTCGGCGATTCGGACAGGATCAATTTGGCGCCGTCTGTGGGAACGTTCCTGTATCCGATCGGAAACAATGGACGAGGCTGGACGACAACACGCGGTGACACTTTCAACTGAGGAACTCGACGCTCTGATTGAGATAAGGGCCGCCAAACTTGTGGAGCAAAAACAGAAGGCAGCAGCCGAGCGGCCGGAGCAGCAAGCGACATCAGCGTCTGGTGGCCGAGCGGAAGCACCGAGAGCGGGGATCATCTTCGGACGAAATACCAAGACGGGACAACAGAAAAGGGAAAGCCCCCCCGAGCGGACGCATCTCCCGAGCGGATCAATCGTCAATTTTCGGAGGCCATTCTACAAGACCCTCTGCCCAAGCACTACGTGCCTCCGACGATCAGCGAGTATAATGGGACGACCGACTCGGATGATCATTTGGGTAAGTTCGATAACACAGCCACTCTCCATCAATACACAGATGGAGTAAAGTGCCGAGTTTTTCTCACCACTCTCTCGGGATCGGCTCAACGGTGGTTCCGGAGGCTGCCGGACGGATCCATCACAAGCTTCAAGGACTTCCGAACGGCCTTCCTCCATCATTTTGCAAGCAGTCGGCGCTATCAAAAAACGAGCGTGAGCCTGTTCGCCATCAAGCAAGAAGCCCATGAATCGCTTCGAGCTTACATCCAGCGGTTCAACCAAGTGGCGATGGACATTCCAACGACCACCTCGGAAACCATGATGAATGCCTTCACACAAGGCCTAGTGGATGGGGATTTCTTCTGATCGCTCATCCGAAAGCCGCCCCGAGACTATGATCACATGCTACACCGGGCGAACGAATACATTAATGTGGAAGAAGCACAAGCGGCAAGGAAAAAGGAAACTCCAGCCGAACGGGCTCCTCCAGCCGAGCGGAAACAGCAAGCCGCTCATCAGCCGCCTAGAGGACCAAGGGCCGAAGCAATCCGATCCCCCCACGCCAGGTCTCATGTGCAAGAGGTAGCTGCCGCCCGGCCCAAGCCAAAAAAGAAATGGACTCCGATGTTCTGCTCCTTCCATCGAACGGATACGCACAACACAAGGGATTGTCGAAGTCTTCCCTTCGTGTCTCATCCCGTACCACGAAATGTCGGACGACGGTCTCCCTCAGCCGACAGGCGACATAGAATTCATGAAGCCGATCGAACACGAGCTGATAGGCGACAGCAACGGACTCCCGACCGGCACCGTTCCCCAAGGCAGGAGGATCGCCGAGCGTCCAGAGAACGGTCTCGACCGTCCGCTCGGGAAGAGGAAAATAAAAGCAATACCTCCCGAGGCGAGATCAACGTTATTACTGGCGGGCCGACCGGAGGAGACTCTAACAGAGCAAGAAAGGCGAGTGTCCGGCAGCTCCAGATTCACGCGGTTGGCTGTAGTCAAGAACGGGCGAACGGACCGGAAATCAGTTTCGGGCCAGGGGACTTGGAAGGAGTTGAAGTACCCCACGACGATGCTCTGCTCATCAAAGCGGTAATAGCGAATTATACTATCCACCGCGTTTTTGTAGATACAGGAAGCTCGGTCAACATCATCTTCAAGAAAGCATTCGATCAGTTGCAAATTGATCAAGCCGAGCTGCTACCCATGACAACTCCGCTATATGGGTTCACTGGTAACGAAGTTCAGCCGGTCGGACAGATCCGGCTGGCTACCTCGCTGGGAGAAGAGCCGCTCAGGAGGACCATGATGTGTGTAGATTATATACTCCTTTATGCATGTTTTTACGCACATTTACATACTTTGAGCATGCTTGATCTATGCATTTTTATACTCCCAGCTTTCCTTTTAGCATATTTACTCTTTTGGTTCGGAGATCTGCTTTTTGTGCATTTTCTGTACACAGGAGTCGATTTGGTGAAGAATCTACATCTTTGGGCATGCATTGGAGGAAACGAAGGGAGAAAGCACCGGGCCGTGTACCTCACACGGCCATGCACTGGGATGGAGCTCGGGCCGTGTGGAGTTTGGCACCAACAGAAAAGGAAGATGACATGGCCGTGTGAACCTCGCACGGCCGTGTCAAGATTTGAAGCCAACCAGAGCAGAAGCCTTACAGGGCCGTGTGGATCTACACGGCCGTGTGAGACTTCCAGAGATCAAGCAGGCTGTGGCCGTGTGCACCACACGGCCGTGTAGCATTTCCAGAGAGCAGAAGGGTTCTGGCCGTGTGGAGTCACACGGCCGTGCAGCTTTGGCAGGGCCGTGTGAATCTCACACGGCCGTGTCACGGGGCCGTGTGGCGCCCGATTCCCTCCTCTATTTAAACCCTTCTTCATGAATTGAAAGGGGATCTCTCCCCCTTTAGGAGAAAGCAAGTTTTGGTGGTTTCCTCCCATTCTTGGGAGGATTTCTGGGCGATTCTAAAGGAGATCTCGACGATTTCGACTCCGGAGCGAGGATTGGATCCGAAGACAAGGCTTCTTCGTAGATAAGTTTTCTCTTTCCCCCTCTTCTTGTTTTCTTGGATTGAAGATTCAAGGAATGCTTGTAATCTCTATTTCTTCGGGTTTTCTTCCTCGATTCATGGAGTAGATCTTGTATTCTAGGATTAAGGGAGTATTTGTATGATGGATTGATGTAATCTCTTATGGATTTGCCATTTTCTTGTTTCAATGACATTATCTTGCTTGTATCAATTAGATCTTGAATGATTGATGGTGATTTGTGCTTAATTCTCATTCTTGATTGATTGTTTGGATTTCTTATGGACTTTGTAAAGATAAACTCTCACTCGATCATCCGAGGGATCCACGTGACAGGTGCAAGCCCGTGTAAGGACGTTTGAGAGATAATCTTGAAGAGGAAATAGGGATATTCAAGAGAGTAGGATGAATTTTATGATTAGCTTCTTGTATCTTGATAGATTAATGAGTCGTGGGCTTCTACGTTGATATCCGAGGAAGGCATAGTAATAGGTGCACTTCTGTGTAAGGACAACATAGGTTCATGTCTAATTAATCCTATTTAGATACATTTCTCAGTCCTTAGCCGGTTGTCTATTGCAAGAGGGAACCGGCAACTTTCTACATGTTTGGCAATTGAGGGATAAGAATTGGTGAACCATTTACATTCAAGAAATCTTACAAAGAAATCGAAACTCCTAGAATCTTCCTTTATCATAACTCAAAACTCTAAACTCTTGTTTGTTGATCTTTAATATTAGATTTGTTTACCTTTACTTTGCTTTTGAAACGATTGGATAGTTGTTTAGCTAATTCGCATTGAGACATTTCTAGTGCTTATTCCAGTCCCTGTGGATATGATAATCTTTTATATTACTTGCGACATTTCCGTACACTTGCGGAGAGTAACAGACTAGGACAACAAACTTCGTGGTGGTCGATTCTCCCTCGTCCTACAACATTATTTTGGGACGACCAGCTCTCAGCGAATTTCGAGCGGTCGTCTCAACCTTCCACCAAAGGATCAAATTCCCCGTAGAGGACAAAGTGGGAGAAGTACGGGGAGATCATCTAGCAGCTCGGCGATGCTACATCGAGATGGTCCGAGCAGAGGCCTGTTCCGCTCGGAAGGCGCCCCGGATCGAGGTAAACGCCATCACCGAAAAGCCACCCTCTTTAGTTTATGAAGAAAAAGAGGAAGTGCAGATTCACCCAACCCGATCGGAGGCCACAACCTTTATAGCGTCCGATCTGGAAGAGAAGCAGAAAGAAGAATTGATCCAAAGCCTCCGAAGAAATCATGATGTCTTCGTCTGGTCGACACATGAGCTGCCCGGAATTTCACCAAGTATAGCGCAGCATGAACTACACGTCCGACCGGACGCACGGCCCGTGAAGCAGAGAAAAAGAGATTTCAGCGCCGAGCAGAATGCTATCATCCGAGCGGAGGTGGAGAAACTCTTGGAGGCCGGCCATATCCGCGAGGTACAGTTCCCGAGCTGGCTGGCTAACGTAGTATTAGTCTACAAGCCGGGCGACAAGTGGAGAGTATGCATAGATTTTCGGGATCTCAACAAAGCTTGCCCAAAAGATTTTTATCCTCTGCCCCAGATAGATCAGCTGGTGGACTCTACGGCCGGCTGCGAATTAATCTGTATGCTCGATGCCTACCAAGGCTATCACCAAGTGTCGCTCGCCCGTGAAGATCAAGAAAAGGTTAGCTTCATGACGGTCGACGGTACTTATTGCTATAATGTAATGTCGTTCGGATTGAAGAATGCGGGGGCCACCTATCAGCGCTTGATGAATAAAGTATTCGGAAAGCAGATCGGGCGGAACTTAGAAGTTTATGTAGACGACATTCTCATCAAATCCGTCCGAGCGGCAGATCTCTTCAAAGACATAGAGGAAACCTTCCGAACGCTGCGCAAATATGGAGTCAAGCTAAATCCCCAGAAGTGCCTGTTCGGAGCAAAAGGGGGGCGTTTTCTGGGGTACATAGTGACCGAGCGGGGAATCGAAGCAAATCCCAGCAAGGTGAAAGCCCTACAAGACATGCCGCCTCCAAGAAATACAAGGGAAGTGCAACGTTTGACCGGTCGGATAACCGCTCTGTCCCGGTTCATCTCTAAAACCGCCGACCGGAGCCTTCCTTTTTTCAAGATCTTACGCAAAGCTACAAAATTTTACTGGGACGAAGAATGCGACCGGGCGTTCGAAGATTTGAAAGCATTTCTGAACTCTCTCCCGATATTAGCCAAGCCGACTGCGGGTGAGCCACTTCATATGTACTTGTCTTCAACCGAGCACGCAATCGGCTCAGCTTTAGTGAGGTCGAGCGGAGAAGAGCCTGTATATTTCCTCAGTCACATTTTAAAAGATGCTGAATCTCGCTACACTGGACTCGAAAAGCTAGCTTTTGCTCTAGTCCTTGCCGCTCGGCGCCTTCGTCCATATTTCCTGGCGCATACCATTATTGTCAAAACCAATAGCCCGCTCGGACGTGTTCTACTAAATCCAGAGGCATCCAGACGGCTCATCAAATGGACGACAGAGCTAAGTGAATTTGACATTCAATACCAGCCCCGCTCGGCGATCAAGGCGCAATCCTTGGCCGATTTTGTGACTGAGGTGCAAAGGCCGGAGCCCGAAGCTATGTGGAGAATATATGTGGATGGATCGTCCACTCGGCTCGGGAGCGGGATTGGGATATTGTTACTCTCCCCTCAAGAAGAGAAGATGCACTTATCCGTCCGGCTGGATTATAAAGCTACCAACAATGAAGCAGAGTATGAGGCCCTCATAGCCGGCTTGCAGGCAGCTCGGCATGTGGGAGCCGGTCGGGTCTCTGGCGCCTTCGAAATCAATAGTGCTCGGCTCAAGCTCTACGCTGAAGCCTTCGAGAAGCTCAAAGCTGACTTTAAAGAAGTTATTGTCCAGAAGATACCCAGAGCAGAAAATCAAGCAGACGATGAGTTAGCCAAGCTCGCGAGCTCAATAACGCCGGTCGCCATTCAGCAATCAATTGAAAAAGTACTGTTGGTGGCGCACGTCGACCGGATGGAAGGCCTCACATTTCCAAACGATTAGCGGACACCCATCATAGAGTTCCTCCGTTCGGGAGCCACGCCGTCCGACCAGAACGAAGCCCAGCTGTTAAGGAGGAGAGCCGGTCGGTTCACACTCATCGGCGATCAGCTTTACAAAAAGGTTTTCTCACGCCCATTGTTGAAATGCGTGAGCTCGGAGGACTCGGCTTACATCCTCCAGGAAGTGCATCAAGGATCGTGCGGAGGGCATCCGGGCGGACGATCGTTGGCCAAGAAGATCCTCCTGGCCGAGTACCTTTGGCCGACTTTACAAGCAGACGTCGCTCGGACTGTGTCGACGTGCCTTTCATGCCAGAAGTACCATAACTTCTACCACCGGCCGGCAGAGGAAATGAAGGCATCAACCGTTTCTTGTCCGTTCGATCAATGGGGAATGGATATTGTCGGTCCGTTTCCGATAGCGACCGGGCAACGAAAATTTCTGCTAGTGGCGGTGGATTATTTTTCCAAGTGGGTGGAGGCCGAGCCGCTGGCAAAGATCACCGAACAGATGGTCAAAAAATTCATCTGGCAACACATCATCTGTCGGTTCGGCATCCCTCGCCGATTGGTTTCCGATAATGGGCGGCAATTCACAGGGAAGATGCTAGAGGATTGGTGCAAAAGCTACGGCATCGAGCAACACTTCACGTCCGTAGCTTATCCCCAGAGCAACGGTCAAGCCGAAGTAACTAATCGAGAAATTCTTCGCATTCTGCGCGCCCGGCTCGACCATTTGGGAGGAAGTTGGCCGGATGAAGTGCCGGGCGTCTTATGGGCCCTCCGAACGACGCCGAAGGAAGGGACGGGTGTCACGCCGTTCCATTTGGTGTACGGGGGCGAGGCGGTCATTCCGGTCGAAGTCGGCATCGAGTCCGTCCGGATTCAGAGTTATGATAACGGCAACGCCGAACAGAGGAACATGGAGCTGGATTTGGTCGACGAAGAGCGAGTCAAGGCGTCCGTTCGGCTGATGGCGTACCGGCAGCGGATGAAGCAAAATTACAACCGCCGTATAATTCCCAGATCATTCCAGGTCGGCGATCTTGTCTGGAAGAAAGTCAAGCCGGTCGGCGATGTCGGCAAACTAGAGGCACCGTGGGCGGGCCCCTTCAAGGTTATTGAAAAGCTCCGCTCGGACGCATATTATTTGGAGGATGAAGACGGGCGACAGCTAGATCGACCGTGGAGTGCAAATCATCTCCAGCCTTATCGAGCTGAATGAAAGGTGCACGAATGTAAATCATTTTTGTATATGTTGGTCGCCCATGTCCTTGTAATGCAGGAAGCAAAATTAATGCAAAGGATGGCCAAGGGTTCCGCCGATCGGCAGTGTCGAAGTTAGCCGTAAAGGACGTCGAGCTCCGACGTTAAATATCGAGAGACGAGCCGGCGTCTATAAACGTCCGAGCGGAAGGCCGTCGAGCTCCGACGTTAAATATCGAGAGACGAGCCGGCGTCTATAAATGTCCGAGCGGAAGGCCGTCGAGCTCCGACGTTAAATATCGAGAGACGAGCCGGTGTCTATAAACGTCCGAGCGGAAGGCCGTCGAGCTCCGACGTTAAATATCGAGAGACGAGCCAGCGTCTATAAACGTCCGAGCGGAAGGCCGTCGAGCTCCAACGTTAAATATCGAGAGACGAGCCGGCATCTATAAATCATCCGAGCGGAAGACCGTCGAGCTCCGACGTTAAATATCGAGAGACGAGCCGGCGTCTATAAACGTCCGAGCGGATAGCTAGTCACATGATACAATCAACGATAACCTGGTTATACGGCTGAGCGGCTCGCTCATCAAAAATGTACGGAAAATCCTTTTGGGGGTAAGGCACAAAGAAAAAGTTGGTCAGTGAAAGTTAGGGATATTAGCATGTAAATGCCGAGCGGTTACGTCCGAAAACTTAGCGGCTGCGCGGTCGCATGATAGATGTAATTAAGATGATCGAATTAAGCCGGACGGAATCGTGGTGCCGAGCGGAAAGGATATAAAGAACACTTTGGCGTGACGAGGGAAAAATGCCTTGCTAAAACAGAAGTGAAAGGAGCAGAAGGTCATCTATTACTCATTAGGTAAATCAAACAAGTCATTACAGAGATAAGTTGGGCCGAACGGTGGGAATACAAAAAAAAAAAAAAAAAAATTCATGAAAACGCTCCTCACGCATCAAAATCAAAAAGAGCATCGGGGATGGAGTCCATCACGCTCGCGAGGTCCTCAGGGGGGATGGTCAGCTCGGCAGGCAGGTGGCCTTTGGTCTTCAGATAGCCCACCGCCGCCTTGATCGCCTCCTCGAAAGTGAGGGATATCTTGTCGGTAAACTTCTCTCCGAAGTCTTCCGAGCGAAGGAACGCCTTCCTCCCTTCTTCGGAGCGAGCCGACTCCCCCTCTTGATACTCTTTGAGCGCGACGTGGGCAACGTCGTTGGCGGCCTGAAGATCCTTCAAATCTCCATCAAATCTTTGGAGGTCGGCCGAGCGGCTCTCTTTCTCGGTGGCAAGCAGGGCGTCCAAATCTTTGATGCGTTGTTCCAGCCCTCGGATCTCCACTTTCATCCGGTCCATATCCTCGATGGCCTGGAGCTTCCGGGTGGTCGCCGTCTTGATCTCCTTATCTCGTTGCTTGATCATCGCCTCAAGCCGGACGGCCTTGCTCGCCAGATCGGAAGCCCTTTTCCGCTCAGCTTCCAGTGATTTTTTGGCCTTCTCCAGAGCGGCCGTCGATTGTTGGTTGTCCCCGGAGGCTTTAAGTTTTCTCAGCTCGTCCTCCAGCTCGTCCTCCAGCTCGGCCAACCGATTGCTAATAGCAATCTGCTCCACCCAGTTCTACGATCAAAGGTGAATAGGTTAAAAACTTAATTCAACTACACGAATAGAGAAGAAGGGCATACCCCGGTGACATGTTGGAGGTTGCTGTCGCCGAGCTGCCCAGGAGTCATCTCTTTTATGCGACGCCGAGCGTCCTCCCAAGCTTTTGCAAGGTGGCCCGTCAAGGTGATCTGCTGCTCGGGGACCACGGGCCGATCAGCAGCAGCCATGTATCTCTCTGAGGGGAGGCGCAGAACGGTCTTAATTAAATTCGAGCCGATCGGCTCGCTCTGAGATGCATCGGCCTTACCGGTGGACGAGGAGGGGAGGTCGCCCAAACGCCTGATACGGCGCAGAGTTCTAGAAGGGCTGGATGGCGGCACCTCAGAGCTGGCCCTCGGAGAGCCATGTGGGGTCGGAGTATTCTCGAGGGAAATCGTCCCGGACAACATCGGAGCATCCGCGCCCCGCTCGGGCTGTGGCTCATCAAGGGGAGTGGAGGCAGACGCAGATTCCGGGCGTCGGCGCTTCCGAGTGCGTAGCGGCACGTCATCGGCCGAGCGGCCCTCCACCTCAGCTTCGGTAGGAGGTTCTATGTCGCCCGCGGCCTCATCGTGAGAGGCAGGGGCGTCTGAGGCTTCGGGGACAGTTGGTGTCCCCTCGCCTTCTTCGCCGGCCGGACCAGCTGGAGAAAGGCCCCGTTCGGCGGCCTCCTTGTTCGTCACCGCCTCGATCTGAGCGGCTTTCAATTTGAGCTTCTCGGTAGCTTTGGCGCGCCACATGACTTCAGCTGCAGAAGCAAAAAATAAATCAGTTAGAACAAAACAAACGGGAAGATAAGGGAACTTACTCATGCTGCAGGGCAGGTCGACTGTGGCAGAGGACAAGCCGAATATGCGCATTACTCCCGGGAGGAGTAGCTTGTCAATATGATAGCGCTGGCCAATTAGCCGTTCGGCTGCATGAAGGTAGGTCGCGTCGCCTCTAAATTTGCCGAGCTCCGGTTGCGCCGGCATCGCCGTCTGCCACTTGGTCCGAAAAGTTGGCCGCTCGGGAAAACGTATATAGAAAAAATGCTCCTTCCAATGTTTGTTGGAGCTCGGCATGCCATCGAAGAGGACGAAACCTATCCTAGATTGAAAAACAAAAGTTCCCCACTCGGCCTGCTTGGGATAGTAAAAGTAGTGGAAGATTTTTGGGTCTAAGGGGATGCCGTTCAGTTTGAACAAAACTATTACTCCGCTCAGCAGCCTAATAGAGTTGGGAACTACCTGGCCGAGCGGAATGCGGAAGTAATTGCAGACTTGCAGGAAAAATTCATGGGGTGGGAAGCGTAGTCCGGCCAGGAATTGGTCTCGGAAAAAAAGAACTGTGCCGATCGGCGGTTCATGAGGCTGATCGGCCGGTGTGGCTAATACTATTTGATGGTCGGAAGGAATGTCGTAAGTCCGAGCGAGACGCAACGCGTCCTCCTCGTCAAAACGACTTTCCATGGTCGAGTACCATAGACCCGGAGCACCGCCGGTTGACTGCGAAGTACTAGTCATGACCGAGAGACAGGAATGCGGAACAAAGGGGGAAGGTTCAAGCAAGGAATGGAGGAAAACCGAATGAAGGAAACGATTAACAGCAAGAAGAAAACGTTGGGAACGAGAAAGAGGATCTTATGAGCAAGAAAGATGATCGACGGGGGCCTGGGGGTTGCCGAAGAATCAAGGGGCGAGGTCGCCGGAGAAAAAAAGCGAGCAGAGGAGCGCCGGATGAAGACGAAGCAACAAGGCGGCGGAAACGAAGTCGCGGGCTTTATATTGCCGCCCGGGAGCAACCTCCACCGTCCGATCCAGGTCGTCGATAACGAGGTCATCATCCAGCCGTCCATTTCAAAAGGCGGCTGTCCCATCGGAAGTGACGCCACCGTCATACGCTGACAAACGCATGATCGCCACGTGTCAGCGGGATACTGGTCGCATTTAATGAGCTCCCCTTACCGTGCTCAGCGCACGTGATGGGTAATAGGGGAGAGCATCGGACATGGATGCCAAGAAAACACAAGGCATGGACAAGATACCGCCGGATGAATGAGCATCCTTACGCCTGGCCGATCGGCCCAATGCAGCCATCTTTGCTCAGTCAGATCGGCAGTCCAGTCAGTCGGACTTCGCCTCCTTCGACTAGACTCGAGGGGGAGGCAAGTGATCTGGTGGTAAGAGCCCGGGACCCCCTAACGAGGGGTCAAGGCCACGTGGAGGTCAAAGGGCCAGGTGGTCCGTCGAAGAAGGGTGAGCCGACCGGACGCATGGAAAAAGGGCGGGTCGATCGGCCTGCCCGTAAACGTTTGATAGGGAAAGACGCCCTGACAAGAGTCAGGGTTCCGACGCTCAATGAAACAGTAAATAATGACTGAGCGGAAGGCCTAGGAGAAGGAAGGACATAATGGGCGCACCGGCCGGCTGGCGTGGGGAGTTAGGGCCATCCGGACAACGCTCTTCGCGCCGGTCGGCCGGACGGACGTCCTGGCCGGGCGGTGAGTGAAGGATAGGAACATCTTCTGACAACCGACAAGTCCTATGGCCAGGCCATACTCTAAGTCTGACAACAAGGTATTCTGTTGTCCTATCGAAGACATGATTGAACTGTAGCAGTATGGTGTCAGGTAAGCTCTCTGACAGGTACATACCGAGGTATGAGCTGCGGACATGTATGCGCCCCGGGGGACGTGCATTAGTTCTTTCATCGCTCTATATAAAGAGCCTCTTCCTTTGCCGGAGGTACGCAATTTTTGGACAAGCTTGGAAGCTCCTTTTTTCACTACTTACCTGACTTGAGCGTCGGAGGGTCGCCGTCGGGAACCCCTTCCCGGCCCGACTTCTGTGCAGGATCGCCGGAGCTTCGGAGGCCTGCGTCATCGACTAGGAGAGCGCCACGTGCCCAGCATCCTTTGGTTCGGCGATTCGGACAGGATCAATAAATATTTTGAATATAAAAAATTAAAAATAAATGATTTAATGAAATAAAAGATGATATCATTTATTCCAATTGATACAGATATATCTTGAGGACCTAGTGGGAATTATAGAGAAAGAGGGGGTATTTTGGTTAAATCATTATTTAGGGCGGGAGAAAAAAGGGGATGCACTATTCACGCGGGGGAGACGGGGGTGTTTTTGCTCCACTGCTAGGGGACTTTATGAAGGGCTCTCCATCACCCTCCTCTCCTCGCCGGCGCCAGTGGTTGCTCCTCTCCTTTCCTTCTCCTCGACGCCATCTCCTCCACTGCTCCTGGTTTTCTCTGCCGCCACCACGTCCAAGAGAGGTACTTGTTGAAGAAGGCGACCACCAAGAAGAGGGAGGAGACCACTTTCTCCACCCCCGGTGACAGTCACATCCGACGCCGGCAGCTCTCTCTTTCCCTCTTTCTCACACCCGTCGGCAGCCCAAACACCTCTCCTCTCGCCGGTAGTCCTAGCGAAAGCCATCGCCTCCTCCCTTCTCCACGCCGACGCCACCAGGGAACACCGTCGCTGCCTCCTACAAGCCGACGCCGCCCAAAAACATCACTGTCGTCTAACCCACGCTGACGCACACCTTTGCCGCCTCTCACGCCAGCTTCTCGTCACCTCCTCCTCAGCCGAGGAGGCTGCCGCCGAGCTATCCCTCTTATCCTCTCCTTCTCTCTCATCCGGCGTCCGTCATTGCATTCAGTAGCTGCCATCATAGCTAGCCACTAGGGCGCACCTTGCCGTCGTCTCCCGTCATGAGGGCAGCAACTCTCTTCTCAATGCCGCCACAGGGGCTTGCAACCACCACGCGCTGCAGCCTCCTTCGCCAGCAGCCTCCACGTGCCGGTATTCCATGTGTTGGCAGTCCACGCACCAACTTCACCCTGATTCTGATTATGTGTCACTGTTGTGTTCCGACCCTTGTGTTGATCCAGTTTGTGTGTCGTATCCCGAGCTATAGCCGTAGTGCACCTCGCTATTGTGTTCTGGCCTTCGTGCTATTATTATAGCCCGACCTGCGTGTCGATCTCATATCTCGACCTGCACGCTGATATCCTATCTCGACCTGTGTGCCGATGTTATATCCCAGTCTGCGTGCCGAGGTTGCATCTAGTTTCGTGCCACCTCGTCCGTCTCCGCGTCGTCAGATCTAGCTCTCTAATCTATTCAGATTCATCTACTATTCCGGGTCACGATAACTCGATCAGCATCCCGACTTACTCACCGATCCACCCGAGGGCATCCCCCTGGGCCAGGGTACGTTCTCCATTCTTATTCTATGCATATTTCATTATTATACGTCTTAGTTTGTTACTTATGTGTTCGTTGGATCTGCCTCGAGCATTGGGTACCAGGGAACAGGGCGACCCGGTTGTTGGCTGCAGGTAGCATTGACCATAAGACTTCTGATGACTTGGTCAATATAGAAGCCATCTCAGCATACCCCCCCTGGGACATCGTGATTCGGTCAACATTTCATCCACCTCACCCGACGGTCCGTCTAACTTAGATTCCGAACAAGATTAATTTAGCGTCATCTGTGGGAATCTTCTTCACCTATTTTGGAACGTGAAGATGGACAACGTCAGGAGGTTCTCTGCCATTATCGTAGTCCCGGAGGATTTTGACAAGCATATTATCTTCTCCCCTCGCTCCATGGATATTCGGGAGTCGAGGGATTGACTTAGAGCTTCAGTTGGCCAACAGGTTAGTTTTTCCATTATATTTTTTTTCCTACTCCACAGGTATTCGGGAGTCGAGGGATCGAGACAGATCCTTAGCTGGCTGGCACGACTCCTCCATCAGGTACGTTATGGGCTCTGCTCCCTTTTTATAGTTACAGGATCTGCTATATCTCCATGATAAGAGAGTAAGATCCTAGTCCCTGGATTAAAAACTAGGGCCCTAGATCATTGATCGGATATTAGGGGTCCAACTCCCCGATCAAATATTAGGGGTACAACTCCCTAATCAGACACTAGGGACACAACTTCCTGATTAGTGACTCGCAGTACAGCTTCCCGATCAGGATCTAGGGGCCTCGCTCTTTGATTATAAGCCGGGGCCTTACTCTCCAATCAAGGATTAGGGGCCTCGCTCTTTGATTATAGGCTGGGGCCTTACTCTCCAATCAAGGACTAGGGGCCTAGCTCTCTGATCAAGTGTGGTATATGTTGGAGTGTATACTTAAAAGTTTAGCTTTTGTACACATTTATTTTGAAATAAAGAATCACATTGGTCAAATGTTTACATTCATTTGTTAAATGTAATTGTTCAATTAATTTATATAGTAGATAACATGGAGTGTGGAGTCACACTTAGAAGATCATGTTGTTGGTTCTCTATAAATTATAAAACAGTTGTTCACGACTAAGATGGAAAGGAACAAACCATCAAAATAGACGTAGTGTAATTAAGTATTAGTTTATCTTGACTAATAAATTACACTGATACACTTTAAGTGTATTGAGTAGGATCATTTAGGTAAGTTCTTTTTGTACTGACTTAGTAAAAGAATTAGACCTTAGTTGTTATGGAAGTGTGTGCTCTTAATTCTAATATAATAACAAGCATGTATATTTAATATTTATTTCTTTGACTTATCAAAGGGTGAGGTTTAGCTCGATAAATCAATATGCCCGATAAGTTGGGAAATGATATTACTTATAGTATGTTTTGTTGATTATAGAAGGAATCTGTGTCCTAGTTATCTAGGTTGAGAATGACCCCAAGAGGAGCTCATAAGGATTGCCATGTTAAACCCTGCAGGTGGACCTAGTCCAACATGACAATAAAGTTGAGTGGTACTACTCTTGGAGCTAGATATTAATTAAATGAGTTGTCAGTAACTCACTTAATTAGTGGACATTTGTAATCTTAAACACAGGGAGACTAACACACTCATGATAAGAAGGAGCCCATAATATAATTTGGGATTGGTGCGGTAGTGCGGTAATAACTCTCTAGTGGAATGAGTTATTATCGATGAACTTGAGTTGTGTGTTCGGGGCGAGCACGGGATACTCAAGCTCATCGGAAGGTCAAAACTAATTTCTCCTCTAGGTCCCTGTTGTAGCCTCAATAAAGCCTCAAGTCCATCCAAAGAAAAGCCTATCTTGGTGTCCAAGAAGGGGTCGGTTCATTGCTTGGTGACCAAGCAATGACCGGCCACATATTCTCTAGAAGTGGTCGACCCTTGCCTTGGGCAAGGGGGTCGGCCGCAATATTTAAATTAGGAAGGTTGTTTTTGAATTTTTAAATTTCCTCAGATATTTACAATTTGTAAAAAGAGAGATTTTAAAAATTTATAAAAAATTTCTAATTTAAATTAGGCCACAAGGTTTTAAAAGAGAGTTGTAAAATTTATAAAACTTTCTTTTAAAAAAAAAGAAGAAATATTATTATAGATGTTTTAAATTTTAAAACTTGGTTTTAAATTTTAAAACTTTCCTTTTAATATCGACATTAGAAAAATAGAGAGTTTGTAAAATTTTATTAGAAGTTTTCTTCTTTTAAATTTTATAAAAAAAATTTCTTTCTTTCCCTTTTAATAAGTGGCTGACCACCTTACTGGGTGCCCAAGCAAGGGGCCGATCAAATAATTAAACATCAACAAATAGTTGTTTAATTAATAAATCAATCTAGGATTGATTAATACTAATATAAAAAGAGGGGAAGGGGAGGCCTTGAAAGATATAACAATTGATATTGTGTTGTTGGAGATCATCAAGTGGCCGACCCCTCTCCCTATCTTCCCTTTGCTCTCTTTTGCTCCTTTGTGGTGGTGGTGGCCGAATTCTAGAGAAGGAGGAGAAGCTCTCCGGGTGGTGTTCGTCTTGGAGGATCGTCGCCCACACGACGTCCAAGAGGAGGCGAGGGATACGGCAGAAGATCTCAAGGTTTTAGCATACAAGGAAGAAGTATAACTAGTATTTAATTTTCTCATCATACTAGTTAATTTTTCTTTGTATAAATATCAAATACAAGAGGCATTCGATTCTTGTTTTTCGAATTTAATTTCGATGTTGTGTTCTTTTTCTTTTTTCCTTGTGATTTGATTGTTCCTTTTCGTTAACCTAGAGTTATACAAGGAAATTAAATATTAACTTTCCTTAAAAGGCTTTGTCTAGTCGGTGGTAGTTGTTCTCATATCCAAGAAGGTCAAGTGCCTCGCCATGCAGCACTGGAAGCCAATTTTGGAAACTAATATTTAATTGAAGTTATAGCCTAGGTGATTTGGATCAAACGTGTTAAGTTCCGCAGGAGATCCAAATCTAAACCTAAAAGAACATATAAGTTAAACTTGGAATCAAACGTGTTAAGTTCCGCAGGAGATACAAGTTTAACTTAAAAGAACACATGGTAGCTAGGAAAGGTTCAGATCACATACAAAATTTTTGTACAGTGGAGCCATTGGGTTTTCCAAGTAGCAGTCAATAGTATATGCTCTGTACCCTTCATCATGGGGCTCTACATCCTCTTATTGATATAGGATCTGCACCCTTCATCATGGGGCTTTGCATCCTCTTACTGCTATAGGCTCTGCACCCTTCACCATGGAACTCTGCATCCTCTTACTTCTATAGGCGCTGCACTCTATTACTACTATATGCTCTGCATCCTCCACCTGTTTTGCATCCTCTTATGTCTACAGACTGTGCTCCCTTCACCCACAGTGCTCTGCATCCTTCTATGGCTACGGACTCTGCTCCCTTATATTGTCACGGGCTTCACTTCCTTTGACGGTCAAGGCTTAGATTATTATCTTCTCCCCTCACGCTTCGCGGGTATTCGGGAGTTGAGGGACCAAGATAGATCCTCAGCCGGTCGACGCCACTCCACGATCAGGTATAATAAAGGTTCTCCTCCCTCATATTGCTACGGGCTCCTCTTCTATGGACTTCAGGGCTTCACCTCCCCCATTCGGGATCGAGCTATCGCCACTAGTTTCGGACAAGAGTATCGCCATCGGTCTCAGACCAGACTATCGCCACTGATCTCAGACTAGAATATTGCCACTGGTCTCGGATCAGAGTATCACTAACGACCTCTCGGTCGGGTCCTAAACTCTCGCCCCAGTGCGAGTTATAAGTGAGCATGCTCTCACGCCTCCAGACTCTCGCACCAGCGCGAGTTATAAGTGAGCATGCTCTCACGACCAACGACTTTCCGGTCGGGATCCAGACTCTCGCCCCAGCGTGAGTTATAAGTGAGCATGATTTCACGACCAATGACCTCTCGGTCGGAATTCTAGACTCTTGTCCTAGTGCGAGTTATAAGAGAGCGTGCTCTCATGCCCCAACAACCTCTCGGTCAGGATTCCAGACTCTCGCCCCAGCATGAGTTATAAGCGAGAATGCACTCGCTCCCCAACGGCCTCTCGGTCGGGATTACAGACTCTCACCCTAGTGCGAGTTATAAGTGAGCATTCTCTCACGCCCAACGACCTCTCGGTCGGAATTCCAGACTCTCACCCCAATGTGAGTTATAAGCGAGCATGCTCTCGCGCCACAATGACCACTCAGTCGCGATTCCAAAACTCTCACCCAGCGCGAATTATATATGAGCATGCTCTGACGGCCAACAACCTCCTTGTCGGGCTCCAGACTCTCGCCCCAACGCGAGTTATAAGTGAGCATGCTCTCACGCCCAACGATCTCTCGGTCGGGACTCTAGACTCTCGCCCCAGTACGAGTTATAAGTGAGCATGCTCTCACACCTCCAGACTCTCGCCTCAGTGTGAGTTATAAGTGAGCATGCTCTCACGTCTCCAGACTCTCGCCCCAGCGCGAGTAAGAAGTGAGCATGTTCGCACGACCAACGATCTCCTGGTCGGACTCCATACTCTTGCCCCAGTGTAAGTTATAAGTGAAAATGCTCTCACAACCAATGACCTCTCAATCGAGATTCCAGACTCTTGCCCTAACGTGAGTTATAAGCGAGCATGCTCTCACGCTCCAATGACCTCTTGGTCAGAATTCTAGACTCTTGCCCCAGCGCAAGTTATAAGTGAGTATGCTCTCATGCCCAATGACCTCTCGGGCAGGACTTCAAACTCTCGCCCCAATACGAGCTATAAGAGAGCATGTTCTCACACCCCAACGACCTCTCGATCGGGATTCCAGACTCTCGCCCCAGCGCGAGTTATAAGTAAGCATGCTCTCACGACCAACGACCTCCCGGTCGGGCTCTAGACTCTCACCCTAGCGCGAGTTATAAGTGTACATTCTCTCACGACCAACGACCTCCCGGTCGGGCTCTAGACTCTCACCCCAGCGTGAGTTAAGCGAGCATGCTCTCGCATCCCAATGACTTCTCAGTTGGGATTTCATACTCTCGCCCCAGCGAGAGTTATAAGTGGGCATGCTTTCATGCCCAACGACTTCTCAGTCAGTACTCCAGACTCTCGCCCCATTGCGAGTTATAAGCAAGCATGCTCTCGTGCCCCAAGGATCTCTCAGTCAGGATTCTAGACTCTTGCCCAGCGTGAGTTATAAGTGAGCATGCTCGCACGACCAACGACCTCCCGGTCAGGCTCCAGACTCTCACCCTAGCGCGAGTTATAAGTGAGCATGCTCTTATGACTAACGACCTCCCGGTCGAGCTCCATATTCTCGTCCTAGCGCGAGTTATAAGCGAGCATGCTCTTGCACCCCAACGATCACTCGGTTGAGATTCCAGACTCTCGCCCCAGCATGAGTTATAAGTGAGCATGCTCTCACGCCCAATGACCTCTCGGTCAGGACTCCAGACTCTCACCCAATGCGAGTTATAAGCGAGCATGCTCTCACGACCAACCACCTCTCGGTCGGGCTCGAGACTCTCGCCCCAGCGCGAGTTATAAATGAGCATGTTCTCACGTCTCCAGACTTTTGCCCTAATGCGAGTTATAAGCATGTGCTGCACACACACACATCGACTAGCAAGTCAAGTTTCCTCCCTGGCCGGGTACTCTTCTCAGTTGCCAATCGGTCGGCACTCACCGCTCAGTCAGCACTCGTCCCACTCGCCGCTAGGCTCATGGGTTTCATGCCCAATCGACTCACGGGTTTTGCGCCCACTCGGATCTCCAACTTTGCCTCCTCTTCACGCTCGCTTGGTGCATCGATGTTGTGCTTTTTAATCTCTCAGGATCCACTGCCCCTCGGCTCAATAGCTCTGCGCTTGCTCGGCTCAAGGGCTTTGCTCCCGTTTGCCTTCGATCTCATAGGCCCCATGCTCTCTCCGTTTATAGGATTCACTCTCGCTCAACTCACGGGTTTCACTCTCATTCGCCATCGACCTCTAGGTTTCGCTTGACATTATCTCTATTGCTCGGTCGACATTTTTCGGTCGCTTGGTTGCGGTTTATAGTCGTTTGATCGACATTTTCTTGGTCTTACCACCCACTCGGTGTTCTCCCAATTGCTCAGTTGGCATTTTTTCAGTCTCACGCTTGGCACCGCTCGCCCAGCATTTTTCCACCCATTCGGGATGCTCCTGATTGCCTGGTCGGCATTCTCTTGGTCGCCCGCTCGACAGTCTCCCTATCACCCCCTCAACATTCACTCGATCGTCTGCTTAGCAATTGCTCGACATTATTTTTTTGCCGCTCAGTTAGCATCCATTTTACATCTTGTTTAGCATTCGCATAATTGCTCGATAGTTATGTTTAGCATCACTCGATTGTTTGCTTAGTATCGTTCAGTCTCTCGCTTGGCATTCGACAAATTGCCAGCTCGGTATTATCTTTTGTCGCTCGCTCAACATCGTTTTCGTCACTTGTTTGACATCACCACAACTATTCGTTTGATGTTATACGACCAATCTAGCGATCTGACTCCGCATTCAGGGGTGATTCTACTTTACATTGGGCTTGGTCTACTCAGTCGGACTTGCGCCTCCTTCGACTAGACTTGAAGGGGAGTCTTGTGATACGGATATATCTTGAGGACATAGTGAGAATTAGAGAGAAAGGGAGGGTATTTTGGTCAAATAACTGTTTAGGGCTGGAGAAAAAAGGGGATTCACTGTTCACGTGAAGGAGAGGGGGGTGTTTTTGCTCCACCGCTAGGGGACCTCACAAAGAGCTCTCCATCACCCTCCACTCCTCGCCGGCGCCGGTGGCTGCTCCTCTCCTTTCCTTCTCCTCGACACCATCTTCTCTACTCCTCCTGGTTTTCTCCGCCGCCACCACGTCCAAGAGAGGTGCTCGTTGGAGAAGGTGGTCACATCCGACGCTAATAGCTCTCTCTTTCCCTCTTTCTCACACTCGCCGACAGCCCAAACGCCTCTCCTCTCGCTGGCAGTCCCAGTGAAAGCCACTGCCTCCTCCCTTCTCCACGCCGGCGCCGCCAAGGAACACTGTCGTTGACTCCTACAAGTCGACGCCACCCAGAAACATCACGGTCGTCTAACCCATGCTGGCACACACCTCTACCGCCTCTCACGCCGGCTTCTCGTCGCCTCCTCCTCAACCGAGGAGGCTACCGCCAAGCTGTCCCTCTTCTCCTCTCCTCCTCTCTCATCCGACGTCCGTCGTTGCATTCAGTAGCTTCCATCGCAGCTGGCCACTAGGACACACCTTGCCATCGTCTCCCCTCATGAGGGCAGCAGCTCCCTTTCAGTGCCGCCTCAGGGGCATGCAACCACCACGCGCTGCAGCCTCCTTCGCCGGTAGCCTCCATGTGCCGACATTCCATGTGTCGGCAGTTCACGCACCGGCTTCGCCCCGATTCTGATTCTATGTCACTATTGTGTTCCGACCCCTGTGCTGATCCAGTTTGTGTGTTATATCCAGAGCTACAGCCGTAATGCACCTCGCTATTGTGTTCTGGCCTTCGTGACATTATTGTAGCCCGACCTGCGTGTCGATCTGATATCCCGGCTCGCGTGTCGATATCCTATCCTGGCCTACGTGCCAATATTATATCTCGGCTTGCGTGCCGAGATCGCATCCAGTTTCGTGCCACCTCGTCCGGCTCCGCGTCGTCAGATCCAATTCTCTAATCTATTCAAATTCATCTACTATTCCGGGTCACACTAACTCGATCAGCATCCCGACTTACTCACCGATCCACCCGAGGACGCCCCTTTGGGTCAGGGTACGCTCTCCATTCTTATTCTATGCACATTTTATTATTATGCGTCTTAGTTTATTACTTATTTATTTGTTGAATCTGCCTCAAGCATTGGGTATCAAAGATCGAAGCGACCTGGTCATTGGATGCAGGTAGCGTTGACCACAGGACTTTTGACGACTTGATCAACATAAAAATCATCTCAGTATATCTCCTCCAGGACATCATGATTCAATCAATATTCTATCCATATCATCAGATGATCCGTCTAACTCAGATTTCGAATAGAATGATCAATAATTTAGAATCATCAACTCAATGAAAAAATATAAATAAATAAATTATAAAAAATATTTTATCCTATCATTTGTACGAGAGATTCCATGCGTCTAATAAAATATTTTGCGTTGATAATTAATTTTAAAATTTATTAAAGTAAATACCAATTACATCAAACTTACGTGAATGATTTATTGACCAGTGCAATACAATGCAAGTCCCCTTAATCAGTAACTAACACTGTACCCATTTTTGTTCAACTGCTAATTACCAGCAGACACATTTACAGCAGAAAAACCATTCCGTCCTGGCCTTTCCTGCTCTTCTGCTGCACACTCTTGTACCAGACACTGACAGCTAGTAAATAAATTGCATTGAACCCTCCAAAAGATACCTAGAAACTAACAAAACCCCAAAGCATTACCATCTTAACACTTGATATCCAGATTAACATCAATGATTAATGACCTTAATTAAGGTTTTGGACCCTAATTTCCAGCCAACTATGTGACAGTGTACAGTGGTGGCAGTGCATGGCATGAGAAAGCTGCTCTGTGCGCACCACCAAATAAAAGGACTCTTCTTCTTTCTTTCATTTTCCCACCATTCCTGAGCGAAACCCCAAAACCCTCCAGCTGTTTGTCGAAATGCAGGTGAAGGAGAAGGACGACGTCGGAGTGGCGGCCATGGTCGTCGTGGTCATGGTGCTTATCGTGGCCGCGCCGGCGACCAGCACCTTGCACCCCCTCGACTACTTGGTGCTGCAGTCCATCCCCAAGTCGCTCGCCGACGCCCCGGGCGCTCACTTTTTCGCCTCTTGGGACTTCACCGCTGACCCCTGCGCCTTCTCCGGCGTGCTCTGCGCCAACGACCGTGTGGTCGCGCTCTCTCTCGGCGACCCCCGCCCCGGATCCCCAGGCCTCGCCGGCACTCTTCCGGCTTCCCTCGCCCGCCTCCCCGCTCTCTCCGAGCTCTCCCTCGTCCCCGGACAGGTCGCTGGCTCCCTCCCGGCTGCTCTGCCGCCCGCCCTCCGCTTCCTCGCCCTCGCCGGCAACTGCCTTTCCGGCCCCATTCCTCCCTCTCTGTCCTCCCTTCGCTGCCTCCGCACCCTCGATCTCAGCTCCAATCGCCTCTCCGGCTCCATCCCCACTGCCCTCCTCCGCCTCCCGGAGCTTCACACTGTGATTCTCGCAGGGAACCGCCTCTCCAGCTCGATTCCGTCTCCCGCCGCCCCTCTCCTCCGCCTCGACCTCGCCCGCAACTCCCTCACCGGTGCGGTCCCTCCCTTGCCGCCCTCTCTCCTCTACCTCTCTCTCGCCGCTAACCGCCTCACCGGCCGGGTCGATTGCGTTCTCCCGCGGCTCACCCGGCTCAACTTCCTCGACCTCAGCATGAACCGCCTCTCCGGCCCGATCCCGGGGACCATCTTCACCTTCCCCGTCGCGTCGCTTCGGCTGCAGAGGAACCAGTTCGCCGGCGACCTCCGGCCGGCGGGGCAGCTAGCGGTGGCGGGTGCGACGGTCGACCTCAGCTTCAACCGTCTAACGGGGGCCGTGCCGGCAGAGCTGGCGCCGGCAGGAAGGTTGTACCTGAACTTCAATCGATTCACAGGGGAAGTGCCTTTGGCGGTGGCGGGGAGGGTGGTGGCGGGGAGAATGCGGGTGCTCTATTTGCATCACAACTACCTCACTGGGTTCGGAATCAGAGCGGGGTCGGCGCTGCCGTCAGGCACGGCGCTGTGCCTACAGTACAACTGCGTGGCGCCGCCTGCGGGAACAGCCCTGTGCCCGCGAAACACAGAGTCAAGGACGACGCGGCCGCCGGAGCAATGCGCCTCCGGTGGGAAGTAAAGCGAAACGATACAAATTGCAAAAAGAACCGTTCTATTTTGTATTTTACTAGGAGTCGACTCGAGATGTTTACTGATTCTTTCATTAGTTTAAACAACTTTATTGATTGTCGCCTACCTACAATTCGGTGGTTTATTTCTCAAATTTTTTATTCTTTATTTTCTTGTTTCCCAAAAAAAAGTTAAAATGATTCAAGCACGATAATCAAGATTTAGGAAAGTGTGATTTTGTTTATATATTTAAACATCTCCCATCGTTTACTATAATGGGGAGAAGATCAAGGTTCTCCTTTTACTTTGAATTTATAGTAAACATTTTTTTTTGAATTCACTTTCGCACCAAACAAAGTAAATGTTGAATCCTTACCTTGCTCGATCAAAATCTTTAAATTGACCTTGGTGAAGTTAGGCAATCGTGAGGTACGACACTAGGCAAGGTAGAGATGCGACGTGGATTTGGTGAGAGGGGCGATAAGTGAAAGTGAGTTAAAAGGAATCAGGATAATCTCTTCTAACCCTTTTATCTCCTCTTTGCTCTCTCTATATAAACAGTAAGGCACACGTTGAATTCTTTCTTTGTTCTATTAAAATCTCTAAGTTGTCTTTGGATTCAACAAACAATAAATGACATAATCAGACTTAGATTGAACGACTCTCTTTCATTCACTGGTTCCTCTAGTGGAATTGATAAGTCCCGACACTTGAGGGGTGACATAGTGCACAATGTTGAGTGAAGCAATGGGCAAAGCTAGGCGAAGTATGAGCAAGGCAGAGATGCCACTTGGGCACAATGAAACAAGTGGCGAGTGGAAGTGAGTTTGTATGAGCTAAGGTTAATCCCTTTTTATCTCCTCCTTGCTCTCTCTATAAAAGAAAAATGAAGTAAACACATTGAACAAAATCCCACCCTCTCTTCCCCTATGCTTCTTCCCACCCCACTACGGCAAACAAAACCTAGATGCTGACTTGATATTTATTCTAGCAGTTGAATTAATGTCTCACTATTGGAATATGTGGTGAGGTATCATCTAAACAGTCAATGCCTGAAGAAAGCAGCATCAGTTCCTAGGAGGTTTTGACCATCTGCAGAAAGAATCTTGGATGACTGTCTTGAACTGGCAATGCACAAATCCGAACCCTGAACAATGTTCAAAGTCTCCCATAGGTTTGCATAAGAGAAGAGAGGCCTTGGATACTGGGATTTGATGGGAGACAGGGAAGAGAACAATACAAGATGATGATTGTTTTAAGGTTATATACATAAATTCACTTGAATTTGAAGTTCTAAGAGGACAACACAACAAAGCGCCTAGATGAACAATACTTGAGAGGTACAACATGCACAAAGTAAAACTTTGCTACACAACTGCAGACTAAAAATTTCGGTACCTCCCGGATACAATCAAATGTTTACAACACTGGCTTCTTTGTGTTTTTCTTCTAAAAAAGGGTCTATGGAGATACTATTTCCATAGTAATAGACTCACG
Organism: Zingiber officinale; assembly: GCF_018446385.1. Lineage (NCBI taxonomy): Eukaryota > Viridiplantae > Streptophyta > Magnoliopsida > Zingiberales > Zingiberaceae > Zingiber > Zingiber officinale. The sequence goes on along the minus strand of NC_056002.1, from coordinate 44,729,559 downwards.
TTTGTGTAAAGCTGGGAAAAAAGTTGGCATTTCCAGCAACACAAATTGCTGCACTAACTTAATGTACAACCTCAATTTGTAAAATAAATTACTTGGGAGGTTACATTAACTACTTCAGGTGGTCGTTGATGGTCTGTTTAAAAGATGCTCGCAGTAGGTGCAGATCCAGCAAAGATTTAATATTATACTTTTAAAGTACAGCTACAGCTTCTCAATCAACTTGTGCAGTTGGTAAGCCAGTGATAGTGTTTGCATATGGCTCCACCAAGCATCTATCCCTCAACTGTATGGATGGTGTCTGTGCCTATCTTTCTCAGATCGATCTTTCTCACGAGAGGAGCGAGAACTATGGTATTCGCTGCGATCTACAAGAAAGATTCACATAAAGGCCAAGTAAAACTCTACATTCATATACAACAGGCCATTTTTTTCAATGAACTCAGAGATGTACCTCGGGAAGAGTGATGCCTCAATTTCTCTGAATGCCCTGAAAAAGATGAGAAACGATTAAATGGCTCCAAGAACAATTCATTTTACTGCAGGATCCTACACTGATGGAAGTTTAAATGTTCACGAAATAATCACTACAAAAATAAAATTATTTGCTATACCTGATCCCTTATCCTTGTCCTTGGCACGATGATGTCTTCGCTCTCTTTCACGCTCTAGATCCTTGTCTCTCTCCCTATCTCGGTCCAAGTCTCGACTCCTACCATCATAATCAGAATCCCGTCCCCTGCTATCACGTTCTCTGGTCCTTGTCCTCTCCCTATCTCTGTCACGGTTCCTATCTACATCAACCTTCTGATCAATATTCGGAGTTACTGTTGATTCCCCTCCAGTATCTACATCAGCATGCACATTCCTAGTGTCACCCTCACTATTGTTCACCTCCATTTTCTCCTGAGCTGCTTTGACAGTCGTTTCTTTTGGCAAACTACCATCAGGAGTTGGAGCTTCGGACTTGGGAGTAGATGTTTCCTTGGGTTCACCATTGAGTGGACTCTCCTACCAAAGAACATGTGGTAGTCTGTTAATGACAGCCACAATTCATGTTAGTTTACAGAATCTATGTACAGAAGCTGCTTCAATTCAATACCTTGTGAACTTGAGCCTGTTGGTTTGGATTTTTACTTCTTGAAGTAAAAGAATCATTATCTTTATAGACTGCAATACATTGTGCCTTAGGAAGACTGTAGAGATGTGCAAGAACTCTACAAACCTCATCGATCCCAGCTTTGTCTGCATCAAAAACTTCCCACCAGGGTGGGCTTTCAGGAAGGGGGACCTGGAACCTGCGGGCTGCAGCATATACAACACCACATGCTACCACTTCGCTCTTGAAACGCACACAAAGGGTTGTCCGCAAACTAGTAGGTACAAAGAAAATATTGTTTCGTCAAAAACCATATATTTCAAATAGAATGAAGAATAGACAGAGTCTTGATGAGGAAAAGAAAAATAAAACAAACAGAACTTAGTAATATCATAAGAAGCATTGTGAAAAAGAAGTATATACACTGAAAAATAAGAATTATTATATTGTTCGTCTCTCGTCCTTTTATTTAAGAGGCATCAATTACCCATGCTATTGGTGTTAGTCCCACATAAGATAATTAACATTACTATTAGTGACTAGGTTCAATTACTTGAATGGAAAATATGAGGCAGAGGAGATAAAGTGACAAAAAGATGTACACAAATGATAAAGCTCCATATGTAATTTTGCAAGTCTTTCCGTTCTCTCCCTATCTCCCATCCAAGTAATCAGACCATAAACAACTGTAAGAAAGCATGGGTGACCTTGGTCAAAAAAAGGGGTGAATTAACCAACTCAATATTCAAATCACCTTGAGATAAAATAAAGCTCCCTCCCATGTGACATTTTCATGCTCATAGTCTTGGATTTGTCCAAGTGTATGTCATGATCCATAAGGATAGTAAAGACACAATAAAACCAGAGTCTGAATTGGCAAGAAGTTTCAGTCCCATTCTTAGTCACTCATGAATCTTTTGTAATGTCATCAATGTTATATTAAATAAGTAGCTATACCTACCCTTCAAGTTCTAGGAATAGGTACTTGCTATAATTTAGTGGTATAGAGAACCAGACATGAGATGTTAAAACTTGAAATGAATATTGCGTTACTGAGTACAATTTGAAATTGATGGTTGGCATAGATCCAAGTTTCCTGAAAACCATAAAGATATCATATTACAAAGTCCTTTGTCTTTGCCTTTAGACCAACCACCCAACTTTCAAAAAATCCTACAAGACTTGATATTACAGGCTCACCAAAAATCTAATTTGTTCATGACTAACAATGTAGTTTATAGTGATTATGCGTCATATAAGTTCAAAACAAGTTGAGCATCTAGACCGTCTAATAGAAGTTTACAAAGGAGATATTGTGTCATTAAAAATACCATTATCCATTACCATCATAAATTATCAAGCACAGATCAACAATAAACCAAAACTTGAAGATTTCTTCAGCTCCCAGGGCATAGCACAGCATGGTATCTCTGGCGTAATGGCCAGGGATTGATTCTCAGGAACTGACGACCTGGGGTTTACCCGCCATGCGCCTATGGCCTGTGTACCTGCATAAACCTCCCTCCATATCCGTGGGGCCGCTAAGGTAGCGGATCTACCTTTTTTTGAAGAAGATTTCTTCAACAAGATTTTATGCATACTATCAATCTTTCTCTACCCATGAAATCCTTGCCATGTCATCTACCTCACTCCCTCGGGACAAGCTTAAAAGTAAGACCCTAAAACCAAACTTTGCAAAAGGGAGCTATCTTGACATAAGAAGAAAGAACACAGGACTATAGAAGCCATGGAATCAAGACAAGTGAATAAAATGACCAGCATTAGTTAGGAGCGTATAACAAGTCAACAACCATGTAATTACTCAGAAATCTCAAACTACTCACTCCATTGTCTATTTGTCAGTCACACTTAATACCCCCAATATTGGTTAACTCATGACTGTTAAGTATAGAATATGGTTTACACAAATAACTAACTAAACTAGGATGAAGTTTATGTTTTGCCAAAAAACAAAAAAACATAAGAAGCTACCTTGTAAAATTTATCATATGTTATTTATTAAATCAAGTTTTTCATTCACTATGACAAAGTTGAGACTCAACTAACTAGCTTAGCTCCCATAAGCTTTTAAGCTGATCTAATATTCTAGAACAACTTTGTTCACACTTTAGCACTTGCTGAAATGCATTAAACTTCTAATAGGAAAACTATGTTCTAGAAGTTATTTGTTAAAGCAAATTCTTCTACTGCATTTCAATACTACTTATCTATCTAGTTCCTATAATACATTGAGTAATTTTTTAGCTTAAAAAACAAACTACTAAGATGGGACACATCTACAGTCATTCAGGACAATGATACCCTAAATCAAAATGCAAATCTATTAAACATTTAAAATACATGCCCAGGCAACTCAAACTAAAATTTTATAGCTGTAGATGGCAACTACATCATAATTTTATACTTGTGAATGCTCTATATAAATCAGCTGATGTGTCATAAATATATATAACTTGTTAAAATGCACTTAACTTTTAAAAGATGTTCCCAGAGCTCTCAAAGAAGAATTTTTTTACTTGTAGCTGACAGCCTATGTATATAATATGGCAACTTAAACCTGTGAATTCTTTATTATAAAGCAGCTAATGTGTCTGGAATATGCAAATGAAATGATACGAGCACAGCAAATCAACTTTATATTGAAAATATTTCTAGAGCATGAAACATATGGAAATAAAAAGAATATCATCAATTTCAATGCAATATCTAACTTTCAAACCCTTAGTGAACATCAACACTCATTCAGATGAAAGAACTGCATAGTACCTGTCGTTGGCCAGATTCCAGGCTTCTTGCCTCATCTCAGGAGAAGCATCAAGTGTTGCTAGATAGTTAGATATAAACTTGTGAGGATGTTCAACATGGCAAATAAAACCCATTTCTTTCAGCAAATGTCCCTCAGTCCTAACCAAATCATTCTTTAACTCTGTATATTTCTGTTGTAAGAAAAATAAAGAATATAATATATGAGAAAAATCTCATTAATTAGCAGAACAAAGCCCTAATCTGACAGTTCAGTAAGCTACATAGTTTATGAATGATATTGCATGGAATGGCATACTTATTAAATTAACAATTCATATTCAAATCCAAAAACAAATATATATATATATATATATAAACAGAGAAACACTTGCACTTGCCTTAGACTGGAAATCAAAAGGCTCTATTGCCAAATTTTCCCTTCTACATTCCATTCTATGGAACACAACAATAATATGCTTTGCTTTCTTGGGGCACTCCTCCAACTTTGATGCTAACCATACACAACTCGCAGAAACCCTCTGATAGTTCACAAAAAGCAAATTGCATAGGGTGAGAAATATAATTATAAAATATCCTAAACAAAAGATGAAAATTTGAACCTTGAGATTCACACCTTAACGCTGAAGCGAGCAAAGGACTTCTTGCAGTAGAAACGATGGAAAAGAACCTGCCCAGTGGCCATTACAGCTTGTGGTCTGAATGAACAGTTAAGATACTCACAACTGAAAGAAACTCGATGTTGAAGAAAAGTTGGTGAAACCGATAAACACTAGGAAAATATGCAACCCTACTCCACACATAACTAAATAAAAAATAAGAACCAACACACATTGGAAAACTGGGAAGAGGATACAGTTTAAGAAGAATGCCACTCTCTTGGATAAGGTCACACCCATAAATCCGTAATGTGGTTTCTGTGTCTTCATGGATGCCATCTTTTCTTGATGGTGAACTCTTCAACTGCTCTTCAGTGAGGTAGAAGGTATCAATCCCAGTATATATCATCCTATGAAATTTCAAATAGTTATTCTAACTGGATCAGCAAAAATATTTCATTACAACATCAAAATTACTAAATATAGATTAGGCAACAGTTTCATGTCCAATCGAGTTAGAGATACAAAATGGAGAAATCATCCAACTAATGGAAACCAAAGTAATTACTTTGTTTACAGAGAATAAAAAAGTACTATCTTCTGGAACTCTCAAACACAATGTTTTCCTTGTGATTTTGATTTCAATTTCAAAATCAGTATGTAGCTTATTGCTTCATCAATGGATAGTCATACTGCCATACCTGCTTATAAGAGTGAAAAAAGAGGATCAACGTAGAAGAACAGAACAACATCAGGAAACAAAGAAAATTTTCAAGATAATCATGTTTAACAACCAAGTTGGAAGGGGATGAACAGAAACATCAAAAACCCTAGAGAAGATAGAACATCAAACTAAACAAAACTATGCTTTTTGGAAGACAAATTAAATACCAAAAATAACAGATTGTAGATAGTGCAAGTCGTACCTGTAGATATCTATCTAGAGCGCGTCGCGGCCGCAGACAAAAACAACCTCACAGTCGCCGCCGCTTTCGCCCTTAGCAGGTGACCTAAAAGAAGATTTGGGTGACGGCGTGGAAGTTTACCGGCGGGCTTGGGAAGCGCAGAGGTGTTTGGGTACCGCCGGCGAAGATCACGGCGACAGCGAGCTGCAGAGATTGGGAAATTCAACCCTAACCGGAGCAGTCGAAATTGCATCGCACGGCGCAACAAGAGCGGAGTTTTATAGTTCGGGATCGAATCAGAAACCCGACCCGATTAAATCACAAAATTTTAACGGATATTATTCTATTACACCCGGTTTGGAAAAACAAACAATTGAATTGAATTCTATTAGGAATTGAATTCTGACATGAATTGAATTCAATTTTTATATTTGAAATGGATTAATGAATAAAAAAATTAAATTAAATTCTTTAATTTAGAATCTATTTGAATTAAATTTTATTCTTATACATTTACCATTTTATCCTCATAACTAATCATTTAATAATCAAGTTAAGTATTAGAGAATAGGAAGAAGGGATCGCACAGTTAAGACAGCAGTATGAAGAAGGTGGTGCACGGGAGAAACAGTGTAAGAAGAAGTTTTCGACACAAGAAGAAACGACGCACGGAAGAAAGACAAAAGAAAACAAGAGAGCCGGCAGATGGAAAAAAGGGTTTTAAGTTAAAAGGACAATTAAATAATTTTAGTTGTTCATGGTAAATCCCTATCCAAATCTACCATTTGAGGTCTGATTTACTATTCACATTTTGAATGGAATTGGAATTGAATTCCATATCAAATACATCTCAAAAATTCATTCCAAACTATAGAATTGAATTCCAATTATCATAGGAATTCAATTTCCTAGGATTCCAAACAGGATGTTAATCAATCATAAATCAATTAATAATACATTCGAATTTTAATTAATATATTAAAAATTCATTTGAAATTTAATTCCTAAAAGTTTAACAATAATATTGATCCGGCAGTAAGGACGGGGGACCCCCTTTGAGGGAAGTCAACGCCACGTGGAGGTCAAAGGTCAAACGGCCGAACGGGGACTAAGCGGAAGCAAAGACAACTCGACGGGGAGTCGGGTCTTCGATGCTCATGGTGAACAGGGTCGCCGGGCCGAGCGGATAGCCCGCTCGGCCGAGGCATAAAGCAGTAATGCTGTGAACAGTTTTATCCGAGCACACGATCTAGAATCTCCCGAGCGGATCAGTATCTACGTCCGGCCGGACGTGATGGGACTGCCGAGCGGCCGGACGCTCGTCGCGGGAACAGAAGAGACAAAAGGACAAGGGAAACATCGGGAAACATCTTCTGACAACAAGCGTGTTCGGCGACTAACCCATACACAAAAGCCTATGACGGAAGGTTTTACTGTCCCATCAGAGAGGTGCTCGGACTGTAGCAGTATGGTGTCAGGCAAGCTCCTCTGACAAGCCCATACTGAGGTATGGTAAGAGGACACGTATTCGCCTCGGTCTGTGTGCATAAGCCTCTTCACAGCTCTATATAAGGATCCTCATACTTCGCTGGAGGTAGACATTCTCGGATATTCGAAGTCACTTCCTAGTTTCCTCTTGCCTGACTTGAGCGTCGGAGGGTCGTCGCCGGGAACCCCTTCCCGGCCCGACTTCCTTGCAGGTTCACCGGAGATCCCTACGACCGACCGGAGACCCACGTCATCAGTTCGGAGAGCGCCCCGTGCCCAGCGTCCGTTGATTCAGCGTTCGAACAGAATCAAATTGGCGTCGTCTATGGGAACGCACCTGCATCCGAGCGGAAGCAATGGACGAAGCTGGACGACCGCACACGGTGATGCTCTCCACGGAGGAGCTCGACGCTCTGATCGAGGCAAGAGCAACTAAGCTTGTGGAACAACAAAAACAGAAGGCGCAAGCCGAGCGGATCGAGCAACAAGCGACGTCCGCGTCAGGAGGCCGAGCGGAAGCACCACCGGCCACGGTTCCATTCCATCGGGCCCTATTTCGTACGCCTCCTTAAGCCGCAACAGTTAACCGTGATCGAGGATCTTCGTCCGACGAGGCTCCTCTGCGAGACAACAGAAAAGACAAGGCCCCACGAACGGACGCCTCCCCCGAGTGGATCAACCGGCAATTTTCAGAGGCCATCCTGCCGGACCCTCTACCAAAGAACTATGTGCCCCCCGCGATCGGTGAATACAACGGAACCACCGACCCGGATGATCATCTGGGTAAGTTCGACAACACAGCTACCCTACATCAATACACAGATGGAGTAAAGTGCCGAGTGTTTCTTACCACCCTCTCGGGAGCGGCGCAACGATAGTTCCGGAGGCTGCCGGACGGATCCATCACCGGCTTTAAGGAGTTCCGCACAGCCTTCCTCCATCACTTTGCAAGCAGTCGGCGCTACCAAAAGACCAGTGTTAGCCTATTCGCCATCAAGCAAGAGCCCCGGGAGCCGCTCAGAGCTTACATCCAACGATTCAACCGAGTGGCCATGGATAGTCCACCTCAGAAACGATGATGAATACGTTCACACAAGGCCTCGTGGACGGTGATTTCTTCCGTTCACTCATTCGGAAGCCGCCCCGAGACTACGATCACATGTTACACCGGGCCAACGAGTACATTAATGTGGAAGAAGCCCAGGCGGCCCGAAGAAAAGAAGTTCCAACTGAGCGGTTAGCCCCTGCCGAGCGGAAGCCTGTCAATCGCCAGGAGCCGCCCAGAGGACCGAGGGCCGAAGCAATCCGCCCTCACCACACGAGGTCCCAAGCAGTCCAACAGGTAGCTGTCGAGCGACCCAAACCTAAGAAGAAGGTATGGACCCCTATGTTTTGCTCGTTCCACCGGACTGACACGCATAACACAAGAGATTGCCGGAGCCTTCCCCTGATCGCCCACCCCGTTCCACGGAGTGGCCAACATCGATCGCCGTCATCCGACAGGCGACAGCGACACCGTAAGGCCGATCGACGACAGTCTCCCGAGCGGTATCATCCTCAGAGGCACGAGGACAATCCCCGGGTATCTAAGGAGCGGCCTAGGTCGTCCGCACGGGAGGAAGAAAACAGAAGCAACACGTCGCGCGGTGAAATCAACATCATCGCTGGTGGGCCCACCGGAGGTGACTCCAACAGAGCAAGGAAGGCAAGTGTCAGGCAGCTGCAGATCCATGCGGTCGGCTGCAGTCAAGAGCGGGCGAGCGCGCCCGAAATCAGTTTCAGACCCAGGGATCTTGAGGGAGTCGAAGTGTCACATGACGACACGCTCCTCATCAAAGCGGTAATAGCTAACTATACTATTCACCGTATTTTTATCGATATAGGCAGCTCGGTCAACATTATCTTCAAAAAGGTCTTTGACCAACTGCAAATCGATCGAGCCAAGCTACTGCCCATGACAACCCCCCTCTACGGGTTCACGGGAAATGAAGTTCTACCGGTCGGACAGGTCCGACTGGCTATTTCGCTGGGAGAAGAGCCGCTCAGAAGGACGCGGACTGCAAACTTCGTCGTGGTCGACTCTCCCTCTGCATACAATGTCATCTTGGGGCGACCGGCACTCAGTGAGTTCCGAGCGGCCGTCTACACCTTCTACCAAAAAATTAAGTCCCCTGTTGAGGATAAAGTCGGAGAAGTGCGAGGAGACCAACTAGCGGCTCGGCGATGCTACGTCGAAATGGTCCGAGCCGAAGCTAATTCTGCTCGGAAGACACCGCAGATCGAGGTAAACACCATTACCGAAAAACCACCCTCTTTGGTTTATGAAGAAAAAGAGGAAGTGCAGATTCACCCGACCCGACCGGAGGCCACCACATTTATTGCGGCCGATTTGGAGGCAAGCCAGAAAGAGGAGGTGATCAAATGTCTCCAGAAAAACTGTGATGTCTTCGTTTGGTCGACGCACGAGCTGTCGGGAATCTCGCCAAGTATCGCGCAGCATGAGCTCCACGTCTGACCGGACGCTCGGCCGGTGAAGTAAAGGAAGAGGGACTTCAGCGCCGAACAAAATGTCATCATCCGAGCGGAGGTCGAGAACTTCCTGGAGGCCGGCCACATACGCGAGGTCCAGTTCCTGAGCTGGCTGGCGAACGTGGTGCTAGTCTCCAAGCCGGGCAAGAAGTGGAGGGTTTGCATCGATTTCCGGGATCTCAACAAAGCATGCCCAAAGGATTTCTACCCTCTGCCCCGGATCGATCAACTGGTGGACTCCACAGCCGGCTGCAAACTGATATGCATGCTAGACGCCTATCAGGGCTACCATCAAGTGCCGCTCGCCCGAGGAGATCAAGAGAAGGTTAGCTTCGTTACAGCCGATGACACTTACTGCTACAATGTGATGTCGTTCGGATTGAAGAACGCGGGGGTGACCTACCAGCGATTGATGAACAAAGTGTTCAAGGAGCAGATCGGACGTAATGTGGAAATGTACGTGGATGATATCCTCATTAAGTCCGTCCAAGCGGCTGATCTTTTTAAAGACATGGAGGAGACTTTCCGAACGCTGAGGAAGTATGGAGTTAAGCTGAACCCTCAGAAGTGTCTGTTCGGAGCAAAAGGCGGGCGTTTCTTGGGCTATATAGTGACCGAGCGGGGCATCGAGGCAAATCCCAGCAAGGTGAAAGCGTTGCAAGATATGTCACCCCCGAAAAATCTGAGGGAAGTACAGCGCTTGACCAGTCGGATAACAACATTGTCAAGATTCATCTCGAAGACAGCCGACCGGAGTCTCCCTTTTTTCAAGATCCTACGCAAAGCCACCAAGTTTCATTGGGATGAGGAGTGCGATCGGGCGTTCGAAGAGCTGAAGACATACCTGAACTCTTTGCCCGTGCTAGCCAAGCCAGCTGTGGGTGAGCCGCTCTGTATTTATTTATCTTCAACCGAGCAGGCAGTAGGCTCGGCATTAGTGAGGACGAGCGAAGAAGAACAACCCGTGTACTTCTTGAGCCATATTTTAAAAGACGCTGAATCTCGCTACACTGGGCTCGAGAAGTTGGCTTTTCCTTTGGTCCTCGCCGCTCGGAGACTTCGCCCTTATTTCCTAGCACATACCATCATAGTCCGGACAAATAGCCCATTGGGAAGAGTGCTGCTGAACCCAGAAGCGTCCGGCCGGCTCATCAAATGGACAACTGAGTTGAGTGAATTTGACATCCAGTATCAACCCCGTTCGGCAATAAAGGCGCAGTCCTTAGCAGATTTTGTCACCGAAGTGCAAAATCTCGAGCCCGAAGCCATGTGGAAAATATTTGTGGATGGATCGTCCACTCGGCTCGGGAGCAGGATTGGTGTGTTATTACTCTCTCCCCAAGAAGAAAGGATGCACCTATCCGTCCGGCTGGATTACAAAGCCACAAATAATGAAGCGGAGTATGAGGCTCTCATAGTCGGTTTGCAGGCAGCTCGGCATGTAGGGGTCGGTCGAGTGACACTCCATTCAGACTCCCAGTTGGTCGCTTAGCAGCTCTTAGGCACTTTCGAGATTAACAATGCTCGACTCAAGCTTTACGTTGAGGCCTTTGAAAAGCTCAAGACCCACTTCAGAGAGGTCATTATCCAGAAGATACCCCGAGCGGAAAACCAGGTAGCAGACGAGTTAGCCAAGCTTGCAAGTTCCATATCACCGGTCGTCATTCAGTAGCCAATTGAACAAGTATCTTTGGTGGCGCACGTCGACCGGATGGAGGGCCTCGTGTTTCCGAGCGATTGGAGGACAGTTATCATGTTGGTGCAGCGGAGTGCCGGCAAGAGGGGGGTGAATTGCTGAAAACACAAAATTAAACTATGCCCTCCTCGTTCTTTCAACTCAGTTAGTGCAATAGTTAACAGAATAATAAAAACAGTAAAAGAAGACACAGAAGAATTAACCTGGTTATAATCAAGAAGGTTGTTAATCCAGGGCAGTAAAAGCGTACTAAAAAAACTCTCCTTTGCTGAAGGCGGAGAAGCCTTTTACACTTTCAAAAGCTCAGAACTATTGCTAGGAAACACTACAGATTGAATGCTTGAGTTGTTGTTGAATTCCTAGCTCCAGGGGCCTTTTTATAGCTCCTGGAAAGTCTATCCCGAGGGTCCAAGGCGCCTCCAATAAGGTTTAAGGCGCCTCCAGCTCGGTCAGCGGATAAAACTTTATCCGCAGCGCAAACGGTCAAAACAGACTGTTGAAGGCGCCTTCATCAAGCCTGAAGGCGCCCTTGGAGGCGCCTTCAGCAAGGCTGGAGGCGCCTTCAAGCTGGAGGCGCCTCCAAGCCTGATGGAGGCGCCTCCAAGCTGGCAGCTCAACATTCCAGCTTGTTTCTTTGCTCCACTTTGACTTCCGATGCTCCGATCTTTTGGGTGATTGTGGCCAACCAAAATAGGGCTCACTCGAACCCAATTTCCGGCCTTCCTCGAGCAGCCTTCCGTCCCGGCTTAACGTCCCTCGAACGTCGCGCACGCTCTTCACGCCCACCGGAGTACTCTTCCGCAGCTCTCTCGTCCTTCCGACGCACCGAGCCCGTCGGCTCCCTTCCCGTGCCGTCTTTCTCGCTAGCTGCGTCTTCCGCTCGACTTCCTGTGTTCCTAAGCTCCTGCACACTCAGACACAGGGATCAAACATAGCAGGACCTAACTAACTTGGTTGATCACATCAAAACTACCACGGGGTCCAACACATCATGGAGTTTATGAGATCGGGGGCAACACCATCCGATCGGGAAGAAGCCCAGCTATTAAGGAGGAGAGTCGGTCGGTTTACACTCGTTGGAGACCAACTCTACAAGAAGGCTTTCTCCCGCCCACTGTTGAAGTGTGTGAGCTCGGAGAACGCAGAGTACATCCTCCACGAAGTGCACCAAGGATCGTGCGGGGGACATCCGAGCGGCCGATCTCTGGCTAGGAAGATCCTGCTGGCTGGGTACTTCTGGCCAACACTGCAAGAAGACGCCGCTTGGACCTTCGCGATGTGCCTCTCCTGCCAGAAGTACCACAACTTCTCCACCGACCGGCAGAGGAGATGAAAGCGTCTGCGGTATCCTGCCCGTTCGATCAGTGGGGAATGGATATCGTGGGTCCGTTCCCTATGGCGACCAGTCAACGAAAGTTTCTACTGGTGGCGGTCGACTACTTTTCCAAGTGGGTGGAGGCCGAGCCACTGGCCAAGATCACCGAGCAGATGGTCAAAAAGTTTATCTGGCAACATATAATCTGTCGGTTCGGCGTTCCTCGCTGACTCATATCTGATAATGGGCGACAGTTCGTTGGGAAGCAGCTCGAAGAATGGTGTAAAAGTTATGGCATTGAACAACACTTTACTTCCGTGGTGTATCCCCAAAGCAACGACCAAGCGGAAGTAACCAACAGAGAAATACTCAGAATTCTTTGGGCTCGACTTGACCACATAGGAGGAAGTTGGGTGGACGAGCTGCCAGGCGTCTTATGGGCTATCCGCACGACGCCAAAGGAGGGAACGGGTGTCACGCCGTTCCATTTAGTATACGTCGGTGAAGCAGTTATCCCAGTTGAAGTCGGCATGGAGTCCGTCCGGATTCAGAACTATGATGATGACAACGCCGAGCGGAGGAACATGGAGTTGGACTTGATCGACAAAGAGCGAGCCAAAGCGTCCGTCCGACTGATGGCGTACTGGCAGAGGATGAAGCAGAATTACAACCGGCGCGTGATCCCTAGAGCGTTCCAGGTCGGCGACCTAGTGTGGAAGAAAGTAAAGCCGGTCAGGGATGTTGGCAAGCTGGAGGCTCCTTGGGCGGGCCCCTTCAAAGTCATCGAAAAGCTCCGTTCGGGTGCCTATTATCTAGAGGATGAAGACGGACGACAACTGGATCGACCATGGAGCGCGAACCACCTCCAGCCTTACCGGGCGGGGTGAAAGGTGCTCCAATGTAATGTATATTGTATATTTTCCGTTCGGCTGTATATTTGAAATGCAGGAGTAAAAAATTGGGAAATTAGCACAAGTATAGGGCATTGTCAGCCGAATCGGAAGACCGTCGAGCTCCGACGTTAAAAATCGAGAGTCAAACCGGTGACTATAAACCCTCCAGCCGGAAGACCGTCGAGCTCTGACGTTAAAAATCGAGAGTCGCGCCGGCGACTATAAACCCTCCGGCCGGAAGACCGTCGAGCTCCGACGTTAAAAATCTAGAGTCGCGCCGGCGACTATAAACCCTCTGGCCGGAAGACCGTCGAGCTCCGACGTTAAAAATCGAGAGTCGTGCCGGCAACTATAAACCCTCCGGCCGGAAGACCATCGAGCTCCGACGTTAAAAATCGAGAGTCGCGCCGGCGACTATAAACCCTCCGGCCGGAAGACCGTCGAGCTCCGACGTTAAAAATCGAGAGTCGCGCCGACGACTATAAACCCTCCGGCCGGAAGAAGACAACAAAGACGTCGACTCTTAAGTCGTTTGGCCGATCGGCCAAGTAACCAAAAGTACTTCGTGAACATCTGGCGAAAATCCCGTTTGCGAAACAGGATATATTCCGACGAGCGGACTAGCTACGCAAAATACTTCGTAAAAAACCCCTTTCGAACACAAGAAAGGTGGGATAAGAGGCGAATAACGAGGAGAAGTGGAGGAACATGAACAACGGTAGTTGGCAAGCCGAGCGGACAGTACTCATATTGTTAACAAAAGAAAAAGAAAGTAAAAGGATAGCATTAGAGAATTTAAGGTCGAGCGGCCGATTTACAAAAAGGATAGTCTTTGGCCGAGCGGCCGAATTACACATATACTTCTATTCCAGATAATCGTAAAGATCCTTCGGGATGGTGCTGAGGAGTGTCGCCTGGTCTTGAGCTGGGATGATGGCAGAATCAGAAAGAAGACCCTTGGACTTCAAGTAGGTGGTGGTGGCATTCATAGCAAGCTCGAAGGCAGTGTACATCCGTTCACAGACTTTTTCAGAGAATTCGACCGAACGGATTTAATTTTGCCTCAAGGCGGTGACCCGGCTTAGCTCAGCCTCCTGGTATTCTTTGAGGGTCGCTCGGGAGGCGTCAGCAGCGGCCTGGTGTTCTTGCAGGGCAGCCTCAAGTTTCGTCACCACGTCCGATCGGGCCGCCTTCTCGCTGGCCAACTGGTCTATCAGCTCCTTAACTTTTTTGCTCTAGGCCCCGAGCCTCGACATTCTTCTTCTCCAGGTCGGCAATGGCCGTCTTCTTCCGCTCGGTCGCCAGGCTTATTTTTCGGTCAAGTGATTTGACCTGTCGATCGAGCTCGGATAAAGTATGCGCCTGGTCGGCCGTTTTCTTTTGCTCCGCTGCCAGCAAAGCTTGGGTCTTTTTGAGCTCTTTCTGCAGCTCGACATATGATGGACCTTGTGAGCCAGAAGGGTCGCCCGGAGCCTTCAACCTCTTTAATTCTTCGTCCACCATGGCCAGACGGTTGCAGACGGCGATCTCCTCCACCCATCTCTGGCATAAGCAAGAATTGTTAATGGCCGATCGGAAAAAATGCATAAAAAACTTCAGAAGGAAACGCACTTATCCCAGTGGCCTGCTGCATGTGGCTATTGGCCAAATTGCTGAGGGGAATCATAGCGACGCGTACCTGAGCGTCGGCCCACATTTTGGTTAGAGGCCCCTTCATTGTGATCATGTGCTCGGGCGCGGTTGGTCTATCGGCCTCGGGCATCAATTCTTTGGTTGGGAGGTGAAGTGAGACCCTGACGGTACGACGTCGACCAGGAGTCGTCTGGGCGGAAGCCGGGGAAAGATCGGAGGCCGACGCCGAAAATTGGGACAAAATCACCGAACGTTGGACTTGGCGAGAAGCTGGTGGAAGGGCGCTGATCGGAACGGCCTCAAGGGGGTCCGCAGACGCGTCTAGTTGGGATGGCGTCCGATCGAACGAGATCGCCTCCACCTCCGGCGCTTTGCCGCGAGAATCGGCGGTGGTCCGCTCGGATGGATGGACCGCAGATGTAGCCGAGCGGAGTGATGTCTCCGTGCGGCGCCTCTTTTGTCAGAGGGAGCGCTCTTCCTCCTGAGCCGAGCCTTCCTCCCAGACGGAAGGCTCTCGACTAGCAGTTGTGCCAGCCGCCTGTTCTGAGAGAGAAGCCTGAGCAGCCGACTCCCCCGCGTTCGTGTCGCTCTCCCCTTCATTAGAGCCGACCGGCTGAATGCCAAGCGACTCCATCTCTTTGGCAGTCGCGGCCTCGAGCACCGTTGCTTTCCTTTTCAAAATGCCGGCCATCACTGACTCCATGAAGATATCCGCTGCAAAGGAAAAAAGAGAAAATCAGTTAGCAATCAAAGCGAATGCACAAGTAAAATTCTTACCGAAGCCGCTTGGAAGGGGGGGTCCTGATCGGACTCAGGCCAAATATGTACATCACCCCTTCAGGCAGGAACTTATTGATGTCAAACTTCAGACCGGCCAGCATGTTGGCTGCGTGAAGATAATCCGGTCGTGTCTTGAATCTTTTGAGCTCTGGGGAGATTGGTGGTCCGACCTGCCACTGGGTACGGAAGGGGGCCCACTCGGGCATACGAAGGTAGAAGTAGAACTCTTTCCAATGTTTATTGGAAGAGGGTAGTTTATTGAAAAAAATTAAACCGGGCCGAGCCTGGAACATGTATGTGCCCAACTCGGACTGTTTAGGGTAATAAAAATAGTAGAAAACCTCCGGTCGGAGGGGGATATTGTGGATTTTAAACAGGATGACAACGCCGCATAAAAGGTGAAAAGTGTTGGGGGCTAGGCTTCCGAGCGGAATGCCGAAAAAGTTGCAAACTTCAACAATGAAGGGATGGATTGGAAAGCGCAGACCGGCTACGAACTGGTCGTGGAAAACGTAGAAAGCTCCGCGCGGCGGTTTGTGTGGCCGAGCGGAGGGGGAGGGTAGGATAATCTCAAAATCAGAAGGAATTTCGAAGGAGTCCATCAGAATATCGGCGTCGCGCCGATCGAAGCGCGACTCCATAGTAGTATACCATGGGCCGAGGGCTTGGTCTTGTGGCTGAGAGGAACTAGCCATTGTCCGAACGGACGAAACAACAAAAGACAAAGAAAGGTAGATGATAGAAAGAAGAGGATGACAAACGAAATAGCGACCAGAGGACGAAAACACGACAAGAAACACAAGGCTAACAAAGAAAGAAAGAAGAAGAACCTTACAGAGAAGAATGAGGATCGGAAAAGAACACTGAATCGCCGGAAAAAGGAGAATCGAAGCCGCCGGAGCACTGGAACGCCGAAGGAAGCTTCTGGGCAAGCGGAAGCAGAAATGCGACGAAGGAAGAAAGCGGAGGCTCTATAGGGTTGAGCCCGAGCGGCCTCCACCGTCGGATGCAGGTCACGAGAATCGAAGCACTCATCGCGCCATCCATTCAAACCGCCTCGATCTCGTCGGAGCACCACGCCGCCGTCGTACGATGACGACAGCATCGCCACGTGGCATTCAGCCACTGGAACACATTTAATGAGCGCGTGCTCGACCTTAATGATAGAGATTGGCGAAAACTTCGAAAAGATACCGAGGAATGTTGGCGTTGACTGGCATTTTAGCTGCCCCCGTGGGGGCCGAGCGGAGGATAGTTGCATATGGACGTCGCTCGGCGCAACTGATGGTCCAGTCAGTCGGACTAATCGCCTCCTTCGACTAGACTTGAAGGGGAGGCAAGTGATCCGGCAGTAAGGACGGGGGACCCCCTTTGAGGGAAGTCAACGCCACGTGGAGATCAAAGGTCAAACGGCCGACCGGAAAGGGGGGGCCGACCGACCGAACGGGGACTAAGCGGAAGCAAAGACAACCCGACGGGGAGTCGGGTCTTCGACGCTCATGGTGAACAGGGTCGCCGGGCCGAGCAGATAACCCGCTCGGCCGAGGCATAAAGCAGTAATGCTGTGAACAGTTTTATCCGAGCACACGATCTGGAATCTCCCGAGCGGATCAGTATCTACGTCCGGTCGGACGTGATGGGACTGCCGAGCAGCCGGACGCTCGTTGCGGGAACAGAAGAGACAAAAGGACAAGGGAAACATCGGGAAACATCTTCTGACAACAAGCGTATTCGACGACTAACCCATATGCAGAAGCCTATGACAGAAGGTTTTACTGTCCCATCAGAGAGGTGCTCGGACTGTAGCAGTATGATGTCAGACAAGCTCCTCTAACAAACCCATACTGAGGTATGGTAAGAGGACACGTATTCACCTCGGTCTGTGTGCATAAGCTTCTTCACTGCTCTATATAAGGGTCCTCACACTTCGCCGGAGGTAGGCATTCTCGGATATTCGAAGCCACTTCCTAGTTTCCTCTTGCCTGACTTGAGCGTCGGAGGGTCGTCGCCGGGAACTCCTTCCCAGCCCGACTTCCTTGCAGGTTTACCAGAGATCCCTACGACCGGCCGGAGACCCACGTCATCAGTTCGGAGAGCGCCCCGTGCCCAGCGTCCGTTGATTCAGCGTTTGGACAGGATCAAATATAATATAAGTCAAATAAATAAATTAATTACTAATAATCTTACTATCTTACTAATTTATTAAAAATCTCCCCCCTTTACTAATAACTTTGGTGAAGCCTAAAATGAATTTACGTTAATATCATTTTTTTCTATTCACACTAAAAATAATTTCAAGATTTATTAGTAATTCCACAAGCGAAACAATCAGTGATCTAGAGTTCGAGACTCAGCTGCAGCGTATTATTATGAATTTTTCTCATCATTAATTTTCTCTGGTTGTTTTATATAAAAAAATATAGTTCTAGTCCCACATAATTGACAACACTATGAGAACTTCTATAAATATTTTAGGCCGACGATGTTAAAAAATATACTTTTCTTAGTTTTTTTTACTAAGATAAGTATAATATTAAATTAAATTAATTTTTTTCATAGCATGTTAGTTTGTTGCTGAGATTCTCTAACGTCACCCTTGCATTATTGCACTATAACATGAGTCTGACGAATCTTACCTAAATAATTAATTCTTGATTCTGAACGTAAGGGTGACACTCTTCAAAAACCCAAATAATTCAGATTTTCAAAAGTGTACTTTACCTTAATGACTCTACTTTAATATTTTAATACTAAAATGATTTAACTTATAATATAATTTCATTATAAAGAGTCAATATGATTTCAATGTATTATATTCACTACAAGAAAATCCTCATTTAACAACACTCAAACAACAATAGTTTTATGCCAAATTGTTATTGTTTTGCCTTTTAACAACGGTTTTAAAAAAAACCATTGTCTTTTAACAGTTTTTTTGGCCTACGACAACGGTTTTTAAAAACTATTGTTTATTTATGTTTTTTTGAGACTACGACAACGATTTTTAAAGGCTACGGCAACAGTTTTTGAAAACTATTGTCTATGTGCGTTTTTTTTTGTGATTACGACAACGGTTTTTGAAAACCATTGTCTATAAGTGATGTTGAATACTGGTGTTTTTTTTTCCTTCGCCATTTTCCCCTTCGCCAATTTTTGCCGCCGCATTTTTTCTTTCCCTCTCCTCGAAATTTTTTTGCCGCCGCATTCCCCCTTTACCTTCTCGATCCCTAAGCATTTTTGTCCCTCTTTTCTCACAATCTCTCGCTCACCGAAGAAGCGCAGGAGTAGCAGTAGCTGGGAAGAGCAATTGTAGGGCGACATCGAGGGTCTAGATCATGGAAGCATGTGTGACATATCCGATGAACTATAACTCGCAGCTTCTCCCATCAGGCACTACCTTCCTTCCGAAACCCTAGATTTCAGCCAGATTCGCGAGGCAGCAGCTCGCCTACCAATCTATCCAATCCCACGTCCTAGGGAACCTGAAGCGTTTTCGAGGTAGATTCATATCTTCTATTCTTTGCTTTGGATGCCTTCGTATCAAGAGTTAGTCATAGGCTAGCGCATGGTCGTTGTTTCCCATTGTTGCAGTAACAATTAACTGGTGTGGTGTTGTATTTTGGTTATGGATGATTGGGCGGGATAAGATGCTCATAAATAAATTGAGGTTAGTGGACGAATGGATCCATATGTTGGATTATGATTTTGTCTTGTGGACTTGAAGTGTATTTGTGTACATGGATACCTTCTCGAATGGCATATTGCGATGACAACCTCAGTGGGTCAGGGTAATGTTTGGCTTTGGAGTGTTGCGCTATGTGGTTTGTGACTTTGTGTGCTTTTGCATGAGAATGGCTGCATGATCAATGTACCCAGTTTAGATGCCAGAAAAATAGAGATGCTTGAGTTGTGACCAAGGAGAGAATTGGTGGTTAAACTGTAGTGTTCAGTTTTGTACTGTCAGTGTGATCAATGTTGGTTCAACAAACTGACTCCTGCTTGATCCTTTCCTACCTTATTGTGCTTTCTGTTTGTCCTGTTTGACTACCTTTGTGCTTTTGTTTCTCTGTTGTTCACATAATGACATCCTATGATCTATAATGATGTTGGTATTCTCATGTGCACTTATGCATACGGTGATAGTTAATCTTGTTATAAATATTTAACTTATGGGCAATTGATTGTAAAAATTGCATATTTTGGCAGCAGCAGTGGTGATGGGCAAGTCTCGTAGATCTTCTGCAGAAGTGGTGTTTCTAGTCTCTCTTTCTGTGTTTGATCATCATCTTTTTTCTTCATCATCATATTCTGATCTCTTTATTTCAAATACAGGATAAGTTAGACAAAAAGTTTTCGAAGGATGCTACTGCAAATGGCTACATCGAAGGAACCAGTGATAAAGATGATCGAATTTCTTAGCTTTTGGGGTCGTTATTGTTGGGAGATCTGTGGCCGGCTTGAAGGGGGGTTGGATAGACGACATCCCCCAAATACTCGCTTCTTTCTACAACGTTAGTGCGCAAGCGGAAATGCAAACAAAGCAAGTAGAAAGCTAAATACTAAAGGAAAGAATGCAAACCAAGCTACATGATCATTTACGTGGTTCGGAGATAAAGCTCCTACTCCACGGTGTGTCCGTAAGGTGGACGATCCCTATCTGTCGGTGGATTACTCCCCGGAAGATCTCCGACTAGCTCAAACCTCCTTGTGGGTGGAGAAACCTCAACACAAACTCACCAAGACCTCTTGGACACAAGGGAAACTCTTGAGCACTTGTAGACTACTAATTAGACCTTAACCAAGTCTAATTTCGTCAACCTCAACCAAGCTCCCAAGGCTTGGTTATATAGGCCACGGGTTGGAAAACCCCGCCTACCAGTCGACTGCTAAAACATGCAGTCGACTGCCCTCTGTGGAAATTCGAACGTTACATTCCAACGGCTCGATTCCACACTAACCAAGCGAACAGAGACATTCTGTTCGCTGCTAGTCGACTGCCCCAGTCGACTGCACCAGTCGACTGCTAAAACATGCAGTCGACTGCTACAGTACTGCTACAGTAACGCTACAGTAAAACCCTAAAACTAGGATTTTACTCCGAGTACAATCTCTCATGCACTTGTATCCTCACCCTTACGACTCATTTGACGCTTCCTTTGCAGTTTTGACCTCTTGCCTTCAAGCCTACTTCCTTTGGCTCTCATCCCTCGGATGCATATAAGCCCGCGGCTCGTCCCCAATGCTATCCTTCGCGTATGCCTCGAAGTCGCTTCCCTCGGCCCTTGTCCTCGCTGCCTTGTCCACGGTCCCTCGGATGCTCCATCCTTCACCGGACCCGAAGCCATCAACCTGAGTCACATGTGTATCCTGCAGTTCTGCACAACTCAAGTACACATATCAAATACAAGGGTGAACCTAACTTAAACCCTTTGCCCAAACACCAAAACACATGGTCCCGCGGACCATCGGGATTGCTCCAATAATCTCCCCCTTTTTGGTATTTGGCAATACGTTTAAGTTAGGGAAAACATATAGCAAATAAACATGCTAAAACAAATGGACTTACGTTGTCAAGGCTACACACTTGGACTTACACTGCCGAATGGACTTACGTTGCCAAGGCTACACACTTGGACTTACACTACCGAATGGACTTACGTTGCCAAGGTTACACACTTGGCAACCGCCGTAACAATGCATCATGCATTTGAACATATCCCAAGGCTCCCCTTACACCTACGCTCCCCATGAGCTAGGATTTTTACAACGGACTTTTTAAGAACCTATCCCAAGGCTCCCCCTACACAAAGGTACTTTCAGGTTTTCCCAACTAAACCTTACTTCTCCCCCTTTGCCTAACATCCAAAAAGTTCTCCAATAATATCCCAATTATTGAAAACTTGTCATCCAAATGACCCTAAACTCATGTATGTATCCCCCATGGATCCCATATATCTATATGAGCTGACCCGGTCAAAATCTAGTGCTGAAAACACTTCCAGACTGGTATCAGTCGACTGCAAGAAGTACCAGTCGACTGACCCCATGAAAACGAGCTTACAGAGACATTCTGTGCTCATGAACAGTGTTACCAGTTGACTGGTAACTGTACCAGTCGACTGGTACACTATTCATGAAAAAAATCAGTCTTTTCTGGTCAACTTCAGAAATGCGCCAGAAATTCCACAGACCTCCAAAAAATTCCAAATTTTGTGGAGAGGTCTATTATATCAATGTCTACTTGGGAAAAATATATATATAAATATATCTATCACCAATCCCAAGATTGACACAAAACACAAAACTAGCTAAAAAGTTCAATTGAACCTTGACCTAAAGTCCTAGTTTTGGCTTCCTCTTGATGTATTTGCCCATACTAACCCACAATGCATCCCTAGCATTGGTTTATATGACATTTATACATCCAAAATCAATTTTCATGCTATATGACCCCAATTGTCATATTTCTTGCATGAAACATAAACTAATTGTGCCAAAACCCTAGGTTTGAGACTCAAGTCCGTCTCCAAACCACTTGGCACATTCCATGGCTTGTCTAGACTCCCAAGTAAAACCCCCTTGAGATCCATTGGCCATGGGTTCCAAATTGACTCTTTGAACTCCCCCTAGAGCTCTTAACCTTAGTCACCTCCCTAGGTGACTCATCCACAATGGTTAGGCAACATCGGTCCACCCCCAGTGACACTTGGCCTACAAACGTAACTTTCTTAACCTTGGACACCTTGTCCTTAGTTATTTTCTTCTTACCATTAAATGACTTTCCCTTGCCATTTATTGACTTCTCCTTGCTATAGTCATATGCAACCCTAGCATAAGACTTTCCCTTAGCCTTGGAGACCTCTCCCTTGCCATGATCATTTGCCACCCTAGCATATGAACTCTCATTGGCCTTAGAGGGACTAGATCGGTATCCCAAGCCCGATCTATCATTGTTGGGTCTTTGGCTACCCAACATCATCCTTAATTCCTTAGATCCAATATTGAATCTCTTAAGGAATTGTTCCAACTTATCAAGCTTTCCCCTTAAAGCTTGATTCTTCTTCTCTAGGTTTCTAACCCTAGAGTTAATTTGTCCAAATTGGACATTCCTAGACCTACCCTTCCTAGGCATGTGTCTCCCCTTCTTGGGATTAATGCCTTGGGTCTCCCTAGGTCTATTGTTTCTAGATTTTTCATGCATAGATTTCCTGGGATTTTGATCTACATTAACCCTATTCCTATCATGATATTTAAATCCAAAATTTTGCATGGGTAAATAATAACAATTATTCCTAGCATGCATGGAGGAATTTAAATTTGATTTCGAATTAAAATTTGGGTTTACCGTACCCTTTACCTTTGGAGCTCCCCCTTGACATGAGCCTCCATTCTTCCTCCACTTCTTCTCCTCCTTCTTCAAATGTGCCAACTTTTTGATCTCTTTCTTCTTTGGGCATTTGGTGTGGTAATGACCCCGCTCACCACATGTGAAGCACACTATATGATTTTTCTCCTTCTTCTTCCTACATCTCAAATTAGATTCAAAATGAATTGAATTGAGTTTAGGAGCTACCTTCTTCTTACCCATAGGACATCTACTCTTGTAGTGTCCCTTCTCATTGCACCCGAAGCAAGTGATATGGTCCTTTGACTTCACTTCGGTGGAGGTGCATGCTAGGTTGACCACTTCCAAGACCTCTTCTTCATCCTCTTCACTTGTCTTGGATTCTTCTTCAATTCTTGAGGATGTTGATGATGATGCATCTTCCTCATCCACACTTGTGGACGGCCTTTCTTCATCCTTCTTCTCCTCGGATGTTGAGTGCTCGTCACCTTCCGGTTGCTCCTCCTCTACTCGAGCTTCTTCATCCGTTTCTTCGGATTTTTCTTCTTCTTGTGTAGGCAAAGGTTCTTCCCATTGAACCTTCTTTATCTTGCTCCACAAATCGTGAGCATTCTCGTATTTTCCTACACAGCTCATCACGTCATTAGGCACAATATCAATCAAAATGGATATTACCTTATCATTTGCCTTTGATAGTGTGGTTTGCTCCTCCGTCCAATGTCGTGATCGAAGCTTCTTCCCTTTCTTGTCTTTAGGGACTTCAAACGGCTCTTTGACCACCATCATGGTGTCCCAATCCGTGTTGAAGAAGACCTCCATCTTCATCATCCAATACGTGATGTCCCATAAGCCTCTACCTTCAAGCTTTGACGGTTCAATTAAGCCGGTCATCTTTGCTTCCTTGGCGGTTAGTCCAATGGAGAGAGGCCTCGCTCTGATACCACTTGTTGGGGGATCTGTGGCCGGCTTGAAGGGGGGTTGGATAGAAGGCACCCCCAAATACTCGCTTCTTTCTACAACGTTAGTGCGCAAGCGGAAATGCAAACAAAGCAAGTAGAAAGCTAAATACTAAAGGAAAGAATGCAAACCAAGGTACACGAACATTTACGTGGTTCGGAGATAAAGCTCCTACTCCACGACGTGTCCGTAAGGTGGACGATCCCTATCCGTCGGTGGATTACTCCCCGGAAGATCTCCGGCTAGCTCAAACCTCCTTGTAGGTGGAGAAACCTCACCACAAACTCACCAAGACCTCTTGGACATAAGGGAAACTCTTGAGCACTTGTAGACTACTAACTAGACCTTAACCAAGTCTAATTTCGTCAACCTCAACCAAGCTCCCAAGGCTTGGTTATATAGGCCACGGGTTGGAAAATCCCGCCTACCAGTCGACTGCTAAAACATGCAGTCGATTGCCCTCTGTGGAAATTTGACCGTTACATCCCAACGGTTCGATTCCACACTAACCGAGCGAACAGAGACATTCTGTTGCCTGCCAGTTGACTGCCCCAGTCGACTGCACCAGTTGACTGCTAAAACATGCAGTCGACTGCTACAGTACTGCTACAGTAACGCTACAGTAAACCCCTAAAACTTGGATTTTACTCCGAGTACAATCTCTCATGCACTCGTACCCTCACCCTTACGACTCATTTGACGCTTCCTTTGCAGCTTTGACCTCTTGCCTTCAAGCCTATTTCCTTTGGCTCTCGTCCCTCGGATGCATACAAGCCCGCGGCTCGTCCCCAATGTCATCCTTCGCGTATGCCTCGAAGTCGCTTCCCTCGGCCCTTGTCCTCGCTGCCTTGTCCACGGTCTCTCGGATGCTCCATCCTTCACCAGACCCGAAGCCATCAACCTGAGTCACATGTGTATCCTGCAGTCCTGCACAACTCAAGTACACATATCAAATACAAGGGTGAACCTAACTTAAACTCTTTGCCGAAACACCAAAACACATGGTCCCGCGGACCATCGGGATTGCTCCAACAGTTATATGTCAAATGGACGCAATCCTTTTGATTAAACAATAACAAGGGAAGTTGGGAACTTTATCTGACTTTTTGTTGCTTGCTATCCAGTCAATGCTTTACGTGATCAAAAATTTTATGTTATGTGTAACATTACTTAACTTTCCTATTCGACTTCGTTGGATTACTAACATTGGCATTGTGGAGAATAGCGCTTATGTTCATAAATAGGGGTTTATGTTTGTATGCGCTTAAATTTAATTGGTTCATGTTTTTTAACTCTGAAGTTTATTATGCACTGAGGTTTTTCTCTAAATGAAGCACTGATTTTGAAAACCATCATTATATGCGCTATTCTTTAACTTGTTGGAACTGTGTGCCTTGATGTGAATGATTTTTTTGCTCATTGATTTTATTTTTCCGATCCTCCTTGGTCCATTATTTTGTAAGGTTGAAGGCCTCAATTTTTTTGTTCTCTTAAACAACCCCAGTTTTTTGATAAATTTTTAGATAGAGTAACTTTCATTGTCCTGCTCAATCTCTTCATCTCTTATATGTAGTGTTATTCATAGTTACCCTTTTTCATTTTTCATGATTTTCAACTGTTCATTAGCTTTTCCTTTAAGATCTCACAGTTTTATGCATTCTAGTGATAGCATTTTATTTCAATTGTATGCAGATCTCTCTATAGTTGGTTTTGTTGTGGAAGCTCCCAGCCATGGTCATTGTTGCCAAGATATTCTTTGCAGGTTTGCTTGATACTGTATTTTTAACTCCCCATTTTATGAGTGTTAATGTATCATGGAAACATTTTCCACTTTCACAGTTGTGAACAGATGTGTACCAGAGATATTCAATTTTTTGTTTTCATCATTCTTTTCCTATAACATGTTTTGGAGATTAAGTCTCATCAACACGCTTTGTCTTATGTGAACTAGAGATATTAAAAAATATATATCATTATTTTTTCAGTAACATGTTTTGGCATAGATGCACTATTTGTTTTCTGGCCTCTAGTTATTTAGTTTGCATGTGTTACTCCTATATCCAGTTTAGCCAAGGCAAGGCTTGGGTCTTAGCTTTTCGAGTCTTTTGTGTTTACATGTTTGTTGGTTTTGATCCACATCTAATTCCTAGTTTATGGGCAACCTAAAATTAGTAGCCAAACATGCAAAGTGTCAAAATGTTTCCAGCCATCTCGAGGGAAAAAGAACCCTATGATGCTACAGTACTTTCTTATGAATGCACAATGCTTCATTATTATAGCTCCTTTTGATTTGGTCAAATTTATGGTGGCTTTTAACTATAAGAATGCCTTTTCTGATTGTCATGATTTGTAAATGCTATAGAGACTTGGCATGGAATCCTAATTATTGATTTTGTAGATGTTCATCAATGCTTTTGATAAAGCTGCCGACTTGGATGTTTTAGACCACCCAATTCCAAACTTCATCTACTACATGGTATTATATTGTTTTGTATTGATAAACTGTTTTGTCTCAGATTTTCTGGCTTTGAACTATGTCATTAGGGATTTTTTTTCTCTCAGTTTACTGAGCTTCTATGTTAGTTGCTAACTCTTGCTTGATTGCAAGTATTTATGTTCCTTGAGTAACTCTAAGTATTGACCTTCATATTTATTGTTTTACAATTTTTAGTTGTTTTATTTTTGCATACATGTTACTACCAATTATGTAAATCAAACTTCTCGTTCATAATGAATCTCAGCAAGCTTCTGTTGTTGAGGAAAATGATGCAGTGTTCATAATAGTTCATTATGTCTATGAAACACGTATACTTTGAATAATTTAACTCTTTTATATAGTGTTCATAATAGTTCTAAATAGTTTGGTTGTTTTCATTATTAATTGTGTAAAAAGTTCAGATTCCTTATAGATAAATGTTTAATATTGTGTGATCAATCACTTCTTAATGCAAATTGTGTCCCTCTTTTTCACTTTTTTCTTGTAGATTTTTGAATTTTGATGTTTTATTCCCGTCACAACTGCATATGCTCATGATTCACATGATTCTTTCTTAAAGCTAAGGTTGAATCTTGATGTGAAATCTATCTCTTATTGTCACCTATACCCTTCAAATTTGCTTACAGTTGCAAGGGGTCTGTTTTTTTCATACAATTATTCTTCTATTGAGGTCTATTTTTTCTTAGAAGCTTATCTTGAGATACATGAAATGTAATAATATTGCATTTCAATTATTTGATGGTTATGTGACATTTAGGCCGTGCAATTAGAATCTGGTGTACAATTTTGATTTCTAATTTGTAATATATATATCTTTATTCGAGCAGGTGTCCTCAAGAGTATTGGGAAGAATGTTGAAAAGTCGAAAAAATAGAAAGACTTTAGCAGGTCAAGGAACACTGGGAGCTACAGTGCCACCTCTTCACTAGCATCTAAGCAGAAAAATCTCTTGTATTGTAAATATTATTTTCAAATGTTAGAAAATTGTATATTAAATTTTATTTTCAAATTTAGTATTTTGAATGATTTATAATACTAGAAAATTATATATATATATATATATATATATATATATATATATATATATATATTATTTTTATCTAAAAAAGATAACGATTTTTCACCGTTGTTATATGCAGTATAAAACTGTTGTTAAAAGCACACACTCATAGAAAAGACAACGGTTTTTCACTATTGTCTTTGAGTGTGTGTTTTTAACAACAGGGCCTTTAACAACAGTTTTAAATTGCCTACAACAACGGTAAAAGACTGTTATCTTTAACCTTTTTTCTTGTAGTGATTACACACGGCGTGTCGCGTGTGCACACAACTCAACTTCTCAACTTCTAAATTTAAAGATAAAATTTATTTATGTAATCGAGAACTTAAAAGAACTATCATGTTCGGCAACTGTGAGGCTCATCTCATATTTTATATATATATATATATACTCCCAGATTAAGTGATTTATTATCTTTAGGAGTTGGATAATAGTGATGAAGTTAAAAAATTTTAAAACTAAAAAATATTAGGTGCTATAATATATATATTTAGGGGTTTAGAATTAAGATTTAAAGAATTTTTATTTAAAAAAAACAAATAAAAAAGGAATCGAGGTATTTGGATCAATTTTAGATGCCTCGATTAAAAAATTTTAAAAATAAAAAAAGAATCGAGGCGTCAGAATCAATTCCAGATGTCTTGACTAAGCTATTACAGATTGTTCTGCAGCAAATAATTCGTAAGATAACAATCTATATATAGAGAGAAAAATAATATCATGTACACCTTTATCCTGTACACATAGGCGATTTTCATAGGTTTGGACGTCTGGACGTACTCCCAAGTATCCCGATTCACTTTTAAAAATCAAGGTATTAGGGAGGGCTTCTAAACACTTAGACCTATGAAGGTCACCTATAAATGTATAAGATAGAGATGTGCGTACAACAATTTTTCTCTCTCTATGTATAAAAATACTTTTTTATATAATAAAAAGGCTTATGCTTATGCTTATGCGAAAGAGGAGTTCGTGTTGGTGCTAAAGAGGAGTTTGAGTTAGTTGTTGCTAAAGAGTTTGAGGTCGTGAAAGCCGTTGTTAGCTCAGCTACAGTAAATTCCTTTCTAAGAAGTACGGGTTTAGGTTGCTCACTTTTACTGATCTATAGGATAGACTTGTTGGATCGCCTAGCAAATTTGTGTTAGGATGTATACTAAAAGTTTAGCTTTTTCTATAAACATAAGAATCACATTGGTCAAATGTCTACATTTATGCTAAGTGTAGTTGTTCATTTAATTTATATTGTAGATAACATGGTGTGAGAAGACACATAGAAGATCATGTTATCAGATCTTTATAAATTATAAATAGTATCTCACAACCAAGATGGAATGAGACAAACCATTGGAGTGGTTCTAGTGTAATTTGGTATTAGTTTATCTTGACTATAAAATTACACTAGTACACTATAAGTGTATTGAGTAGAACCATTTGAGGTAGTTTCTTTTTATACTGACAACATAAAAGAACAAAACCTCTGTTATTATGGAAGTGCATACTCTTAATCATGTTATAATAACAAGCACGTATACTTAATATTTACTTCTTTAATTTATCAATAGGGTCGATAAGTTGGGAAATGATATTATTTATATGGTGTGTTGATTATAGAATAAACTTTGTCCTAGTTATTTAGGTTGATAATGCCCCATTGAGGAGCTCATAAGGATTGTCATGTAACCCCTGCAGGTGGACTTAGTCCGACATGACAATAAGGTTGAGTGGTACTACTCTTGGAGCTAAGATATTAATTAAGTGAGTTGTCAGTAACTCGTTTAATTAGTGAGCATTCGATATCTTAAACACAGGGACACTAACACACTCATGATAAGAAGGAGCCGATATTGTAATATGAGATTGGTGCGGTAGTGCAATAATAACTATTTAGTGGTATGAGTTATTATTGATGAACTTGAGTTGGGTGTTCGGGGCGAACACGAGAAGTTCAAGCTCATTGAGAGACCAAAATCAATTCCTTCTCTCGGTCCCTATTGTAGCCTTTTATTTATAAAGCCTTATATCCACTTAGAGCCAAGCTTCTTACCCATCTCTTTGTGGTCGACCAAGCTAAGCTTGGAGCCCAAGCTAGGGTCGGCCAAGCCAAAGGATGGAGCCAAGATCAATGGTCGGCCAAGCTTGGAGCCCAAGCAAGGTGGCCGACCACACATTAAATAAAAGGGTGATTATAAATTTTTAAATCTTTCCTTATATGGAAGCCATGGTTTTAAAAGAGAGTTTTTAAATTTTAAAATCTTTCCTTTTATAGTTTTCTACAAAGGATCAAGAGAAAGGTTTGATATCTTTCCTTATTTGAAGTTAAAAGAAATATTTTAATTTTTGATAAAACTTTCATTTTTTGTAACCATCCACATGTTTTAAAAGAGAGATTTTAATTTATAAAAATTTTCTTTTATAACCAACAAGGGATTTTAAAAGAGAAATTTTTTATTAAAATTTCTTACCGGAAATAAATAAGGAAGTTTTAATTTTGTGTTTAAAACTTTCCTTGTTTGGAGCACAAGGAGGTGGCCGACCATGACAAGTATAAAAGAAAGCTTTAATTTTTTGTTTTAAAACTTTCATTTTTAGTCATTAGCAAGGAATATAAGGAAGTTTGAATTATATTTATAACTTTCCTTTTTTGCCAATACCAAGGAATATAAAAGAGAAGGAGGGATGCCTCACCCCATAACACATCTTCTATTCCTCTCTTTAATCCTTGGTGGTCGGCCCTTGTCCTTCTCTTTTCTCCTTTTGTTTTCTTCCTTGGAGACCGGCGACATCAATTGTGGCAATCTCTTGATGCCTAGTTGCTTGAAGGAGAAGAAGAAGAGAAGGAAGCTCTCTTGTTTAGCATCCTTTGGAGGTTAGTTGGTGGTCGAATCTTGGAGGCAAAGGAAGAAGCTTGGGTGGATTTTCTCTTGGAAGATCGTCGCCCACACGTCATCCAAGAGAATGAGAGGAATATAATAGAAGATCAAGAGGTCTATAAGCTACAAAAGGTATAACTAGTTGTTAGTTTCCGCATCATAACTAGTTCATCCTTTTGTAAAAATCAGAAAAAAATCAAACACAAGAGGTTATGGGTTTTAAGTTATCGTTTTATTATCGATTTTTATTTTTCGATTTCATGTTTCGATGATGTGTTTCTATTGAGGTCTCTATAGTTAAATCTAGTTTACTGTAAAAAGTTAAATATCCGATTTCTTTGTGAGACTTTGTCTAGGAAGTGGTGGATGATCCCATATCCAAGAAGACCTAGTGCCTCGCCATGTTTAACCTGGAAGCCGATCTTTGAAATAGATATTTGATAACTTATGTAATATGGTTTAACTTAGGAAGGTCACATCGGTCGAACTTGGAGTAAGAATGTTAAGTTTCGTTCCCAATCCAAGTTTAACTTCTAAAGGGAAATTTGGATTAATAATGTTAAGCATCGTTTGCAATCCAAATTTAACTTTAGTAGAGCACATAAGTATCTAGGATAGTTCTATACTTGTACAAATTTTTGTACAGGGGAACTAGGACGGTATTCCGAGTAGCAACTAAACAAAAATTATACTGACGACTTGAGGATTCAGAGAGTCATGCTTTCGGTCACCGGAGTCGCATCGTAGAGTCATAGAGTTGTCTTTGAAGCAACGCACAAGAGAGGGATCGTAAAATTGAGTTGTGTATTGTTCTATGCTCGAATAGTTCTTTTATAAAGCATTGAGGGCACCTTTAGCAGTTTGTGAAGGTGCCACTAGCTATAAAAATCATCCCCTATGCTTCGGTTGCAATAAGCTGAGCAAACTACGCTGTTTATCCCTCTGAAGGCACCTTCCAAGAGTTCCAAGGCGCCTCCAATTCTTCAGGGCGCCTTCCATGCGCTCTAGGGTGCCTCCCCGCGGAGAAAACCTTATCCCCAAGGTTTATCCGCACGAGGGCACTTCGGCCCTATCCTGGGTGCCACAGTACCAAGCTTCAGGGCGCCTTCAACTGCATGGAAGGTGTCTCCATGCCTTTCCGCGCGTGGTCTTCAGCCAAGGAAATCGAGGTGCCTCCAACACCACAAGAGGCGCCTCGAGCACTATTTGCCCAAGGTATTCTTTATGCATTTAAGTACCTACAAGGCATGTTAGTCCAAATATTAAAGATACCTTATAAAATAAAATTAGCACAATAATTAATATGAAAATAAAATATTTCATAGTCTCTGGACCGTTTGGTTTTGACTTTCAGATTTTTCATGAAATCATAGGTCAAACCGACGCCTACTGTTCCCTCAATGGGGAACGCTTCCTCACCTACTACTCTCATAAAAGCTTATCTTTTGCCAAATCGGTCCTCCAGACCATTTAGACTTTTTCTTAGCATTCGAGACCTTAGGACTTTCCTCTGGACATCCGAATCCCCGACCCATCTAGTCTTCCACCTGGTGTCTATGACCCCCACGACTTTCACCTAGTGTACGCGACTCTAGAATTTCGTCCGATATCCTTGACCTGCCAAGACATTGCCAGTCCCCCGGAGTAGGACTTTGTTGTCTAGCTGCAGCTAAGACTTTCCACCTACTTAGTGCCCATTATGACTTCTTTACCTAGCCTCAACTAGGACTTTTCTGCACACTTAGTTAATTTTGTTAGAACAACAATAATACTTAACTTAGAATCCTTTGTCATTATCAAAACTTAGGTTCAATCATCTGGTGCTCCTTGCACCAACACTAAGCATGCCCAACCCAAATTGATGGCTATTTACCCTTCGAAAACCTAAGGTCAGAGCAAGAGATAGAGTGCCACGAGGCCCCTTCACAAGGGATACGGCTCAAGGACTAGGGACTACTGAAAAAATAACTCTTTATATGCATAAGCTTGAGGAAGGACTAGGGTCTTTCCTAACCCTTAATTAGGGTTTTATCTTTTATCCAAAGAGTTGCTCTACCGGGATTTTAGTAATTAATAAGACCTTGTGCCCTACCCTACTCCTACATGAAAGGAGGCAAAAGGTTCGAATTTGCTTATACAGATTCGAGCTCGGGACTTTAAAGATTTATGTGTCCTTTCTTAACGAGTTGAATCTAGTTCCGTCTTGATAGAGTAAGTAGGTTTCACGTATGGGAATCCAGATTCAACACAAATTTAACAGAAGGGAAGTCTTTAAGTTTGCTTTGGGGCCCTATTTTATTAAATAAAATATGATTATGATTTATTTTTAAAATATATGAGTTAGGATGATAAATATTTAAAATTATTGTTAAAATAAATTTTAATCTAGATTTATTTTGATATATAATTTTAATTTTTTACTAGTCAAATTAGATTTGATCAATAATTTTTAATTTTTTTAAATTTGACCAATAATTTTAAATTTTAATTCATTATTTGGTTGATAATTTTAATTTTTTACTATTAAAGTTAGATTTGATTAATAATTTATTTTTATTAAAAATTTAATTTCTAATTTAATTTTTTATTGATATAAATTTATTTTACAGATCAAAATTAAGCTTAGTTAAGAAATTTAAAATATTTATTGATTATACGTATTAATAATTGATTTTTTTATAAAAATATTTTTAAAAGTTATTTTTTTTACCTTATTATCCTTCCTTATCATTTTTATAGCATTATTATTATATTAATAAAAAAAATTGATAATATCAGTTAACGTCATTGACTATCTCTAGGAGTGATCGGTCTGATGTCATGGAAGTTTCCCATCGGCGATGACTAGTCTAGAAGTCCCGCATCCTTTGATTACATCCCTCATTTGGAGGAAAAATTCCTACAAATATATCGTAGTTAGGGTTCAAACTGTGATTATCTGGGTGATAACCTAAATGTCCTACCACAACACCATAGTCCCGAGGACGTTATTATTATATTATTGCTCCTTATTGATGTTTACTTGTTAAATATTATTTTACTAAATAAATTTGATTAATAATTTATAAAATTAAAATTGATAAAAAGGATACACGAAATTTCTATCAATGCCAGATAATCAGGATTTCAAGGAAGAATATATTATACATAATTTTATCCTTCTTCACAAGAAACTATATCCGTTATTCGAGTCCCCAGGGTATGGTGTCACGATAGGACATCCAGGTTGTCACTCAGACACCCACGATTTGATCCCCAGCTACGACATATTTGTAGGAATTTTCCTCCAAATGAGGAGTGCAATCAAAGGATGCTGGGCGTCTGAGTTGGCTGCCGCGCGCGCTTCCCGATTTACTCTGATGGCCAGTGGGAAACTTTCGTAGGACCGGACCGATCACCCTGAGGGATAATCAATAAGACTAACTGACATTATCATTTTTTTTATATTTTTTATATGTTATTCGAACATATTACCTGTCACACAACATAAACACTTCCACTTATTGAAGTTAAATTTATCAATAAAAAAAATAAAATGACAATTAAAATATATATCCATATTGTTACACTAATTTATTAATCATTATCAAATTAATTAGTATTTTAATATTTTATTGGCAAAATTTAAATTGATTTATTTATTTTAAAATATTCATTATAATATCAATATTCAACAAGATAAGTCTGTATCATAACAATTATAAAATCATAAATATAAATCGTATTGAATAAGATAGATTTATATTAGGATAAATATTAAACTCTAATTACTATAAATATTATTGAACAGGTCAAATCTATATGATACTGTATTTAATGTATATTGTAAAACATAATAATATTAAATATTATATTTGAAGATAACTGTATTATTTTACATAAGTTATGGGTAGGAATACCATTTTGATTAAAAATAAGAAAGGACGCCTCTTTAATTATTTAAAAATCGTTGTCCTTTTAATCTTTGTCCTTAAAACAGGATGATAACTTGCTAAAGTCATATTTTAGATAAAATAATAAATAGTAGTTTTTTCTTGATTTCACGTGGACCTTCGAGGTCTATCCAATCATATCATAATGTTTTTTCGAATAAATCATCCAACAATATAGAGAATATAATCCTCTAATTAAGCAAATATAAATATTTTAATAATATGAATTTTAATTTATATTAAAATTCAAATATTTTTCAAAAAATAATTTACTATTGTGGCGTGAATTATGTAGTCCAATTAATTACTAATCATAATTTATGATCATTTAAATCTAGAGTTATAAGTAAGAAAATAAGATCAAAATGGGGCACTGTGGAGTGGTAAGTGGCAAACTCATTTTCATGCCGTGAGACTTCTAATTTCGATATTTCTAAATATCGAATGATGTACGTAATGATTAGCTCATGGGAGTGGATTATTAGAAGATCCCTATTAATATTATTAATATATGAATGTTATAATACAAATCAATATGAACACATTGTGTTCAATTTATTTATATAAAAAAAATTTTAAAATTAAGAAATTAAAATTTCAAAAATTAAGAAATTAAATTTTAAATTAAAAAAAATAAAGATGAATAAACAGATAGTGAGACTTACAAATAATTAATATTAAAATGAATATAAATATGTGCTAATAAAAATGAGATGTTAATATAATAAGTATGTAACATGCTATTTGAAGATATGACATATATTAACGTTTAAATAATTACGGAGGCTGTTAGTTGGGTTGCGATACTTGAATTTAAAAAAAAATCATCAAATTAATTAAATCTATCGAGATTGGAGATGGGCCTGATGGGGCTAACTTGGGCCGTTCCAAATGGGCCGGGTTGGAGTCGGAGTCATTCCATCAGAAGTTCAGGAATGTAAACAAAGACAGGAAATGGTTTGGCGTCTCGTTTCCAATTCATCCACGGCCTCAGAGCCTCACTCTCGCCCCGCGAGGATAAGGCTACCTCAATCCTCCTCCTCCTCCCCCTCCTCTCTCTGTCTCTCTCTCTCTCTCTCTCCCGGAAGCAACCGAAGAACAAGGAGCACAAGAGCGGCGAGGCCTGCTTCTCTGAACCCCAGTCGCACCGGACACTCCCTGCTTCCTTTTCATTTCGAGGAACGGAAGAAAAACTGGGGAGATGAACGGGAATTTGAGAAGGTCGTCTTTTTTTTTGGAAAGTCGGGGTTTCTAAGCAATTGAGCGCTTTACATTAGTTCCTTAGAGGCTTAGAAGTTCCAGTTGTTTGGGGTTCTGACATCTAACTGGTCGAAAGGATTTCTTTTTCTCATGTAATTGCTGGAGTTTGATTTTTGTGGAATCTTATAGGTTGATAAAATTCGTTGCCGAAGATTTGCAGGTGAATACATTACCAGCGGAATTGAGATTATATGAAAAATTAAACTGTTCTTTTTTATCATCAAAATATGATAGGTCAGTTGAGCAAAAGTCTAGCATGATAATATTTTTGAAGATGAAGGAATTTTGTAATTTCTCCGTAGGAACTACACTTTTATCTTTAATATGGGAAGAAATTTTCATCATACTTGCAAGAAACAAGTTAATTATAGATCTGTTATGGAACTCCAACTCTATTGGAATTTTTGCTAACATTGCTTTAGCACTTTATGTGATAAGGTTTCTCATTGCGTGATCAGCAAAGAAGTTGCTGCATTTTGTGGTTTCAAATAGTATGAATTTTGATTAAGTTTTTTATGTTGTTTATATGTTTTTCTCATTTGCAAATTGGATGAATATCATTAAAGATCATGCTGCTTCTATAAGAACATTACTTCAGTGTATTTCCTCTAACATTTGTTTTACTTCCTATTTAGCTTTTTTTTCTAGTGAATACTTTTTTCACCTTCCATTAAGAATATAAAATAAATACTTTTCCCGATACTTTAAGCTTTTTGAATGAGTATTGTGTCATCGAAACAACTTTAAAATTATACTAGGATAGGAGGTTTTATGTTCAAATCCTGCCAATTAAAAATCTTATAATTACGTTGAGTTGATGATCCTTTTACTCTAGCTTAAGATTTTAGGATAAATGGTCAGCCATTCAATTTTAATATCTTTAAGTGTGCTGGAACTGAACTGTTACCTTCAATAAATACAGCTAATTTATTGTTTTCTATAGGGTGTTATCGATAGATTCTTGAGTTAGATGGACTGTATCACTTATAATAAAAGATGTAAGGGACAAAGGAGATAAAAAGATTTTTAAAAATAAAACTCTACTCGACAAACAAAAATGACTACAAACGAAAAATATTACGCAACTCTTCTTAACATGTTCCAGTGTAATTTTTTCTTTATTGTTTAATTGTTGAGTGCTACTGAAGTTACTGCCTACTATTTTCTGGAAAGAATTGGACACTTAGGGAGAATTATTGACTATTGTTGGCCTGGGATCTGCTGATAGTGTATTAATATTACAAGGTAAAAGTTTAGGCATCTACGCATACAAGTTATGTTTGTGAAGTCTAATAGGAATCGTAAGTGTCAAGTTCAAGAACTTAAAACAATGCTAATGCAAATGTACAGGATTGGTTTAGATTGGGCGAATCTGGTTTTGTATAAAAATGTCTATGCAAATTAGTTGGCCAGCTTAGGTCAAGATGTGAGAAAAGAAAAATCAAAATCAACCTTAAGACTCAAACTCCCAAGAGAGCACAAAAGGCCCAACCAGTATTGTCCTGAGTTTTTAAGTTTGGATGTGTTAGGATTTCAGGCCGAACTGTAATCATGTTTTTTGGTTGTTATATCAGTTGGCGTGTGTATTAATCACCTAAAGGTATCTCTTATTCATCACATTGAGACTTTCTGGCATCCTTGCTGACTTCTGGATACTGCCTTGGGATGTCTCATATCTGTATTATCATCTCCTTAAGGAACCCAATAATCTAGTTGCCTCATCAATGGAAATTTTCTTTTCTGTTGACTCAAGTTCTTCATTTAATGTGAGTACAGGTCTACAATAAACATATCAAATGATTTGGTAGCAATATGCAAAATGTATCTTATTTAATGTTCTGTATTTAATTCGTAGCCCAAATGTTTGTTTTTTAGGATTGATCCAGTCAATCTGTGTTTTGCAGTTTTAAAGAAAACTGAGGTTAAACTTCAGTTGAAAGTCGTATTTTGATAGACAAAAAGCTTCTGGTCTAGATTCAAGATGACACCCGTAATTCATTGTTCTGTTGGAAATATCACTTTAGTTCCTCGAACTGTTTTACCACCAAGGAAAGAGGTGAAGTTAACAAGATGTGACACATCTGGAAAGGATACTAGGCTCAAATCATATCGAAGATTTCTGTTATCACATTCATCAGTAAGACTGTTTCAGTTGTATAGAAGGTCAGGAATCCAAACCATGGCAGCTGTTGGCACTGATCTAACTGTAGAAGAAACAAATCCAACTGTTTCAGAGGAAGTTGTTGATGAAACCTTGGAAGTACCACCTAGCTCTGATGAATCAAGTGTACCTTCTCCATCAAAGTCAACCACAATTTCAAATCAAACCAAACGCATTAGGCCTGGGAGGAAAAGTGAGATGCCTCCTGTGAACGAAGAGGAATTAGTTCCAGGTGCTTCATTTGTAGGAAAAATAAGGTCAATTCAACCATTTGGTTGTTTTGTCGATTTTGGAGCCTACACAGATGGTTTGGTACATGTTTCCAGGATAAGTGACTCTTATGTCAAAGATGTTGCATCTGTCGTCTCTATTGGACAAGAGGTGAAAGTG
Source organism: Zingiber officinale (assembly GCF_018446385.1). Lineage (NCBI taxonomy): Eukaryota > Viridiplantae > Streptophyta > Magnoliopsida > Zingiberales > Zingiberaceae > Zingiber > Zingiber officinale. Next base: position 44,691,370 of record NC_056002.1, on the reverse strand, counting down.
AGAATTGTTGAGGCCAATAAGGAAACAGGACGGATATCTCTCACAATGCGTGACAAGGATGGCACAACTAAGGTTCAGCAGAAAAGGGAATCTACAGCTGAAAGTGGTGAAAAGCCAAAATCTTTCAGAAAAACTGGTTCAAGGTCAGACCAAAAGCGAGGGGAAACCAAAAAAAGCTCTAAGTTTGCAAAGGGTCAGATTTTGGATGGTACTGTGAAGAACCTCATAAGATCTGGAGCTTTTATATCACTTCCGGATGGAGAGGAAGGATTTCTTCCAATTGAAGAAGAATCTGAAAGCTTTGTTATTTTAGGGAGTTCATCACTGCAGGTTGGCCAAGAAGTTAATGTACGAGTATTACGCATTGCCAGAGGAAAGGTAACTTTAACAATGAAAAAAGAAGAAGATGTTGATGAACTAAATAAGCAACTAAATCAAGGTGTGGTACACACAGCAACGAACCCATTCGAGCTGGCATTCCGCAAGAACAAGGAAATTTCTGCTTTCTTGGATGAGCGAAAGAGGACACAGGAGTCTCTTAAAAAGATTGAACAAACAATAGAAGTTGGTGAAACAGTGGATAATTCTGATGCTTTTGCAGTTGATAATTCTGCAAAGGCTAATGGGGATCAGACAGTTGGTTCTTCTGATTCACATACCAAGGTTAATGATGAGATATCTATTAATGAAGAGCAGCTGGAGGAAATTCCCGTTGTAGATTGCCTTTCGGATGTTGTGGAAAGCAAGGATGAGGGATCTCTGAGTGCATTAACTGAGACTGTTGATACAGTTGCAAAAGAGGATGAAAAAGGATCTGAACTCTTGAGCCACTCTTCTCGGGATTCAGTTATAGATGAGATTCCTGTAAAGGGTATTGAAGATTCTACAGAGATTCTGAAGGAAGAAAGCATAACATCACAAGATTCAGTTCCGGATGGAGGTGAATCTTTTGCCAGCAATTTGTCTTTTAGTCTGGCAGTGGATGATACACTGTCTTCTGAAAGTAAAGAAGCAGCCGATGATATCAGAGCTTTGGAGAAACCTGAAGGGACTTTGTTGGCTGCTGAAGAAGCTGAGACCTCTTCAGCTCAAGTGACAGAAACTGGAAGAGCAGCTGAAACAGATGAAGCCTCATTGCCTTCCGACGATAAAGAAGCTGCTGGTGATATCAAATCTGAGGTTTCTGTAGAACAAGTGACAGAAACTGAAACATTTGTGAAAGAAGAACAAGGTTCTGAAGTTCCGTCATCAAAAGAAAAAGAGGGCAATCTAAATTCTACACAAGTTGACGATTCTGCTGGTAATGTCAAATCTGAGGCTTCTTTAGAACAAGTGACAGAAACTGAAATGACTGAAACACCTGCGAAAGATGAACAAGGTTCTGAAACTGATGATTCTACTGGGCAATTAAATACCAAAAAGTATTACAGGACTATCCCAGAGGACCTTTCTAAAAACCAATTCGATAAACCCATAGCTATTGAAGATGTGGCTGTTCCCACTAACTCAAGCAATGCCAAATCAGATGCTGAAGGTAGCTTGAATGAGCAAACTGACTCTTCTGATGAACCAAGATCTGTCAAAGGTTAGTGAATAATATTGGGTGTACCCACAGATGGATATCCCTTTCGAGAAGATAAGATTTAATACTTTTACATGTTAAACAAGGGCATTTTTTAAACAGTATTAAAATCAAGTTTGTGAAAATGTTCAGAATATTTGGCTTTTATTGTTATCGAATTCAGAAAAAAGAATCATCATACATGCATAAATCCAGTTACTATATTCATGAATAAATATTTTAGATAATTGCATCATGGGAACATCTCCACTGTGTTCCTTGTAGGTCAGTTAAATCTTAAATATGTTGTGAAAATGAAAATTATTTATCTTTGCTGCATTCTTCTTTTCCAGCAATGATTCTATATTTTGAACACATCAATCATCTTGTTTACACCGGTTTAATAAACTCAACATTTGCATCATCTACTCTCATAGTACTTGTTCTTAAACCAGCAATATATTGCGAGGCCAACTATTTGGGTAATTGATGCGGACCTTTATCTTCCATTGAACTCTATATAATGCATATCACTTGATCATGTTTGGATTTCTTGAAAACCTATCTTTCGTTTCTTTCTCTTTTCTGATTCCCATTAGGATGATTTGTTTTTCATATGTTGATATCATCCCTAAGATCTTATTCACATCTCACTACTGCTAATCTTACGATCAATGCTTCAGAATTTCGGTGCTACAAATGCAACCCCGTTCTGTTAAGAATTTTTATATACTTGGAATTTAGTGATCAGGTTTAGTATTGCTGCTGACAGCATGGCTCAATCATTCTCCTCTGCGGTTTGTAGTTTGAGCTGTGATTATTGTTCAAAATGCAGCTACTATTTCCCCAGCTCTGGTGAAGCAATTACGCGAAGAAACAGGTGCTGGTATGATGGACTGCAAGAAGGCTCTTGTAGAATCTGGGGGTGACATTGCTAAGGCCCAAGAGTTGCTCCGAAAGAAAGGTTTAGCAAGCGCGGATAAAAAGGCCAGTAGAACAACTGCCGAAGGAAGGATTGGGTCCTACATCCATGACAGCAGAATAGGCATCCTCATAGAGGTGAACTGTGAAACGGATTTCGTGTCTCGAGGTGAAATCTTCAAGGAGTTGGTTGAAGACCTTGCTATGCAAGTAGCAGCATGTTCTCAGGTTTGTTATTTAGCAACTGAAGATATCCCAGAAGATATTGTGAACAAGGAAAGGGAAATTGAAATGCAGAAGGAAGACCTTTTGTCAAAACCTGAGAACATAAGATCAAAAATTGTTGATGGCCGAATCAGGAAGAGGCTTGAGGAATTTGTGTTGCTGGAGCAACCTTACATAAAAAATGACAAGATGGTAGTTAAGGATTTAGTTAAGCAGACCATTGCTACAATTGGAGAGAATATTAAGGTAAAAAGGTTTGTTCGTCTCAATCTTGGAGAAGGCTTGGAGAAGAAAAGCCAAAACTTTGCAGCCGAAATCGCCGCACAGACTACAGCTAAATCTTCACCTGTGGTTGCAAAAGATCAATCTACCGAAACAAAAGAAGATGTTGAGAAGTAAGACCACCTCTATTCCTTCAATGGTTCAGTTTTATTTTTGCCAGAGATACTTATTGTGCATTATAGCATCTTGATCCTCTAGTGTTTAGCTTCCTCTTGATGTCTGTTGTTTTGCTGCCATACCGACTTTTGAGCTCATAGTCCACCAATTAAGTGACTCCCTAAAATCCGACTTCAACCATCCCTGAAATGAAATATTTCTTTACAATTATTTTGAACTCGAGTTGAGCATCTAATTTTTGCAGGCCGAAAACAGTTGCAGTATCAGCTTCATTAGTGAAGCAACTTCGAGAGGAAACAGGTGCTGGCATGATGGACTGCAAGAAAGCTCTTGCAGAGACTGAAGGAGACATTGAAAAGGCTCAGGAATACCTCCGCAAGAAGGGACTGGCATCGGCTGACAAAAAATCCTCCAGACTTGCCGCAGAAGGTCGGATTTCAGCCTATATTCATGATGCGCGGATCGGCACACTTATTGAAGTTAACTGCGAAACAGACTTTGTGAGCCGGAATGAGAAGTTCAAGGAATTGGTGGATGATCTTGCTATGCAAGTGGTGGCCTGCCCTCAGGTTGAGTTTGTGTCGATAGATGAAATCCCAGAGAGTATCATTGCGAAGGAAAAAGAAATAGAAATGGCAAGAGATGATCTGAAGTCAAAGCCGGACCAAATAAAGGAGAAGATAGTGGAAGGGAGGATCACTAAGAGGCTAGGAGAACTTGCTCTCTTGGAACAGCCCTTCATCAAAGATGATGATATTAAGGTGAAGGATCTGGTGAAACAGACAGTGGCTGCGCTAGGAGAGAACATCAAAGTTAGAAGGTTTGTTCGCTTCACTCTCGGAGAGAACTGAAGGATTCGAAAGTTACAATTTGTCGGTTAAGGAAGAGCCAGTATAATTTTTGGACACTGTTCCTGTTTGTAACATGCTGCTGTTCTACTAAAATGAGTTGAGACAAAATCATAATTTTTTGGCCTTCGGCATGGTGTGTATTCATCCATATCTTTGTAGCAAGTTTACCTTGACTTCAAGTTATGAATCTAAGAAACTGATGGTAACAATGATGGAAACTCTTAGCCAAAATATTATGAGAAAAGTTGATGTATAACCAATTCTTCCTTGAAGCAAAAGAAAATGGAATCATAAAAAAACATCTTTTTTTATTAATCATTGAAATAACACTTTATTTTTTTTCCCAATCAATTTGATACAATAATATGTTCATAGTTATAGCAACATTAGAACATCCACATCAGATATCCTATTTAAAAAATTTATCTTAAATTTACCCTATTTAAAAAGTTTATCTTAAATTTTGAATAAAGTAATTAAAAAATCTCTTCTCTAAATTTAGGAAATGAATTTCATTCCCTAAACATTATAAAGGAGAGAAGAAATAGGAAAACTAATATATGATATATTAAAAAATAGGTATCCAAATTTAATAAAATAATTTTTTTACACTAAATTATACATTTTGAATAGGCAAACTGATATGGATAATCTTACACAAATGAAATTATATTCAATTCAAATTAACACTAATTACTATAATATCATAATTACAATTCATATTATTGCTACATAAACTCCCCGTAATTTCTGTCTCCGTAATAATTTCATCTTTTCTATCAATCATTACAATTCATAATTATTATAATATCATAATTATTGCACTATATTAATAGATGATTCAATTTTCATACCCTTTTAACAATTTTAATAAAAAGGGACACTTTTTAATACTATTTTCAGACGAACTTAAACATTTATAATCAAATACATTAAATTTCATAATAATCAGGTTAAATTACACTATTCTGTTTGTCAGTATGGACAAGCCACTAAATTCCTAAAACTATGCCTTATAAGACATTCAATTGTAACCTAGACATGTAATTCAATATTTAGTTATAACATATTTGTAAAAAAATTTCCTCCAAATAAAACAGATGGTGGACTTCTACACTGCCACCACAAACACTTCCCAATTTATCTTAACCGATAAAAAAATTTCATAAAACCAGACCAATTACCCCATGACTCATCAATAAAGCTAACTCAATTTATCATTTTTTTTTCAATCATGATTGCAATAGCACAAATAAGGCTCACAGTGACAAGAGATAAAACTCAATTTTAAAGATCAATCAGTGTTCAAATGGATCAACAGAGTTTAAACAAAGATCAATCAGATGGATTCATTTTTGCAGATTTACTCTTCATAAACATCAAACTGCGGTAAAATGGCACCAGGGCAAAACTAAAAGCAACACTAGTAGGACCTACGACAATCATCATGCTTCTTTGCTTGAGTTCATAATGGCTAGAAGCAATTCAAAATCTATTGTTGCTTGATTTCTGATTTCTTCTTCTGCCAAAGCCTATCAAGAGCACCATCAGCATCACCCTGCCAAAATGATTAATGAAGCAAAATCAAAAACCAAGTATTTAAATAATCAATAACAATGTATCAGTTTAACAAACATTAGCAAATTATTGATGCAAGTGAAAATAGTATACTGAACAAATCAGTAGCATAGTAAAATTATCAATAATGAGAGATCAAAGTTAGTTGAAAGGAGATGGAACGGACCTGAGCACGAATGAAACCAGAGAGAGCAAAAGTGGTATACTGGCCGGTGTATACTCCACTCTCATTCAAGTGGCCAATGTTGATTTGGACGGATGCGTGATCTTTGGCAGTAATCAGCCTATTCGTAGCAGAACTAAAAAAAAAAATGCAAAGGTTGGAAAGAATCACAGAAATCAATATAATTGAGGGTAAAGAAGTTCTAATTGATTACGAGATACTCACCATTTTCTTGGGATGTAGAGATCCATCATTTCACCCGCTTCGTTCTGCATCTTGGAAGTGAGATCGCGATCCTAGATTTGCAAATGTGTCAAAGTCACCTGAAAATACAATAAAAACGACTGAAGAAAAGAAAAAATCTACAGTTTTGTCGACCTCAAAAGGATGCTAGAATGAAATATGAGAGCTCGATGAATGAGTGAGTATTACCTTTGACGCAGAAACAGAAACGCGAATCAAAATAGCCAGAGAACCGATATGATAGATCAAAAAACAAAGAAAAAGGTGCAAATGTGCCAAAATCACATGAAATCATACAAGTTTTGCTGACCATAAAAGGGTCCTAGAATGGAATAGGAGCATTAGATGAATGAGCATTAACTTTGAAGGAGAAACAGAATCGCGAATCAAAATACCCGAAGAACCGTCATAATTGAACTTCAATTTAACCAAAACAAAGGAAAATTGCAAATATTTAACCTGAAAATAAACAAAAAACGACTGTAGGAAAATTTTTTTTGCCGATCACAAGAGGATGCTAGAATGGAATAGATGCATTGGATGAATGAGTGAGCATTTACTTTGAAGGACAAACAAAAACACGACTCAAAATACGCGAAGAACCGTCCTAATCGAACTACGATTGAACAAAAACAAAGGAAAATTACAAACATTTCACCTGAAAATAAACAAAAAACGACTGGAGGAAAAAAAAATCTACAAAATTTGCCGATCACAAAAGGATGCTAGAATGGAGTAGAAACATTATATGGATGAGTGAAAACTGCGATGATCGAAGTCCAATTGTACAAAAAAGCAAAGGAAAATTGCAGCTTGGTTGGGGTTTCGGAGGCGTACCTTTGGGACGAGTAACACAGGAATGCGGCGAGAGAAAAAAAAGGCTCGGGTAGGGCTCTATATATCTAGACCGCGCTAACCCTAGCTTCGGTACGTATGGCAATGCGAGTTGCTAGTGGGCCGTATGGCAATGCGAGTTGCTAGTGGGCCGGTCCAAGAAAATGTAACTTGAACAACTCCATTAATTGAAAATGTGATTAATAATAAAATATTATTATTTCATAAATTTAATTTTATATTAAAAATATGGTTAATAATAATTGAGCAAAAACAAAAAAGACGTTCTTTATTTAAAAAAAAAAAAGTCTAAAAGAGCATAATCATATTTTTCTATAAAAAACTATCATTATTCCAGTATTATTTTAATTGTTTAAAAAAAGTTTTTTTTTATGATTCTAATATTGTCATTTTAATTTTTACCCATAATATTTTTTATTTGTAGATGAACGAAGTATGGTAGTTTTCTACCCAATCAAATCTAATGAATAAAATTGATGATTAGATAATAATAAAAAAAATGACAAATCAAATGTATAAAAACAACTTGATCTAGTTAGTGTAGGTATGTATATACATATATATTATAAATAAAAGAATCAATATAAAGTTTTTACTATTTATTTGCTTGACTAATATGGTATTATAACCTTTAAAGATCGGGGAAATGTCTTCAAATATGAGTCTTTGAAGATTAAAAAGTATCGAGCTCCTTCCCGTTGCGAGAGATTCTATCAGGAAAGAGATATGAGGATAACGAGTGTAAGTCGAGGATGGATATTGCTCCTCTAATGGTCAAATTAGTGAATGGACAATGAGGAGCGTAAAGAATTTAAAAAAGAAAAGACAGAAAGAATGAGCTTGCATTGCAAGTATCCAAAAAGACTATACCTTCACTTATCATGTGGACAATCACACAAGAGAAACACCACCCCTTGATCTATCATAGGAGGGTACCTTCCCAGTTGTAGCGATAGTCGTTAATCTGTACCACTAATTCTGTCTGATTGTCAATTCAGTGTCACTTTCTCAAAGGGATCACCGACAAATATTGATCATGTATCAGAGATGGATAGAAGCAAACATAGCAAATATATGAAAGAGCCAACTTAGTTCCTTCATAGTGACCCCTAATGGGGCAAATATATCAATCATGAAAAAAGTTGTCACTAAAACTTTGACGATAATAACTTTACTACTAGATTGGCTGACCTAAATTGTCATATATAATTATTATTCATAATTTTGCCACTATTAATGCTTTTAGTGACAATAAGGGACCAAGGGAGGCATTAGATAAAGTGTAGAAACTAAAACAAGCTCACTGCCTTCCTTATTACTCCTCGAGTAAGTCATGCATTTGTGTTGAGTTGCTTTGTAGGAATGGGTCTAGATCGAGGTTTTCATAGCGAAACTTTTGATAAAATAGAGGAGTTTTGGATGTACAACTTTTGGTAGGCAGAGCCTCCGAAGTCAGGGACAGAGTTAAGAGAGTTAGTGGATATAGCAGTCAAAGTCAAAAAGCGGTCAGTACTCGGGACTAGTACAGTCATATTGTTTCGGCCGAATGGTCTAGACGATCGGATCCCAAGTTTCTAAGGGTCGATGAAACCTCATATTGTTTCAGTGCCATTCGGAGCCGAGCCAGCTGAGTCACACAGGGCAAACATGGGCCCAGCCGATCGGGTGGTTTGGCCGATCGAGCCTACTATCTAATCGGCATGCTACGCACACGGCTCGGCCGAGCTCTTTGGCCGAGTAGAGAGGTCGAGTGAAGGTCAAGTCCTTGAGAAAGTCATCATTATTTAGCCGTCTCGACCCTGTACGCAACAAGGTCTGATTGGGTGATAGAGACAACTTAGTCGGCTTACCATTAGAGCATATTAAGGGTTCATCAATCCAACAACCTAATATTCCTTTTTGGCATTTTGTATAATGATTGTCATAAAATCATAGAAATATTCCCTATGCAGTGTTTATAATGGAAGCTTCCACCTTGCAAAACACAGAGGTGGTGGATCTATGTTTGGAAAGGTGTCAAAGTGTCAAAATGGTCAATTTTTTTTGGGAAATGCATCAATATTCGAGCACAAAGAAAAATTGACACTATACACCTCCTAAAGGCACTGATACGCTACGCTACACGACATTATGCACTCAGAGTTTACTATTCTTTTCTACTATTTAGTACATTCTTTTTCATCACGGTCACTTAACTGACTTGAGCGTTGGAGTGCTTGTGTTATTGACGTTTTTTTCTCTCCACATTCTTTTTTAACAGAAAGGATCATTCAACGCTCCTGCTCCCAGTACAAAAGTCTTCTCACAGTCAACAGTGAAGCCACCTACCTAGCACACCATTTTTTCTGATTTAAGATGGGATCAAATTTGGTGTCATTTGTGGGAACTTCGCCTAAATCTGGAATGCAAAGATGGAAGAGATTGGACAATTCACTACAGTTACGTTGTTAAGAAGACTTGGAGTTGCTAATAACTATTCAAGCGCAGAAGTTGGTGCAACAGTAGCAAGCAATAGTCGGCCGACTATATCAATGACAGTCCCTCACACTAAGCGAGGGACCCCTCCACCTTAGGTTGGCTTCTGCAAGTGTCTGTGCAACTGATCAGCCTATCACCCATGCCACCCTCCCTGGTCGTCTATCACAGGCACTGTTTGTTGGTGCAATTGACCTATGTTTGATCAGAACGATCATTGTTTTGATGTGTGTGTTGAGTTTAAGTTAGATTTTCATATGTATTTGATATGTATTTGAGTCATGCAGGACTTGGTGAAACACATGAGGAACTTTGTGCGGTCAAGTTTGGGAAGCTCATTCTAGGGCTCGGGTCCTTGAGACGGTGAAGGATGATTGGAAAGCATCCGAGGGACCACCAGACGAGGAACAACAGAGTGGATCCAAGAGAAGCGAACTTTAAGGCAACACGAAGGATGCATAGAAAGGAGTCGTGGGCTTGTGTGCATATGAGGGACGAAGGCAAAGGAAGAGGACTTCAACGATGACTCCAGAAAGGATGAGTGTGAGTGGATGTAAGGTATCAATCGACTAATCCAAATTCATGAGAGTACAGAATGATTCTGTGCCCGACGATTGTGAAGACCAGTCAATTAGTGTTGACACCAGTCAACCAGTACAAGGCCATTGACGATCGTTAGCAGAATCCTGGATTCTGCAGAGAGCCGTTGGTTGTGCCCAATAGCTACACCAGTCGACTAGTGTATGGACTAGTCGACTGGTGTCGAGATAAGCTAAACTCTTGTTTAACTCTCTCCTCTTATTTAAGGGGTGTTTTGGGGGCATGAAGGAGACTACTTGGTTTACTGGTTGTGATTGTAATACTCCTAAGTTTTTACCTAAAGCTCCCAAAGCCTACCACTCTTCTTCCAAAGCCTAATCTTCATCTTGTAAAAGAAGAAGAGTGACTTGTGAGAGGTTTGCTCCACTGAGAAGGTGAAAGCTCTAGTCGGAGATTGTCGGGGACTAATCCACCGAAGGATTAAGGGATCATCCATCTCTAGGACAAGCCGTGGAGTAGAAGCAAGAAATCTCTGAACCACGTTACATCGAGCTTATTAGCATTTGTGTTCGTTTCTTTATTATTTTCATTGTTTTAGTATATTCTGCTACACACTAACCTTGTACAGAAGTAATTGATTTGGGGTGACCTAGCCTATTCAACCCCCTTCTAGCCGGTCATACGATCACCAACAAGTGGTATCAAAGCGAGAATGCCCTTCAAAGAACTAATCACTGAGAATAGCACTTCATCAAAATGGTCAGTTCAAGCATTCACCTACCAAAATTGAAAGGTGATTTCTCTTAGTGGAAGAAAAGAATGAAGATATTTTTCGATACTAATTTTGATATAATGCTAATCATGAGAAGTGATTTTGAAGTGCCTAAGGATGAATGCAATGAGACAATCGACATAACAAGATAGACCAAGAAACAAAGGGAAGAACATTTAGCAAATTCTAAGGCAATATATCATCTACTAAATGTTCTTCCCCAACAAGAAATGACAAGAATTGGAAACTACACAAGAGCCAAGGACTTATGGGAAAAGTTGGTTGAGCTACATGAAGGGACGTCGGAAGTTAAATTGGTAAGAAGAGATCTCCTCCGATTTCAACTCGACAATATCAAGCTTGAGAAAGGAGAAAAGGTATCAATTTTACATTCTAGAATTAAAAAAATTATTAATGGACTAACAAGTGTAGGTGAGATACTTTCAAATCGAGATATGATGATGAAATCTCTTAATGTCTTCCCAAGAACCACTACATGGATATCCATTGTAGATTCATTCTACATTTCAAAAGACCTAGAGAAATCTTTTCTAGATGAATTCTTCTCAACAATGGAGCTTCACGAAACTTGAATTAAAAGTTTGGATGGAGAAGCCCATAGATCAAGAGGAGTAGTCCTTGTGGTAAACAAGGGAAAGAGTAAGAAGAAGAAGTTTTCATCCCCACCATCCTCCGATTCTAAAGAATCAAGCGTCTCAATGGATAGCGATCAAGAGGCATATATGATAAGAAAAATGAGAAAAGCATTTAAAAATTTTAATTCTAACAAATCATATGCTAGGAGAAGTTCAAAGGGCAAGAGTAGAAGAAGGAAGGTAAAGTGCTACAATTGCTAAGGAGAATGACACATGAGAGATGAATGACCTCTCTTGAAGAAAAAGGAAGAGAAGAAGAATAAAGAAAAGAAAAGGACAAAAGAAAAGGGGAAGAAGGTCAAAAGTCTATTCGCAACATGGGATGATCCATCATCATCGGAGGAAGAAGAACACCATGTCTCCCACTTTGCCTTAATGGGAGTTGATGGCATAGCCTCCACTTCATCCGAAAGAGAAGAAGAAAAGAGTTCAAGTGAAGAAGAAGGGAGCTCAAGTGAAGGGGGAGATTAAACATCGGATTCGGACGTCTCAATAAGTGAGGTATACAATCTTCCTCCTCATGTCTTAGTTAAAATTATTTCAAGTACAAATGAAGATTTGTTTAAGGCTAAAAGGAAAAATAAATCCTTAAAGAATGATATTAGCATGCTTGAAGAGAGATTAGAATCCATGACTCTTAAGGATAATGATATGCATGCTTCTTCTTCTAGTTCAAATGCATCATGTTTAGAAGAAGAAAATGAGGAATTAAGGGAAAAGGTAAAATACCTTAGCAAAGCCTTTGAAATATTTGAAATTGGCTCTAAAACCCTAAAGATGATTATTGGGAGCCAAAGGGCAAGTTTCAACAAAAAGGGTTTAGGGTATAAGAGATCCAACAATGAAAAATTCTATCATTGTTTACTTGCTAGGGACAATCAAAAGCAAAGACCATAGATAGGAAATAGATCCCTAAAGAGTATTTGGTTAACTCAATTAGGAAGAACTATTGGATGCCAAAGTCAATCCTCAAGGGTTAGAGGATTTTGGGTTAGTCAACCATGAAAGTCATAATTCAAAATTTTTTTTTGGTTGATTTTAGACCTAAAGGGGGAACACTTAGCCTTGATGGAAATTTATGACAACAAGGGATAAATAGAAGCTACCTTCATTTCATCTCATAACGACTTGCATGATATTTCTACACATAAATGGAGATGATAGGATGATACTCATAATTTACATGTGCTTATGGCATTTTGATGAATCATGAAATATATCAAATTCTTAGTGATTATAAACCAACTATGGGAATGGATATTTTTTTCATAGATCATAGTTGGATATTTTAAAGTTTTGAAAATAATTCTATGTTTTATTTATAGTGGTGTAGTTATTTTGAAACATCTGAATTCAAAACAAGATTTCAAATTAATACAAAGTTAAGTTATTTTTAAAATTTTTGAATTTTTATGAAAAAATATTTTTCTTTGATAGAGGACCTTAAAATAAATATGTTTTCAAAATTTCATGATTTTTCAAAATATTTAGAATTTTTTATATATTTTTGAAGTTGGCTTTAGAATGTTGAAATTCGAGCTGCTTATATACCAGTCGATTCCATCAGATACCAGTCGACTGGCAGCTATTTTCCAGCACTTTCAAAAGTTTGTTTTGTCAAAATTTGGTCAAATTGATGTCATAGTGTGTATGATTGTTTTGTACAATCTTTTTGATGTTGTCAAAGGGGGAGAAATATGAAAGTTTAAGTTTCTCCATTTGGTGTAATACTTAAAAATTAAGTAATAGAGCATATGCTAAGGGGGAGCTTGGTTTTTATGCTTCATGGTTATACTATGCTTGTAATTTTCAAAGTTGTTTGAGTCTAACTTAAACATATTACCACACATAAAAAAGGAGGAGATTGTTGGTGCAATCGACTTATGTTTGATCGGAATGATCATTGTTTTGACGTGTGTATTAAAGAGTTTAAGTTAGACTTTCATATGTATTTTATATGTGTTTGAGTCATGCAAGACTTGGTGAAATACATAAGGAACTTTGTGCGATCAAGCTTAGGAAGCTCATCTTAGGGTTCGAGTCCTTGAGACGGTGAAGGATAATGTGGAAGGCATCCGAGGGACCGCCGGATGAGGAGCAATAGAGTAGAGCCAAGGGAAGTGGGCTTTAATGCAACATGAAAGATGCATGGAGAGGAGTTGTGGGCTTGTGTGCATTTGAGGGACGAAGGCCAAGGAAGAGGGTTTCAAGGGTGGCTCCGGAAAGAATGAGTGTGAGTGAATGTAAGGTATCAGTCGACTGGTACTGAGATCAGTCGATTGGTCCAAATTTACGAGAGCACAGAATGGTTATGTGCCCAACGGTTGTGAAGACCAGTCGACTTGTGTTGACACTAGTCAACTGGTACATGTGTATAACTATTGGTTGAAGTAGGTCTTCAGGTATACTTCCATCCGCTTCTTCCAATATGAGAAATCATCCCTATTGAATAAGAGTAGACGAACAGTATTGTATCCTTCGTTTTGGACCATTTGTTACTGAAATAGAGAACTAGAGGAAGGTACCAAGATTTGGTCTTGGATTAGCAGAGTTTAAGAAAGTAAAAAGTGTATTGAGGAACTCGAGTGGTGTTGCACCAATTTTGAGTAAAAATCGAATAGGAAAGAATTATTTAAAGAGGTAAACCTTTATCAATTCAAATAGAATACGAAAACTAAAATCCTAAAAATAAAGCAACTCTCCTTGGCTTGATTGGTAGTTGTACCAATTCAGAGCAAAACCTTGCCCTGATACCGCTTCTTAGATCGAGTCGAACGTGAGAGGGGAGTGAATCACGTTATTTTGAAAGACTTAGTTTTTTTCTTTTCATTTTTAAAACAAAGTATGCAGCAGAAAAGAAGTAGACATAAATGAAAGAAGCACGAACATAAGGATTTTACTTGGTTTGGAGCCTTTAGCGACTCCTACTCCAAGACCCAGGTCCTGCGAATCTATCGATGGATAATCTATTAAATACCACTTTCAGAACCACCAAAAGAGGGGATCGAGCACAAAAGATAGGGATAGTGTAACAGCCTACACTTCCCTTTTTAAAACAATAATATAGAGAATGTAACACTATTTAAATTTACCAATACTTTAGAGCACCCTCGTGTGTTGCTGTCGGTTTGCCAAAAGTGATCGGATGGAAGCGCAGCTTGGTGGCAGATAGACTTCTTTAAAGCAGCAGCAGGAAGTCGGAGTAGTCGACAATCCAATCGAAAGTGTAGAGGTTTATATGAGTGAGTTGATTTCATGGCTTGGGCGAGCACTCCTTTTATTGAGCATGGAAGGCGCTTTCAAAGGCCTTGAAGGTGCCTCCATTGTGGCAAATCTAATCCCAAATACCCCGGTCCTTATCTTTGACGAAATCTGAACTTTATCTTATAGAAGGCGCCTTCAAGGCACCGAAGGCGCATTCCATAAACAGTCCTAAGGAGCCTTCCAATACTTGAAGGTGCCTTCCATTTCCTGGAAGGTGCCTTGGGTACTATTTACTCGAGACTTTTTGTGCTCTTCTTGCCCTGTAAAGTGTGTTAGTCCAATAAATCAAATAATAATCTGCAAGACAGGTGTTAGCACAATTATACTGAGTAGTAATTAGATCTTATCTCCATGAGACTAGGATTTAGTCAGAATCTCAGTTTAGGGATCTGAAATGAACCTAAACTGGACTGACGCCTACTGTCCCTTAACCGAGACGCGTCCTCACTAAGTCACACTCCTCCAGTGATTTATCTTTACTTACCAACTTGTAGTCAGTTGACTAGCCTCATGATCCACCAAGTCTTCATGCTAATTGTTAGGTCCACAGACCCAACTGGACTTCTACCGGTTGTCAGGTCCGCTGACCCAATCAGACTTCCCACCAGATAAAAGGTCAGCCTGTTGACCTATTTGGACTTCACACCAGTTATCCGATCCCTCGAACCTAGCTAGATTTCAACTTAGTGTCAAGTACTTTAGACCCGTTAATTCTTGTACACTTGATAAAGTACTTAGATCACAAAGACACATAACTTAATTTACTTGTCATTTATCAAAATCTGAATTAGACCGTTAATACAAACTACACCAACATATGCTTCCTTGATTCTCTTTATCTACCAATCAAACTTTTGCAAGCTTGAGTGGTGAGGCCATACTCCATATGATACACACAATAGTGCTATGAGGGCGGGTTTCGAGGCTCCCTATCGTACTCAAAATGTCGCCTGAGCATTTGTTGATCTTCATAAATTTGCAGTGCCCTCTCTTTAGCCAACATTAATTTAGAGGCTTTGACATTCATCATTCCCGAATGGCTCAATCAAGGAGCTTCAAATCATGTTGACTGGACTTGGGTTACTCGGGGATGAGCCATTTGAGATGAACCTTCTCCTTGATGTGATCCCCCTTTGACGGTCATTTGCTCTTGTCATAATTGTTGGGATTCTTCTACATGAATATACTTCTCAACTCGCCTCAACAATTTGTCATAATCCAAAGAAAATTTCTTTACCAAGGATCGAACAAATTCTCCCTTCATGAAAAAGCACTAATCAATATCTCTGCTGATAATGCCCCTTCAGTAATTAATCTTCATTATTATGGGCTGCTATTATTACGTCTAACTTTCTCCCCAACCTTTGCTTTCGATATACAATAAATCCCGAGTATTGTACGACTTTCAACCTAGTTTTCGAGTGCTTTCTATCCACTCCAATCCCCAGGCAATAAATGGCTTCCAATCTGATTTCCATGTGCTCTCTGCCTTCGACTCCCATTCTTGAGCACTAAGGGACTCTGAGGACATCTCCAATGGTTAGAACTCTAAATGAGTTATTTTCAAGATCCCAATAAACTACATCAACAATATGAAAGCTCATTGAAATATCTTTAATAGTTAAACCTCTAAATGAGCTTTCTTATAATCCATGCCATAGCATGAGTTGCATGGCTTCATACATATTGCATCAAATTTGACACAAAAGAGCATGTTTGTATTTTCACTACTGCTCTTAAATTATAAATCTCAAACCTCACCTCTATAATAGTTCAAGACTTTTTATTCAACTTTTTTGATTTTATAAATTTCTCATAAACCTTGCATTGGAGATGCCCTGAACCTAGCTCCTGAGCACTTCTGAATTGGGTTTCAGAGTGCTTTTGACTACGACTCTGATTCTCAGGCTCTTGTCCACGAGGCCCAAACACCAAGCTCAATCTCATTCTATTCAATCTTAAATCAATCAGCCCATCCCGGATCCCTTAGATTAGATTATTATGGAGTATCACATTGCATTCCTACAACTTCATGAGATAGAATTTTAAGTGTTGCCCCTGAGATAGAATTTTTAGTGTTGCTGCAAAAAACTGTTGTGGTTGTATTGTCTCCATTATGCCATGTTTACTTTGAAAGATGGATGAAGGAAAAGAGAAATGCATGAGATCCGAGATAACTTTCTCCATTGACTTAGACACGATTAGAATCCGTAGACGGATTCTAAATTTGTGAGATCATTTTTTGAGCCATTTTCTTATCTGTCTAAAATTAGGTGGAACGAGTTTTCATTCTCCCTCTCAAACTCTCACAGCAATCTTTGGCCGATGAACTCTAGAACCAACAACCATCAACGAGCAAACTCACGACCACCCCTTGAATGTGAGCTCTGGCCTAGTTGCGAATTGCAACAATGGCAGCCGCGAACTCCTGTTTTGGTGCAAATCATGTTGTCGCGGCCACAATCTACCTGTGAGTCGCGTTTGATTTGGTTTTCGTTCTTCCATTTCTCCTCCTTTTTTCACTTGGATCCTTTTCCTTATCCTTCCACTCTTTGCCTTCTATTCCTTTCCATTATTTTTCCTCCTCGATCTGAATTCCATTTAGGGTAAATAAACAGAGCTGCAGGGTTATCAAAATTTAAACTGTTTGCACGTTGATTCATGACGCTGAGTGATATACAATGAAAACAAAAACTG
The DNA here is from genome assembly GCF_018446385.1 of Zingiber officinale. Lineage (NCBI taxonomy): Eukaryota > Viridiplantae > Streptophyta > Magnoliopsida > Zingiberales > Zingiberaceae > Zingiber > Zingiber officinale. Next base: position 44,674,170 of record NC_056002.1, on the reverse strand, counting down.
CATCAAGTTCAAAGTGGGCACAATCCTTTCTCGATCTTTCGCCATTTTCCTACCATCTCTTCAACTCAAACACCAAACAAACAAACAATTAAACAAATAATTGCAAGACATGCATAAATGGTAATTTATCATACAAAATACAAATTCCCTCATTGGCCACGGCGACAACAAGGTTCATCGGCCGTGGACGAGCTCGGAGCAGCGAGTCTTGATCCAGCGGATCCCCTTGCGGAACGAGGCCTTCACCTTGCTCTCCACCGTGTACCATTTGTACCCTGCCACCCGCCTCCGCCGCCTCACCTCCGGATCTGCCCACCATGACGCCTCCTCCACAGCTGAAGACGAGGAGGAGATCCCTGCGCCGCGCTGTTGCCTCACGTGAGACCGGCGAGGGGCCGGCATGATATCTTTGCCTGCCGGCTTGAGGTGGGCACGGTGGCCCATCCAGTGGCGATTAAGTTGAAGACAGGAATCACTTGGTTGGCTCGGCCGCCATTTAAACAGAGGGTCATGGAATGGTGTGGAGGGAGAAAGAGAAAGAGAGGGAGGGAGAGTGAAATGAGGAAGGATTCAAAAAATAGTAGGATTACCTTCTTTAGTTAGTTATGGATTTAAAAATAGATTAGTACATGAGGCTTACAATTTAAGATTACTAATTTAACATATTATATATATATATATATATATATATATATATATATATGAAAATTTTATATTAAGAGTCATCCATAGTGTTTTTTTATTTATTTATTTTTAAGTTTTCAGTTATATTAATAAGATTTTACTTTTACGGTTTAAGAGTTGGGTTATAATATTAAGTATAAAAAAATTTAGGTGCTCCTAGAATGCATAGTACATCAAAACTATATATATATATATATATATATAAATATAAACATGAGAAGATTAAGGTTATGTTGAATTCTAGCGCTGTGTGCGCTTGTGCGTGCCCAACGTAACTTTTTTATTATTATTATTTTCTTGTTTATTTTTTTTAAATGATAAATTATGCCAATCAAATTTTACTTTTAGAATTTAGGGATTGAGTTAAATATTAAGTATAAAAATATTTCAAAATGAAAATAATTTTTAGATGCTCAGAGGGTGTACAACATAAAAGATGCAACATATCAAATCTTTTATATATATATTGACTTTTATTACCTTGTACATCTATGAGAACCTAATATTATTTTTTTTTTAATTTTCGTTTTCTTTACCCTAAATATTAAACTCTAAAAAAATTTAATAATTGATGCTCACGAGTTGCCTACAAGATAATATTTTACTATATATAGAGAGAGAAAGAGAGTGAGATTTGTTATCTTGTACACTCATCTATAGGCAACCCTAAGCACGTTGTGTAAAAATAAATCACTTTTTTAACCTAAATGCTAAGCCTTAAATCTTAAATCTTAAAACATAAATCTTCAAAAAAAAAATTAATGTTCATTGGTTGCACATAGATGAGTTTATATATATTAACATAATAGCTGGTACTTTAACAAGTTACACAGGAATAGATAAGGTTTGATGGGTTGGTAAGAGACATAGTATAATCATATTCAATTCCCATGTAGGGTGCTTCTACGGCTATTGAATGACGGATGAAGTTAGAGCGTCAAGTTATGAGTCATTGTGTTTTCTAAATTTACTAAGATCAAACTATCTACCCTAAAATTAATTGAATTATAAGATCTAAATAATATTTGATATAAAAAAATAAATAACTCATGATTTTTTTAATCCAGATATTTAGTTATTATGATTCAACTAATTTTTAAAGGTAGATAATCCAACCCCATAAATTTATCATTAGGTAAATTTAAAAAGTCTAAATGAATCCTGATATGACGGGATAATTAAACATCACGAGTGATCCGAGTATATAAGGACATCCTTAATGATGGAAAATATTTTTAACTTTTTATGTTGTCCTCGTAAAAAAGTGAAGAAAGAGATTAAAAGTTGGGTTCAATTTTTAAAACCCCATATGGTAAAAGGTGATTCATTCGTCCCCAGCGTTCCCATCAACTTATTCCTAGACCAACACAGAGATGATAAATCACGGGTGACTACTAGCCATTAGTGCAAATGATCAAGACATGGAGGAGGTTATGCTCGATCACGCCGAGTTTTAATCCCAAGATCTCATGTGATAACACCCTATGTTTTAACCATTGCACGATTCCGAAGAGATAATTTTTAAAATCCCATGATAGGTAGGAAAGAGAATAAAAAAAATATATTAGAAAGAATGATCGTTATGGATGCCCTAATAATCGAACCTTCATGACTATATCATCCCGTCACTAACCACTGCACGTGTCGTGGAGGATAACAAATAAAAATAAATAGATGGCTCTCATGACTCGGTGAGTCTAGTTGTTGATTTACTTGACATTGACATGTTTTAAGGCAACAACCTCCGGTTTTTAGTGTTCATTGACGACTTCCAAAATCCCTTGTTGACTTTGGCGATAATGTGCATTATGCCAAAGGATTTTTTTTCTAATAGAAAGTTTTTTTTTTGTGCTTTCATGCCATCAATTATATTATTTTTTTTTATATTTTTACCAGTATCAATCATGCAATCAATGTTGCCTCTGACTCGAGTATTTTTGGTCATGGTAGGCACATCATTGGACAAGAATACCATGACCGGACTAAGAAGTGGTATTTTCAACCGACCAATAAATCTCAAAAAGGAGATTTCATGATATTTTCTGCACGCCCATTCTTGAAGGGTTGCGGAAGAAGACATATTTTCAGGACAATCTAAAGTAAAAAATGGTAAGTAAAATAACATTCGAAGTCATGTTTGATTGTATTTTATATTTACTTTTTTTTTTATTATATTTTTTATCCTCAAGACTATATAAGGTTCTCTTCAGAAGAATTTCAAGAAAGAGGCTTTCATAATGGATATTATGAAAGAGAGTTATATCTTTGAATTAGTCATCTCATGGAGATGGATACTAAATAAATTAAAGTTTAGCATTACTTCAAGTTTCCGTTGCCATTCAAAATTAAAGAAGTGAAGTGAGCTATTCACCCCCTCTAGCTCATACGTGTTCTAAAAAGTGGTATCAGAGCAATATCACTCTTATTGAACTAATCTCCCGAGAGAGCAATGAGATAGAAGAAGAAAAAGTTAAAAGTGAAGCCCAAGTGAAACCCTAAATATTAACAAGTCAAAGGACTCATCGTTGAAGGAGTTTGATTTCAAAATGGATCCACAAGATGAATTTGGATATGACATCCAGGCACCTCCTTCCTTCATAGTTGGAAGCTTTAACTTGTTAGAGTGTATACTAAAAGCTTAACTTTTGGTATAAACATTTATCTAGAAATAAGAATCACATTGGTCAAATGTCTACATTTGTGATAAATGTAGTTGTTCAATTAATTTATATTGTAGATAACATGGTGTGTGGTGTCACACAGAGAGGATCATGTTATCAGTACCTTATAAATTATAAACAGTAGCTCACGACCAAAATGGAAAGGAACAAACCATTAGAAGGTCGTAGTGTAATTAGGTATCAGTTTATCTTGACTGTATAATTACACTAGTACACTTAGAGTGTATTGAGTAGGACCATTTGAGGTCGTTTCTTTTATACTGATTTTATAAAGAAACAAAGACCTCGGTTATTATGGAAGTGTGTGCTCTTAATCCTGATATAATAACAAGCACATATATTTGATATTTATTTCTTTAATTTATCAATGGGTGAGATTTAGTTCGATGAATCAATAAGCCCGATAAGTTGGGAAATGGTATCACTTATAGTGTGTGTTGTTGATTATAGAAGGAAATAGAGATACTAGGTTGAGAATGTCCCCAAGAGGAGCTCATAAGGATTGTCATGTTAAACCCTGCGGTGGACTTAGTCCGACATGGCGATGAAGTTGAGTGGTACTACTCTTGGAACTAGATATTAATTAAGTGAGTTGTCGTAACTTACTTAATTAGTGGACATTGTTATCTTAAACACAGGGAGACTAACACACTCATAATAAGAAGGAGCCAAAATATAATTTGGGATTGGTGCGGTAGTTCAATAATAATTCTCTAGTGGAATGAATTATTATTGATAAAATTAAGTTGTGTGTTCGGGGCGAACACGGGATGCTTAATTTTATCGGGAGACCAAAACCAATTCCTCCTCTCGGTCCCTATCGTAGCCTCTTAATTATAGAGTACTATACCCACCTTCTTACCCATCCTATAGGGGGCCGGCCAAGCTAGCTTGGAGACCTAGCTAGGGCCGGCCATGTTTTGGTTCATGGGTGAATTCATGTGGCCGGCCCTAGCTTGAACTCAAGCTTAGGTGGCCGGCCCTATTAAAATAAAAAGGAATTTTATTTTTAAAATTTTTTCTCATGTGGATAACATGATTTAAAAGAGAGTTTAAAAATTTAAATCTTTCCTTTTATAAGATTCTACAAAAGATTAAGAGAAGAGTTAAATCTCTTTCCTTATTTGTAGATTAAAAGGTTGATTTTAATTTTGGTAAAAACTTTCCTTTTAATCATGTTCATGATTTAAAAGAGAGTTTAAAATTAAATATCTCTTTTATAAAGCTTCTACAAGGATTACGAAAAGATTAGATATCTTTCCTTATTTGTAGATTGGAAGAGATTTTAATTTTTTAAAGATAACTTTCTTTTTATCCACATGTTTAAAAGAAATATTTTAATTTATAAAATTTCCTTTTTATTAACCATCATGAAGGGAAAATTATTAGAGAAATTTTTTATAAAATTTCCGGAAACAAATTAGGAAAGTTTTAATTCTTGATTGAATTAAATTTCTTTTGCTTGGTTTAAAGTGGCCGACCACATTATTGATGAGAAAAAAATTATTTTTAAATAAAATTTCCTTATCAATGGCAAAAGAATTAAGGAAATTTTTATTTAAATTTCCTTATTTGCTAAGGCCAAGGATTATAAAAGAGAGGGTAGAGGTGCCTTCATGGTGAACAACTCTATTTATTTTTCCTCTCTCTTTTTCTTCCTTGGTGTGGCCGGCCATCCTCTCCTCCTTTCTTCTCTTTGATGGCCGAACCTCATCCTTCTTGTGGAGACCCATATGGTGGCCGGATCAAGTTTAGAGAAGAAGAAGAAGAAGGAGAGAAAGAAAGCTTTGTTTCTAGCATCCCTTGGAGCATGGTGGTGATGGCCGAACCTCTTCATCCTAGAAGAAGTTTTGATGGCTGAAATTTGCAAGGAAGAAGAAGGTGCTTGGTGGTTCTCATCTCGGAAGATCGTTGCCCACACAACGTCCGAGGTTAGAAGAGGAATACGGTAGAAGATCAAGAGGTTTTTCTAAAAGGTATAACTAGTAATTTTTCTTTCCGCATCATACTAGTTATTTTTGGAAATAATACTAAATACAAGAGGCATACGATTCTAGAGTTTCGAATTTGTTTTCGATATAGTGTTCTTTTGTTTTTTTTTCTTGTGATTTGATTGTTCTTTTCGGTTAACCTAAAGTTATTTTAGGAAATTAAATATTAGCTTTCTATAAAAGGTTTTGTCTAGTCGGTGGTGGTTGCTCCCATATCCAAGAAGGCCATGTGCCTCGCCACGTCGAACCGATTATGGAAATTAATATTTAATGGAATTAATAACTTAACGTGACTTGGGTCGAGCGTGTTAAGTTCCGCAGGAGATCCAAGTCAAAACCTAAAAGAACAAATAGATTAAGTTTTGGATCAAACGTGTTGAGTTCGCAGACGATCCAAAATTTAATTTAAAAGAACACATGGTAGCTAGGAAAAGGTTCGGATCTTTGTAAAATTTTTGTGCAGTGGAACCTCTAGGCTTTCGAGTAGCAACCAACAATTGGTATCGAGCTAGGGTTTTGCCTCTGTATTTGGTATTAGTTTAATTATGCATGTCATACATAATTTAGGCGGGATAATAGTAGGATGTGCTAACTTTGTGGATCGAGGATCCAACTATTATGGCTTATAGTTTTATGTGTGTGATTGGACCCTTGGACATGTCAAGGGCATTTATATGTGTGTGCATGATTGTATTATAAAATACTGTATTTAGTTTTATTAGGATTTTATTTTGATCTAGATACATGTACATTCCTTTTATGGAATATAGGATCAAAATTGTAAAATTCTATTTATGTCGCGGATCGAATCTTGCAAAGCGTGGAACCTTCTAAGGACCAGAGGCGCAGCGGAACAAGGAGCAAGATGGATGCGACAGCTAGACCCGGTGGCGGTGGCCAAATATGGCAGCAGCTTGGGATGACAACACACGGAGGACAACTAGAGATAAAAGCCATAATAGTTGAAAATTAGATTTTCTATTTATTGCTTTTATATTGTGCTATGTGTGCATGTTAGTATATATGACTAGTAGGCTAGCATAGTTAAAATTCCTCGTTTATAAATAACTAAGTGGGAGAGGGATTTTTAAATAAATCCCATGGTCTCCATTACTGGTTTGTAAGTGATGCAAACAAGCTTGCGCGTTGGTTCTGAGTGCCTTCCTCCATAACGGATGAACTTGTTTGTGGATCACTAGAACATACTTCCATTTTTGGATGACTATAGGAAGTTAATTAAGAGCGTGTGATCTTCCCCAACGGAAGGGGCATAATCTTATTAATAGACTTATTGTCAAGTAATGGTATACACTTAGACACATCTAATAGTATCCTCCCCATCGGAGTCACTGCTATTATTTGTGTGACCAAATGAAACCAACTATTAATTTGTCATAAAACTAGGTTGACAAGATAATAAAATTAAAGGGTTGAAACCCCTCTTACAAATGATTGATTTTGTATACGTCCACACTAACGTGACATACAAAATTAACGGTGTTTGAGATAATTTTATTTGTCATAAAGATACGTTGACAAGATAGTTAATGGGTAAAACCCTCCTTTTACAAATGTTGAATTTGTATACGTCCACACTAACGTGGCATGCAAAATTCACGGTGTTTGAGGTGTTGGTGAATTTAAATAATATTGTTTGAGCAATCAATATTTTATTTTAAATTCAAAAGGTTTTGACCAAATATTTGATCAAAGACAGATCAACTATTAATTTTATTCGTCATAAAGTAAAGTTGACGAGATAATAAAATTAATGGATAAAATCTCCTCTTTGATTTTGTATACGTCCACACTATCGTGGCATACAAAATTCATGGGGATTTTAAAGAATTGATCTTGACCAAATATTTTTGTGATTCTTAGGATTTAAAATGTTTGTCAATCCCCTAGTAGTCATACTATAAGAAAGACTTAGCAATCCCAATTGTAATGATTGGAAATAGGACTTGGACATTAAGGTAGACTGCCTTCTTAGAACTAAGAACAATATAGGTGTATATAATTCATTGGTTGAAACATGTTTAGTGGTGTTATCTACGGAACACGGAGTGTAGATCTGATGCCATTAATCATGTCATGATTCATTCGGGGTTCGAGAAACCCAACAACTAAATGAAAATTAAAACACGCCTATATGGGCACTCTTGTAAAATGGTAGGCATTGCGATGGGAGATGTTTATCTTTTGATAAGAATAAAATATGGATTTTTAGTAATTGTCTTTCGCACCAAGTTTAGAAAGAACTAGTTTTCGGTTTCTAAACTATTCAAAGAACTTGATATTCGCCTCTTTTAATAACAAAGTTGTTATTAAGAGGGAAGTTATCTGTTCTGGTACGTTGGTTGGCAATTTATAAATCCAATAACTCTCACAATGCAACAAATGGAGATTAGTAACACATTTTCTAACTTTAAGAGAAAGTAACCTTCGAAAATGAACCAATTATATCTTTGACTTCTAAGGCTAGGTTATATTAACTCGAGTAGGATTCATTGGTAGCTGATGAACTTTTGGGTTCATTAGTAGTGGAAATCTTTCCAACCTATGAGTCTTACTTGAAAGGAAAAATAATCAAGAAGCTTTTAAGTCTAAGGGGTAAGGAATCAACGATATATTGGAATTGGTTCATTCTGATTTGTGTGATCCTATGAGCATCCATGCAAGAGGTTGTTTCAAATATTTCATCTATTTTATAGACAACTATTTGAGATACGGATATATTTACTTGATGTGCCGCAAGTCTAAGTGCTTTGATTAGTTCAAAGAATACGAGGCTGATGTGGAGAAACGGCAAAGTAAAAGTATCAAGACACTACGGTAAGATCGTAGTGGCAAGTACCTCTTGGGAGAATTTAGGAGTCATTTATCAGAAGTAGGGATTCAATCCCAACTAACTGCACCTGGTACACCCCAACAGAATGGTGTAGGAAAAGGAAGGTATAGGACTCTTATGGAAATAAGTAGATTGATGAGTTATTAAGAATATTATCAGAATCATTTTAAGGATATACTCTGGAAACAGGAGTGAATATAGTACCTTCTAAAGTCAGAACTCTCTACTCATATAGAATTGCTGAATAGGCGTAAGCCTATTTCGAAGCATATTCGGATTCGGGTAGTCCAGCACATATGCAGAAGAGAGACAATGATAAGTTGGACAGGAATTCACTTGTTTGTGGGTTATCCTAGTGAAATGAAAGTAGGTTTATAGTCTTAAAAATCAGAAGGTCATTGTTGGCATCAATGACCGATTTTTAGAAAAGGACTATGTAATAAACCATGTGCCTATAAGAAAATTTGTTCTTAAGGAAATAATAAAAGGCATGTCTAATCTAGTACCAACTGTACAAGATGAGATACCACAAGGAAACTGCAACACGTATCACAAATGATACACAATTGCAGAAAGTGCCTTGTCGTAGTGGGAGGGTTGTTTGACAACCTAAAAAGATTCATGTTTTGGGAGAGTTTTTGGACTCGATCCCTGGAGGACATGAACCTGATCTCCGGTCATATGATAAAGCACTCCAAGATAAAGATGCAGCATCTTGGCAAAGAGTAATGAATAAAAGAATTAGAATATATGTATTCTAATAAAATCTGGAAGCTTGTAGAACCACCAAATGATGTAAAAGCCTTTGGGTATAAAAAGGTCTATAATAGGAAAGGAGGAATAGACAGGAAGGTGGAAACTTTCAAAGCAAGGCTAGATGAAAAAGGAAACTTTTTCACTGGTAGCCATGCTTAAGTCTATCCGGATTCTTTTATCTATTTGGTAAGTGGATGTCAAGACAGCATTCCTTAATGGAAGTCTTGAAGAAAGCATTCATATAAAGCAACCAGAAGGGTTCATTGCAAAGGGCTAAGAGCATCTTGTGTGCAAGCTCAATCAGTCTATGGACTGATACAAAGCTTCAAAGTCTTGGAATATCCGGTTTATCAAAGTAATCCAGACCTTTGGATTTATTGAGTAAACGGATAAGTCTTGTGTATACAAAAGATGTGATGGAAACGTGGTGGTATTTCTTGTACTATACGTAGATAGCATTTTTGGTAGTTGGAAACAATATCAAAATGTTGTCAGAAGTAGGGGTATGGTTGTCCAAATAATTCGATATAAAGGACTTGGGAGAATATATATATTCTTGAGATCAAAGTAATAAGGGATCACAAGAAAAGAATATTTTACTTATCCCAAGCTTCATACATCGAAAAAATCCTTGCTCGTTTTAAGCATACAAAACTCCAAGAAAGGTTTCTTACCTTTTCAGGATGGAGTAACTTTATCTAAAGATATGTCTCTGTAGACATCAAAGGAGATAAAGGAAATAAAGGCAGTTCTTTATGCTTCGGCTGTCAGAAGCCTAATGTATGCTATGCACAAGATCAGAAATCTGTTTTGTCAAGGGCATAGTTAGCAGATATCAAAGTAACCCTAGATAAGGACATTGGACTGCAGTAAAGCATATATTAAAGTACCTTAAAGGCGCTAGAGATTATATGCTAGCTTATAAGGCAGTTAATTTGGTCCCTGTGGGTTACACGGATTTTGGCTTCCAATCGGATAGGGACAATAATAAGTCAACCTCGGGGTTTTGTGTTTACTTTAGGAGGTAAAGTCATAACTATGGAAGAGTGATAAGCATAGGTGTTTTTCTGGACTCCACCATAGAAGCTTAGTATATGGCAAGCCTCTGAGGTAGCCATAAAAGCTGAATGACTCAATAACCTCAAGATAGACTTAGATATGATTTCTGGTTTGTCCAAAAAATTATTACAATTTATTGTAATAATGTTGGTGCAGTAGCAAACTCGAAGAAACCATAAGTCTATAAAGCAAGTAAACACAATAGAGCGCAAGTACCACCCAATACGAGGAATCGTATAAACGAGGAGAAGTTGTTGCCGCCTAGATTGCATCAGGTGATGACCTATAGATCCTTTCACTAAGGTCCTTAAGGCAAGAGCTTTTTGATGGGCATGTTGAAGGGATGGGAATCAGATATGGCAACATAGTCTTTTAGTATAAGTGGGAGATTGTTAGAGTGTATACTAAAAGCCTAGCTTTTGGTATAAACATTTATCTAGAAATAAGAATCACATTGGTCAAATGTCTACATTTGTGATAAATGTAGTTATTCAATTAATTTATATTATAGATAACATGGTGTGTGGTGTCACACACAGAGGATCATGTTATCAGTACCTTATAAATTATAAACAGTAGCTCACGACCAAAATGGAAAGGAACAAACCATTAGAAGGTCGTAGTGTAATTATGTATCAGTTTATCTTGACTGTATAATTACACTAGTACACTTAGAGTGTATTGAGTAGGACCATTTGAGGTCGTTTCTTTTATACTGATTTTATAAAGAAACAAAGACCTCGGTTATTATGGAAGTGTGTGCTCTTAATCCTGATATAATAACAAGCATATATATTTGATATTTATTTCTTTAATTTATCAATGAGTGAGATTTAGTTCGATGAATCAATAAGCCCGATAAGTTGGGAAATGGTATCACTTAAAGTGTGTGTTATTGATTATAGAAGGAAACTGTGTCCTAGAGATACTAGGTTGAGAATGTCCCCAAGAGGAGCTCATAAGGATTGTCATGTTAAACCCTGCAGGTGGACTTAGTCCGACATGACGATGAAGTTGAGTGGTACTACTCTTGGAACTAGATATTAATTAAGTGAGTTGTCAGTAACTTACTTAATTAGTGGACATTTGTTATCTTAAACACAGGGAGACTAACACACTCATAATAAGAAGGAGCCCAAAAATGTAATTTGGGATTGGTGCGGTAGTTCAATAATAATTCTCTAGTGGAATGAATTATTATTGATAAAATTAAGTTGTGTGTTCGGGGCGAACACGGGATGCTTAATTTTATCGGGAGACCAAAACCAATTCCTCCTCTCGGTCCCTATTGTAGTCTCTTAATTATAGAGTACTATACCCACCTATACCCACCTTCTTACCCATCCTATAGGGGCCAAGCGAGCTTGGAGACCAAGCTAGGGCCGGCCATGTTTTGGTTCATGGGTGAATTCATGTGGTCGGCCCTAGCTTGAACTCAAGCTTAGGTGGCCGACCCTATTAAAATAAAAAGGAATTTTATTTTTAAAATTTTTCTCATGTGGATAACATGATTTAAAAGAGAGTTTAAAAATTTAAATCTTTCCTTTTATAAGATTCTACAAAAGATTAAGAGAAGAGTTAAATTTCTTTCCTTATTTGTAGATTAAAAGGTTGATTTTAATTTTGGTAAAAACTTTCCTTTTAATCATGTTCATGATTTAAAAGAGAGTTTAAAATTAAATATCTCTTTTATAAAGCTTCTACAAGGATTAAGAAAAGATTAGATATCTTTCCTTATTTGTAGATTGGAAGAGATTTTAATTTTTTAAAGATAACTTTCTTTTTATCCACATGTTTAAAAGAAATATTTTAATTTATAAAATTTCCTTTTTATTAACCATCATGAAGGGAAAATTATTAGAGAAATTTTTTATAAAATTTCCGGAAACAAATTAGGAAACTTTTAATTCTTGATTGAATTAAATTTCTTTTGCTTGGTTTAAAGTGGCCGGCCACATTATTGATGAGAAAAAAATTATTTTTAAATAAAATTTCCTTATCAATGGCAAAAGAATTAAGGAAATTTTTATTTAAATTTCCTTATTTGCTAAGGCCAAGGATTATAAAAGAGAGGGTAGAGGTGCTTTCATGGTGAACAACTCTATTTATTTTTCCTCTCTCTTTTTCTTCCTTGGTGTGGCCGGCCATCCTCTCCTCCTTTCTTCTCTTTGATGGCCGAACCTCATCCTTCTTGTGGAGACCCATATGGTGGCCGGATCAAGTTTAGAGAAGAAGAAGAAGAAGGAGAGAAAGAAAGCTTTGTTTCTAGCATCCCTTGGAGCATGGTGGTGGTGGCCGAAGCTCTTCATCCTAGAAGAAGTTTTGATGGCCGAAATTTGCAAGGAAGAAGAAGGTGCTTGGTGGTTCTCATCTCGGAAGATCGTTGCCCACACAACGCCCGAGGTTAGAAGAGGAATACGGTAGAAGATCAAGAGGTTTTTCTAAAAGGTATAACTAGTAATTTTTCTTTCCGCATCATACTAGTTATTTTTGGAAATAATACTAAATACAAGAGGCATACGATTCTAGAGTTTCGAATTTGTTTTCGATATAGTGTTCTTTTTTTTTCTTTTTCTTGTGATTTGATTGTTCTTTTCGGTTAACCTAAAGTTATTTTAGGAAATTAAATATTAGCTTTCTATAAAAGGTTTTGTCTAGTCGGTGGTGGTTGCTCCCATATCCAAGAAGGCCATGTGCCTCGCCACGTCAGTACTGGGAACCGATTATGGAAATTAATATTTAATGGAATTAATAACTTAAGGTGACTTGGGTCGAACGTGTTAAGTTTCGCAGGAGATCCAAGTCAAAACCTAAAAGAACAAATAGATTAAGTTTTGGATCAAACGTGTTAAGTTCCGCAGGCGATCCAAAATTTAATTTAAAAGAACACATGGTAGCTAGGAAAAGGTTCAGACCTTTGTACAAAATTTTTGTACAGTGGAACCTCTAGGCTTTCCGAGTAGCAACCAACATAACTTATGGAAATGAAGAATAGAGAAGTTCTTTATGATAAACATAGAGCAATGATTTTCTCTAATAGAGAGATTTGAAGCCCCAATGAATAGCAAAGGGAAGCTCCTTAAGAAGAGAAAATGGACTAAGAAGTAAGTGACGAGATCCAAGGTGAATGATAAGGTAATCAAAATTTTAGTTAATTTATTACCTAACAATATTTTGTACAAGATAGGTAGCTATGATGATGCAAGTGAGTTATGGAGAAAATTGGTTAAGCTGTATGAAGATCCATCCTCAACTCAAAGTGAAGAAAAATTCAAAGAGGGGAACTTTTTGTTTCAAGAACATGAGGATTCAGAGGTTAAGAAGTATTTAACATCTGAGGAGGAAAATGAAGAAGCATCCCCCTTAAGGATTGTGGGGGAGAGATCATTAATACCTGAATGAGAAGAAGTCTTAACACCTAGAACTAATGAAGAAGGATCACGTGTCACCCCTATAAGTAAATATATAACAATTTCAATTGCTAAGAATAAAGATCATATCATTTATTTTAAGTATAGGGAGAAAGGACACAATAAGAGTAAGCGTCCAAAATTGACTAAGAAGAATATTTAAGTGACACCTAAGGTCAAAGAAAAAAAAATCAAAGGATGCTAGAACCTTTATACAAAAGGGCAAGGAGCATATAGTATTGGATCGAGACTCATGTAAGAGGGAGGGGGAGGGTGGGTTGTAACAACCCAAATTTCCTTAATTCGAGCCCTAAAAATAATTTAAAAATATTTAAAAATGCTATAGAAATATTCTAGGGTTTTTTTTAGAAATTTTTAGAGTATTTTTATGTAATTTTTGGAGGTCGTTTGATATTTTTACTAAACGAAAGAAGTTTCGACAAAAAAATGTCCAAGCCGAGGTTCAAACCAGCAACCCCCGACCAAACCAAACCTTGATCGAATCCAGCTAGCCAACTGTTCCGCAAACGTTTTGTTAATCAAGTAGGGAACAAAATATATATAAGCTATAGTTGGAACCGAATATAACCCTAAGTATAAGGATTTAATCCTTTTCCTGCACTCGACGCGAACCCTAATTCCCTCACTTTCTCCTCTCCTTTCTCGCGTCGGCGTTTTCTCGGGCGAAGTCGCAGCCGCGTTAGGGCTTGGTCTCCGGCGCCGGCGAAAGGCTTTTTCCGGTCGGTCTTCACCCGTGCGTGACCACCTCGACGAGGGGAGCTCGGAAACACAAAGAAGCTGCCGAGATTTGAAGCTTCTCCGAACCCTAGAACCTTCCTCTTCCGGTTGTAAGTCCCAAAAGCAAAGGTAAGTCGCTTCTCACCTGCGGTAAGAGTGGTTTCGGATCTTTTCTCCTTGAATTCGAAGCATGTTGTAAGATTTTTTTTTAGTTTTGAAATTTTTGCCGTGAGTTCAAAGGAAGAACAGTAAAAGGATGAGTATGGGGAGTAATTTTTGCTTCTTTTAGTTTTTCTGCTGTAGTACTGAACAAGAGAAATTAATGGTGGTTTCAGTTTTCTTTGTTTCTTCTGCAATTCTGAAGCTTGTTGTAAAGGATGTGGTTTTGAAGCTTACGACCGAGAATCTTAGAGGAAGGAATTAAATTGTATGAACTAGGCTTATAGATCAGCCCTTTCAGTCTTATAAATTTGAGTTTCATGGTTTGAGTTCTATCTGCTGTTACCCTAAAAAGGGCAATTCGGTTGCTGCAATGAAAAAAAAGAGACAGTCCTTATGATTGGCTTTTCAGACGTAGATTTCCTTGTTACCATACTGTTAGACCAGTTTGTCATAGGATATGGTTAGTATGGTAGATTTAGATATAATTAGTATTCCAGTTTTAGTTTTGTTAAGCATTGCAGTTTTAGATTAAAGCATGCGATTTAATATAGTGCAGATTTTCTTAAGGAATTCAGATGTGGTTTCCTTTATTTAATTCTGTTGTTGCATACTTAAATAATTCAGATTTAGTTTTCCTTTGATTTATATCTGTAGTAGCATGCTTAAAGACATTAGGTTTGTTTTCCTTTGATTTATATTTGTTGTAGCATGCTTAAAGAAATTAGGTTTGCTTTCCTTTGATTTATATTTGTTGTAGCATGCTTAAAGAAGTTAGGTTTGTTTTCCTTTGATTTATTCTGTTAATATATGCTTAAAGAATCCTGTTGCTCTATAAAAACTCTAGGATCTGCATGTAAGTGGAAAAAAATAAGAGTTCTATTAAATCCTTAGAGGTTTATAAGTAGTTATAAGAAAGAGAGACCAAGGTCTTAATAGGATCCCTAAGTTTACGAATTGGGATCAGTAGTACACCAAGTGCTCAAAGAAATGTCAAGGCATTTTATTATAAGAATATTAAGATAACAAGTATAAGAAAGATAAAGAAAAGAAAGAAAAAGGCCAAGGTCTTAAGTAGATCCCAAAGTCAAGACTTTAGGGATTTTGACACACAAGGTGCTTGTTAAAATGTCAAGACATTTAAAGAAGAAGTAATTAAGATATTTTACTTTGAAGAGGCTAGTACCCGACTTCCGAGGTTGTCGTTAAACAAATCTAGGTGACCAATTCCAAGGTCTTTAGCATTTCAGTTTGTTATGATTCTTTTACTATTAGAAGAGCATGAGTAGCTTGTTATGATTCTTTTACTATTAGAAGAGCATGAGTAGCTTTACATGTTTAGCATTTCAGTTTGTTATGATTCTTTTACTGTTAGAAGAGCATGAGTAGCTTTACATGTTTAGCATTTCAGCCTATTTGATTCCTTTACTATTAGATGAGCATGAGTAGTTTTCAGTAAGCATTCAGTTAGTTTATGTTATAGATATATGTACATGCATATCGAGATTTTGTGAGTTAGATAGCGCTTACTAAGTAATTTTGCTTATAGATTGCATTTCCTCTTACTGTAGATAAAGGAAAGGAAAGGATATAGCAAAGGAAGGCGACAAGGAGGTGTTCGATGATGTGTGATGCCAGGACTATGGGAGAGATCTGGGGATTTGCCAAGAATTTATTAAGACTGTTTTCGTCAAATTGTTAAAAGAATTTAGAACTTGTACATGCTATTCTATGGATCGTTTTATCGTGCTTTGCGAGAGTTGATTATTTTGGTTATATATGAACTACGTGGTTGTTTGATATATGTTTCAAAAGCCTGTGGCTGAAGTATACTATGTATGTATCTCATTTTATGGTCACCAGTATAGGGGAGATGCTGTCGAAATTTTTCGGTAGAGACTTCTCGTGGTTTCGATCATACCGGTTAAGTAGAGTTAGTAGTTAAGTAACGGTCACCCTTAGAGAGTAGTAGTAGTAATAAGGGTGGTCGTTACATGGGTGAATCACGTGATTTTGAAAAATTGACTTTTTTAATTTTGAATAACAAAGTGTCGCAGTGGAAAATTAAGTGAGAAAGCAAAATAAACAAACAAGAAAAAATATGATTCAGTTTTTACTTGGTTCAAAGTCTTCGATGACTCCTACTCTAAGACTCAGGTCCCGTGAACCTATCAACTGATAATCCACTAAATTCTCTTCCAGAACCACCGGAAGAGTAATCGAATATAAAGAAAGTCGGAGAAGTGTAACACACTATACTTCTCATTTGCAAAAAGTAAGTATAGTGATTAACTTTTTAGCAAACACTTATTTGTACTTGGTCGACTTGAGCTTAGTGTTTGGGCGGCTTCTCAACAATAGTCAGACATAGTAGAGTCGTAGTAGGGCATTAGCAATAAGATGGAGTAGTCAGAAAGTTGATCGGACGTGTAGAAGCTCGCATGGAAGTTGTGTATCATGGCTTGGGAAAAACACCCTTATAAAGAGTGTGGAAGGCGCCTTCCATAGTCTTGAAGGCGCCTCCAATGTGAGAAATCTGATCCCGAACAACCCGCTCATTTTCTACAATGGTCTAAATTTTATCTCTTGTAAGGTGTCTTCCATGGCACTGAAGGCGCCTTCGATAAACAGTATAATTTCGCCTTCCATAGCATGAAAGACGCCTTGAGCACATTCACCCAAGGCCTTATGTGTTTCTTTTGCTCTGTAAAAAGTGTTAGTCTAATAATCTGTAAGATAATATTAGCACAATAATAATAAGTAGTTATTAGATCCTGTCTCCTCGAGATCAGGATCTAATCAGGGTCTCAATTTAGGTTTCTGAAATTGACCTAAATTGGACCGACACCTATTGTCCCTTTGAACGGGGATGCGTCCTCACTTAGTTACTCTCCTCCAGTGACTTACCTCTACTTACTAGGTGTAGATATACCTTCCAGAATCACACATCCTTGCTTTAAGAATCAAACATCCCGACCTACTGGAATAACACATCCGGTCTTCTCTAATCGAGAATCGCACATCCGGTCTTCTCCAATTAAAATTCGCACATCCCGACCCTTGCTAGAATTGCACATCTGGACTTCAATTTGTCAAAAATCAAATATCTTAACTTGCTAGAATTACACATCCGGTCTTCAACTAATTAGGAATCGAACATCCTGACTGGGTTTAGTCAACCCTGCACACTCGATCACAAGGTTCGATTACGACAACACCTAACTTAACTCACTTGTCATTCATCAAAACCTGAGTTAGATCGTTAGTATAAATTACACCAACATATAGTGTGCTTCTTGTGCAATCAAAAGGGGCATTATCAAAATCAATGTCCAAAGAGGAGGCTTCAAATTAAGAATAAGGAAGGAAGTTCAAGTCAAGGGGGATCTTTTAATAGCAAATCCACGGTACCATTATTTAAGAGTAATTCTTCATATCATGATAAAAAGAATGCTAAGAATAAATTTTATGATTTTGGTGTTATTTATCATGAAAATAGAAAGCATGCTAATTCTAAGGAGAACTATAAATCATATCATATTAGAACTACTTTGCCTAAGGATAGGAAGGTAGAAAATAATTTAGATAAGAACTCTAAGGAAATTATATATATGTCTAAAAAGAAAAATATCTAAGGCAATAAGAGAAAATCTAAGTTTGAGGATTTAATGATTGAAAATTAAGTTTTAATGTCAAGACTTGATAAATTGAAGAAGACCTTAGAGAAAATGACAAATAATGTTGAAGGGTCCAAAAAGAAAAATCTAGGTATAGGAAGATAATAAATCATTTATGGACAAAAAGTGTTTGGGATACAAATTTAAGTCCAAGGATAATATGTCATCATATCATAGGGTTCCATATAGCTATAAAACTAATTCTATGTCTAGAAGTCAAGTCAAGGTTGTTGGTGCAATCAACCTCTAAGGTTTTAATGTCCGATAGATATGTTTAAGTATGTTTAATAGAGCTTGATCATGTGAAGTCCTAGTCGTGGCTAGGCAAGGGTGAGAAGTCAACCAAGTGACTAGCCCTAACTGCGGTTAGGTATGGAAAGTCCTAGTTGTAGGCTAAGCAAGGGAAATCTCGATAGATTGTGGGAATCAGGTGGATAGGTCCGGAGGACCTAATTCTTGGGTAGCCGAATACTGAGTCTTGAAAAGTCCTAGTTATAGGCTAGGCATGAAAAATCTCGATAGATCGTGGAAGCCAACTGGATAGGTCTGGAGGGCGAGATCCCTGGATAGCCGAATAATGAGTCTTGGTGAGTGAAGTTGTACGGTCGACCAAACCAGCGGATCTTGGTAAATCTAAGTTTAGGTTTACCATAGTATTCTGTATTACTATTGTTGGTTAATCCTAGGAAAACGTACCGGTTCCACTTATAAAATTTTTTTGTACAAGTGTTGAACCTTTCCTTAAATAACCTATTGTGTTCTTTAGAAATTAAATTAAGAATCACAGACGGATTTAATATCATTGATTTCAAATTTAACTTATCTGTTCTTAATGGTTTATATTTGAATCGCAAGCGGAACAAACACTATTGATTCAAATCCACCTATGTTATTAATTCCATTAAATATTAATTTCCAAAATTGGCTTCCAAGACTGCATGGCGAGGCACATGACCTTCTTGGGTATGGGAGCAACCACCATCACCTAGTCAAAGCCTTTTAAGGAAAGCTAATATTTAATTTCCTTAAATAATTCTAGGTTAACCAAAAAGACTAATCGAATCACAAATTCGAAAAAGAAGAAAACACAAACTCGAAAAATAAATTCGATAAACTAGATCTAATTGTCTATTGTATTTAGAATTCTTACAAAGAAAATAACTAGTATGATGCGGAAGAAAATTACTAGTTATACCTTCTCTTTGTGAGATAATGACCTCGAGATCTTCTGCCGTATTCCTCGCCTTGCCTTGGATGTCGTTTGGGCGATGATCCTCCAAGATGAACACAACCCAAAAGCTTCTTCCTCTTCTTCTAAAATTCGGCCACCACCACCACCAAGGAGAAGAGAGCAAAAGGGAAAAGAGAAGGGAGAGGGCCGACCACACCAAGAGGGTCTCCAAGTAAGGGAATAAGAATTGTATCTCATGAAGTCCCCTCACCCCTTCTTTTATATTACTTGCCCAAGGCAAATAAGGAAAAACTTTTTACAAAAAATAAAATCATCCTCTAGTTTTTCCTTTTCCCTTTTTTATTTTTCCTTTTCTTTCCTCTTGATTGAATCAATCACCAATTTTGATTTTGTGATGATTTTTATTATTTATTTTTAATTATGGCCGACCCCTTGCTTGGGCACCAAGCAAGGTGGCCGACCACCTCATCAAGGAAAAAAAGAAATATTTTTTTTTAAATTTTACAAGAAGAAAACCTCTTATAAAATTTACAAGCTCTCTTTCCTAAAGTAGGAGTTAAAAAAGGAAAGTTATAAAAATTAAAACCATATTTTAAAATTTAAAACTTCTCTTATAAAATTTCCTTTTTTAACATGATGATAGAAAATTTTAATTTTAAAACTTATCTCCCTTTTTTTTTCTTAAACCATGAGGATGGTTAAAAAAGGAATGTTTTAAAATTTTTAAAACTCTCTATTAAAACATGTGGCCTAATTCAAAAAAGGAAAGTTTTTAAAAATTAAAATCTCTCTTTTAAAACTAATAGTTTTCTACAAAGAGAAGATTTTAAAAATTCAAAACAACTCTCCCTTTTTGATTTATTGTGGCCGGACCCTTCATGCTTGGTCACCAAGCAAAGGGCCGACCCCTATAGAAGAGGATATGACCGGCCCTTGCTTGGTCACCAGGCATTGGACCGACTTACTTCTTGGATACCAAGAAGAGCCTTACATTTGGATAGACTTGAGGCTATAATGAGGCTACGATAGGGACCTAGAGGAGAAATTGGTTTTGGCCTTTCGATGAGCTTGAGTGTCCCGTGCTCGCCCCGAACACACAACTCAAGTTCATCGATAATAACTCATTCCACTAGAGAGTTATTATCGCACTACCGCACCAATCCCAAATTACATTATGGGCTCCTTCTTATCATGAGTGTGTTAGTCTCCCTGTGTTTAAGATTACGAATTCTCACTAATTAAGTAAGTTACTGACAACTCACTTAATTAATATCTAGCTCCAAGAGTAGTACCACTCAACTTCATTGTCATGTCGGACTAAGTCCACCTGTAGGGTTTAACATGGAAATCCTTATGAGCTCCTCTTGGGGACATTCTCAACCTAGATAACTAGGACACAAATTTCTTCTATAATCAACAACACACACTATAAGTAATATTATTTTCCAACTTATCGGGCATATTGATTTATCAAGCTAAACCTCATCCTTTGATAAGTCAAAGAAATAAATATTAAATATATGTGCTTGTTATTATATTAGGATTAAGAGCACACACTTCCATAATAACTAAGGTCTAGTTCTTTTATTAAGTCAGTACAAAAAGAACTTACCTAAATGATCCTACTCAATACACTTAGAGTGTACCAGTGCAATTTATTAATCAAGATAAACTAATACTTAATTACACTACGACTATTCCGATGGTTTGTTCCTTTCCATCTTAGTCGTGAGCAACTGTTTATAATTTATAAAGAACCGATAACATGATCTTCTGAGTGTGACACCACATTCCATGTTATCTACTATATAAATTAATTGAACAATTATATTTAACAAATAAATATAGATATTGACCAAATATGATTCTTTTATTTCAAAATAAATGTTTACAAAAGCTAGGCTTTTAATATACATTCCAACAATCTCCCACTTATACTAAAAGACTAAGTTGCCATATCTGTTGCCATACATCTGATTCCCATCCCCTCCACATACCGATCAAAAGCTTTCACCGGAAGGGCCTTAGTGAAAGGATCTGCCAGGTTATCTGCTGATGTAATCTTGGCGACGACAACTTCTCCTCGCTTGACGATGTCTCGTATCAGGTGGTACTTGCGCTCTATATGTTTACTTGCCTTATGAGCTCGTGGTTCCTTCGAGTTTGCAACTGCACCGCTATTATCATAATAAATTGTGATGATCTTGGGCAAACCAGGAACATATCTAAGTCCATTAGAAAGTTCCTGAGCCATACATCTTCTTTGGCTGTCTCAGAGGCTGCCACATACTCAGCTTCCATGGTTGAGTCTGAGATGCATTTCTGCTTAACACTCCTCCATGCAATGGATCCACCTCCTAGAGTAAACACATAGCCTGACGTAGACTTACTATTGTCCCTATCTGATTGGAAGTCCGAATCCGTGTAACCCGCAGGGAGCAAATCGTCTACTTGGTAGACTAGCATATAATCTCTAGTCCTTCTCAGGTACTTTAAAATATGCTTCACAGTAGTCCAATGTCTTTGTCCAGGGTTACTCTGATATCTACTAACCATGACCACGGTAAAACAGATATCAGGTCTCATACACAACATTGCATAAATAAGGCTTCCTATAGCCGAAGCATAAAGAACTGCCTTTATGTCTTCTATTTCCTTTGATGTCTTCGAAGACATCTCTTTAGATAAGGCTACTCCATGCCTAAAAGGTAAGAAACTTTTCTTGGAGTTTTGCATGCTAAAACGAGCAAGGATTGTATCTATATATAAAGCTTGGGATAGACACAACATTCTTTTCTTGCGATCCCTTATAACTTTGATCCTAAGAATGTGTGCACATTCTCCTAAGTCTTTCATATCAAATTGTTTGGACAACTATACCCTTACGTCTGATAATACCTTGACATTGTTACCAATTAATAAAATATCATCTACGTATAGTACAAGAAATACCACCACGTTTCCGTTACACTTCTTGTATACACAAGACTCATCTGGACACTGAATAAATCCATATGATTGGATTACTTCATTAAACTGGATGTTCCAAGATCTTGAAGCTTGCTTCAGTCCATAAATAGACCGATTAAGCTTGTACACTAGATGCTCTTTGCCCTTTTCAATGAACCCTTCTGGTTGCTTCACATGGATATTTTCTTCAAGACTTCCATTAAGGAAAGCTATCTTGACATCCATTTGCTAAATCTCATAATCCATATGAGCAGTAATTGATAAGAGTATCCGGATAGACTTAAGCATGGCTACAGGTGAAAAATTCTTCTCATAATCAATTCTCTCTTTCTGAGTATACCCTTTCGCAACAAGTCTTGCTTTGAAGGTTTCTACCTTCCCATCTATCCCTCTTTTCCTTTTGTAGATCCACTTGCATCTAATGGCTTTTACACCATCAGGTGGTTCTACAAGCTCCCAGACCTTATTAGAATACATAGATTCTATTTCGGAATTCATTGCCTTTTGCCAAGATACTGCATCTATATCTTGGAGTGCTTCGTCATATGTTCGGGGATCAGGTTCATGTTTACCTGGGATCAAGTCCGAAGACTCTTCCAAAAACATGAATCTCTCAGGTTGCCTCACAATCCTCCCACACGACGAGGCACTGTCTCTGGCTGTGTATCATGTGTGACACGTGTTATAGTTTCTTGTGATACTTCATCTTGTATTGTTGGTACTAAAGTAGACGTGTCATCTCTTATTTCTTCTAGAACTATTTCACTCATGGGCTTATGGTTCATTATATAATCTTCTTAAAAATCGAGCATTGGTGCTAACAATGATCTTTTGATTTTTAGGATTATAAAACAAGCCATCTTTCGTTTCTTTAGGATATCCCACAAACAGACAAACTTCTGTACGTGATTCCAACTTGTCAGTATCTCCCTTCAGCACATGTGTTGGGCTACCCTATATCCGGATATGATTCAGACTAGGCTTACACCCATTTCATAATTCCATAGGAGTAGAAGGAACTGTTTTAGAATGTACCATATTCAGAATGTACACTGCTGTTTCCAGAGCATATCCCCAAAATGAATTTGGTAATTCTGAATAACTCATCATCGATCTAATCATTTCCATAAGAGTCGTATTCCTTCGTTCTGCCACACCATTCTGTTGGGGTGTACCAGGTGTAGACAATTGGGATTGAATCCCGACTTCTGATAAGTAATTGCTAAACTCTCCAAAGAGATATTCGCCACCACGGTCAGACCGTAGTGTCTTGATATTTTTACCAAGACGTTTCTCCACATCAGCCCTATATTCTTTGAACTTTCAAAGCATTCAGACTTGCGGTGCATCAGGTAAATGTATCCGTATCTTGAATAATCGTCTATAAAGGAGACGAAGTATTCATAACCACCTCTTCCCTGGATAGACATAGGACCACACAAATCAGAATGAACCAGTTCTAACGCATCTTTGGCTCTATACCCCTTGTCCTTAAAAGGTCTCTTGGCCATTTTACCTTCCAAGCAGGATTCACATGTTGGAAAGTTTTCCAACTCTAATGAACCCAAGAGTCCATCGGCTACATGCCTTTGAATTCTACTCAAGTTAATATGACCAAGCCTTAGATGCCAAAGAAACGTTTGGTTCATTTCCGAAGGTTCTTTTCTCTTATTAGAGTTAGAAGATGTGTTATTAATTTCCATATTTTGCTTTGTGGTAGAAATTGAATTTAAAGTATATAAATTGCCAACCAATGTACCAGAACAGATAATTACCTTATTTCTCTTTATAACGACATTGTTACTAAAGGAAACAGAATATCCATCCAAATACAGTTTAGAAACTAAAATTAAATTCTTTCTAAAACTGGGTACATAAAGACAATATCTTAAAATCAAATTTCTATTCCTATCAAATGATAAGTAAACATCTCGCATTGCAACAGCCGCCACCTTAGTAGCATTGCCCATGTAGACAGTTATCTCTCCATCAAATAGTCGTTGGGTTTGTTAGAATGTATACTAAAAGCCTAGCTTTTGGTATAAAACATTTATCTAGAAATAAGAATCACATTGGTCAAATGTCTACATTTGTGATAAATGTAGTTGTTCAATTAATTTATATTGTAGATAACATGGTGTGTGGTGTCACACACAGAAGATCATGTTATCAGTACCTTATAAATTATAAACAGTAGCTCACGACCAAAATGGAAAGGAACAAACCATTAGAAGGTCGTAGTGTAATTAGGTATCAGATTATCTTGACTGTATAATTACACTAGTACACTTAGAGTGTATTGAGTAGGACGATTTGAGGTCGTTTCTTTTATACTGATTTTATAAAGAAACAAAGACCTCGGTTATTATGGAAGTGTGTGCTCTTAATCCTGATATAATAATAAGCACATATATTTGATATTTATTTCTTTAATTTATCAATGGGTGAGATTTAGTTCGATGAATTAATAAGCCCGATAAGTTGAGAAATGGTATCACTTATAGTGTGTGTTGTTGATTATAGAAGGAAACTGTGTCCTAGAGATACTAGGTTGAGAATGTCCCCAAGAGGAGCTCATAAGGATTGTCATGTTAAACCCTGCAAGTGGACCTAGTCCGACATGATGATAATGTTGAGTGGTACTACTCTTGGACTAAGATATTAATTAAATGAGTTGTCAGTAACTCACTTAATTAGTGGACATTCGATATCTTAAACACAGGGAGACTAACACACTCATGATAAGAAGGAGCCCAAAAATGTAATTTGGGATTGGTGCGGTAGTTCAATAATAATTTTCTAGTGGAATGAATTATTATTGATAAAATTAAATTGTGTGTTCGGGGCAAACACGGGATGCTTAATTTTATCGGGAGACCAAAACCAATTCCTCCTCTCGGTCCCTATCGTAGCCTCTTAATTATAGAGTACTATACCCACCTATACCCACCTTCTTACCCATCCTATAGGGGGCCGGCCAAGCTAGCTTGGAGACCAAGCTAGGGCCGGCCATGTTTTGGTTCATGGGTGAATTCATGTGGCCGGCCCTAGCTTGAACTCAAGCTTAGGTGGCCGGCCCTATTAAAATAAAAAGGAATTTTATTTTTTAAAATTTTTCTTATGTGGATAACATGATTTAAAAGAGAGTTTAAAAATTTAAATCTTTCCTTTTATAAGATTCTACAAAAGATTAAGAGAAGAGTTAAATTTATTTCCTTATTTGTAGATTAAAAGGTTGATTTTAATTTTGGTAAAAACTTTCCTTTTAATCATGTTCATAATTTAAAAGAGAGTTTAAAAATTAAATATCTCTTTTATAAAGCTTCTACAAAGATTAAGAAAAGATTAGATATCTTTCCTTATTTGTAGATTGGAAGAGATTTTAATTTTTAAAGATAACTTTCTTTTTATCCACATATTTAAAAGAAATATTTTAATTTATAAAATTTCCTTTTTATTGACCATCATGAAAATTAAAATTATTGGAGAAATTTTTATAAATTTCTAGAAACAAATTAGGAAGTTTTAATTTTTGTTTTAATTAAAACTCTCCTTGTTTTGGGGAGAAGAGTGGCCGACCATTATAATTTGAAAAGAGAAAATTATTTTAATTAAATAAATTTTCCTTTTCAATGGCAAAAGAATTAAGGAAGTTTTTATTAAATTTTCCTTATTTGCCAAGACCAAGGATTATAAAAGAGGGGGTAGAGGAGGCTTCAATGCTAACAACTCTATTATTTTTCCTCTCTCTTTTTCTTCCATAGTATGGCCGGCCATCCTCTCCTCCTTTCTTCTCTTTGATGGCCGAACCTCATCCTTCTTGTGGAGACTCATATGGTGGCCGGATCAAGTTTAGAGAAGAAGAAGAAGAAGGAGAGAAAGAAAGCTTTGTTTCTAGCATCCCTTGGAGCATGGTGGTGGTGGCCGAACCTCTTCATCCTAGGAGAAGTTTTGATGGCCGAAACTTGTAAGGAAGAAGAAGGTGCTAGGTGGTTCTCATCTCGGAAGATCGTTACCCACAAAACGTCCGAGGTTAGAAGAGGAATACGGTAGAAGATCAAGAGGTTTTTCTACAAGGTATAACTAGTAATTTTTCTTTCCGCATCATACTAGTTATTTATGGAAATAATACCAAATACAAGAGGCTTACGATTCTAGAATTTCGAATATGTTTTTCGATGTTGTGTTCTTTTATTTTTTTTTCTTTTCCTTGTGATTTGATTGTTCTTTTCGATTAACCTAAAGTTATTTTAGAAAATTAAATATTAGCTTTCTATAAAAGGTTTTGTCTAGTCGGTGGTGGTTGCTGTAATATATGTGAAATTATTTTTAGGGTTATTATGGAATAACCTTAGGAAAATTTTTAAGAATTTTTAGAAATTTTTCTGGGGTTAAACGGAGTCCATATGACTCATTTTGAGGGGTATATCGGCGGGGCTAGATAGGGGCAGGTTTAGAATACCCATATTAAGTAGAAATTGATTAAGGTTAAACTTAGGTTTTAATTAAGCTAACCTAAAGTTCGGATTAATCTCGCTATAAAGCCCCGAAGCCTTCCTATTCTCCTTTGACTTCTCTGTTTCTCCTCTGCTCCTCGCGATCTCAGACGTCACGCGATCGAGACCGGCGACTTCTTCTTCTCTTGGTGGCGCCGGCGAGGAGGGGACCTCGGAGCTTCGAGAAGAAGAGAGGTTAGTGATTGCCGAACCCTCCTTCTCCCCGATTCCTTCCTCTTCTCTGATCTCGGTGAACAACGGCAACAGATCTCAATCGGTGGTTTTCGCCGGCTGTCGGGAGGGAATCAAGGGCGCCGACATTTGGATCTGGGCAGCGTTGGCCGAGTAGAAGAGGTAACAACCATTGTCCCTTCCCGATCTCTTCCCCGGTTCGTCGGCAAGAACGGATCATGCCCTACCCGGGATTCTTGGAGGTAAGCAGTTGGGTTCGATTTTGAATTCGATTCTTTGATCTTCTTTCTGGTTTTGATTCGGGTAGGTTTTGGTTGTGGATTAGGGTTCCCGATCTCCTTCTCTATTCGTCAACAAGAATAGAATATGCCCTAGCCGCGATTAGTGGAGGTAAGTGGTTGATTTCGGTTGTGGATTCGAGCTTTTGATTCTCTTTCTAGTGTTGATACGGGTGATCAGTTTGAAAAGCAGAGTTTGGTGTTTGAT
Organism: Zingiber officinale; assembly: GCF_018446385.1. NCBI lineage: Eukaryota > Viridiplantae > Streptophyta > Magnoliopsida > Zingiberales > Zingiberaceae > Zingiber > Zingiber officinale. The sequence continues at coordinate 44,646,828 of NC_056002.1, read as the reverse complement.
TTCTGGCCACCACAGCTCGGTCGGATTGATCTCCTCATCAAACCTGTGATTACCTCCGACGATTGAAGGGTGAAGAGGTAAGGAGAGTAATTCTTAGTCTTACAGTTGTAGGGATTAAATCTTCTGGTTCTTACTGTTCTTTCTTTTGATCCGAACAGTGAAGATGCATTGTGTAATTCACTGCTTGTAGAAAATTGATACACTGTTAGTTCTTGTTCTATTCTCTTGATCTAACCTCAGTTGCAGTAAGTTCAGGGCATTCCTTGACCTAGATCAGTGATGGAATCAATAGGAGTTGTGAATTGTGTTATTCAGTTGTGGAAGGGTTTGAGTGTACTATGTTTCTGGAAATTAGTGTGATCGGTATTAGTTGACAGTGATAAAATTTCTATGTTGGGTAATTGGAGGCTTTTGGGTGTGAATAAACCTAAACCTAATCCTACCAAGGGAAGAGAGCAGTAACCATGGTTAGATATAATTTAATGTTGTAAATAGATATTAACCTGAATCTGAAATGACTTCAGTGACATTTAGGTTTCATGTTAGGTGATTATGGAAGAATCTAATAGGAATTTAGTTTTTGGATGAGTTCAGCTAGGTTAAAAGTTTAATCTAGCTTTACTAATGAAAAAAGGGTAGTAATCATAGCTAGCTATTACTTCTTAGTTGGCTATTTATTTGTAGGTAATTCACTTACTTGTAGTGTACGTATATTTAGTTACATATTACATGGATTGTATGTGTGACACAGGACCTTGATCGCTACGAGCAGCGTGACGTGGGGTGGTTCTGTTGATTGCGGGATATATCGAGGCGGGTATTTCTTTCTTAATTTCTATTTTAGTTCTTTGAACTTTAAAAGCATGGTTATATTTGGATAAGTAGGTTGCATTCCTTAAATCAGATTATTTGTTGCTTTCCTACTTGTCACTTTTGCTTGATCTTTGATATGATCTGGGTCGATTCTTTACAGTCTCCATTCTAGTTATCTGTGACTCAATTGGTTATACACATGTAGGTGTTGTAGGGATGACTGTATTGGATATTTGTGGTCTATACCTGTCTAGGTTGTGATTGGTACGTGTTATGGGTTGTACATGATTAACATTCCATTTGCATAGTGGTATGTGTAGTTACGTCTGTTATGGGTATTGGAGGTGTTTATGAGATTTGAGGTTGTGGCATGGATGATGATTATATATATATGTATATCATGTTCATCATTCATTGCATCTGATGACTGTTGTCTCCCTTATGGTTGAGAGAGTCATCAGTTGGTTTGGTTTAGCGCGCACCTTCGGCCACTCATGGGTAGTGGTAGCTGGAGCAGTCGCCGCTTGTCCTGTTGTGCCACCCGGTCACGAGGTTTAGTGAGATCCGGCGTTGTGAGCAGTCAGGGACCCTGATGCTATGTAGTTAGATTGCTACTAGCGGACTGTCCGCCTTGACCACTCTATTGTGGGCTGGAGGGTAGTATAGTCATCACAGACCCAAGCCTCTCGGCCATACAGGGGTCGTGGTGTCTAGAGAGGTGGCGGGGGTGACCATGGAGCATGCATGCACTTTTGCATATGATGCACGGTGCATCTGTGGGGATACTTTTGCATACATGCTTACTAGATATTAGTTGCATGTGATTGTGTATTGTTGCATTTGTCTGAGCTATGTATGCTGCATATGGATGCCATGCTGCATACATGTCATTTACTTTACATATATTTGCAGTCGTATATGTATTGCACAGGTGTCGGGAGTTTGTTGTTGACTCGGTGGGTTTACGGATCATGGGATCAGGGTGTTGGTTCTTTTCGGGTATGTACATTTACCTTATATGCATTTATTATGTCAGGTATGTTCATGCACAGTTATTTTATCAGATATGGATAGATGAGTTATGTTATGATAGCATATTCTTATACTTTACTTATGGAGACTGTATTCTTTGATTCCTATCTCATTATGTAGACCATGCTTTATCCAGTCTGTACCCGCTGAGTTCCCTGTACTCACTACCCCGTCTATATTATGTTGGTTTCAGGCAGTAGGTAGATGATATGGAGATGCTTGGAGTATGCTGCTGGCCGGTCCCCTTTCCCACGTCATATCCGAGGACCTTTATCGGTTTTGTTTCTCTTTTCCTACACTTCGTATTTGTTGGGTTTAGAGTTGCGAGAACGAATTGTGTTTTTGATACGTGTATTGTGGACTTGTATCTGTGATGTGTTTCGTGGACTTTTGTATTTGTGGGTTTCCTCTTTGCCTTTCCGTTGTGTTTTGATATGGCCGTGTGGGCTACATATTAGTCGTATGCTTGTTTTCATTTTTTTTTATCCAGCCGTGTAGGCTGTGGATTTTAACTGCGTGGTTGTGTTTCTTTTGTGCACATATATTCCAGCCGCTTGTGGCTGATGTATTTTGCTTGTATGTAAGGTTCAGATTGTCACCGATACAGGGGAGATGCAGCCGAAATTTTTCGGTAGAGACTTACCCGGGGCGTGACAATTTAGTGGTATCAGAGCGGGTTTACGAGGCCTATTTATTTTCGTGTTTTTGGATGTTTGGAGGTTTTCGTTAATTTGTGTTTTGGATTTTGAGGTTACGAGGTCTATTTCTCGGGTCTTGGATTTCCGAGGACTGCGAGATTTACGAGTTTTATGAGGATTACGAAGTTTACGAGGTTTACACTCGGGAGTTGTATTTTTCCGATGTGACTGTTCGGATATTGGGACCAGGCAGCGGCAGGATATCTCCAAGCTATAGGATGTAAGTTAAATCACTGTTGTATTATATTGTTGTAGTCTTACCTTGTGGTACATATCAGGAATGAAGCGCGGAGATACGACCCCTCGTCCGCGTCGTGGTCCGAGGTGACCCCGGAAGCAGCCTATCGAGTCAGTAGAGGTTGAGCCAGAAGAGCATGAGGCGGATTCTGTTAGAGATCCTGTAGGGGTTGAGGCTGACAGTAGCCGACAGACTCCTCAGGCTTCTATTAGAGATCCGGGTTTTCAGCCTCAGTGGGTTCCTCCTACATTACCACCCGTAGCTCCCACTCCTGCTGCCACTTCTTGGACAAGGGACAGAGCTCGGATTCCATTACTGACCCGGTCGGTAAAGGATCGTTTTACTTTATTCCATGGAGTTCCTGATCCTAGTATTGCTCGTTCTTGGTTGGGAAATGTGGAGGATACTTTCGAGTATTTGTCGTGTACTGAAGAAGAAAAAGCCGAATTAGCTGCGTACCACCTTCGAGATCAGGCTGTTACCTGGTGGAAGATGCAGAAGACACTTTTTGGAGACCAGAATATCACCTGGACTTTATTCCGAGATGCGTTCGAGAGACAGTATTTCCCAGCTCCTTATCGTATGGCATGTCGACAGGAATTCTTACATCTAAAGCAGGGTGATCGGTCTGTGATGGAGTATGATGCGGAATTTAACCGATTGGCTGAGTATTGCCCTCATCTAGTTGCCCAGGAGAGCGATCGGTTAGATCAGTTCACTCAGGGTCTTGCAGTATATATCCGTATCAGGATGTCTGGCTTCGCTCCTAGTACGTACCGGGAGGCGTTGGATAGAGCTTTGATGATTGAGATGACACAACAACAAATTTCACTGGAAAAAGGAAAGGATAAGCAAAAGGCTCAGGGTACGCCTCCAAATCAGAAACAACGGAACCAAGGTCAGAAGAAACGGAAGAAATGGAAGGGATCCCAGGCTACTTCAGGAGAGTCCCATATATCATCGAAGACGGGACGATCATCCGCTGGTTCTTCTAGACCTCCTCAGAAGGATTCCTCTGGTGGACTTAGATGTTTTAGATGTGGTGTTGAGGGTCACGCTAAACCTGACTGCCCATTGAGCCAAGATATATGTTACTACTGTAAGCTTCCGGGGCATGTGAGCCGCGATTGTACTCTGAAGGCTCAGCTACAGGCTGCCAAGGTTACTACTCAAGGAAGTCATAATACTCAGACTCGACGGCCGAAGGGACCGCAGAAGACGCAGAGCACTCCACATCAGCAGAGTATACCACCTTCTCAGGCACAGGTATACCATATTCAGAGTCAGCAGTACCCAGCGGTACCTATGGCTATGCAGTATTCCTCGGCTGTCCCGTCACATCAGATGCATCCGGCACATCAGTATTTTCCAACGCCACCTAGCTCTTGTCCGGTAATCTAGTCTCAGCAGTTAGCTACTACTCCATCAGCACAGTTTCAGTCTGGCACCGAGATGCCGCCAGCATGCACGGAGGCAGGACGGGTTTATGCTATTACTCGAGAGGAGGCACAGCGGGCCGAGGGATCGGTCTTTCGGGGTATGATTACTGTTTATTCTTTTCCTGCTGAATTGTTGATAGATACTGGTAGTTCCCATTCTTTTATTTCTCGGGTATTTCTGAGTAAGATTTGTAGATTACCAGTTCGTCGGACTCATATATTAGCGGTATCTTTACCCTCGGGAGAGATACTAAATATCAGTCAGGAGATTAGAGATTGTCCGTTGGATTTCGAGGGTCAGACCCTTGTAGTGGACTTGCAGGTTCTAGATATGCTAGAATTTGACATCATTTTGGGTATGGACTGGTTGGCCAGATATTATGCTACCGTGGATTGCAGCGCGAGAGTGGTTACATTTAGACCTCCGGGTCTACCGTCCTGGGTATTCATGGGTACTAAGGATGAGGGGATTTCTATCATCTCAGCTATGCAAGCTCAGAGATTATTGTCTCAAGGATGCCAGGGGTATTTGTTATCTATGATTAAAACTGATCAGGATTATACCCCACCACTTTCTGACATTCCTATAGTTCGGGAGTACCCTGACGTATTTCCAGAGGAATTACCCGGCTTGCCCCCAAAAAGGCAAGTGGAGTTCACGATTGAGTTGATCCCGGGGACAGCACCGGTGTCCAAGGCTCCTTATCGCATGGCACCTAAGGAGTTGGAGGAGCTAAAAGTACAGTTACAGGAGCTGCTGGATAGAGGGTTTATCCGTCCTAGCGTGTCTCCGTGGGGAGCTCCGGTACTCTTTGTGAAGAAGAAGGACGGATCGATGAGATTGTGCATCGACTATCGGCAGCTGAATGCAGTGACTATTAAGAATAAATATCCACTGCCACGTATAGAGGATCTGTTTGATCAGCTCAAGAATACTTGTGTGTATTCTAAGATTGATCTGCGCTCTGGCTATCATCAGCTTAGTGTGAGAGATTCAGATATACAGAAGACAGCCTTCCGTACTCGATATGGACACTATGAGTTCTTGGTAATGCCATTTGGGCTTACTAATGCTCCAGCAGTTTTCATGGATCTGATGAATAGGGTATTCCTTGAGCTCTTGGATCAGTTCGTGATTGTGTTCATCGATGACATTTTGATATATTCTCGATCCGAAGAAGAGCATGGGCGACATCTTCGTATAGTATTGGAGGCGCTCCAGCGAGAACGCCTCTATGCAAAATTCAGCAAATGTGCATTCTGGTTATCTTCGGTGGGTTTTCTGGGACATATTATTTCTAGCAGTGGTATATCCGTGGACCCACAAAAGATAGAGGCTGTTACCAGTTGGGAGCAGCCAAAGTCTGTACAGGAAATTCGAAGCTTTCTTGGTCTGGCCGGTATTACCGCAGATTTGTTGAGGGCTTCTCTAGCATAGCTCTGCCGTTGACTCAGTTGACCCGGAAAGGGGTGAAATTTTGCTGGACAGAGTCTTGCGAGACGAGTTTCCAGGAACTGAAGCGAAGACTCATTTCTGCACCTATATTAGTACTTCCTTCCGGAGATGAGGGCTTCGTACTTTATACAGATGCATCATTACAGGGGTTAGGCGCAGTACTCATGCAGCATGGACGGGTAGTTTCTTATGCCTCACGTCAGTTGAAAGAGCATGAGAAGAATTATCCGATGCATGACCTGGAGTTAGCAGCGATTATATATGCGCTGAAAATCTGGAGACACCATCTATACGGAGTTACCTTCGAGATATTCACGGACCATAAGAGTCTTAAGTATCTATCTACACAGAAAGAATTGAACTTAAGACAAATAAGATGGATGGAATTCCTGAAGGACTATGACTGTACGATCAACTACCACCCAGGGAAAGCTAACGTGGTAGCTGATGCGTTGAGTAGGAAATCCCGAGGAGTTCTTGCCTGTCATCGCATGATGGTTACAGAACTGGTACAGAAATTTTCTGAGTTGGGATTAGTAGAGCAGGGTCAGACTGAGCGGGGTATTCTGTTATCGATGGTTGCCCAGTCACCCATTGTAGAGAAGATTAAAGAAGCTCAGGCTACCGATCAGCATCTACAGTTTTTGTGTAGCAGAATTTCCCCAGAACAGCAGACAGGGTTTTCTTGTGATGGAAATGGAACTCTATACTTCCGGGGGAGATTGTGTGTTCCTGAGCTACCTTCTTTGAGGGAGGACCTACTTCAGGAGGCACACCGATCCAGATTTGCGATTCATCCTGGTGGTACACGTATGTATAGGGATCTGAGACGTTCTTATTGGTGAGCTGGCATGAAGAAAGACATCGCGGATTTCGTTGCACGATGCCTTGTATGTCAGCAAGTGAAGGCTGAACATCAGAGACGATGGATTTCGTCGTGGGTCTACCCAGAACCCGGCGAACACATGATACGATTTGGGTGATCGTTGATCGATTAACCAAGTCTACTCATTTCCTTCCGATCCGTAGGACGGACTCATTAGATTGATTGGCAGAGTTGTATTGTAGAGAGATTATCAGACTTCACGGTGTACCTCTCAGTATTATTTCGGATAGAGATCCGCGGTTTACCTCACGTTTCTGGCAGAGCTTACAGCAGGCTATGGGTACAGAGCTACGTTTCAGTATGGCTTTCCACCCCCAGACAGACGGTCAGTCAGAGCGCACCATACAGACACTAGAGGATCTATTGAGATCATGTGTCATAGATTTCGGAGGTAGTTGGGAGGACCATTTACATTTAGTAGAATTTGCCTACAACAACAGTTATCATTCAGCGATACAGATGGCACCTTATGAGGCGTTGTATGGCAGAGCATGTAGATCTCCCACCTTATGGACAGAAGTTGGGGAAACACAGATTTTGGGGCCACAGAGTCTTCAGCGTGATGCAGAGATGGTTTGTACCATCAGGCGCAGGTTGTCAGAGGCTCAGGATCGACAGAAGAGTTATGCAGATCGGAGACGGAGACCTTTAGAGTTTTCTGTTGGTGATCATGTATTCTTATGAGTATCCCCTACGAAAGGAGTAAAAAGGTTTGGGTTGAAGGGTAAATTGGCACCTCGCTACATTGGACCCTTCCAGAGTCTCGAGAGGATAGGTGAGGTGGCGTATCGACTGGCGCTACCACCATCACTTACTGGGGTGCATGATGTATTCCATGTATCTATGTTGAGGAGGTATGTACCGCACCCTTCGCATATTCTCACTGATGTATCAGTTGCACTTCGGCTGGATATATCTTATGAGGAGATTCCAGTTTGGATTTTGGACCACAAAGAGCGCCGGTTGCGGAACAAGGTAATTCGACTAGTCAAGGTCGGATGACGGCATCACTCAGATGAAGAAGCCACTTGGGAGCTGGAAGATAAGATGCGAGCCAGTTACCCACACCTATTTACTGAAGGTGAGTAAAGTTTATTTCAGTAACTAGAATAAGTTTATCTACTACTTCTTGCTTTTGTGGGTAGTGGTAAATTTGGGGACCAAATTTTTATTAGTGGGGGAGAATGTAATATATGTGAAATTATTTTTAGGGTTATTATGGAATAACCTTAGGAAAATTTTTAAGAATTTTTAAAAATTTTTCTGGGGTTAAACGGAGTCCATATGACTCATTTTGAGGGGTATATCGACGGGGCTAGATAGGGGCAGATTTAGAATATCCATATTAAGTAGGAATTGATTAAGGTTAAACTTAGGTTTTAATTAAGCTAACCTAAAGTTCGGATTAATCTCGCTATAAAGCCCCGAAGCCTTCCTATTCTCCTTCGACTTCTCTGTTTCTCCTCTGCTCCTCGCGATCTCAGACGTCACGCGACCGAGACCGGCGACTTCTTCTTCTCTTGGTGGCGCCGGCGAGGAGGGGACCTCGGAGCTTCGAGAAGAAGAGAGGTTAGTGACTGCCGAACCCTCCTTCTCCCCGATTCCTTCCTCTTCTCTGATCTCGGTGAACAACAGCGATAGATCTCAATCGGTGGTTTTCGCCGGCTGTCGGGAGGGAATCAAGGGCGCCGACATTTGGATCTGGGCAGCATCGGCCGAGTAGAAGAGGTAACAACCATTGTCCCTTCCCGATCTCTTCCCCGGTTCGTCGGCAAGAACGGATCGTGCCCTACCCGGGATTCTTGGAGGTAAGCAGTTGGGTTCGATTTTGAATTCGATTCTCTGATCTTCTTTCTAGTTTTGATTCGGGTAGGTTTTGGTTGTGGATTAGGGTTCCCGATCTCCTTCTCTGTTCGTCAACAAGAACAGAATATGCCCTAGCCGCGATTAGTGGAGGTAAGTGGTTGATTTCGGTTGTGGATTCGAGCTTTTGATTCTCTTTCTAGTGTTGATACGGGTGATCAGTTTGAAAAGCAGAGTTTGGTGTTTGATTTCTGGCCACCACAGCTCGGTCGGATTGATCTCCTCATCAGATCTGTGATTACCTCCGACGATTGAAGGGTGAAGAGGTAAGGAGAGTAATTCTTAGTCTTACAGTTGTAGGGATTAACTCTTCTGGTTCTTACTGTTCTTTCTTTTGATCCGAACAGTGAAGATGCATTGTGTAATTCACTGCTTGTAGAAAATTGATACACTGTTAGTTCTTGTTCTATTCTCTTGATCTAACCTCAGTTGCAGTAAGTTCAGGGCATTCCTTGACCTAGATCAGTGATGGAATCAATAGGAGTTGTGAATTGTGTTATTCAGTTGTGGAAGGGTTTGAGTGTACTATGTTTCTGGAAATTAGTGTGATCGGTATTAGTTGACAGTGATAAAATTTCTATGTTGGGTAATTGGAGGCTTTTGGGTGTGAATAAACCTAAACCTAATCCTACCAAGGGAAGAGAGCAGTAACCATGGTTAGATATAATTTAATGTTGTAAATAGATATTAACCTGAATCTGAAATGACTTCAGTGACATTTAGGTTTCATGTTAGGTGATTATGGAAGAATCTAATAGGAATTTAGTTTTTGGATGAGTTCAGCTAGGTTAAAAGTTTAATCTAGCTTTACTAATGGAAAAAGGGTAGTAATCATAGCTAGCTATTACTTCTTAGTTGGCTATTTATTTGTAGGTAATTCACTTACTTGTAATGTACGTATATTTAGTTACATATTACATGGATTGTATGTGTGACACAGGACCTTGATCGCTACGAGCAGCGTGACGTGGGGTGGTTCTGTTGATTGCGGGATATATCGAGGCGGGTATTTCTTTCTTAATTTCTATTTTAGTTCTTTGAACTTTAAAAGCATGGTTATATTTGGATAAGTAGGTTGCATTCCTTAAATCAGATTATTTGTTGTTTTCCTACTTGTCACTTTTGCTTGATCTTTGATATGATCTGGGTCGATTCTTTACAGTCTCCATTCTAGTTATCTGTGACTCAATTGGTTATACACATGTAGGTGTTGTAGGGATGACTGTATTGGATATTTGTGGTCTATACCTGTCTAGGTTGTGATTGGTACGTGTTATGGGTTGTACATGATTAACATTCCATTTGCATAGTGGTATGTGTAGTTACGTCTGTTATGGGTATTGGAGGTGTTTATGAGATTTGAGGTTGTGATGATTATATATATATCATGTTCATCATTCATTGCATCTGACGATTATTGTCTCCCTTATGGTTGAGAGAGTCATCGATTGGTTTGGTAGCACGCACCTTCGGCCACTCATGGGTAGTGGTAGCCGCTGTTGTGCCACCCGGTCACGAGGTTTAGTGAGATCCGGCGTTGTGAGCATCGGGGACCACGATCTATGTAGTTAGATCGCTACTAGCGGATCGTCCGCCTCGACCACTCTATCAGGTGAGGGTAGTATAGTCATCACCCCAAGCCTCTCGGCCGTACAGGTCGTGGTGTCTAGAGAGGTGGCGGGTGACCATGGAGCACGCATGCACTTTGATGCACGGTGCATCTGGGGGGATACTTTTGCATACATGCTTACTAGATATTAGTTGCATGTGATTGTGTATTGTTGCATTTGTCTGAGCTATGTATGCTGCATATGGATGCCATGCTGCATACATGTCATTTACTTTACATATATTTGCAGTCGTATATGTATTGCACAGGTGTCGGGAGTATGTTGTTGACTCGGTGGGTTTACGGATCATGGTATCAGGGTGTTGGTTCTTTTCGGGTATGCACATTTACGTTATATGCATTTATTATGTCAGGTATGTTCATGCACAGTTATTTTATCAGATATGGATAGATGAGTTATGTTATGATAGCATATTCTTATTCTTTACTTATGGAGACTGTATTCTTTGATTCCTATCTCATTATGTAGACCATGCTTTATCCTGTCTGTACCCGCTGAGTTCCCTGTACTCACTACCCCGTCTATATTATGTTGGTTTCAGGCAGTAGGTAGATGATATGGAGATGCTTGGAGTATGCTGCTGGCCGGTCCCCTTCCCCACGTCATATCCGAGGACCTTTATCGGTTTTGTTTCTCTTTTCCTACATTTCGTATTTGTTGGATTTGGAAATTGTGAGAACGAACTGTGTTTTTGATACGTGTATTGTGGACTTGTATTGGTGATGCGTTTCGTGGACTTTTGTATTTGTGGGTTCCCTCTTCGCCTTTCCGTTGTGTTTTGATACGGCCGCGTGGGCCACATATTAGTCGTATGATTGTTTTCATTTCTTTTGTCCAGCCGTGTAGGCTGTGAATATTAACTGCGTGGTTGTGTTTCTTTTGTGCATAAATATCCCAGCCGCATGTGGCTGACGTATTTTGCTTGTATGTAAGGTTGATTGTCCGTATGTGGGGAGATGTTAAATTTTTCTAGAGACTCACCCGGCGTGATTGCTATATCGAAGGCCGTGTGCCTCGCCACGTCAAGATTGGAACCAATTATGGAAGTTAATATTTAATGGAATTAATAACTTAGGTGATTTGGGTCGAACGTGTTAAGTTCCGCAGAGATCCAAGTCAAAACCTAAAGAACAAATAGATTAAGTTTTGGATCAAACGTGTTAAGTTCCGCAGGTGATCCAAAATTTAATTTAAAAGAACACATGGTAGCTAGGAAAAGGTTCGGACCTTTTGTATAAAATTTTGTACAATGGAACCTCTAGGTTTTCCGAGTAACAACCAACAATTGGTATCGAGCTAGGGTTTTGCCTCTGTATATTTGGTATTAGTTTAATTATGCATATATACATAATTTAGGCGGGATAATAGTAGGATGTGCTAACTTTGTGGACGCAGGATCCAACTATTATGGCTTTTAGTTATTATGATCGGACATATCGAAGGCATTTATACGTGTGTACGTGATTGATTATAAAATACACAGAGTCGTATTTAGTTTTATTAGGATTTTATTTTGATCTAGATACAGTATATTCCTTTTATGGAATATAGGATCAAAAATGTAAAATTCTATTTATGTCATGATCGAATCTTGCAAAGCGTGGAACTTTCTAAGGACCAGAGACGCAGTGGAACTAGAGCAAGATGGATGCGACAGATAGACCGGTGGCGGTGGCCAAATATGGCAGCAGATTACGATGACAACTAGAGATAAAAGCCATAATAGTTGAAAATTAGATTTTCTATTTATTATTTTTATATCATCTTGTGTGTGCATGTTGGTTTACATATTTAGTAGGCTAGCATAGTTAAAATTCCTCATTTATAAATAACTAAGTGGGAGAGGGATTTTTAAGTAAATCCCACGGTCTCCATTATTGGTTTGTAAGTGATGCAAACAAGCTCGCGCGTTGGCTCGAGTGCCTCCTCCATAACGGATGAGCTTGTTTGTGGATCACTAGAACACTTCAATTTTGGATGACTATAGGAAGTTAATTAGAGTGTGTGATCTTCCCCAACGAAGGGGCATAATTTTATTAATGGACTTAGTGTCAAGTAATGGTATACACTTAGACACATTTAATAGTATCCTCCCAACGGAGTCACTACTATCACTTGTGTGACCAAAGGGAAACAAACTATTGATTTGTCATAAAACTAGATTGGCAATATAATAAAATTAATAAACCTCTCTTACAAATGTTTGAATTTGTATACATCCACACTAACGTGGCATACAAGATTCATGGTGTTTGAGGTAATTTTATTTGTCAAAAAGTTATATTGACAAGATAGTCAATGGGTAAAACCCTCCTCTTACAAATGATGAATTTGTATACGTCCACACTAACGTGGCATGCAAAATTCACGGTGTCTGATGTGTTGGTGAATTTAAATAATATTGTTTGAGGAATCAATGTTATTTTAAATTCAAAGAGTTTTGACCAAATATTTGATCAAAGACAGATCAACTATTAATTTTATTTGTCATAAAGTAAAGTTGACGAGATAATAAAATTAATGAATAAAATCTCCTCTTCGATTTTGTATACACAAAATTCATGGAGATTTTAAGGAGTTGATCTTGACCAAATATTTTTGTGATTCTTAGGATGTTTGTCAATCCTAGTAGTCATACTATAGAAAAGACTTAGTAGTCCCAATTGTAATGATTGGAAATAGGACTTGGACATTAAGGTAGACTGTCTTCTTAGAACTAAGAACAATTTAGGTGTATTTAATTCATTAGTTGAAACATGTCTAGTGGTGTTATCTACCAGAACCTGGAGTGTAGATACAAGATGTCATTAATCATGTCTGCAATTCATTGCAGGGTTCCAGGAAACCCGACAACTAAATGAAAGGTAAATCACCGTCCACATGGGCACTACTGTAAAAGTGGTAGCTGTTGCAGTGGGAGATGTTTATCTTTTGATAAGAATAAAATATGGATTTTAAGTAATTGTCTTTACGTACCAAGTTTAGAAAGAACCTGATTTCAGTTTCTAAACTATTATAGATATTGTGTCTATTTTGATAACAAAGTTGTTATCAAGAAAAATAGGGAAGTTATCTATTCTGGTATGATGGTTGACAATTTATAATCCAATAACTCTCACGATGCAACAAATGGAAATTAGTAACACATCTTCTAATTTTAAGAGAAAGCAACCTTCGGAAATGAACCAATTATATCTTTGGCATCTAAAGCTAGGTTATACTTGAGTAGGATTCATTGGTAGCTGATGAACTTTTGGGTTCATTAGTAGTGGAAATCTTTCCAACCTGCGAGTCTTACTTGGAAGGAAAATAACCAAGAAGCTTTTAAGTCCGAGGGGTATGGAGTCAAAGATATGTTGAAAACGGTTCATTCTGATTTGTGTGATTCTATGACTATCCAGACAAGAGGTAGTATTGAATATTTTGTCTATTTTATAGACAATTATTCAAGATACAAATAAATTTACTTAATGTACCGCAAGACTAAGTACTTTGATTAGTTCAAAGAGTCCGATGATGTGGAGAAATGTTAAAGTAAAAAGTCACTATGGAAGATCGTAGTGGCAAGTACCTTTTGAGAGATTTTAGGAGTCACTTATCAGTAGTTGGATTTCAATCCCAACTAACTGCATCTGGTACACCCCAACAGAATGGTGTAGTAGAAAGAAGGTAAAAGACTCTTATGGAATAATTAGATAGATGATGAGTTATTCAGAAAATTACCAAATTTGTTTTAAGGATAAACTCTGAAAACGAAAGTGAACATAGTATCTTCCAAGTTAGAACTCTCTACTCATATAGAATTGTTGAATAGGTGAAAACCTATTTTGAAGCATATTCGGATTCAGGAAATCCAGCACATATGTTATAGAGAGACAATGATAAGTTGGATAGGAGTTCACTTGTTTGTTATCCTAGATAAACAAAAGTAGGTTTATAGTCTTAAAAATCAGAAGGTCATTGTTAGCATCAATGACTGATTTTTAGAAAAGGACTATATAATGAACCACGTGCTCATAAGAAAATTTGTTCTTAAGGAAATAATAAAAGACATGTCTAATCTAGTACCAACTGTACAAGATGAGATACCACAAGAAAACTGCATCACGTATCACAAATGATACACAATTGCAGATAGTGCCTCGTCGTAGTGGGAGGGTTGTTAGGCAACCTTAAAAGATTCATGTTTTGGGAGAGTTTATGGACTCGATCCCTGGAGGACATGAACCTGATCTCCGGACATATGACGAAACACTCCAAGATAAAGATGCAGCATCTTGGCAAAGAGTAATGAATAAAAGAATTAGAATATATGTATTCTAATAAAATCTGGAAGCTTGTAGAACCACCAAATGGTGTAAAAGCCTTTGGGTGTAAAAAAGTCTATATTAGGAAAAGAGGGATAGATAGGAAGGTAGAAACTTTCAAAGCAATGCTTAATGAAAAAGGAAACTTTTTCACCGTAGCCATGCTTAAGTCTATCCGGATTCTTTTATCTATTGGCAAGTGGATGTCAAGGCGTTTATGGAAGTCTTAAGAAAGCATCCATATAAAGCACCAGAAGGGTTCATTGCAGAGGGCTAAGAGCATTTTGTGTGCAAGCTCAATCAGTCTATGGACTGTCTTGGAACATCCGATTTATCAAAGTAATCCGGACCTATGGATTTATTGAGTAAGATAAGTTTTGTATATACAAAAGGTGTGATGGAAACGTGGTGGTATTTCTTGTACTATACGTAGATAACATTTTGGTAGTTGGAAACAATATCAAAATGTTGTCAGGGTATGATTGTCCAAATAATTCGATATAAAGGACTTGGGAGAATGTATATTTTTGAGATCAAAGTAATAAGGGATCGAAAGAAAAAATATATTTTACTTATCCCAGCTTAATACATCGGAAAATCCTTGCTCGTTTTAAGCATGCAAAACTCCTCGACGTGTTTCTTACCTTTAAGCATGGAGTGTCTTTATCTAAAGAGATGTCTCCGATGACATCAAAGGAGATTGAGGACACGAGGCGCTTTATGCTTGGCTAGACAACCTAATGTACGCTATGCGAGATCGAAATCTGTTTTGCCAAGGGCATAGTTAAGATATCAAAGTAACCCTAGACAAGGACATTGGACTGCATGAAGCATATATTAAAGTACCTTAGTGGCGCTAGAGATTATATGCTACATGGCAGTTAATTTGGTCCCTGTGGGTTACAGGATTTGACTTCCAATCGGATAAGGACAATAATAAGTCAACCTCGGGTTTGTGTTTACTTTAGGAGGTAAAGTCATAACTATGGAAGAGTGATAAGCATAGGTGTTTTTCGGACTCCACCATAGAAGCTTAGCCTCTGAGGTAGCCATAAAAGTCGAATGACTCAATAATCTCAAGATAGACTTAGATATGATTTCGGTTTATCCAAAGATTATTACAATTTATTGTAATAATATTGGTGCGAGCAAACTCGAAGAAACCATAAGTTTATAAGGCAAGTAAACACGATAGAGCGTAAGTACCACCCAATACGAAATTCGTATAACGAGGAGAAGTTATTACCACCTAGATCAGATGATAACCTAAGGTCCTTAAGGCAAGAGCTTTTGAAGGGCATGGAATGGATGGGCATCAAATATGGCAACTTAGTCTTTTAGTATAAGTGGGAGATTGTTAGAATGTATACTAAAAGCCTAGCTTTTGGTATAAAACATTTATCTAGAAATAAGAATCGCATTGGTCAAATGTCTACATTTGTGATAAATGTAGTTGTTCAATTAATTTATATTGTAGATAACATGGTGTGTGGTGTCACACACAGAAGATCATGTTATCAGTACCTTATAAATTATAAACAGTAGCTCACGACCAAAATGGAAAGGAACAAACCATTAGAAGGTCGTAGTGTAATTAGTTATCAGTTTATCTTGACTGTATAATTACACTAGTACACTTAGAGTGTATTGAGTAGGACGATTTGAGGTCGTTTCTTTTATACTGATTTTATAAAGAAACAAAGACCTCGGTTATTATGGAAGTGTGTGCTCTTAATCCTAATATAATAATAAGCACATATATTTGATATTTATTTCTTTAATTTATCAATGGGTGAGATTTAGTTCGATGAATTAATAAGCCCGATAAGTTGGGAAATAGTATCACTTATAGTGTGTGTTGTTGATTATAGAAGGAAACTATGTCCTAGAGATACTAGGTTGATAATGTCCTCAAGAGGAGCTCATAAGGATTGTCATGTTAAACCCTGCAGGTGGACCTAGTCCGACATGATGATAAGGTTGAGTGGTACTACTCTTGGACTAAGATATTAATTAAATGAGTTGTCAGTAACTCACTTAATTAGTGGACATTCGATATCTTAAACACAGGGAGACTAACACACTCATGATAAGAAGGAGCCCAAAAATGTAATTTGGGATTGGTGCGGTAGTTCAATAATAATTCTCTAGTGGAATGAATTATTATTGATAAAATTAAGTTGTGTGTTCGGGGCGAACACGGGATGCTTAATTTTATTGGGAGACCAAAACCAATTCCTCCTCTCGGTCCCTATCGTAGCCTCTTAATTATAGAGTACTATACCCACCTATACCCACCTTCTTACCCATCCTATAGGGGGCCGGCCAAGCTAGCTTGGAGACCAAGCTAGGGCCGGCCATGTTTTGTTCATGGGTGAATTCATGTGTAGGCCCTAGCTTAACTCAAGCTTAGGTGGCGGCCTATTAAAATAAAAAGAAATTTTATTTTTTAAAATTTTTCTTATGTGGATAACATGATTTAAAAGAGAGTTTAAAAATTTAAATCTTTCCTTTTATAAGATTCTACAAAAGATTAAGAGAAGAGTTAAATTTCTTTCCTTATTTGTAGATTAAAAGGTTGATTTTAATTTTGGTAAAAACTTTCCTTTTAATCATGTTCATAATTTAAAAGAGAGTTTAAAAATTAAATATCTCTTTTATAAAGCTTCTACAAAGATTAAGAAAAGATTAGATATCTTTCCTTATTTGTAGATTGTAAGAGATTTTAATTTTTAAAGATAACTTTCTTTTTATCCACATGTTTAAAAGAAATATTTTAATTTATAAAATTTCCTTTTTATTGACCATCATGAAGATTAAAATTATTGGAGAAATTTTTATAAATTTCTAGAAACAAATTAGGAAGTTTTAATTTTTGTTTTAATTAAAACTCTCCTTGTTTTGGGGAGAAGAGTGGCCGACCATTATAATTTGAAAAGAGAAAATTATTTTAATTAAATAAATTTTCCTTTTCAATGGAAAAAGAATTAAGGAAGTTTTTATTAAATTTTCCTTATTTGCCAAGACCAAGGATTATAAAAGAGGGGGTAGAGGAGGCTTCAATGCTAACAACTCTATTATTTTTCCTCTCTCTTTTTCTTCCTTGGTATGGCCGGCCATCCTCTCCTCCTTTCTTCTCTTTGATGGCCGAACCTCATCCTTCTTGTGGAGACTCATATGGTGGCCGGATCAAGTTTAGAGAAGAAGAAGAAGAAGGAGAGAAAGAAAGCTTTGTTTCTAGCATCCCTTGGAGCATGGTGGTGGTGGCCGGACCTCTTCATCCTAGGAGAAGTTTTGATGACCGAAACTTGTAAGGAAGAAGAAGGTGCTAGGTGGTTCTCATCTCGGAAGATCGTTGCCCACACAACGTCCGAGGTTAGAAGAGGAATACGGTAGAAGATCAAGAGGTTTTTCTACAAGGTATAACTAGTAATTTTTCTTTCCCCATCATACTAGTTATTTATGGAAATAATACCAAATACAAGAGGCTTACGATTCTAGAATTTCGAATATGTTTTTCGATGTTGTGTTCTTTTATTTTTTTTTCTTTTCCTTGTGATTTGATTGTTCTTTTCGGTTAACCTAAAGTTATTTTAGGAAATTAAATATTAGCTTTCTATAAAAGGTTTTGTCTAGTCGGTGGTGGTTGCTCCCATATCCAAGAAGGCCGTGTGCCTCGCCACGTCAGTACTGGGAACCAATTATGGAAATTAATATTTAATGGAATTAATAACTTAAGGTGATTTGGGTCGAACGTGTTAAGTTCCGCAGGAGATCCAAGTCAAAACCTAAAAGAACAAATAGATTAAGTTTTGGATCAAACGTGTTAAGTTCCGCAGGTGATCCAAAATTTAATTTAAAAGAACACATGGTAGCTAGGAAAAGGTTCAGACCTTTGTACAAAATTTTTGTACAGTGGAACCTTTAGGTTTTCCGAGTAGCAACCAACAGGGTTTCCTGGAACCCCTGTAAAGAATTGCAGACATGATCAGTGGCTCCCGTATCTACACACCAGGTGTTGGTAGATAACACCGCTAAACATGTTTCAACTGCTAGAGTATGATATATACCTTTATTGTTCTGGTTCCTACGAGGACAGTCCGCTTTCCAATGTCCAAACTGCTTGCAGATGAAGCACTTGCCCTTCGGCTTCTTCATTCCAGCTTTCTGTCCTGTACCTTGAGGTTTATTTACATTCTTTGCTGAAAAGACCTGTTTCTTCTTCTTCTTGCCTTTCGACTTAGAAGTATAACCATTTTCAGCATAGTGAATCTGAGAATTGTGATGAAATATTCCTTCTGCTGCTTGTAGTTCTGTCAGAAGTTTCGCCAACGTATACTCTCTTTTGTTCATATTATAGTTCAAGCGGAACTGCGCAAAACTTTTGGTAGCGTTTGGAGAATTATATCGACCTGGGTTTCCCCATCGATTTCTTCTCCAAGGACTTGTATTTCATTCAGATAAGCCATCATTTTGAGGATATGATCCCTTACGGGTGTCCCCTCAGACATGGTGGCTGTCATTAGCTTTCTCATTGCCTCTTGCCTAGCAGTCCGACTCTGGTGCCCAAAGAGTTCTTTGAGATTGTTCATTATATCATAAGCTGTTGGTAAATCTTGATACTGATGTTGCAGTACATTTGACATTGATGCCAAAATGTAACACCGCGCAATCTCATCAGCTTTTACCCATTTCTTATGATACTCAATCTCCTCTGGGGTAGAGTCACTGTCATGTGCATCAGGACAAGCCTCAGTTAGTACAAACTTATAGCTTTCAGCAGTAAGAACAATGTCTAGGTTTCTTTTCCAATCAATATAGTTTGGACCAGTAAGTTTATTCTCTTTTAGTATAATGGCTAGTGGGTTGAAAGTCATCCTAAGAATCACAAAAATAAACTTTGGTCAAGACTCTAAATTTAGAATAATATTGATTCCTCAAACAATAAAATTCAACATTTCCTAACAATAAATTCAGTCTCCTCTAAATTTAGAATATTGCATGCCACGTTAGTGTGGACGTATACAAATTCAACATTTGTAAGAGGAGAGTGTGACCCATTGATTTTATTATCTTGTCATCCTAACTTTATGACAAATAAAATTAATAGTTGGTTTCACTTTGGTCACACAATACAATATCAGTGACTCCGTTGGGGAGGATACTATTGAATGCGTCTAAGTGTATACCATTACTTGATACTAAGTCCATTAAATATGATTGTGCCCCTTCAGTTGGAGAAGATCACACGCTCCTAAATAATTTCCTATAACCATCCATTAAGGAAATTTGATCTAGTGATCCGCAACAAACACATCCGTTGTGGAGGGAGGCACTCAGAGCCAACACGCAAGCTTGTTGCATCACTTACACACCAGTAATGGAGACCATGAGATTTATAAAAATCCCTCTCCCACTTAGTTATTTAAAATGAGGAATTTTAAACTATCCTAGCATACATCACATGCATACACACACATCACAGTAAATAAAAGCAATAAATATGAAAATTATTTTCCAACTATTATGACCTTTTTCTGTTACTGTCCTCCATGTGCTCCAACCCTAGCTGCTGCCATCTTTAGCCATCGCCATCGGGTCGAGTCGTCGCATCCATCTTGCTTCTTATTCCGTTGCGCCTCTAGTGCTCCAAAAGTAACATGCCTCGCAAGAATCTGATCCACGAAAAAAATAGAATTTTACATATATCGATCCTATATTCCTCGAGGGACTGTACATGTATTCTAGATCGAACAAAAAATAAAATTTTAAAAATAATACAGCTCCTGCTGTATTTGATACATACAATCATGCACACAAATAATGCCCTTGACATGTCCAAGGGTCCAATCACACACAATAATAGTTGGAGCCTGCAACCAAAGAGTTAGCACCCTACTATTATCCTGCCTAAATTATGTATGACATGTGCATAACCTATTTGAATTCTAAACACACAGAGGCAAACCCTAGCTCTGATACCAATTGTTGGTTAATCCTAGGAAAACGTATCGGTTCCACTGTACAAAATTTTTTTGTACAAGTGTCGAACCTTTCCTTAAATAACCTATTGTGTTCTTTAAAAGTTAAATTAGGAATCGCAGACGGAACTTAACATCATTGATTCCAAATTTAACTTATCTGTTCTTAATGGTTTAGATTTGAATCGCAAGCGAAACTTAATACTATTGATTCAAATCCACCTATGTTATTAATTCCATTAAATATTAATTTTCAAAATTGGCTTCTAGGACTGCATGGCGAGGCACATGACCTTCTTGAATATGGGAGCAACCACCACCGCCTAGTCAAAGCCTTTTAAGGAAAGCTAATATTTAATTTCCTTAAATAACTCTAGGTTAACCAAAAAGAACAATCGAATCACAAATTCGAAAACGAAGAAAACACAAACTCGAAAAATAAATTCGATAAACTAGATCTAATTGCCTCTTGTATTTAGAATTCTTACAAAGAAAATAACTAGTATGATGCGGAAGAAAATTACTAGTTATACTTTCTCTTTGTAAGCTAATGACCTCGAGATCTTCTACCGTATTCCTCGTCTCGCCTTGGACATCGTGTGGGCGATGATCCTCCAAGATGAACACCACCCAAAAGCTTCTTCCTCTTCTTCTAAAATCCAGCCACCACCACCACCAAGGAGAAGAGAGCAAAAGGGAAAAGAGAAGGGAGAGGGCCGACCACACCAAGAGGGTCTCCAAGCAAGAGAATAAGAATTATATCTCATGAAGCCCCCTCACCCATTCTTTTATATTACTTGCCTAAGGCAAATAAAGAAAAACATTTTACAAAAAATAAAATCATCCTCTAGTTTTTCCTTTTTCCTTTTTTATTTTTCCTTTTCTTTCCTCTATATTGAATCAATCACCAATTTTGATTTTGTGATGATTATTATTATTATTTTTAATTATGGCCGGCCCCTTGCTTGGGCACCAAGTAAGGTGGCCGACCACCTCATCAAGGAAAAAGGAAATATATATTTTTTTAAAATTTTACAAGAAGAAAACCTCTTATAAAATTTACAAACTCTCTTTCCTAAAGTAGGAGTTAAAAAAGAAAAATTTTAAAAATTAAAACTATGTTTTAAAATTTAAAACTTCTCTTATAAAATTTTATTTTTTAACATGATGATAGAAAATTTTAATTTTAAAACTTATCTCCTTTTTTTTCTTAAACCATGAGGAT
Organism: Zingiber officinale; assembly: GCF_018446385.1. Taxonomy (NCBI): domain Eukaryota; kingdom Viridiplantae; phylum Streptophyta; class Magnoliopsida; order Zingiberales; family Zingiberaceae; genus Zingiber; species Zingiber officinale. The sequence goes on along the minus strand of NC_056002.1, from coordinate 44,625,259 downwards.
GGTTAAAAAAGGAAAGTTTTAAAACTTTTAAAACTCTCTATTAAAACATGTGACCTAATTCAAAAAAGGAAAGTTTTTAAAAATTAAAATATCTCTTTTAAAACTTATAGTTTTCTACAAAGAGAAGACTTTAAAAATTCAAAACATCCCTCCCTTTTTGATTTATTTTGGCCAGCCCCTTCATGCTTGGTCACCAAGCAAAGGGTCAGCCCCTATAGAAGAGGATGTGGCCGACCCTTGCTTGGTCACCAAGCATTGGACCGGCCTACTTCTTGGACACCAAGAAGAGCCTTACATTTGGATGGACTTGAGGCTATAATGAGGCTACGACAGGGACCTAGAGGAGAAATTGGTTTTGACCTTCTGATGAGCTTGAGTATCTCGTGCTCGCCCCGAACACACAAGTCAAGTTCATCGATAATAACTCATTCCACTAGAGAATTATTATCGCACTACCGCACCAATCCCAAATTACATTATGGGCTCCTTCTTATCATGAGTGTGTTAGTCTCCCTGTGTTTAAGATTACGAATGCCCACTAATTAAGTAAGTTACTGACAACTCACTTAATTAATATCTAGCTCCAAGAGTAGTACCACTCAACTTCATTGTCATGTCGGATTAAGTCCACCTGTAGGGTTTAATATGGTAATCCTTATGAGATCCTCTTGGGGACATTCTCAACCTAGATAACTAGGACACAGATTCCTTCTATAATCAACAACACACACCATAAGTAATATTATTTTCCAACTTATCGGGCATATTGATTTATCGAGATAAACCTCACCCTTTGATAAGTCAAAGAAATAAATATTAAATATATGTGCTTGTTATTATATTAGGATTAAAAGCACACACTTCCATAATAACTAAGGTCTAGTTCTTTTATTAAGTCAGTACAAAAAGAACTTACCTAAATGGTCCTACTCAATACACTTAGAGTGTACCAGTGTAATTTATTAATCAAGATAAACTAATACTTAATTACACTACGACTATTCCGATGGTTTGTTCCTTTCCATCTTAGTCGTGAGCAACTGTTTATAATTTATAAAGAACCGATAATATGATCTTCTGAGTGTGACACCACATTCTATGTTATCTACTATATAAATTAATTGAACAATTACATTTAACAAATAAATGTAGATATTAACCAAATATGATTCTTTTATTTCAAAATAAATGTTTACAAAAGCTAGGCTTTTAGTATACATTCCAACAACTATTATTATTGTTGTCTAATGTAATATTGTAGGAAAAGTCTTAGTGGATCAGGCGATCAGACACTAAGCAAGCAAAGTCCAAATAGGTCCAGAGGACCAATGTTTGGAAGATAAGTTGAGGTAAACAGCTGGAGGAGCGACAGTAAGCTCGTGTTTCTGAAAGGAACAACCTAAGGTTGCTGATCCAACTAAAGAAATCAGGAAGGTTTCCAAGTTGAGATCAACACAGTTGAACTATCTATTATTATTACTCATGCATTTATTATTACTATGCTAATATCTATTTTGTAGGATTATTGTCTAACATTGTTTTGAAGGTTCAGCCTGATCGGTCGACTGAACTAGATGATCGGTCAACCGAACAAGGCCAACTCAGAGCAGATATTTGTTTAGACTAAAATAGAGCAGGATCAAAGCTTGATCGGTCGACCGGACAAGATGATCGGTCGACTGAACCCTAATAACTCAGCACAGTTTAGATCGAGCAAAAACAAAGAACTGATCGGTCGACCAAACACATGGATCGGTTGACCGAATGATCATCACACTCAAGGCGCAATAAGTGCAAATCTCGACAAATCTCGATGAATAGGGAAGGATCCTATTCGGTCGATCGAAAAGAAAGATCGGTCCACTGAACCCTTAACAGTCATTAAATGCCGAAGATCGAATTAGCATCAGATCTCAGCGAAGATGGAAGGGAGCTGGTTCAGTCGACCGAACGCAGGGATTGGTCGACCGAACATTGACGATTCTTATAAAAGAGAGCTTGAGTTCCGAAGATGAGTAACGCAATATGTCGGGTTCGAAGTTCATCTCTATGCAAGCTGCGATTCATGCTATGACTACTCATCTACTACTCCAAGAAGTGCCGCCCGAGCCTCAACTTTTATATACTATTGGTATAATTTCCTTTTGCTTGCATTATACTTAATTCAAGTAAGATAGTAGATTGTTACTATCTTACTCTTTTTCTTGTACGCACTATTTCTTTCCGAGGTTTTCAGAAAAAAGAGATTTAGTGGATTACCCATCGGTGTGATCAAGGATTGTGGGCCTTGGAGTAGGAGTCGACCTAGGCTCCGAACCAAGTAACCGAACCTATTCTCTATTTTTCCACTACACGACTTTGTTTTAAACGAGTAAAAGAAAAGTTTTTAAAAGTGTGATATTCGCCCCCCCCCCCCCCCCCCTCTATCGCACTCATTTGATCCTACCAAGGTTACAAAGGAGATTATCCCTAGAGTTGACTTTGAGGAGACTAATATGATTAAGGCTTTTAAGAAACTTAGGAAAGTGAGTAAGAAGGTTTCTAGGGAAGTTATTTCTATTGAGTACCTAAAACACCCAAGGAGCATCAATATGTTTTGGGTTCCTGAGAGTATATTCTCTACATACTAAATGAGTTTAGAATGTGTCAACTCTAATTGGAAGGGTAGTTAACCCAACCTTAGTGAAGTTGGTACTTTAGTGATTTTTCAAGGTATTGTGACACCTTGAAAATGAGAAATTGAATTTTACTCTTGAAGAGTAAAAGTGTGCCAATAAAATTCGAGTATCGAGCTTAATCAAATTGGCATAAAGAAGATGGAATTTATAAATGTGTCAAGTTGGAGCTTTGGCACTTTCTAGGGAGATATGGCCATCTATGTCAAATTGTAACTTGGCATATTAAATTAGTTAACTGATCACACTTAGATGAAAAATCTAGGTATTTTATTTGTGCTATATTGACATATTTTATGTGTCCTATTGCATGCCATGACATAATATTTTATATTCATATTGTTATGAACATGCTATATGTCATGTCATATCTACATCATTTGAATATGATAAATTTTCTTTTGAAAAATTATGAATTTGATATATGACATACTCATTTACATGCATAGACTTTTAATTCTTTGTAATTAAGGGCAATAACATTAATTGACATCCTAAGTAGGATCATCAAAATTAAAATACCTAGTTAAAGATGCATGATCCCTTAGTTTTAGGAAAAACTTATTTTACATCTCACAAAGACCATAAAGTAACTTGTATGTGTATTGAGATACATTAGATATAAGTGATATGTTAGGAGGATGAGCAAAACTCAAGATATTAATTTAGTACATCTATTTGAGTTTTAGTTTCATCTAAAACATATGGATTTTGTGAGTCCAATTATAGGAAAAGCTAATACACAAGTTATGTGCATTTAGTCCATAGATCATAGTTGAAAATTATTTTTGAAAATTATTTTAGAAAACCATGGTGAAGTCTATGTGTTCATAGCAATCACCAATGATTAGTTAGATACAAAGTTAGAGTGAAATATTGAAGTTTTTAGTGGTTTCTAATTTTGTATCTGATACAGGTGGTGATAAGCAGATCCAGAAAATGACCTGGTAGTCAAAGTCAAGGTGACATGATAGTCAAAGTCAAGGTGATGTGACGATCAAAGTCAGGATAGGAGTGTATTTCCCAGTTAGCTTCGTGGTTCACCGGATATCGAGGTTCTTAGGTCTAGCTCGATGTTACATTCCCACAAGTGTATGATTACATCGTTAGTATAAAAGATATTGAACCCATAAGGAATTAATTAAGCACTAGTTGATTTCATACAATGAATTCCCTAGAGAAATGAAAGGTTGGTTGGAAAAGAGAGAATAAGAGAAAGACTAAGGAGAAAGAGAGAGAGGAGTAAGAGATGATCTTGGGATGGGATGGATGATAGATTCTAGGATTTCGATTTCGTTATGATGCTAGGTAATGTCCCTGTGCATTGTTCATCTACCTAACTCCATGCTTATACTAGTGTAGGGCTTCTAAACAGAGTTTGATACAACCCAACGAAAGTCACACCAGAGGTGGTATCTAACCTTATTTAAGGCATATCTTAGCACATCTAAAAGGCGCATTCTAGTACATCTTAGCGGTTAATTTTATTTTTTTTCAATGGTTGCATATAGTTACATACTAGGAAGCATAACATGAATAATACTAGTCGAATTTTCTTAAAAGATCTACTAGGAGCTCGTTGAGAAGTCGATGATGGTCTATAGATGGTTTAGGGGGGGGGGGGGGGGGTCCGTTGATAGATAACCTCCCTCCTGTAATTGCTGAACAACTCCTCCAGCCACATGGTTGAGTGTTCCTGAAAGTCGCTTGGCCAATTTTCTTTTAAACTCGACAGAATTGCGATATGCTTTCTTGCAAAACTCAAGGCGTTCATTTTCCCATGCCTTATAGTTGGTCAGCTTGGTTTATACATAGTTTAGCTCAGCTCGTAGGGACCCTATTTGGATTTCTCACATTCCTAGCTCCCCCTGTTGCTCTAGTATTAATAAATTATTTGAGGATAACTCTTGATCAGTTCCTCTACTTTGTAGTTGGATGGCTTAGTCTGTGCAGAGTTTAGCTTAGCTCATAGGGACCCTATTTGGGTTGCTTGCACGCCCTTGGTACTTTTTCCTTTTGAATGGTCAGCTACCAACATGCAATTTTTGAAAAAGTTGTTAATTAGTGCGTGGGTCACAAATAAAAGTGCGAATAGTTGGATGACCCTAATACAAATGATGAGTGGGTGAAAATAGGACTTAAGTCCAATCAGTCAGCTATGCCTCCTTAAACTAGACTTGAAGGGAAGGCTAGTGATACGGGTGGTGATAAGCAAACCCAGGAAATGATCTGGCAGTTAAAGTCAAAGTGATATAGCAGTTAAAATCAAGATGACGTGGCAGTCAAAATCAGGATATGAGTGTATTTCCCAATTAGCTTCCTGGTTCACCCGGTATCGAGGCTCTTGGGTCTAGTTCAATCGGATTATAAGTCGTGTGGGAGAGGGCCGATTGGCCAGACTAAAGGTTGGCCAGGCCTAAAGCACTTAACCTCATAAATCTCGATGTGCGCCTGGCTGGATGAAAAATCGGTCGGGGCTAAAGCACTGAGCCTAATAAATCTCTATGTGCGCCTGACCGGATGAAATACCAGTCGGACCTAAAGTACTTAACACCATAAATCTCTATGTATGTCTGGCTAGATGAAATATCGATCAAACCTAAAGCACTTAATCTCATAAATCTTTATATGCTCCTGACCCGATGAAAGACCAACCAGGCCTAAAGCATTTGACCTCATAAATCTCTTTGTGTAGGCCTGGCCAAATGACAGGTCGACCGAGCTCAAGGCCTATAATCTTATAAATCTTTTTGTATATCTTGGCCAGATGAAGGGCTGGTAGGGTTCGAGGTAGTTGACTTCATAAAGCTCTTCATGTATGGTCGGCCATAAAGCCGACCGGAATTAAGAAACTTATTTGTATACTTCCAAATGGATCTTCAGTACACATAGTTTATTAAAGTGTTTCTTAAATGAATTTCTAGCATGCTCAATGTGTCATATGAATCTCCGACCGAGTTTATGATATCATTCAATATATAACAAAGCAGCTTAATGCAAGGACAAGCATAAGGGTGATTAGCCTTGTTAGTCGATCGAGATATATTCAGTAGATAAGCAACAGAAAATATTCTAACAATCTATCAGAATTGTTGAGAAATATTCTTTTGGGACCTCCTTCGGAGGTTATCTTGTTTCCCATCAGTCGACCATTTATAATAACATATTCCTATAACAGTTTCATTAAGGGCCTAAGTGATAAATGATAAAGAGGTACATCTGTGGATAGATAAAAGATTCCTCGGATACTCGTTACACAATAAACTAACAAACTCCTACATACAAAGTCATCTCATGATCATAGAGGTTATGAGAGGTGATATATTAAGGGGGGGGGGTCATCTCCATTGGCAAGATACACTATTTATATAATCTGAGCCTTATTCTCGCGCGAACACTTTCCTCTACTATTCTTCATTCCTTCATCCGGGATAATACTAACTTGAGCATCGGAGGATTTTGGTGTCGACCTTTTTGCATGTCACAAGGCGCTCCAAATTAATAAAGATTGGAACCCATTTAAGCTAAAGAAAATGTGTGTAGTAAGGAGTCCCAAGTCGTATTTTTCCAAGGATAACTAATATGTGTGTGCATTCTAGAATTGGTTCCAATCAAAAATCTAATTTAACTTGAATACAACTAAACCCCAAAAGTACACTAGAACAATTTAAAATGACTCAAAGAAATGTGTTTCTTATCCAAACATTTTCCACTTCATCTCAACACATTAGGATCAATTTAGTATCAATGAATCGAATTCTTCCACTAACGAATTATCCAATCTCACACATGATCAGCAACATATAACTGAGGTAAACAATCCGAATATCAAGTTAATCATTCAACAATAAGCTCCATCTCAGTTTCACAAATCGAATGCAAAAAATAAAGATTAGCTAACTAAATTACCGAAACTAGAAAACTTATATTAATTCAAACCTCTAATTCCAAACTAAAACTAAATTACAAACTAATTGGTTAGCTTAATAACATTCAGATTGCAAAAGTTCAACGAATTCGGAATTGCAAGTAAGAACATCAGGATTGGGTTTTGTAGCAAGAAATTCAGAAAGGAATTGCAATAAATTGAAACAAGAAGCAATGATAAGGAAGATGAATCAGATATGATGATCTGAGCAAGTTCAAAACAAATCTAAAAGAAAAGGATAAAGAAAACAAAACCCTAAACATTCCTTAATTCAAATCCCGTAGCAAACTTCTCTAATCTGCTGTAAAACCAACAGAAATGCTCTCGGAACCCCTATAAGCATTCAACAACAATCTCTGAGCTTCCAGCTATTACCAGGTGATGATCACAGCATCTTGGAAACCTCCCTTACACTCACATTCATCTGGTAATCCCATCAGCCGAAGAACAGAGCTCAGGTTCTGTTGAGTTTGCAACTGGATCGATTGGCCAAATCGACACAAGTTTGCTGCGGAATGTAGATCGGAAAACATCCAGAAGCATCTGAGAAACCTCCCTTCAGCTCTGGTGGATGCGAATAACGCCGGTAGGGAGACCTCCTCAACCGGGTATGCGGCGATGAAGCAGAACCCAAAGCGCAATCGGGAGACCTCCTTTCAAGCTCTCTGCCCTCGGAAGATGAACGTCGGCAGCTGGAGATCTTCGTCGGTGAAGAAGAAAAAGCCACCGGATCTGGATTATGGAATGGGAACTCGGCGCCGCGAGGAAGAAGGAGCACTGTAGAAGAAATCATGAAGAAACGCCGAGCCCGTCTTCTGCATTGTAGCTTCTCAGATTTAAATCAGATCTGGATCTGAACAGACGGCTGAGATGATTCCGGGCTAAATCAACGGTGAAAAGTCATCCAAAATATGAACTGAAGGTACTGATGTTGATCTAGGGTCTGGATCTACTCTCCTTTAGGTCGGATCGATCAGATCATCACTGGATGGTCCAGATCCGACCAGTCTTCAATGAATGGTCCAGATTAATCCAGCTGGATCAATGGCTGGATGAACTCAGATTTGGATCAAAACTTTTGGATCTTCATAAATAGTTCAGATCTGCTCCCCATTAAGTTAGATCGGCCAGATCTTCAACGGATGGCTCAGATCTGCTCAATCTTGGACGAACGGCCTATAATGCTCCGAGGCTTGATCGACTTGATTAGCCCTTGATTTGAGCCCAAATTCAGCCTGATCTGATCGGGTCCATGACCCTTTTGATGCCTACAAAATAAGGATAAAATATTAGCATCAAATTAAGCCATAATAACATAATTTGCAATTTAGTCCAAAATTGATACAATGTATAAAAATGTAATGTAAATATGGGGTCTATATATGAAAACTACATCAAACCATGATTATATGAATGAGAATAGTATAGTAAAATCATGGTTATCAAATTCCCCCACACTTACTCTTGAACGTCCCGTGAAAGTAAAGAAAACTAAAAATCATCTCCATAGATAATTCCCTAGCAATACCTAAAAGATAGTAAAAAGTATTTAACTAAGACCATATTAAAGATCACAAAAATCATGAATACAATCCAAACAATAATCAGTAGGTACGGTAGTTTCAATCCAATTGAAAAATTAAGCAAGTTGCAATCTCACAAGGGATTTAAATAATCTATCTCTCACACTCAAGCATGTGTATAAGTGGAGCTCACTCAATGCAACTCACAACATTTCACTTCCATAAGCTTGCTTATATTCTACTTCTCCACCACTATAAAACATAGCATACATGAATCAAAAGGATTTTATCAACAAGAATTGAAATGAAAGCAAAAAGAACAATGAAAGTGAATGGAAATGGCAAAAGAAAAGGCATTAATGAAAAATTGAGAAGATAAGAGTATTGGAGGAATATACTTGATGAGTTGATCATTTTGATGTGAAAAGAGATGAATACCATTTGTCATTACCAATTCAAAATATCAAGCTAACCTCTCCTTCAATTTGAATGCAAACATAAAATCTTGATACTCTTTTGATGTGCCATTTTTCCAATTTTTTTTTTCTTTCTTCATTGTTTTTACTGTTTTTCCACTTCATTCCATCACTTTGAAAGCTCAAATAATCTTAAATCAACTTGCCAAGAAGAATTCCCTTCCCCCACACTTGAAATCTTGGCCGTCTCGGACAATAGAAAGCATCATAGATTTCCAAAACTTGATACATTTAAACCACTATTTTCTTGTCTTTATTCTGCAGCTTTTTCCTTGTAATGCTCATAACACAGCTTTGCATCTAACCACAGCATACATACCAACTCAAACTAAAAATCAGCTTCCTATGAATTTGAAGGTACAGAAATCAGAATCAATGAGACTTAAACTGCTCCAAATGACAATAGAAACAAATCATGCTCCTCCAATTACTTGATACTTCCCTTACCACATTCTTTGTCTTCCTACATTCTGCAGATTTTCTTTTCTTCTGCTCTATCTCAGTTTCTATAGATTTCATTCAGTTCATTTTCCAATCAGTTAGGCCATATTTCTCTTAATATCTCAATCTAGAGTTGGCACACAATTGAGTTCAGCTTCAAGATCAACGAATCCAGTAGCATCTAACTCCTAGAAATCAGTTATGCATGCACAGATTTGCAGAATTCACAGATTTCTACATTACCATGGCTCATTTCTTTAAGATCTACAAAATATACAAAAGCTATAATACAAGAACAACAATTGTTGGAAAATAGGAGCCCATAAGTATCCAGAATACTAATTCTACAACCGGCAAACCAGAATTCTGCAACTGCATTCTTGGTATGGCAGTTAGGTCCTGCTCCAGCAAATCAGTGGTAACTTCCAGTGTTCTTAAAGTATGCATCTTCGGATAATTAAAAGCATAGAAATACTAAATAGATAATACCTCTAAATCATTCCGAGCAGGTGTAGCACAAGAAATTCAAATACATCAAATTAAGTTGAACTGCTTCTGTACTTAACAGTTCCAAAAACAGATTCTGCTCTTCTCTAACCATATTGATCAGAAACAGCTCCTCAACTAATTCAGAAAGTAGTTTCCTGGAAATCCTCTTTGATTTGTGATTCAACAACTAATAAGCATTAATAACCCCTAGCACTTGTTCCAATTCTAGAACTATCTGAATTTAACATAAGCAAAACTGAATTATGGATTCTGTAATGAATCAAATCTTCACAAGTTTCAGAAATTAAGACAAGTCAATCATTTCACAGAAATTCAGACAATTAGTCCAGAAATACAGGTTCAATGAAACTCAGATTCAATTCTTAACACACTTTGAGCCACTTTCTTCTTCATTATTCATTCTGCAGATTTCACTTCTTTTCCTCTCTGTCTGATTTTGCAGATTCAAACTCGGACTTCTGTTTCCTGTCCAACAGCAACAATCAAATTCACAAATCCAGCATCTCAAATTCTGCACTCTTCTTCACTTCTGTACCTGCAGAATCTAGTAAATCTGGATTTCCAGTTATTGGAAGACCTGGAAAAATTAGAACATCATTTGTCAAAGAGATATAAGAATCTTGTTTAAGTTTCTTCATGTTTAGAGGACTGCACAGAAAATTGGTACTTCATAGATTGTAATTGGCACACAATAGATTAAGTTGATACTCCAAATTCAGATTTTTTTCTTGCATTTTCTGCAGATATTCTTCTGATTCACAATTCGGCTTCAAAACTTCACTGTTATATTTCCATTTCCAGTCTCAGATTCAGCAACAAAAGTTTAGAAATTGATTTCATTTCTGAATATCTTTGGTATGGTTTATGAATCTATTGTATGTGAGTTTTGAGATGAAGAACTTCCTTACAATTGTTGCTGATTTCCAGAATTTAGATTATTCAGTTTTAAGGATCCAATTCAAAATTCATCTTCAAATTCAAATTTGAGAAATCCCTGTATGTCTGAACTTAAGAAATAAATTCAGCAAAACCCAATGAATTAAGTCCACAGCTCAACTTACAACAGCAAGTTCCAGAAATCTAAATGTATTTCTGCAATTTCAAGCTTCATCACTTAGAATTCAAAATGAGAAGCTGGAATTATAGTTCTGAAGTTGAAAACTGCAGTGCAGAATTCAAAAAGTTGAACTTTGATTCCAGCAGGATGTTCTCCATCAAATTCTTAATGATCCATAACTTGTAACAAGCATACGGCACACAACATTTAAGATCTAGTCCACAATACAGCTCCTCAATTAACTCAGAAATCAGTACCCTATTTCCAAATTTGTTTGGCTTCAATTTCAAGATTTGGACTCCTTGGAATTTCAGATCAAACATCACATTGTATAGAAGGATTCAGATTTCAAATTCAGCACTGAAGTGAGCTGCAAAGGAAACTGCATTATAAGAAATTGAGAATTCCAAACTTGCAGTCCCTGAAATTAAATTTCTGTAGCCTAATCTGGAAAGTTTGAATCTAATGTTGATGAAAGTCTAAACTGTTGATTAGTAACAAATAGCTTTTGTACCAAAACTTTGATCCAAACATCTATTTAAAGAAGGACTAATTTCCAAAAATGCTGGGAAAACAGTTCATTTAAGCTCAGAATAGGTAGAATTATGGAAGGTGACACATTTCTTTTTACAGATTCAGTTAACACCTTGTATGCTCTTTGATTCCATTCAATTGAGATCAGAAGCTTCAAGAAAACTTTAGCTTAAATATGAACTTCCTTGATAACAAAATTCAGTTACAGAATTAATGTATCTGCCTTTCTCTATCAACCTCTTCTACCTCAGATTTCAGAATCTTGTAACTGTCTAGAAATATCCAGATTCAATCAGTTTCATAAATTCAGTACTTCAGTAGCACATGCAGATTTCAGCAACATATCTCTTCTTTTCTACAGATTCATGCTTCTGCATCTCTTTAATTCCAACTCCAGCAATTCCATTTAGTTGCAATTTTCATATTTCAGGATTTGAATTCCATTGTTGGAGCTCTTGCTCCAAAATTCCAGCATCAAAATGCAGAAATCTAATTCTCTGATTTTTTTTTCTTCAATCCAACAGCTAACTCTTTTTGATACTTCATTGACCACCACTACTGTTATAGGTGCAGTTTCAAGAATTCATACGTGCAGCAACTCTGCTCTCTTCCTTCTTCCAGTACATTTGTTTCTTTGCACATTCAACACTAGCAATAAGACTTTGTAGGAGTTAAAGTTTAGTTCCTAGCAAAGTCAGCAACAGAATTTCTATCTCTTTCCAGTGCCTTAATTCTTCCCTTAGAAAGTAATTATATCAGATGCTAATGAAGTACCAACTCAGCCTCAATCAATTTTAATCCTTTGATTTAGCTTCAGCAATGATGTTGAAGATCTTAGATTAATAAATCAGATTCAATCTTTCACTTGATCCCCGAAGAACAATTATTATTGGCACAAAACAGTTTGCAAATCCAATTCGCAGCTCAACTTCCAACTCTTCTTGAGCTTCTATTTTTTTTACTTGAATAGTGTGCTCTTCTGATCTCTTTTAGTTTAAGCAACTAACACTCCTTCAATTTGATTAAGATTTGAAATAAAAATTTTGGTTCAATTTCTGAAAATTTCAGAAACTGTACACTCAGTTTTCAGCTTCAGAAACATAATTCAGCAGGATGTTTCCCAGGTTAATGTATCAGCACTTCAATTTCTTGCATCCTCAAAATTTTGTACATCATAAACTTGGAAAAGGTAGAGCATCAAATAACAATCAACTTGAATTCAGAAATTTTGATTTTAATTCATAACTTTAAACATCAAAATTGAGGCTGTCAGAAATGTTCAGAAATTCAATTTCTAATTTCAAGTTTAAGAGATTCCATTTTCTTGAAATGATGTGGTGTTGGCCTCTCCAACTTTGTTCTTTTCTTATCAAGTTCTGGAAATTTCAGAAAACAATTTCATCATACCTCCTTCATGCATTTTCCAGATTTCAATTAAGCAATGCATTGATTAGAACTTGAGTTCCCATTAATTTTGATCAACAACTGCATATTCATTCTGCAGAATTTCTGTGCTGTTCCTTACTGATTCAATAATTTCCCTTTTGCTTCTTGTATCAGAATTTCAGAACAATGGCAGAATTCAGTGGCTGGTGTTGGCTTTCTAAATTGGTGAAGTACCAAATCGAACTCCATATATTTTCAACAAGTTGTTTAGATAAAGAAATCACCATTACTTGCTATTCCTTTCAAACAACAACTAATTTTTACATTTCTTCAGTTTCTGAAATCAGATTTCATTTCCTCTGCATTTTCCATCCAGCATACCCTGATTTCATTATCTACAACATGCTAGCTTCCCGGAAGTAAACACAACAAATAACATTGAATTAATAGTAGCATCAATTGAAGGAATTGCTGTCAATGACACAAATCAGCCTTCCTTTCTGCTTCTGCAATTGAAGAATTCCTGCTTCATCTCAATCCACTTTTTTTTTACCTCAAATTTCTCAAACAAATGTATCCAAATCTTCAGAAATACTTCACAACTCCCCCACACTTAATCCTTTGTCCATCTAGTCAATACAACTCATCAAGATATTCTACCAAAACCCTCAATAAAATGGACCAAGCAAAAGTAATCAAGGGTTAAAGTGCAAAAGAAAAAGTGTTTTAAGAAAATTATGAAAAAAGGAATTGGAATTTATGAGGGATCAAGAATGAAATAATCCTCCATCTCCATGCATACATATGCTATTGTGACCTTGAAAAGAAGCAAAGCAAGTTCTAGAGTTTCATTTGCTATGAGTGCATGCCACACAAAATAAAATAGTGATTAGGCTTTAAGTGGTCCTCTCTAGGTGATTTTCATGCAATCAAGCTCAATTTATCAAATTGGAGTCCACCACCAAATTAACCAATATCATGTAAGAAAAGCATCCAATCATGTACAATGACCTAAATTGATGATCAAATTTAAGAAGCTTTTACCATCTTAAAAATATTACTTAAGAAATTCCCATGAAGACTTTTATTCAAATGAAATGCTATATACTAACAAAATGCAAAGTATGAAAGCAAATATGGAAACAAAATGCAAAATGCAAAATGCAAAGTATAAAACTAAAGAAATGCATTAAAAGAGTTTATTAACAAAGCTAGAATTAAAATGCAAAAGAAAGTGAAATTGGAACCAACTCCCCTAGATTCCGGTGGTCTAAGAAGATTGAGAAGAATAATCCATGCCGGTAGTGGAGTACTTTTGGTTCCACTCAATTCCTTTTTATTCTTCATTTTTCCTTTCAAAGCTTTTTCTGGAGGACGGAGGCGGTTCAGTTCAAGCATCCACTCCGGAAGCTTATGTTCTCCTACAACATCAATCAAAGAAAACGTCTCCCACACGCATGTGAGGTAAAAAGAAAATAGGAGAACATTAGTGTGGGTAAAATATGTATTAAGAAATGAATCACATCTAATAAAGTCAACAATTGGTACCTCAATTAAATTCTCTGAAAAATCACACAAAATACTCACCTCGTCGTCTTGAATGATACCTAGAGTGGTGATTGTTACCTCCTTCTCATCAAGATATGGCTCAAGCTCTTGTTCTGGTGGTTGTACATCCTTGTGTAGTGATTCTTGGGTGCTTGGCTCCATAGCACAAGTCCCTACACTTACATCTTCAACTCTTGGTGATTCTTGAGGTAATGCTTCCAGTAAACATTCCCCTACACTTAAATCATCTTCAAAAACATATTCAGAACCTGATTCACTAACAACATCTTCAACAACAATATCAGTAGGATCAGAAATTTGCATAATTACATAATCATCACAAAAAATATTAGAAAATTCATGTAAAGTAATGGAAGTAGGGTCAGGCCTGACAGAATCGCTACTTTCCATCTCTCCACTGGAGTTTTGTGCTTGCGGCTGATTAATAGATGATGTAATTTGATCTAATTGAATCTGTATGTTTTGAATCCTTGAACATTGTTGCTCTTGATGTTCGATCATTTGTTGCATCATCTCTCTGAGTTTCCATGTTGACTGATCCATCTGAGGATTGTTTTGTTGAAAAGAATATGGTTCAAATGATGTTGAAACTTCTTGAAATCCATATGAACTCTGGTAAGCTGGATATGGCTCAATGAATGGTCCTTGTGCACTTTCATACCTGAAACATGAATTGTTCACCCAATTAGCATTAAAACCATTTGAAAATGACTCATACCTATTTTGTTGATCCATGTTTGGGTAATATTGATATTCAGGTTGAAAACACTGATAACTCTCCATTCCACCTCCAAAATTATGAAAATATGGATCCATGCTAAAGAAATCTCCTGTTCTTTCAAAACAACACTACAAATCAATATTAGAAGATTCTAGAGAATAAAGTTTCAATCTCATGAAAACATGAACAGTAAAAGCAATTAATAATTCAAGAACAACCCAACATGAAAATACAAAAGAGAAATAAGCAATCAAATCAATCAACATGCTAACAAATAAAATCAATCTATGCATCAATCTAAAATAAACACACTACTAGTTAGTTGCTCCCCGGCAACGGCGCCAAAATTTGGTGTCGGCCTTTTTGCATATCACAAGGCGCTCCAAATTAATAAAGATTGGAACCCATTTAAGCTAAAGAAAATGTGTGTAGTAAGGAGTCCCAAGTCGTATTTTTCCAAGGATAACTAATATGTGTGTGCATTCTAGAATTGGTTCCAATCAAAAATCTAATTTAACTTGAATACAACTAAACCCCAAAAGTACACTAGAACAATTTAAAATGACTCAAAGAAATGTGTTTCTTATCCAAACATTTTCTACTTCATCTCAACACATTAGGATCAATTTAGTATCAATGAATCGAATTCTTCCACTAACGAATTATCCAATCTCACACATGATCAGCAACATATAACTGAGGTAAACAATCCGAATATCAAGTTAATCATTCAACAATAAGCTCCATCTCAGTTTCACAAATCGAATGCAAAAAATAAAGATTAGCTAACTAAATTACCGAAACTAGAAAACTTATATTAATTCAAACCTCTAATTCCAAACTAAAACTAAATTACAAACTAATTGGTTAGCTTAATAACATTCAGATTGCAAAAGTTCAACGAATTCGGAATTGCAAGTAAGAACATCAGGATTGAGTTTTGCAGCAAGAAATTCAGAAAGGAATTGCAATAAATTGAAACAAGAAGCAATGATAAGGAAGATGAATCAGATATGATGATCTGAGCAAGTTCAAAACAAATCTAAAAGAAAAGGATAAAGAAAACAAAACCCTAAACATTCCTTAATTCAAATCCCGTAGCAAACTTCTCTAATCTGCTGTAAAACCAACAGAAATGCTCTCGGAACCCCTATAAGCATTCAACAACAATCTCTGAGCTTCCAGCTATTACCAGGTGATGATCACAGCATCTTGGAAACCTCCCTTACACTCACATTCATCTGGTAATCCCATCAGCCGAAGAACAGAGCTCAGGTTCTGTTGAGTTTGCAACTGGATCGATTGGCCAAATCGACACAAGTTTGCTGCGGAATGTAGATCGGAAAACATCCAGAAGCATCTGAGAAACCTCCCTTCAGCTCTGGTGGATGCGAATAACGCCGGTAGGGAGACCTCCTCAACCGGGTATGCGGCGATGAAGCAGAACCCAAAGCGCAATCGGGAGACCTCCTTTCAAGCTCTCTGCCCTCGGAAGATGAACGTCGGTAGTTGGAGATCTTCGTCGGTGAAGAAGAAAAAGCCACCGGATCTGGATTATAGAATGGGAACTCGGCGCCGCGAGGAAGAAGAAGGAGCACTGTAGAAGAAATCGCGAGGAAACGCCGAGCCCGTCTTCTGCACTGTAGCTTCTCAGATTTAAATCAGATCTGGATCTGAACAGACGGCTGAGATGATTCCGGGCTAAATCAACGGTGAAAAGTCATCCAAAATATGATCTGAAGGTACTGATGTTGATCTAGGGTCTGGATCTACTCTCCTTTAGGTCGGATCGATCAGATCATCACTGGATGGTCCAGATCCGACCAGTCTTCAATGAATGGTCCAGATTAATCCGGCTGGATCAATGGATGGATGAACTCAGATTTGGATCAAAACTTCTGGATCTTCATAAATAGCTCAGATCTGCTCCCCATTAAGTTGGATCGGCCAGATCTTCAACGGATGGCTCAGATCTGCTCAATCTTGGACGAACGACCTATAATGCTCCGAGGCTTGATCGACTTGATTAGCCCTTGATTTGAGCCCAAATGCAGCCTGATCTGATCGGGTCCATGACCCTTTTGATGCCTACAAAATAAGGATAAAATATTAGCATCAAATTAAGCCATAATAACATAATTTGTAATTTAGTCCAAAATTGATACAATGTATAAAAATGTAATGTAAATATGGGTTCTATATATGAAAACTACATCAAACCATGATTATATGAATGAGAATAGTATAGTAAAATCATGGTTATCAGGGGGGTCCTCTCCATTGGCAAGATACACAATTTATATAATCTGAGCCTTATTCTCGCGCGAACACTTTCCTCTACTATTCTTCATTCCTTCATCCGGGATAATACTAACTTGAGCATCGGAGGATTTTGTCACTTTCCCCTTTCATGATTTTTGATCACTAACACTCTGTTGGATCATCAGAGTAACTTAATCTAATTAAAACCTTAATTGAACTGTAACTTAATTCTTAACAAGATTAAGTAAGTTAACATAATTAATTTTTAAATGGACTTAATTAAAATTTAATGTGATTTTTCAAAATTTTAACTTAATTAATTTTTTAATAATTACTAATCTACTTAATCAATTTAATTCAACCTAATTATCTAACTCAATTAAATAATCTAAAAAAAATAGTTAATCAAGATAAACTAAAATTGAATAACTCTAATTAATTAACTCAATTAACTCAAAATAAATTAATAATTAATCTAACTCTATAGCTAAACATTACACTTAGATATAGGTGACTCACAAAAGGAGTTAAAATTAAATAGATCTAATAAGACTCAATTATAATTAATAATTTGTCAAGCTTTTTTATAAAATATCTAAATAATCTAGTAAGTTGTGAAAATTATGGAAAATGAGAAATGACTAATTTAGACTTGAATAAATTAAGAAAAGAAGGAATAATGTAAATATGCTTATAAGATACTTAGAAATGTTACTTATCTATTCTAGTAAATAAATCACACATCCCATTTCTAACCAAACTTAATATCTTTATTTCCCTTAAGCAAAAACTTCTTTATTTGCTATAAAATTGCCTTAGTAAAATTGCAAAAGTAATTTTTTTAAAAAACATTTTTTATTAGAAATATTGTTTATCTTCAAAATTTTAGTGAGTAGTTTATAAATATTTGAAAAAATAGAAAATTTTAGAAAATGTGAGTATTTTTTTTAAACTAAGTATTTTAAATTTTACATATATTAGATGTTTTAAAAACATGTCAAATTTCAAGATGTTCTAATTCCAAGACATACATTTTTTCTTCCTAAACTTTTTGATATATATCAAAGAAGGAGAGAAAGGTTAAAAGTTAAGTTAATATTTTTTTTTTCAAAGTATGCAACCTTTCAAAATCTTCAGGGGGAGAATGATAAATTAAAGGAGTGCTAAGTTGAAAAATCATTAAATCCTTACTTTAAATTTTCAAAAAAATTTTTTTAACACTTGAACTTATTTTTAAGAGTTTTTCTTTTGTATTAAATTTCTTTCAAGTTCTATATTTTTACTTAACTTTAAACTAGATTGACATAAATTAAAAAGGAGGAGATTATTGGTGCTGAAAGTACCAGCTAATTTAGTTTTGATAATGATAAAGAGTTCAAAGTTAAGCTATATTATGATCTAACAAGCTTACTTGAGTGTACAAGCAAGACCTAGTTGAGGCTAGGCAACGAAAGCATGGTCAAGGAATTGGACATGAAGTCCTGGTTAAGGGATTGAGAATGAAGTCTTGGTCAAGAAGATTGGGCATGAAGTCCTAGTCAAGGGATTGGGCACAAAGTCCTAGTCGGGTGGACTATGCAGAAGACTTAGCAGATAGAGGACGTCAAGCAAAAGTCCTAGGGGTCACGTACTCGAGGCGGAAGTCTAGATGGGTCAAGGATCAAATGTCTAGAGAAAGTCCTGGAGGTGAAGATTAGATGCTGAGTAAAAGTCTAAATGTTGATGCGGGAAGCATCCGACGATCGAACCTATGTTTTGATAATGGCAAAGGATTCAAAGTTAAGGTGTGTGGTGATCTAACAGTTTGAATGAGATTGCAAGAAAGTCCTAAGTGTACTTAGGCAAAAGCCCTAACTGTGGTTAGGCAAGGTGAAAACCCTAGGGGGTGGTAACCCTAGGTCATAGGGGGTGGAAACCCTATGCGGAAAGTCTTGGCGGGTCGAGTGCTTCAGGCAAAAGTCCTAGGGGGGTAACCCTAGGTGGAAAGTCTTGGTGTCGTGAACCAGGTGAAAGAATGGACCAGCCGGGAAGCGGAAGTCCAGTAGAAAGTCCGGAAGCATCGAGCACCGAGCAAAAGTCCAGTCGATCTGGAGGATCACACTGGCAATAGGTAAATCTCCTGAGTGGAGTAGGTGAGGACGTGTTCCCCGTAGAGGGAACAATAGGCGTCGGGTCGACCTAAGGTTTTCGGTTGGAAATCCGAAGTCAGACCCGGACAGTCCGATGACTGTCAAAACTTCATATTCATGATATTATATCCGCTAACTTTTGTTTTGTAGGATATGTTTGTGTTTTGGATCTAACATGTCTTGCAGGTACGAAAGAACAAGGTTAAGCCTCGGATAAACAGTGTCCGAGGCGCCTCCATAGAGCTTGGAGGTGCCTCGGGTGCAAAAGATGAGATGGCTGCGAAGCATGCTTGGAGGCGCCTTAAAGGAAGCTCAAGGCGCCTTGGACTGGTGGATGAAGGCGCCTTGGAGAGCAAAGAAGGCGCCTTGAACCTGATAAGGTTCGACCAGTTCAACCCTTATCTCAGCGTGTGACTCGGCCAGCATGGAGGCGCCTTGGATGACTTTCAAGGCGCCTTAAACACCTTTATAAGAGGGTCTCGACCAGCAGCTAAAAACAACGAATAACAAGCGATCCCTTTGCAACTAGCTGCTAACAAGATGACCCAGAAGTGCTGCGACTTGACACCGACAACCTGACACTCCGATTTCTGTAAATTTTGTTGTCAGTATTGCTTAGATTTTCTGTACTCATTTCATACTTGTACTATTGACGATATTATAGTTGTTGCCCACGGAAAGTGATCAAGGATCGCGGGCCTTCGAGTAGGAGTCGCCACAAGGCTTCGAACGAAGTAAACTCCTTCGTGTCTATGTGCTTGTTTTTATTTTCCGTTGCTTATTACTCTGTTAGTTTTTCGTACGATTTACGAATTCGAAAAGTGAAAGCCATGAGCGCTATTCACCCCCTCTAGCGCTTCTCTATCCAACAATTGGTATCCGAGCCTGGACTGCCAGAAGGTTTAACCGCCGACTGTGCACAAGAGCTATGGTCTGATTGAGCCATGTGAGAACAATATTGACCTCGAACAAAGAAAGTGGGGGTTCCTATGTTCGGATCAAGAGGACCAGACACCAGGCAGGAAGTCCTAGTTGCGACTAGGCAATGAAGTCCTAGTAGGTCGAGTGGACCGAGGGGCAGGAAGACCTGGTGGGTCGAGGATTGGACGTGGGAAGCCTATGATCTTTTGTTCGAGTCCGATTCAAAAACCGAGAGCGAATCAGACACCGAGTCCGAGCGAAGCCATGGATCCGTATCCGTTTCTGAAGGACCCAAAACCACTGTAAGTGCTCTAATTTCTAGTATTAGCTTAGATGATTCGGAAAATTTAATTCCTTACTTATTAAAGAAGTTGGCTAAATCCAACGTCCGGGTCAAGTCTCTCCAAAAGGAGGTAACAACCCTTAAGGAAACGACTAACTCGAGTTCGTTAACTGAGCAAGTTCAAATTGGAAATTCAACCCAAGTCCAACAATTTGAGGAAGAAAATTCGAATTTGAAAACTCAAGTTAAAGAACTCAAGGACACGTTGGAACGGTTCACCTTGAGTTCCAAGAATCTGGATCTGATTCTTGGAAAACAGCGAGCCGTTTACAACAAATCCGGACTTGGATTTAAAACTAAAAGAAAATACAAATCGTATTTATCATTAGTAAATAAAGATAATAGAAAGGTAGTCCAAGCATAGGTACCTAAGTCCAACTTGGTCAATCAAGTTGGACTTGGTCAATATTGGGTCCCCAAGGATCAAGTCTATTACCTTGATAGACCTTATCGAGGCTATGATCCAAGGGGAGCAAAAACAAAAATTATTTTAATTAATAAATAAATAATGAAATTGATCTTAATAAATAAATAATTATCTTAACAAATAAAATTAATGGAATATAATTAAAATTTTAAAAACAAGCTAAAAAGAAAAACAATAAATAAACTTAAAATTCAAATCAAAATCAAATTAAATCAAATTAAAATCCAAAGGAAGGCTCCAGAATAGCTGGCACCTCCGAACTTAATCCACCCGATAAGGGTAATCAAGAGTAGGCTACCCGGCAGGGTAATTAAGGATAGATTAAAATGGGCTAGGTTTAACTTGACCCATGGTACTGGTGTAGTATTGGATGATAGTACGTTGGGGAAACTTAGTCATCGCATGTCTAGGAAGATATGGCTTCGACCTGGTGCATTTGGCTAAGTGGAACTGACCGAAACTACCCTTTATGGATCCTAACCAGTTAGACCAAGGTTTTGTACTAAGTTCAATGGGTAGGACTATTTGGAAAACCTCAAAGGCATAGTTACGTTAATGATGTCCTTGTGACTCACCATAGCCCAGAAGTTTATCCAAAGAATGCATACTTGTTGAACCCAAAACTAAACCTGAATCTAACACAAAGTTAAACCAAAACTCTAAAATTGAACTTAATTCATCTCACAAAATTATAGGATTACCTGATTTGAAATTTAGATCAGGTGAGATGACTAAGGAATAGAAATTTAAAAGAGAATCAAATTTGAAATTCAAATTCAAAACTAAATTCGTAATTATAATTACTTCAAATTCAAAATTAAATTCGTAATTATAATTAATTCAAATTTAAATTAACTTCGTAATTAATATTATTTTTTCAAAAATTAATTAACTAAAAATAATTTTCAAAAATTATTTGAAAAATATTTTTAAAATTATTTAAAAATCTTTTAAAACTTAATTTTAAAAATATTTTAAAAATATTTTATAAATTATTTAAAAATCTTTTAAAACTTAATTTAAAAATTATTTGAAAAACCTCTTTAAAAATTATTTAAAAATCTTTTAAAACTTAATTTAAAAATTATTTGAAAAATCTCTTTAAAAATTATTTGAAAAATCTTTTAAAACTTAATTTAAAAATTATTTGAAAAATCTCTTAAAAATTATTTTAAAAATATTTTAAAACTTAATTTCAAAATTATTTGAAAAATCTTTTAAAAATTATTTAAAAATCTTTTAAAACTTAATTTCAAAATTATTTTAAATCTTTTAGAAGAAATCATTTTAAAAATCTTTTAAAACTTAATTTCAAAATTATTTAAAAAATCTTTTAAAAATTATTTAAAAATCTTTTAAAACTTAATTTCAAAATTATTTTAAATCTTTTAAAAAAATCCTTTAAAAATTATTTTAAATCTTTAAAAAAATCCTTTAAAAATTATTTTAAATCTTTAAAAAATATTCTTTAAAAATTATTTGAAAAATATTTTTAATACCAATTTCAAAATTACTTTCAAAATATTTTAAACATCATTTCAAAATTACTTTAAAAATATTTTAAAATACCAATTTCAAAATATTTTAAAAATCATTTTAACAATATTTTTAAACTTAATTTCAAAATCATTTAAAAATTATTTGAAAAATCTTTTGAAATTTATTTGATAAATCTTTTGAAAATTCATTTCAAAAATCTTTTGAAAATTCATTTCAAAATCATTTAACAAATTTTTGAAAATCAGTTCAAAATATTATTCAATTAATTTCAAGATATTAATTAATTTAAAAGGGTTTAAAAATCTTAATTCTCAAATCATATTATAAATTTATGATTGCAAATGTTAACTCCAATTAATTTTTACTATAGTCTCAAAGTTTAATATTTACTAATTTGAAATTCAAACTTATATTTTCAATAGTTTTATTGACAAAGTTAACTTTATCTAACACTCACTCATAAGCTAAACATGCCTGAAAACCTAGAATGGGTGAGATGGAAAATTAGGCAATAAGCAAGTAGCAAAAGGTTTGACAATTGGTGAAGGAAATGAAAATATCAAGATTAAGCATGCTTGTTCTTTGGGCTCTGATACATGATCAAAACCAATTAGATAATTTGATTGCTATTTAACTTGACTCATGCTTGGACTTAAGGACCAACCAAAAAATAATAACCTAAATTAAATATTTAGTTACTCCCTCTTCGTCCTAAAATTTAATAAATTCTTAATTTTTTTTCAAAATTTAGTTAATCCTATTTTTCAAAATTAAGTTTTTAAGCTAAGTACCTTTTTAAACTGAAATTACATTTTCAAAATTCAATGTTTACAAAAGGCTTAGCTAAGTGATTCATATAGCAACTTTCAAGCTTTCTCAAACTTAGCCACCTTTATAAATTTTTGCTAAAATACTTTTCTAAGTTACCTCTTAGATTAATTCTATACTTAGCTAAAAGTATTAAAAATCATATTTCTTTACTTGCAAAATTTAAACTCATTGCTTTCAAAAAGATTTCTGCTAAGAGACTTCAAATTTTTTTCAAAAAATAATTTAACTCCAAAAATTCTTTAAAATCTAGCTAAGTTTTTCAAAATTTAGTTAAGTATTTTTTCTAAAAACAACTAAGTTTCAAAAGTGAATAAAGTCATCCTTCGAAGTCAACCATATATTAGCCTTTTAAACTTAGGAGAAAAATATTCCTTTTTAAGTCCTCCTTCTCCCTTAGCTAACAATTTTTTTTGTAAAATTTAATTATAAGCTAAGTGTTACACAAGCATTTTTACCTTCTTCCAAAAGCCTAATTCTGTGTTTTCCTACAAAGTTAAATATTACTTTCAACTAGCTTATTTTTTGATAAATGGCAAAGGGGGAGAGTAGGGAAATTCAAAATCAAAATTAAATCTGATTCAAAAAGAAAGCCCTGTATTAAGGGGGAGCTTCACAAAGTTTAAGTGTTAGCTTAAGTTATGCTTGTATTTGAATTTATGTACTTAAGCTTGCTCACTTACACTTTTTAAGTATCTTATGCATTTGTTTTACTTAACTTTGAATTTTGGTTGCCATAATCAAAAAGGGGGAGATTGTTGATGCGGGAAGCATCCGACGATCGAACCTATGTTTTGATAATGGCAAAGGATTCAAAGTTAAGGTGTGTGATGATCTAACAGTCTGAATGAGATTGCAGGAAAGTCCTAAGTGTACTTAGGCAAAAGCCTTAACTGTGGTTAGGCAAGGTGAAAACCCTAGGGGGTGGTAACCTTAGGTCATAGGGGGCGATAACCCTATGCGGAAAGTCTTGGTGGGTCGAGTGCTTCAGGCAAAAGTCCTGGGGGGGGGGGTAACCCTAGGTGGAAAGTCCTGGTGTCACGAACCAGGTGAAGGACTGGACCAGCCGGGAAGCGGAAGTCCAGTAGAAAGTTCGGAAGCATTAAGCACTGAGCAAAAGTCCAGTCGATCTGGAGGATCGCACTGGCAACAGGTAAATCTCCTGAGTGGAGTAGGTGAGGACGCGCTCCCCGTAGAGGGAACAGTAGGCGTCGGGTCGACCTAGGATTTCTGGTTGAAAATTTGAATTCAGTTCCGGACAGTCCAATGACTGTCAAAACTTCATATTCATGATATTATATGTGCTAACTTTTGTTTTGCAGGATATGTTTGTGTTTTGGATCTAACATGTCTTGCAGGTACGAAAGAATAAGGTTAAGCCTCGGATAAACAGTGTCCGAGGCGCCTCCATGGAGCTTGGAGGCGCCTCGGGTGCAAAAGATGAGCTGGCTGCGAAGCAGGCTTGGAGGCGCCTTGAAGGAAGCTCAAGGCACCTTAGACTAGTGGATGAAGGCGCCTTGGAGAGCAAAGAAGTCGCCTTGAACCTGATAAGGTTCGACCAGTTCAGCCCTTATCTCAGTGTGTGACTCGGCCAGCATGGAGGCGCCTTGGATGACTTTCAAGGCGCCTTGAACACCCTTTATAAGAGGGTCTCGACCAGCAGCTAAAAACAACAAATACCAAGTGATCCCTTTGCAACTAACTGCTAACAAGATGACCCGGAAGTGCTGCGACTTGACACCGACAACCCGACACTCCGATTTCTGTAAATTTTGTTGTCGGTATTGCTTAGATTTTCTGTACTCATTTCATACTTGTACTATTGACGATATTATAGTTGTTTCCCATGGAGAGCGATCAAGGATCGCGGGCCTTCGAGTAGGAGTCATCACAAGGCTCCGAACAAAGTAAACTCCTTCGTGTCTATGTGCTTGTTTTTATTTTCCGCTGCTTATTACTCTGTTAGTTTTTCGTACGATTTACGAATTCGAAAAGTGAAAGCCACGAGCGCTATTCACCCCCCCTCTAGCGCTTCTCGATCTAACACTAAATAGGTATTTGGTAAAAGGTAACTCTCCTGAGAGGAGTAGGTGAGGACATCTTCCCCATTGAGAGAATAGTAGACATCAGTTCGACCTAGAATTTTAGTGAAATCCAAAGTCAAAACTAGATAGTCCTAAGACTGCCCAAATTATTATATTATGCCTATTTTTTCTAACTCTGTGGTACAGAAAATCGAAGCTAGAAGTTGGCCAAAAGGGGTCTTCATGCACTTAGGAAGGGTCCAGACGCCTAGAGGTTCGGGCACTCGGATGGGGTCTAGGCTCCTAGATTGCCCCAAACCCAAGCACCCGAGTAGAGGAGTTGGCGCATGCTAATTGGCCAGCATACGTCAGAATCCAGGTGCCCAGACTGGGTCAGGGCACTCGGAGATGGATAAACTCTGGCGGATAGAGTTTCACTAAGGTCACACCATGTCAGCTTGATGGGGGTGATTGAGATCGATCTAGGGGCCTGGACAAGGCTATAAAAATAGGGTTCAGCCATAACCTAAAATGCATCATTACAAATAACTTTTGTGATTGTGTGATACTCTGAAAAGTTCTCCATAACGTTGAAACGTTCCTCCGACGACAATGCTCAATCTTCTACTCTAAATTCACCGATATATTTGTTTTTATTACTTGCACTTTACAATTATGAATTCTCTTATAATATTCAAGCTATTAATGGATTGTCCATTGAAAGCACTCAATGAGTGCGAGCCTTAAAGTAGGAGTCATCTCAGACTTCGAACTAAGTAAACATTAATGTGTTAGCAATTATTTTTTCTTTACTTTATTTTTCACCGCATATTCTCTATTTTTCAAAAAGGTGAAAAAGTGACTCACGCTATTCACTCCCCCCTCCCTTCTAGCACGCTTTTATGCTCCTACACATTCAAGCATAAAAACTCCACACACACATTTGATCGAACAGATATAAGGCATAAGCATCTCATTTGAATAGGACATTGGCAAATCTATAGAGTTATCATCAATCACAATTACTCTCTTAATCTTAGAACAAGATGGATCTATTCTATAACAATAAAAACTAGATCCAAAGACATAGAATTCAAAAGATTACACTCAAATCTATGAGAAAGGAGAAAGCAGGCTTATCCAATGCTTTAAAGAGTCTTCAGATCTAATCCTTTACTTTCAGAGTGATGGAGATGATGAAAGTAGTTTTGGATTGTCATTCAGAGTGCAGAAGAGGTGAAAATCTTGACCAAAATGAGTCTCTCCAAGGGGAAAACTCTCCTTCCCTCAAAAAGGGGGAAGAACACCCTTGTATATGCGTGGGCACGACCCTTGCCTGGGTCATGTCATTGTCGTGTGAGATGGCACAACCCCATGTTAGTTTTTCCAACATAGGGGAGGCACGTCCGTGTGAAATCCACACGACCACCCCTTGTGTATCTTTTATTGGCACAACTTGATTTCTCGAAGAGAGATACGACCGTGTGAATCCACACAGCCGCCCTCGCTTTAGCTTCTGGTGAATATGACCTGATTTTAGGTAGAAGCATGGCCATGTGAATTCACATAGCTACACTCATTTTGGCTTTAGCTGGGGCATGGGTTCCTTGCATAAAAGGCATGGTCATGCCTGAGGGGCACCACCACGCCACGGCTGGGCTCTAGCTAGGTGTCAAGGTTGTACCTTAAGGCATGACCAGCTTCTTCTCCTCTTCATAAGTTGTTTGAAAGCACACTTAAACTCCATTTTTGCTCCAAAGCGCACCCTATCCAGAGAAAAAGAAACAATAGAAGATCTCCGATAAAGAGAGCAATAATGCTGAAATAATGATAAAGTAAGGTGCAATTACATAGATCATACTCAATAAATACAAGTAAATGTCATGAAAGTCTGAATAAAAGTGTATATAATCTACGCACATCACACCCCCAGACTTAAACCTTTATCTATCCTCAGGAAAAATTCTACAGTTTAGACTCATGTGGTCATATAGTGCATCATAACCCCTAGTAAATCAATCTAACTCTATCGACTAGTTTTATTAATGAGCATGATCATAAAGTAACTCGAGTGTAGTCTAAATATAAGTCCTTGTGCACAGTGTAATGAGTGACCTAAGTTTTTCAAATATCGATCCCTAAGCCTAGTCAAATCATCATATAACTGTGTTCTTTGTATTCCCAGCAATTGACACTTACCTGCAATATGCTCGGTTCATCCCTCTCAATCTACCTAAGGTTTCAAAGGTGTGCTCGATATCAAGGGAAACTTATAATTTATTTCTCCATTAGCCTAACTCGATCTCAAAGGGGTAAATTGCTAGGTTCTACTCACGAGAACTATTTTTTTATATCCCTTATTCATGAACTTTTTTTTTGTGTTTTTTAGTGCTTTAAATGTAGCACTAACACATATACAAGGAATGCAAATGTAGAGATATTTTGATTTTTTTTTCATGCAAGTTTTCATAATTTGAGCATCATCTAGTAACCAAGATGTAATTTGAAAAGTTACCATGGGTATACAAGTACTAACAAGTTCTATGAATCATGATCATTTTCAAAATTTTCAACTATCCAAACTTAGGCAAACTGCAATGAGGTTCCTAAATTAGACCACACCTCAAACTTTTCTCAATACAATGCATTGCTCACTTCGTGCTACTAGGGATAGAGGAAAATATCTCACTAAACATACTAGCACTGTTTACTCAACAACATAGTCTAAACAATAAATGTGCTAAAAATTCTTCTATCAAACAAGCCCGCAGTAAGGTGAAGATTGATGCATTTTCCATAAACTAAAAATAGAGCAACTAAAATAAGTGCAATTGAAATTGAAGCAAACTGAACGAAAGTAAAACTGAAACAAAGCAACAAGCAAAATGCAGGAAATATGTACAAATGTATAACTCCCCCCAGACTTGAACTTTTCATTGTCCTGATGAAATCATAAGGTGGCAGAGGAGGAAAATCGAAGAAGCCTAGAAATTCAAGTACAACAGGATACCAAGCCTTTCTAGTTTCCAAGAACTTGTGATATTTGCAAATAGCATCCATTTCAATGTGAACTTGTCTCATGCTTCCCCTAAAGTCATTGTTCTTCTTCCATTTCCTCCTTTGGTCATCCATAAATTTAGTCATCACCTCAAATAATTCTTTCTCACTCTTAAAACAGTCTTGTATACATTGAAATTGTTCATCAAACATAACTAAATGCTTCTCCAGCATATTTTTATGTAGAGTATGGTCATGATGAAGTGCATATAAGAGGGCCAAAACTCATGAAAATTAAACCTAGCAAGATCACTACAACTTAAAGGAGCATTTGTGAAGGGTTTAATAGAAAGAGGGATGAGTTGTTTATTAGCGTTAGATAACAACTAGTTTTCTTTAATGCGAACGATGGTTAATTCAAGATTTGGAAAATAAAGGGGGAATTATGTTTCAAAATAAGATTAAACTCATAACTATCTCATCATATCATGTGTATTGCTAAACATGTGTCTAGATCAATTCCTGGGGTATTGTCTATCATTTCTAATCCATCAACATCATAATCCAGTACCACTATCATTCATGTAAGTAAACCTCCCAAAATAATAGGGCTGGTAAAATAAGATCTTCCTAATTTCATTAGGTGTCTTAAAAAATGGAGAATCTTACCTCTAATTAGAGTTACATCAATAGATTGGTTAAACTCTATGTTTGGTTTGATTAATGCAGAAAGTATTGCTGTGAAGGATTGAGAGATTATTAAGTTAATTCAATTAGGGTTTCCTAATTAGGTTAGGGTTTGGTTTTGTTACTTGATTCACAATAGAAATTTAGTTATAATCGTATACTATGTTATAGGATTCTGATTTGAGACAGGAGTCCCGATTAGAGGACATTTAATATGAGACACGAATAAAGGCAGATATTTCTTCCTTAACTCCTATAGTTCATTGATCTTAGTGCATAGATTTAGTGGACGAATTAGGTTGCTTTACCTTGACTCTACTCATTGCTCATAGTTTTAGCTGAGTTTGATACTTACATGTTTAATCTTAGAGATAATCTATTTATTATCTATACAGTCTCCTCTTTGGATATTTATACCCTATACTATACACACATATATGGTGTGTACTATAGGAGTTATCATGATGATTATTCATATATTGTAGTGTACACAAGTATATAGTGTGTATTATAGGAGTTATCATGTTGATTATTCATATGCATGTACTGTGTACATGTGTATGGTGTGCACTATAGGAATTATACTGCCTGATCCGGTGGTAAGGTGTGGCCCGCCCGGCAGGAGCTCAAAGTAGGTCAATGTTTGGGATCGGCACCCGATCGAGCGATCTACCTTCCCGATCAGGCAAAAGAGTAGCCGACTCGACACTTCGACAACTCGGTCTGACGCTCATAAGGCAAAGCAAGAAGAAATGAAGGTAGAGCGGCCATCCCGCTCGGCTAGGCCATGGACGCGGCTTCAACTTGGCAGGCAGGGCTCCCTCGCTCGACAAGGTGAAGCCGGCTAGCAGCTCATTGGCTGAGCGGACGCTCGACCCTGCCGCCACATCACCTGAATGGCAAACTGGCCGAGCGACTCTCCCGCTCGGCCCAATAGCAGACAAAGGAAGTAGTTGGCAATATCTTCTTAGGGGCCAGTGTCACTGACAAGAGACATGGTCGGCGGCATGGTCAGACAGAGAATCGTACGGTGGAAACTTCCATTGTCACATCAAGGATATACTCGTGCTATTAAGGTATGGCGTCAGACACACTTTTCTAACAC
Source organism: Zingiber officinale (assembly GCF_018446385.1). Classification (NCBI taxonomy): domain Eukaryota; kingdom Viridiplantae; phylum Streptophyta; class Magnoliopsida; order Zingiberales; family Zingiberaceae; genus Zingiber; species Zingiber officinale. The sequence goes on along the minus strand of NC_056002.1, from coordinate 44,595,216 downwards.
GTCCATTCCAAGTATGCTTCGAGGAGCGTGTACGCCTTGGGAAGGGTGTACGCCTTGGGGAGTGTGCATGTGTCTCTGGGGAGCCCTATATAAGGACCTCCAAACTTCGACGGAGGTACGCTCACTTCTTTACTGTAGCTACAATTCTCATTTCCTCTTTGCTCTACTTCTTTCCTTCGGAGATCTTACTTGAGCGTCGGAGGGCCATCGTCGGGGAACCCCTCCCCAGCTAGGCGTTGTGCTTGCAAGTCCACGTCAGCAGGAGATCTACATCTTCGGAGTCTTTGACCAGTCAATAGGAGCGCTACATCCTCAGCGTCCATCGACTCAGCTCTCAGACAGGTTCAAATTTGGCATCGTCCAGTGGGAAGGTGTGGCCCGCCCGGAAGGAGGTCAAAGTAGGTCAACATTCGAGATAGGCATCCGATCGGGCGAGCTACCTTCTTGATCAAGTGGAAGAGTAGCCGACCCGACACTTCGACGGCTCGGTCTGACACAGAGCTTCCGACGCTCATAAGGTAAAGCAAGAAGAAACCCAGGCCGAGCGACCTTCCCGCTCAGCTCGGCCATGGACGTGGCTTCAACCCAACAGGCAAGGCTCCCTCGCTCGACAAGGTGAAGCCGGCCAGTAGCTCATTGGCTGAGCGGATGCTCAACCCTACCGCCGCATCACCTGAACAGTAAACTGGCCGAGCGGCTCTCCCGCTCGGCCCGATAGCAAACAAAGGAAGTAGTTGGTAATATCTTCTTAGGGGCTAGTGTCACCGACAAGAGACATGGTCGGCGGCATAGTCAGACAGAGAATCATATGGTGGAAACTTCCACTGTCACGCCAGGGATATGCTCGTGCTATTAAGGTATGGCGTCAGACACGCTTTTCTGACATGTCCATTCCAGGTATGTTTTGAGGACCGTGTACGCCTTGGGGAGCATGCACGCACCTCTGGGGAGCCCTATATAAGGACCCCAGACTTCGACGGAGGTTCGCTCACTTCTTTACTGTAGCTACAATTCTTGTTGTTAGAGTGTATACTAAAAGTCTAGCTTTTTGTATAAACATTTATTTTGAAATAAGAATCACATTGGTTAAATGTCTACATTTATGCTAAGTGTAGTTATCCGTTTAATTTATATTGTAGATAACATGGTGTGAGGAGACACACAGAAGTTCATGTTATCAGTTCCTTATAAATTATAAACAGTTGCTCACAACCAAGATGGAACGGGACAAACCATTGGAGTGGTTGTAGTGTAATTAGGTATTAGTTTATCTTGACTAATAAATTACACTAGTACGCTATGAGTGTATTGAGCAGGATCATTTGAGGTAGTTTCTTTTTATACTGACTCTTTAAAAAGAACAAGACCTCTGTTATTATGGAAGTGCGTACTCTTAATCATAATATAATAACAAGCACGTATACTTAATATTTATTTCTTTAATTTATCAAAGGGTGCGATTTAGTTCGATAAATCAATAGGCCCGATAAGTTGGGAGATGATATTATTTATATGGTGTGTTGTTGATTATAGAATGAAACTGTGTCCTAGTAATCTAGGTTGATGATGTCCCCTTGAGGAGCTCATAAGAATTGTCATGTAAACTCTGCAAGTGGACTTAGTCCGACATGAAAATAAAGTTGAGTGGTACTACTCTTGGAGCTAGATATTAATTAAGTGAGCTGTCAGTAACTCATTTAATTAGTGGACATTCGATATCTTAAACACAGGGAGATTAACACACTTATAATAATAAGGAGCCCATAATATAATTTGGGATTGGTGTGGTAGTTTAATAGTAGCTCTTTAGTGGTATGAGTTATTATTGATGAACTTGAGTTGGGTGTTCGGGGCGAACAAGGGAAGCTCAAGCTCATCGGGAGACCATAACCAATTCCTCCTCTCGGTCCCTATTGTAGCCTCTTATATAAAACCTTATATCCACCCAAAGCCTAGCCTCTTAGCCCATGCTAGGGGTCGACCCCTATTCTTGCTTGGAGCCCAAGCAAGCGGCCGGCCAAGCCAAGCTTGGAGCTAAGACTAGGGCCGGCCAAGCCTTGCAAGGGGCCGACCAAGTGTGAAAGGGAAGAGGGATTTTATTAAAAATAAAATTTTGATAAAATATTTTCTTTTATGTTTTTATCCACATGATTTTAAAAGAGAGTTTTTAATTTTAAGATCTTTCCTTTTATAGATTTTCTACAAAGGATTAAAATAGAGATTAGATATCTTTTCTTATTTGTAGATATCTATAATGTTAAGAGAAAGATTTTAATTTTTAAGAAAACTTTCCTTTTTTGTAACCATGATATAAAAGGAGTTTTATTTTTAAATCTTATCTTTTATAGATATCCATAAAAGGATTTAAAAGAGAGAGATTTTAATTTATAAAACATTCCTTTTATAGCTAACCACAAAAGAGATTTTTAAAAGAGAGATTTTAATTTTTGTTTAAAATATTTCCTTGTTTGTTTAAACATGGTGTGGTTGACCATAGAGAGAAATAAAAGGAAGTTTTATTTTTTGTTATAAAACTTTCCTTTTTTGGATTCACCAAGGATTATAAAAGAGAGGGAGGGGTGCCTTCATGAGATACACAACCTATTCTATTGTTCCTCTCTTCCATCCTTGGTGGCCGACCCTTCCTCTTCTCTTTCTCTTCTTCTTTGTGGCCGACGACATCATCTTTTGTGGAGCTCTTGGTGGCCGGTTGCTTGGAGTTGAAGAAGTAGAGAAAGGAGGCATTGCTTTCTAGCATCCCTTGGAGCATTGTGGTGGCGGCCAAAACTTGGAAGCGAAGAAGGCTTTGGTGGATTTCTTCTTGGTAGATCGTCGCCCACACGACGTCCAAGAGAAGGAGAGGAATACAATAGAAGATCAAGAAGTTTTTGTTAACAAAGAAAGGTATAACTAGTTGTCTTATTCCGCATCATTCTAGTTTTTTTTGTACGAATTTTGAATTACCAAACACAAGAGGCTAACGATTCTAGGCAATCGAATTTATGTTTCGGTTTTGTGTTTCTTTTGTTTTTCAATCTTGTGATTCGATTGTTCTTAATAGTTAAACCTAGGATTACTATAAGGAGATTAAACATTGAATTTCGTTGAAAGACTTTGTCTAGTAAGTGGTGGATGATCCCATACCCAAGAAGGCCTAGTGCCTCGCCATGTTTAACCTGGAAGCCAATCTCTGAAATTAATATTTAATCATCTTTGTAACATGGGTGGATTTGGATTAATAATGTTAAGCATCGTTTGCGATCCAAGTCTAAACCTCTAAGAACAAATAAGTTGAATTTGGAATCAATAATGTTAAGTTCTGTTTGTGATTCCAAATTTAATTTCTAAAGAACACAATATGTTGTTAGGAAAGGTTCAGGACTTGTACAAAATTTTTATACAGGGAACCAATACGATATTCCGAGTAGCAACCAACACTCGTTTCCTCTTTGCTCTACTTCTTTCCGCCGGATATCTTACTTGAGCGTCGGAGGGCCATCAACAGGGAACCCCTCCCCAGCTCAGCGTTGTGCTTGCAGGTCTATGTTAGCAGGAGATCTACTTCTTCGGAGTCTTCGACCAGTCAACAGGAGCGCCACATATCCAACATCCATCGACTCAGCTCTCGAATAAGATCACTGCATATACTATGTAGTGTACATACTGTTGGTGCGAGAAGCATTCGACGATCGAACCTAAGTTTTGATAATGGCAAAGGGATTCAAAGTTAAAGTTCCTTGTTATCTAATGTGCTTAAAATAAGATTGCAGGAAAGTCCTAACTACGGTTAGGCAGGTGAAAAACCCTAGGGGGTGGTAACCCTAGGTCCTAGGGGGTGGTAACCCTAGGTGATAGAAAATCCTAAGGGGTGGTAACCTTAGATCCTAGGGGGTGGTAACCCTAGGTGAAGGAAAATCCTAAGGGGCGGTAACCTTAGGTCCTAGGGGGCGGTAACCCTAGGTGGAGGAAACCCCTAAGGGGGTTAACCTTAGGTCCTAGGGGGTGGTAACCCTAGGTGGAGAAAAACCCTAGGGGGTGATAACCCTAGGTCCTAGGGGGTGGTAACCCTAGGCAGAAAGTTCAGTCGATCTGGAGGACCAGACTGGCACCAGGTAATCTCTCCTGAGGGGAGTAGGTGAGGACGCGTTCCCCGTAGAGGGAACAGTAGGCGTCGGGTCGACCTAGGGTTTTCGATTGGAAATCTGAAGTCAGACCCAGACAGTCCGTTGACTGTCGATATTTCATTTAGTATACCTATTTCTGTGCTAACTTTGTTTTGCAGGGTATGTGTTTGACACTAACACATTTTGCAGGAACAAAGAAGCAACTTATACCTCGGATGAATAATGTCTGAGGGGCCTCCATGGAGCTTGGAGGTGCCTCGGGTGCAAGCCGAAGCCAGCTGTCCAGAGGAGCTGGAGGCGCCTTCATTGGGACCGAAGGCACCTTGGAACAAGGATTGGAGGCACCTTGGATGGCCATGGAGGCGCCTTCAAGCTGATAAGGTGCGACGAGTTCAGCAGTGATCCACGCGGTTGACTCGGAGGCCTGGAGGCGCCTTGGATGGTATTGGAGGCGCCTCCAGCACTGTATAAAAGAGGACTTCGAGTAGCTCCTTCAACAACAAGAAAAAATGCGATCTTACATCAAAGTGCTGCTCCAAAATATGGCCAGAAGTGTTGCTGCAAGTCCCCGACGACCCGAAGCTCCGAGATTCCGATTATTGTCGTCGATATAAAGTTTTATTATTGCACTTATTGTAACACATGTTTGTAAACATTTTGCGTGATATAGTTGTTGCCCACAGTAAGCGATCGACGATCGCGGGCCTTGGAGTAGGAGTCGCCCTAGGCTCCGAACCAAGTAAATCCTTGGGTCGTTCTGTGTGATTGTTCTTTTGTTGTTTTATTTCTGCTGCTTAAACTCTCGAATGATTTCCGAATACGAAACAAGTGAAAGCCACGAGCGCTATTCACCCCCCCTCAAGCGCTTTCGATCCAACAATTATTATCAGAGCGGGGTCGCTTCGATTTGGTGCAACCACCAATCAAGCAATTTTTTCGTGGTATTTTCAGTTTTCTCGGAGTCGATCGGAATTAGCATAATTTCTATTTTCTGATCAAGTTTTCCTCGCTTGAAACATTTTTGCTCAAAGTTGGTGCAACACCACTCGAGTTCATTTTTTTGTACATCCCGCACTACTAATCCAAGACCCAGTCTTGGGACAAATTTTTCTCTGTGTGTGTGTAGATTTGTTAAATGGCACTTCAAGAAGGTTATAGCACCGCTCGACCACCGCTCTTCACTGGAGACGATTTCGGGTATTGGAAGGGCAGGATGGAGGCGTACTTGCAAACCCAGTTCGAAGTTTGGATGATCACCAAGACAGGACTTAAACTCCCACTAGATGGCTCAGGCAAATTAGTGTCATACCATAACTATGACGCATCCTTAATAAAGAAAGTTGAGGCGAATGCAAATGCTACCTGTATACTCCAGTGTGGACTGACCAAGGAGGAACTCAACAGAGTTGGACTGTTCTCCAGCGCAAAAGAGCTATGAGAGAAGTTGATCGAACTCCACGAGGGCACCTATGACACCAAGGTAAGCAAAAGAGATCTGTTACTTAATAAATTATATAATCTGAAAATGCAGGAAGGTGAGACAGCTAGCCAGCTCCACGCCCAAATTTAAGAACTATTAAATGGACTCCATGTGATCAGACAAAAGGTAGATAACCGGGACATTATAAGGTACTCCTTAAACGCCTTTCCGAGGAACACCTTGTGGCCATCCATGGTAGATCCCTACAAAGTTTCTAAGGATCTCTCTACTATTAGATTAGATAAGTTATTTTCTGAGTTTGAGCTTCATGAACAGACTAACTCACGTCCGATTGAGAAAGGGTTAGCTTTGATTACAGGTACAGGAAGAACACGCGAGTTAAAATCAAAACGTAGAACCGAATAAGAATCAGAAGAGGAACAAGATTCGGAAGACAACGATGAGCTCACAAGCGAATTCGTCAACCTAATGAAAAAACTCTACAAAAAGAAGGGCTTCAACAAAAAGGATATCAAAAAGGCCATCCAGACCAAAGAAGCCCAATCAAGCTCAAAGGTCAAATTCGAGGTGACTTGATACGGGTGTAATCAGAAGGGGCACATCAAGGCGAACTGCCCAAACCAAAAGGATTCAAAGAAACCAAGAAGGAAGAAGGCTCTGAAGGCCACTTGGGACGAATCTTCTTCCGAGGAATTCAACGACGAAGAAGTCGAGCAGGCAAGCCTCCTCGCATTGACAGCTCGGGACTACACCAAAAGCGAGGACGAATTGGAAGCCGAGTCCGAGAGAAGCTATGGATCCGCATCCGTTTCCGAAGGGCCAAACCCCTCTGTAAGTAAATGTCGTTTGTATAGTTTAATCAATTATTTAATATAAAGTAGCTAAGTCGAAAGTTCGAATCAAGTCGCTTCTAAAGGAGATAACACTCCTTAAAGAAGTGACTAACCCCATGACCTTGCCTGCCCCAGTTCAGACTGGAAATTCAACTCAAGTCCAGAAGTTTGAGGAAGAAAATTCTAGTCTAAAAACTCAGGTCAAGGATTTAGAAAAGACCCTAGAACGGTTTTCTTTGGGGTCCAAGAACCTTGACCTAATTCTTGGGACTCAAAGAGCCGCTTACAATAGAACTGGACTAGGATTTAAATCCAAAAAGAAATATAGATCATATCTATCCTTAGTCAATAGACCAAATACTAGTCCAAGTATGGGTACCCAAGTCCAACTTGGTCAATCAAGTTGGACTTGGTAAATATTGGGTCCCCAAGGATCAAATACATTACCTTGAAAAACCTTATCGAGGCTATAATTCAAGGGGAGCAAAAACTATTTCGATAAATAAATAAAAATAATCTTAACAAATAAATAATTAATAAATAAATAAAATAATCTTAACAAATAAATAAATAAAAATAATCTTAATTAATAAATAAATAAATAAAATAATCTTAACAAATAAATAATTAATAAATAAATAAAAATAATCTTAACAAATAAATAATCATTAATGGAGGCTTCAGAATAGCTGGCACCTCCAAAAAGGAATTTACCCGACAGGGTAACCGAACGCAACCAACCCGGCAGGGTAATTAGGACTAGAATAAAAAGGACTAAGTTTAACTTGACCCACGGTACTGGTAAAGTATTGGATGATAGTACGTTAGAGAAACTTAGTCTATGCATGTCTAGGAAGATATGGTTTCGACTTGGTGCATTTGGCTAAGTGGAACTGACCGAAGCTATCCTTTATGGATTCTAACTATTTAGACCAAGGTTTTGTACTAAGTTCAGTGGATAGGACTATTTGGAAAACCTCGAAGGCATGGTTACTTTAATGATGTCCTAGTGACTTACCATAGCCCAGAAGTTTATCCAAAGAATGCCTATTTGTTGAGCCCAAAGCTAAACCTGAATCTAACATAAAGTTAAACCAAACCCTATAATAAAACTAACTCATCTCACAAAATTATAAGGTCCCCTGATTGAAAAATCTAGATTGGGTGAGATGACTAAGGACAAAATTAAAATTAAATGAAGTTAAAATTAAAATTAAAATTAAATTAACGCAAATTAAAATTAAAGTTTAAATACTTTTTCAAAATTTAATTAACTTTTCAAATTTTAATAAACTTAATATCTTACAAAATTTAATTAACTTAAATATTTTTCAAAATTTAAGTATATTTTTCAAAATTTAATAAACTTAATATCTTTCTAAATTTAATTAACTTTCAAAATTTAATTAACTTTTCAAATTTTAATTAACGTAATATTTTCCAAAATTTAATAAACTTTTCAAATTTTAATGAACTTAATATTTTTCAAAATTTAATTAATTTTCAAATTTTAATTAACTTAATATTTTTCAAAAATTTAAGTAACTTTAATTAAATTAACTTAAATATCTTTCAAAATTCAATTAACTTTTCAAAATCTAATTAACTTAAATATTTTAAATATCTTTCAAAATTTAATTAACTTTTCATAATTCAATTAACTTAAATATTTTTCAAAATTATTTAACTTTTCAAAATTTAATTAACTTAATATTGTTCAAAATTTAATTAACTTTTCAATTTTAATTAACTTAAATATTTTTTCCAAAATTAACTTAATGTTTTTCTAAAATTTAAATCAACTTAATATTTTTCAAAATTTAATTAACTTTTCAAATTTTAATACTCTTCAAATTCAATTACCTTAAATATTTCTCAAATTTAATTAACCTAATATTTTTTAATTAACTTAATGTTTTTTTTCAAAATTAAATTAACTTAATATTTTTTTAAAAAAATAATTAAAAGATCTGTTAGACACATAGGCGCGCGTCGGAGGCGCCTCCCACACGTGGGAGGCACCCTCAATCACGGCGGGAAATCTCCTGCCGCCTCAACTAAAGGCACCTCAGATGATCCTCGAGGCACCTCCAACAGTCTACTTAAGGCGCCTTAAGCATCGTCTAAGGCGCCTTAAATCCCGAATTTCAGAAACGAACAGAACACGTTCTGTTTGTTCACGGCTCAAGTTTTTCCACGCGATTTTCTCTCCAAATTCGGCGATTTCTCCCCTCTAAGGTGCCTTCAACCCATCCAAACTCTTTCAATCATCCTACAATGCCTCCTAGGTACACCTTAAACCATCCTATTGTCCTTATATGTTATTGTTCTGCATTTTTTTCTAGTTATATGTTGCATAAATCAGAAAACGTCGACACGCTAATCCTACACCGGCTAGGACCCCATCTACAGATCCTAGATTCCTCTCAGAGCGGCATAAGGTAGACTTTGCTAGGTTTAAATTTGAATCTATTAAACCTAGGTACGTAGGTAGGTCATTTTTTGCCCAGTTCTGTCACCCCGCAATCATATGATAGAACACTATCAGTCAGGGAAACTGGTTTACTGCAACAATACAGTAAACCAAGATTTGTGTACATAGTTCTATCACAACCTCAAGAAGGTTGATGATAGCACGTATTCCACCAGAGTTGGTGGAACAGACTTCCAGTTTACTCCCTCCTTGATTCGCACTAGTTTAGAGCTTAGGGAGTCTACATGTGCATTCCTATGCTAACCAGGTAGAGATCTACCATTTGGTGATCCCTATTCGCATATCACATTAGACACCATCTATATGCATTTTTTCGGGGAGGAGAGACCATTCGGCCTGACTGAGTTCAGGTCCACTCTTCTTAGGGTTCAGGACTATGTTATGTATAGAGTCCTGACAGTATGCATTTTGCCGATCACATCTCGAGACGTCCTGAAGATGCGATCCTCTCACTCATTCTTTCTCAACGCCCTGAGTCAGCGTTTAGATATAGATATTGCACTGCATATGTTCCAGAACATCATACATGCATCTAGTACAGTCACATCAGGAGTAGTCCACATGCCCTATTGTCATATCTTGACTCAGATCTTTTCTACCTTCAAGATAGACACAGCCATAGGGACACTTATCCTGTTTACATCATATGATGAGTTAGGACAGCGTAGTCTTCGATTAGCTAGTATAGAGGTCACCGCTAAGGGGATTCTAGCCTGGAAGGGTCGACCACAGCCAGTCGCTGCTCCGGTTGATCCAGAGGCCGAGGATGCACCGCCCGACATTGAGTGGCCTGAATTCTTAGCCGAGGAGTTTTTCAGAGATCCATTACCTTCCACCTCCGCCGAACCTTCCACTTCAGCCGGACCTTCGACTTCGATACCACTTTCCGTCGAGGACAGACTCGCTCGTCTCGAGGTTTAGTCTATTCAGACGCGATGAGCTATTCTAAATAGCTATCGCTTCCTCCGATCCCTACGATCCGAGATAGCTGCCGGATTTGCTTCTCTCCGGGGTTAGATACGTTGCCAGCGACAGCCTGCACCCGAGTAGCCCCTTGCACCACCTGCAGCTGACGACCCTCCAGCTGATGACCCTACTCTTTGACGCTCTCATCTCATGCATTGTACCTTGGATGTTGGACAGAGACACTTTTATTTCCTCGTCTAGTTGTACTTATGCTTAGAAGAAGTCAGTTACTCTGCTTATTTCTGCATACCAGTCCTTTATGGCCTTCTATTTTGCTTGATAGATGTGGTAGAATAGATCTTGATTTTCAAACAACTTCCCTACATCTAACTTTAAATTTTTTTTAAATTCTAGGACAAATAATGTTTTCAAAATCTCAATCTTATTAGTCTTTCAAAATTTGGACTTAGCCTAGAATCTTCCCCTTAGATATCATGCTCCCCTAGCTTCAGCCAGAGCATCTCACAAACACACTAGGCATAACTTGTTTGTGTTTGAAAGAAACTTAGAACGACGTGAGATGCATAGGGTACAAACTGGACTCCAGAATGCTTATATTTGTGCATCATAGTGAGTCTGGTCGTTAAAAACTAACTCTACATTAAACAAGTTAAATGATCCAGCCCTAGTCAAATCTAACTGGATTACTAACTTAAGTTGACTAACCAAGTGAAAACTGGTGCCCTCTAGGTATTAGCCAGTAGCTAAAGGTTAGACAGTTGGTTAAGAATATTAAAATTTCAGATTAACTCAGCTTGCACTTTAAGGCTCTGATACCCTACTAAAAGTAATTGATTAACTTTCAAACTCATGCTTGGACATTAGGGTTTTAACCTTACTGCTCCTCCCTTGCCTTAAGGATTTCAAACCTCTTAAAACTTTTTTTTCTGACTTCTATAACTTTGATCAAAAATAACTAAGTCATATCAAAACACTCTTTGAACTTCATTTAAAAAATTAAGGTCTCTAGTTAACCCAATTTTTTAAAAAGAGCTTTTAAACAAATTTTGAAATTAATGGTTTTAAAGGCTTTTAAAAAAAATTTAACGAAATATTTCTTCAACAAAGCCTTTCAAAAATTTCTCTTTTGCAAACTTAGCCTAAAGGAAGTTCTTCAAAACTTACTTTATTTTGGCTACCTTTCAAAAATATTTTTTCGAAACTTGCCTTTCAAAAATCATTTTAAAATTTAACCTACCTTTGCCCATATTTTGGCTAAGTTCTTCAAAACTAAGGTAATTTTAAAGTTAAACCTACTAAAAATATTTCTTGGTTGAAAACGTAATTTATTGGTTTTAAAAAAACTTAGACCTTTCAACTTGTCCCCTTCTTTCTACAAAACTTTTTTGAAATATGGCAAAGGGAGAGAGTAGGACAAACAAATTCAAATTAAGTATACTAATTTGAATTAAGTGATAAGAAAAACAGAGCTCTCATTAAGGGGGAGCCTTATACACGATGCTTAAATCATGCTTATAGTTTGCTTATCTTTATTTTGTGCATCTTGTTTTACTTAACTTTGAATCTTTGTTGCCATAATCAAAAAGGGGGAGATTATTGGTGCGAGAAGCATCTGACGATCGAATCTAAGTTTTGATAATGGCAAAGGGATTCAAAGTTAAGGTTCTTTGTTATCTAATGTGCTTAAAATGAGATTATAGGAAAGTCCTAACTGCGGTTAGGCAGGTGAAAAACCCTAGGAGGTGGTAACCCTAGGTCCTAGGGGTGGTAACCCTAGGTGGTAGAAAACCCTAAGGGGCGGTAACCTTAAGTCCTAGGGGGTGGTAACCCTAGGTGAAGGAAAATCCTAAGGGTCGGTAACCTTAGGTCCTAGGGGGTGGTAAGCCTAGGTGGAGGAAAACCCTAAGGGGGGGGGGCTAACCTTAGGTCCTAGGGGGTGGTAACCCAGTGGAGAAAAACCCTAGGGGGTGGTAACCCTAGGCAGAAAGTCTAGTCGGTCTGGAGGACCAGACTGGCACCAGGTAATCTCTCCTGAGAGGAGTAGGTGATGGCACATTCCCCGTAGAGGGAACCGTAAGCGTCGGGTCGACCTAGGGTTTCCGGTTGGAAATCCGAAGTCAGACCCGGACAGTTCGTTGACTGTCGATATTTCATTTAGTATACCTATTTCTGTGCTAACTTTGTTTTGCAGGGTATGTGTTTAGGACTAACACATTTTGCAGGAACAAAGAAGCAACTTATACCTCGGATGAACAGTGTCTGAGGTGCCTCCATGGAGCTTGGAGGCACCTCGGGTGCAAGCCGAAGCCAACTGTCCAGAGGAGCTGGAGGCGCCTTCATTGGGATTGAAGGAGCCTTGGACCAAGGATTGGAGGCGCCTTGGACGGCCATGGAGGCGCCTTCAAGCTGATAAGGTGCGATGAGTTTAGCAGTGATCAATGCGGTTGACTCGGAGGCCTGGAGGTGCCTTGGATGGTATTGGAGGTGCCTCTAGCACTGTATAAAAGAGGACTTCGAGTAGCTCCTTCAACAACAAGAAAAAACGTGATCTTACATCAACGTGCTACTCCAAAATACGCCCAGAAGTGCTGCTGCAAGTCCCCGACGACCCGAAGCTCTGAGATTCCAATTATTGTCGTCGGTATAAAGTTTTATTATTGCACTTATTGTAACACATATTTGTAAACATTTTGCGCGATATAGTTGTTGCCCACAGTAAACGATCAACGATCGCGGACCTTGGAGTAGGAGTCGCCCTAGGCTCTGAACCAAGTAAATCCTTGGGTCGTTCTGTCTGATTGTTCTTTTGTTGTTTTATTTCCTCTACTTAAACTCTCAAACGATTTCCGAATACGAAACAAGTGAAAGTCATGAGCGCTATTCACCCCCCCTCTAGCACTTTCGATCTAACACATACGAGTGTGGTGTGTACTATAGGTGTTACTATTGTTGGAACCCCAAGGTTGTTTTGGTGTGATCAACAAGTTAAGTTAGGTCCTGTGTGTATTTAACCTTGTATCTAAGTGTGCAGGAGCTTAGGAACACAGGTAGTCGAGCGGAAGATGCAGCTAGCAAGAAGAACGACAGTCCGAGGGACGAGGTGCTGCAGAAGAGTACCCCAGTGGACGAGAAGGAAGCGTGCGGTGGTTCCGAGGGACGAAAGCCGGAGCGGAAGATTGCTCGGGGAGCAAGAGACGCAGCTAGCGAGAAGGACGGCGGATGAGTACGCTGGCGGACTAGAAGGAAACACGCGGCGATTCCGAGGGAAGAGAAGCCGGAGGCCGGGAATGGGTTCGGGTGAGCCCTTTTCCGGATGGCGAGATCACCCATGAGCGGATCCGGAGGAGAAGAACCGGATCGAGGCGGGACTGAAAGAAGTCCCGGACGAAAAAGTCAACGGTTGTTGACTTTGGGCTCCGGGCGCCTGGTCCGGGCGCCCGGAGTCCGGGCGCCCGGAACCCGATTTTATCCCCCAACGATCGGATCAAGTCAAAACTCGATCTGAACGTTGGGGGATAAAATTTATCCCCCCCAGGGCGCCCGGAACCCTTCTAGGCGCCCCGACCAAGGCTATAAATATAGCCTTGGTCCAGAAGCTTTGAATGAACTCAGAAATTTACATTCCAAACACTTGTGCGCTTCTGTTCTAGTTTAGCTTCTGTATTTTGTGCTTTCACTACTGTAAGAGGCTTCTCCGCCTGAAGGAGATATTTTAGTGCACGTTCATTCCTTGGATTAACAACCTCCTTGGTTGTAACCAAGTCAAGTTGTGAGCCTCTTCTTTCTGCTTTTTATTTACTGTTAATTTACTTTATGCAAGTGTTCTGTTGAAAGTTCGAGAAGAGTCTTTTCTGTTTATTTTGTTTTAGGCTATTCAACCTCCCCTTCTAGCTGGCCCAACGGTCCTACAAGTGGTATCAGAGCCGAGACGCTTCAGGAGGACTAACCGCCGAACGAAGCAACGAGATGACCAGATCTAACATCCACCCACCAAAATTCGAGGGGGACTTTGCAAGCTGGAAGAAGCACATGGAGGTATTTTTCGGCACCGATTTTGATTTATTACTAATAATGGAACTCAGTTTTGAAGCTCCCGAGGGAAAAGCGAAAAATCAATGGACAAAGAAAGAGCAGGCCGAGTACGTGGCAAACAAGAAAGCAGAATTCCATTTGCTAACCGTACTTCCGCCACAAGAAGTCAACCGTGTCGGCACCTATAACTCGGCAAAGGAGCTTTGGGAGAAGTTCCTTGAATTACACGAAGGAACATCCGAAGCCAAGCTTGCGAGACGGGACTTACTTTGCAACCAGCTCACCAACCTCCGTCTTGAAGAAGGTGAAACAATTGCACATCTACACTCAAGGATACAGGAGCTCATCATCGGACTTTCGAATCTCGGAGAAGAGGTAAGTAACCGAGATTCGCTCAGGTACGCTTTAAATTCCTTCCCTAGAAATTCAAAATGGGCATCACTAGTAGATGCTTTTTACATTTCGAAGGACTTAGAAAAAATTTCATTGGAAGATTTTTTTTCAACATTTGAAGTGCATGAGTCAAGATGTGCAGGAATGAGGGAGCCAAAGAACAACGTCGCCCTCAAAGCTTCGAGAGATGAACCTGAATCGGAATCTTCTCTCGACGACGAAGAAATGGTAATGATGGTAAGACGATTTAATAAGTTATACAATTCTAGAAAAACTAACCATCCACAGGGTAGAAAGAAAAGAACGATCCGCTGCTACCATTGCGACGAAGAAGGGCATGTCAAGGACAACTGCCCCAAGCTGAAGAACAAAGACAAGGAAAAGGGTAAGAAGCCTATCCAAAAACGAAAGGCCCTGAAGGCGACGTGGGGCGATACCTCGTCCGAATCAGAAGTCGAAGCATTCTCCGGACTCACACTGATGGCGAGTCATCAAGATGAGGACTGCGATTCAAGCTCTTCTGAAATGAGCATCGAGAGCATCGATGAAGGGGGAGACACGTCGGAAGAAAGTAACAGCTCAGGGGGAGAAACAGACAACGAGATCGACAAGGTAAGTCAGGTACGATCTCTTCCTCCCGATAAAATGTTTAAGTTCGTTAAACTTTTAACAAAAGATTGCTGCAAATTAGAAAGTGAAAATAAAAATTTAAAAGTAATTCTAGCTAAGTCTTGTCCCTTAGAAGAATTAGATAAATTAAAAATAGCAAATGAAAAATTGAAACTTGAAAATGATGATTTGAAAATTCAAGTAGATAACTTGAAAAACCATGCATATTCATCTAAAACCAATTTTAGAAGATTTAATAATTTAAATTGGTACTTTAAATATCACCCGGGACAAATTAGGAATATTTCAAGAAAATATGTCCCTAAAAGCTTTTTAATTAATCCAGTAGGGTGGAACCTATATTGGGTTCCTAAAACATGCCTAAACTAAATTATAAAATTAGCGCTTTAAGTGAGAAAATTAAACAAAGAATTTCCTTATGAGACTTTGTCAAGGAAGTGGTTGTTGCTCCAATAACCAAGAAGGCCTAGTGCCTCGCCACGACCTGGAAGCCAAAATATTGAAATAAATGTTTAATTAACTTACTAATAAAGCATTAATATAAGACTTAATTAGTGGTTTAAAAAGGTTATTCAAAACATTTTATTTTAGAAATTTACTTAGAATTTTTTTTCCCTAAGTCATTTTTTTTGCGCTTAAAAATTCTCAAAAATTTAGGTTAGGATTTTTTTCTTACTTAGAAAAATTCTCAAAAATCATTTCTTCCTAAGTTAAAAAAAAAAAAACTTTTTCCTGAAACTAGAAATCTCAGCTTAAATTACTTAGAAAAATTTTCTAAATTTCTTAAAAACCTAGAATTTTTTTTATTCTTTCTAAGTTTTTAAACCCTTAGATTGTTTTTTCTTGGAACCCCACTTTTTTTGTGATCAAAGGGGGAGAAGGGAAAGTATAAGTCTAGGGGGAGGTAGATAGATTTATTTTTTTTATCTTTTCTATCTTTTTGCACTTAAATTGTAAATTAAGTTAATTTACTTAATTCTATTTTAACCCTAGCTTAACTTGGGTTGATCACACCAAAAAGGGGGAGATTGTTGGAACCCCAAGGTTGTTTTGGTGTGATCAACAAATAAAGTTAGGTCCTGTGTGTATTTAACCTTGTGTCTAAGTGTGCAGGAGCTTAGGAACACAGGTAGTCGAGCGGAAGACACAACTAGCGAGAAGGACGGCAGTCCGAGGGACGAGGTGCTGTGGAAGAGTACCCCAGTGGACAAGAAGGAAGCGTGCGGTGGTTCCGAGGGACGAAAGCCGGAGCGGAAGATTGCTCGGGGAGCAAGAGACGCAGCTAGCGAGAAGGATGGCACACGGTGCGTCTGAGGGATGAAGACTGCGGATGAGTACGCCGGCGGACGAGAAGAAAACATGCGGCGATTCCGAGGGACGAGAAGCCGGAGGGAAGCCCGCTCGAGAAGACCGGAAGTTGGGTTCGGGTGAGCCCTTTTTCGGATGGCAGAGATCACCCAAGTAAGCGGATCCGGAGGAGAAGAACCGGACCGAGGCGGGACTGAACCAGAGAAGAGGTCCCGGACGAAAAAGTCAACGGTTGTTGACTTTGGGCTCCGGGGTGCCCGGAACAGTCCGGGGCACCCGGAACCCTTCCGGGCGCCCGGACCCAGTATTTTCACCAGATCGAGTCAAAACTCGATCTGAACGTTGGGGGATAAAATTTATCCCCCCCAGGGCGCCCGGAACCCTTCCAGGCGCCCCGACCAAGGCTTTAAATATAGCCTTGGTCCAGAAGCTTTGAATGAACTCAGAAATTTACATTCCAAACACTTGTGCGCTTCTGTTCTAGTTTAGCTTCTGTCTTTTGTGCTTTCACTGCTGTAAGAGGCTTCTCCGCCTGAAGGAGATATTTTAGTGCATGTTCATTCCTTGGATTAACAACCTCCTTGGTTGTAACCAAGTCAAGTTGTGAGTCTCTTCTTTCTGCTTTTTATTTACTGTTAATTTACTTTATGCAAGTGTTCTGTTGAAAGTTCGAGAAGGGTCTTTTCTGTTTATTCTTTTTTAGGCTATTCAACCCCCCCTTCTAGTCGGCCCAACGGTCCTATAACTATTACCATGCATGATGCTTAGTTGACACCTATTGGATCATTTCATACATATAGATATATGTGAGTGTTATATTATGATTCTAGATGTACCTATTTTTACCATGTTAGTATGATTGTGGATCATTGCATAAAGTTCATATACTCTTAATGATGTAGTTGGTTACTATGTAAGTAACACTACACTGTGTCATTGTATACATATCCTGTCAACTAAGTCTCTTAGGAGTAGTTGACGATTATGTCCCTACTACGATGTTGAGAGAGTTGACAGTAACCAGTATATCCTATCAACTAAGTCTCCTATGAGTGGTTGATGATTATGTCCCCATTACAATGTTGAGAGAGCTGGCAGTGACTAGTATATCCTATCAACTAAGTCTCCTATGAGTGGTTAACGATTATGTTCTCACTATGATATTGAGAGAGTTGACAGTAATTAGTTTATCTTATCAACTAAGTCTCCTACGAGTGGTTGATAATTATGTCCCCGCTACGATGTTGAGAGAGTTGGCAGTGACCAATATATCCTATCAACTAAGTCTCCTATGAGTTGTTGATAATTATGTCCCCACTATGATATTGAGAGAGTTGACAGTGATTGCGATGTATTTGCTATATTGTTATCCTTGGGTTGTTATATCTTGGGCTACCCACAGGGTATCCATGGTAAAGTGATCTCCCACAGTCTGTAATTAGATATCTACATCCTATCTTCCCATGGGTTATCTATAGTAGAGTGATCTTCTATAGACAAGGACCCTAACATTTTGGACTACCCACGGGTTATCTATGGTAGAGTGATTTCTCACAGTCCATAGTTAGATAGCTAGATATCTTGGTCATTTGTATTATTTATGGTGAAGCATTACTCCTACATATGATGTATTATTTATGGTGTAACGTTACTCCCACATAAGATGTATTACTTATGCTAGAGCGTTGCTCTGACATATGATGTATTGCTTATGGTAGAGCATTGCTCCCATATATGATAATATTTCTGGCGGTGGAGCTTTGCTCCCACACATGACGATCTATAACTATTATATATACTAGCATAGGCTTAGGTTTTTCGGTACCCATGTTGATCATTATCTGGTTATGCTCAATATATTATTTACAGTTGAGTAGGTTGCTTATGTTGTAGATGCATGTTGTATATATTTAAGACATGATTGTTGCATATGCTTGATATTATTCATACATGTTCATTTATCATACATGTATATGATATCATATATTGTTCATCTAGTGTGAGTAGATCTATTGTTGATCTCCAGTGGTTACTGATCAATATACCATCCTTGTGAGACCGATTCTGGTATGTGCATTCATTATGTTGATTATGGTTGTGTACATATTTCCTACCTATGAGAATGTATGCTTTGATTTTCATATTCTTATTTTGACCATGCACTATCACTGTCTATTACCCGTTGAGTCATTTGGACTCACTACCCTATTTTACCTTATTTTCCTTAAGTAGCAAATAGATGATTGTGGAGTCGCTTGGAGTATCTTGGCTGCTAGTCCCTCGTCACATTGAGATTTGTTTCATTTTACATGCTATTTCTTACTACTCTATTTGCACTTTATTTTTCGGACTTGGATATGTAATAATTTGACTTAATCATGGATTTTAGCCTTGTGACTACTTCTATTCGATTATGTGTTGTGGTTGTGTAAGTTATGCAGGCATGCAGTTAGTGTATTCAGTGTATTATCTTGTGTAGTTTGTGTTTGTACCAGCCGTATAGACTGTGTATTATTATTATCTTTCGCTATGTTAGTTTCCAACCGTGTGCGCTATATTATATTTCATCGATTTAACTTGCACAATGGAAACTTTGAAGAGAAAATAACCCAACATAATCACAAGGCTAACAAGTCAATTTTACTTGGTTCACCGCCACTCCTAAGGAGAATATGTATAAAGTCTAGTCCTAATGATTACCACCATTAGTTGTTTTCCTCCTTCTCAGACAAAATACGAAGCCAAGAAACCTCTTCTAACAGAGTTATAATGTTTAGCACAAAGGGAATACCAAAGAGAAGAAACAAGAGTTTTACTCTTTTTTCACAAGAGCTCTTCTCCTTTTTCGCATGAAGATTGCTGAGAATGAAGGCCATTTCACTTTGGAAGATGAGAAGATTCGTAGCTTGGATGGGTTGGTGGAAGATACTTGAAGATGTTTTAAATTCAATCAGTTGTTTTCTATACTTTTCTACTGCCTATAGTCAACTGTTGTAATCACCAATCGACTGGTGAGGAGGTTTGACCACTGACACAATCGTTGAATGGTCACTGACTCTGAATCAATAGTTGATATCATCTTGGTTTTTGAACACCAGACGATTGATGGAAAATACTAATCGACTGGTGACATCCTGTTGAATTGACCAGTTGGATTGAAGTTAGTCTATTTGATTAAAATAGCCTCCCAATCAATTGCTGGATTTAGCAATAGACTAGTAGATCTTAGTTGAACTAATCGATTGCATTAAAAGCGTTATGTTTGATCGAAATAGGCTACCAGTTGATTGGTAAAACCAACAATCAATTGCTAACAGACTATTAGTCGAACTAATAAAACCACCAATCAATTGGTAACCCTAATTCAAGGTTTGTGCAAACCCCGAATTTCGAGTTTAGGGTTTTGACTACCAGTCGAATTGTTGAAGCTAGTAATTGATTGGTAAACCCAAATTTAGGGTTTATGCAAACCCTGAATTCTATATTTACGGTTTTGACTATCAATCGAACTGTTGAAGACATCAATCGACTAGAAAACCTTGATTAAGGGTTTTCATCTTCAAACCCTTAATCACAAAACCCTTTTCTCTGTCTGTAATGTACCAGTTGATTACTAGACTCTAGCAATCAACTAATACATAACTTTTAGCCATCCTAATGGTCGAAATGTGCCTCACTCTCTCTCCTCATCCCATAAATACCTTATGTCAGATGACCTTTTATTTTTTCTAGACTTTTGTGCTTGGAGCTTTCTCATCTCTAAGTCTTCGTCCACCCTGTATCCAATCTTAATTACAATCGGATTAGGCTTTCTTTTTGCTAAGAATCAGCCTCCTTGGACTTCTGCGCCTTGCATCTAGTCATCTAACCTGTAAGGAATTCTCCTTACTAAGTATCATCAACCTCCTTGGATGTTTCCTGAATACTTATTACACAAGTGAGATCTAACTTTTCCGCATAAACTTAAATACTCATCAAACATTGAAACACCATGTTCGGTCTTATTGTACAATAAATAAGTTATGTACGAAGACTTATTAATCCATTTATATATTAATCAATCAATTTAATATTCATTTAAGATTTTTTTAAAAACCCATAATATTAATTACATTTAATTATCATATAAAAATTTAACATGTAATCCAACCTTTACATAAGTCAAATCTCTAATTATTTAGAAAGGTGGCTAAGCTCATCTAATCAAGATTTTGTTGATCATTTTTTTAAATACCAATTATATGTTTATATATTTATACATAAAACAAAAAAAAGATTATGATCTGAACTTATTTATCTGAAATTTAGACTCACAACAAATATACGAAATTATTGTAGGATCAAAAAGCGCTAAAGAGGAGTGAATATCGCTCTTGGCTAATTCGTTCATTTCAAGTAAATTCAAAGTAAATACGCAGCAGAAATAAAAGAGAGACAAACAAAACACAAACACCAAGGATTTACTTAGTTCGGAGTATATGGCGACTCCTACTTCAAGACTCGCACATAAGAGTGCTTTCGATGGGCAATCACTAATCAATCATAAAATCTTTACAAATTACAACAGATATATAATTTAAGTGCAAAACAAGTATACCAACAATTAAGAATGAGAAATTCCGGGCTTCAGGTTATTGGAGCAGTGTTACAGCTTTTTCGGATCGTCTTTGGAGCAGTGCACAGAAGAAGGATCGCAATTTTGTGTTATCTCTATGCATCTGCTCGAACCGGGCTTATATAGCCTGCTGAAGGCGCCTTCAGTCCCAAGTTAGTCGTGTTAATAAGCTCCTCGACGTTCACTGCTTATCCACCCGAAGGCGCCTTCAGTGTCCTTGGAAGGCGCCTTCCATCAGCTGTCCAAGGTACCTTCAACGTCCTTGGAAGGCGCCTTCTGCCCTGCTTCCTGCGCAGCTGCAGCCAAGGTGCCCGAGGCGCCTCTAACGGCCCAGAGGTGCCTAAACATTGTTCATCTGAGCCAAACATGCACAATTCGCTTCCTGCAAAATACGTTAGTCCAAGAAACCAACCATACCCTGTGTTGGTGCGGGAAGAATTCGACGATCGAACCTATATTTTGATTATGCCAAAGGGTTCAAAGTTAAAGTGTTTTGATTTCTAATATATTGAACAAGTTTGCAGGAAAGTCCTAAGGTTTCTTAGGCAAAAGTCCTAGCTGCGGTTAGGCAGGTGGAAAACCCTAGGGGGTGGTAACCCTAGGTCATAGGGGGTGGTAACCCTATGCGGAAAGTCTTGGCGGGTCGAGGGCCTCAAGCAAAAGTCCTAGGGGGGTAACCCTAGGTGGAAAGTCCTGGTGTCATGAACCAGGTGAAAGACTGGGCCAGCCGGGAAGCGGAAGTTCAGCAGAAAGTTCGGAAGCTACGAACGCTAAGCAAAAGTCCAGTCGATCTAGAGGATCTCATTGGCACCAGGTAATCTCTCCTGAGGGGAGTAGGTGAGGACGCGTTCCCCATAGAGGGAACAGTAGGCATCGGGTCGACCTAGGGTTTCCGGTTGGAAATCCGAAGTCAGACCCGGACAGTTCGTTGACTGTCAATATTTTGGTTATTATAATTATTATGTGCTAACTTTGTTTTGCAGGGTATGTGTTTGAGACTAACACATTTTGCAGGAACAAAGGAGCATGTTACACCTCAGATAAACAGTGTCCGAGGCGCCTCCATGGAGCGTGGAAGCGCCTTGGGTGCAAGCCAGATGGAGTCTGCAAAGAGGAGCTGAAGGCGCCTTGGTTGGATCTGGAGGCACCTTGGAGCTGGGATTGAAGGCGCCTTGGACTGTCATGAAGGCGCCTTGAGCATGATAAGCGCAGAAGAAGTCTGCGCTAATCTATGCAGCTGAATCGGCTCATTGGAGGCGCCTTGGATGGCACTGGAGGCGCCTCCAGTACTATTTAAAAGGGGACTTCGAGCAACAGCTTAGGACAATGAATTCCAAGCAACCCTTTTGATACAAGCTGCTTACGAGACGATCCCGAAGTGCTGCAACTTGATGCCGACAACCCGGAACTCTGCATCTACTATTTCTCTTTTTGTTGGTAAATTTAACAGCATTTATTGTACTTAATTTGTAACACATTTCCGAAATATAGTTGTTGCCCAACGTAAACGCTCAAAGAGCGTGGGCCTTGGAGTAGGAGTCGTCATAGGCTCCGAACCAAGTAAACGATTGTGTCGCTTGTGTGTTTGCTTTGTTTTCATTTTCGCTGCGTGTTTTATACTCGAGTGTTTTAATCGAACGAAATAGCCATGAGCGCTATTCACCCCCTGTGTTTGCTTTGTTTTCATTTTCTCTGCGTGTTTTATACTCGAGTGTTTTAATCGAACGAAATAGCCATGAGCGCTATTCAACCCCCCCCCCCCCCCCCCCCCTCTAGCGCTTTCGATCCAACACCCTGCAAAACAAAGTTAGCACAATATAGACATGAAAAATAAAGCATTTGATAGTCTTCGGACTGCCGGTTCTGACTTCGGATTTCTTCCGGAAATCCTAGGTCAAACTGACGTCTACTATTCCCTCGCTGGGGAATGCATCATCATATACTCCTCTCAGAAGTGTTTATCTATTGCTAAATCGGTCCTCCAGACGACTGGACTTTTTGTCTAGGGTTACCACCCCCTAGGACCTAGGGTTATCACCTCCTAGGATTTTTCATAGCCTAGAGTTACCCCCCTAGGGTTTTCCATAACTTAGAGTTACCACCCCCTAGGACCTAGGGTTACCACTCCCTATAGTTTTCTACAACGTAGGGTTACCATCCCCTAGGATTTTCCACCTGCCTAACCGTAGCTAGGATTTTCCATCACGTAGGGTTACTACCCCCTAGGATCTAGGGTTACCACCCCCTAGGATTTTCCACTTACCTAGAATCCACTAGAACTTTTGTCTAAAAATACTTAGCACTTTCCTGCAATCTCATTCAAACTCGTTAGATCACAAATAACCTTAACTTTGAGCCCTTTGACATAATCAAAACCTAGATTCAATTATCAAATACTTCTTGCACCAACCATTATGAATCAAATCATATCAATATAAATGAACTATGTCAACTTTTATCACAAGACCATAATAATTTTAGCGGTTAGATCTATTTTACAACATAATATAAATGAATAAATCAGAACAATTTCATTAAGATATTTTTATATTTTAGAAATTTTTTTTCTTTTCTTTTTCTCATTCTAATATAACATTTATTAGAATGAGTATTGAAATTTCATCCATCCTTCGTTAAAGAAATTAAACTAATATATTTATTGTTATCATGGATGCATGTTAATTCTGCTTAATTTATGAATTCTTAAAGAAGTTTGGATTGGATAGTGACCACCGAAATGGTTATGCATTTAATGTGTGAGCTGTCAGAAAAGGATAGAACAGCCCAACTTCAGCTTCAACTTGCTTAGAAGCTTCACCTATCTATCTGTTTGTTTGGGTGCAAGTTGCATGCAGCTGCTGGCAACATCCAGCCAAAAACAATACTGACTCGTCTTTCTCTTAAATCATTTATTAATTTAATTGAGCGGGATCATCGGGCAGAAATAAGGGCGACAATTTTTAGAACAATTTCTCAATAGTAAAAAAAAAATTAATTATTAAAGCAAATGCTCTACTCCGAATTCCATTTTTTATTATGAATTTATCACAAATTGGAACAAGATTAAGCAAAAAGGGGATTCTTAATTAAGGCAAATCAATAAAATACCCTTTAAATTTTGAGATTTAACTGTGTTATCAACGAAAGGTCATCATATCTCCGTGTGGAGCTCTCTGTCTCCTCCTTGTAGGCCGTCAAACTCCTCTATGCTTTGCTAGTCCCTGGTGTTCCTCATTTATCTCCTACTATAATCTCCTAATTAAGGGAACTTCTTTTCTTCTCATATTCTAATATTTGAATACCTAATAAAAAAAATTGCTCTTATTTGCTCCCAAAATACTCATTCATTCTCAGGTTGGTCGTGAAGGATCAACTGCTCACTCAAGATCGCATTACTTTTTAGGGATGGACAATCGGTGTGTATTCTACGATAAGGAGTTGGAGACGTTGGACCACCTATTATTTAGCTGCGAATTCAACGTGTCATATCCTTAGAGTATATTTATTCTTAAAATGGACGGTACCTTCTAGTGATAATATATGAATAATTAATATCAATCACATAAAGACAATACAACAAGCTAAAAATAATAATGCGTCTGATCCAGTCTGAGACTCGAGTAGACGGACGCTGGGGACGTGACATTCTCTGCTGATTCCATGTAGACTCTGGGATGACGTGGACTCCGGTGAACCTGCAGCAAAACCAAGCCGGGGAGGGGATCCCGGCGACGGTCCTCTAACGCTAAAGTCAGGCGAAAAGAAATCGAAGCAGAATAACGAGGCAAAGAGCTACAGTAAATGATCATGCATACCTCCGTCGAAATATGAGGGTCCTTATATAGGACCCTTGGGAGGCGCATGCACGCCTCTGGAGGCGTGCACGCTTCCCAAGACATACCTCAAAATGGATGTGTCACAAAAGTACGTCTGACGTCATACCGCAACCATCCGAGCATATCTCCGACATGAAAGTGGAAACTTCCATCGTACGATTCTCTGTCCGGTCCGGCCGCCGACCATGCTATTAGTCGACGGCACATTTCTCGAGAAGGACATCACTCGCTGCCCCCTTCATCCTCTTCTGCACCTTTTGTCTATTACTAGCCTGGATGGGAGAGATGCTTGGACCCACTGCCATCCGAGAGAGGATATGTTTTGGACCGAGCGGGAAGGTTGCTCGGCTTCATACTCGGACGGGAATGTCGTCTTCGTTGATCCGCAGCTCGCCTGAGCGAACAGGCCGCCCGACGCCTTAACTCTCTTAGACGGACTCATGAGCGTCGGAAACCCAACCCGCAGTCGAGCTGCTTCTGCGCCGCTCCGGGCGCGGTCGTGGCCGATCAGCCAGGTGGCCTTCCGATCGGCCATACTTTTAGGTTGACTATCTTGGCTTTGACCTCCACATGCCATTTACCCTCTGTCCCGTACGGGATTACACTCTTGTTACCGGATCACGTGTCTCTCCCTCAAGTCTAGTCGAAGGAGGCTATAAGTCTGACTGACTGGACTATTAGTTCGGTGGCATAATGGTCACTCGGCCGATGAATCGAGTGCTCTTCCGCTCAAGAGCTGTGAGGGTGCCACTTCACCGCTCGGCAGCCCACTCGCTGGGCCTAGAAAGGTTTTGATCATCGCTGATTGCCTCGCTGACCCGAGGACGATCAATGCTGACGTCTTCAAGATCCCCCCGGAATTCGTGCAAATCCTCGTCATTAAGGACGAGCGCGTGCCCACGCCTGCGTAATGGCATTCATTAAATGTCGCCCTCTAACCTGCCGCCAAGTGGCGCCACCGCCGTCATCGCACGGCGAGGGCGTCAGCTCCGATGGGACAGGCGGCGGTTTGAATTCGACGGTCGGATGTCGACTTCGATCCCGATGACCTGGATCAGACGGCTAAGGCTGACCAAGCCCTATGTTTATAAAGCACAGGCGCCGACAACTATTCCATTGTTGCTGCTTTTGCGTGTTTCACCGGCTTCCTCGACCTCCAGTGCTCCGACGATCCTCCCCCTCCCTCTCCTAGGTCTACTTTTGTAAGCTCCCTGATCCTTTCTTGTTTTCACATTTGCTTCCCCTTGCTTTCCTTGGTGTCGCCTCTTTCATTGTTCTTTCCGTCGATCTTTCCGACGAAGCTTCTACGTTATTCACCTTCTGATCATGGTCAGTTCGTCGACCCCCTCTCCCGACCTTTGGTATCAAGCCATAGAGAGTCGGTTTAACTCGGGAGATGCCTTTAAATTGATCAATGCATATGACATCACTGCTGACCACAAACTCACCTTGGCCGAGTCGTCCGATCGACCCCATGACCCGCTGGTTGGCACTGTTACCTTCTTCGGCGACCAATTCGTAGGTGGCCTCAGGTTTCCAATCCACCCATTCATCATAGAAGTGTGCAACTACTTTCGCATTCCGCTCGGCCAGCTCGTGCCCAACTCCTTCAGGCTGTTGTGCAGCGTAGTTGTGCTCTTCCGAGTGCACAACATCCCCCTTAAGCCTCAGATTTTTCATTATTTTTACTATCTCAAACAGTCCAAGCTAGGCACCTTCTTGTTTCAAGCTCGGATCGGCTTAGTTTTCTTTGATAAAATGTCTACCTCCAACAAGCATTGGAAGAATCATTTCTTCTTTTTGAGTTCTCGAGCCGCCACCCTTTCGAACCCAATGGCAAACTTCGTTGCCCCCCCCCCCCCCCCCCCCGATCTAAAGAGGTATAGGACCGAGCTCGCTTTTCTACATGCGGCTAGCCTACTGGCCGGGCTGAAGTTGGACATTCATAAGCTACTGCCCTAAGGGATGCTGTATCTATTCGGCTTAAGCCCGATCCGAACGTGGCTTTCGAACGGCCCGGGTAAGAAATAACTTTCTCTCCTTTTCCTTGAGTCTAACTGATCTCTTTTCTCTTTTTTGCAGCTGAGACCATGATGAAATCGGTGGTGTTCGACATGCTGAAACGCAAGGTCGCCGAGATAGAGGCGGCTGCAGCGTAGGAGGCGGAGAGACTTGGCATCACCCCGGTCGGCTCTCATGAAGGTGAGAGCGAAGAGGTGCAGACGGCGGGCGATGCGTCTACCGCTTGGACGGTCACTACTGATGCAGCTGGAGAGACCACTCCATCGAGTACGCAACCGGCCACTCGGCCTAAGGAAGCCGAGTCTTCCGATGATGAACACCCTTTGGTTGGACGCAAATGCCGCCGAACGGGCACACCAACCCGCTCAGCCACCTCAGCCGTTCACGTGTCCGAGCAGATGGGCGATCCTCCTCCACTGGCTCCAGCGACTGTGGAAGCGCTGTCTTCTGACCGGACCTCCTCTCAAGGAGATTGGCCTTTCGACCCCGTCGCTGCTCAGCCTCTCAGCTCGCTCCCTCCGGCTCCACGGATAATCAAGTGATCTCTTATTCTCTCTGAGCCGGTCGAACAATTTTTTGCCCCTTCCGCGTTCGCTCAGTCTACTCCGGGCTGGCGCAAGACTGTCAAGGCCTTACTCCATCTACCGACAGAGGAATATATGCAGGCGGTCGAATAGCTGACGAGCTCCGAACACTTAATAACCTTCCGGGGACCCCTTGCGAAAGTCTGGGAGGACGCCCGAGCGCGCGTGGGGCTGATGCCCCCTGGACTGCTCGGCAACAACTATCTGCAACAAACCACCGGGGTAACTTTTATCACAAGCCTTCATTTCTCCTTCTCTGTTCGGCACTGACTATTTTTCTTTTAACTGGGTTGCAGTATTGGGTGGAAAGTATAGCGGTATGTCACCGCTTAGCTTTCCTTGAAGAGGAGTTCAAAAATCTCAAGGTCTCTGGTGGGGCTCCCCCTCAAGGCCTTTCTTATGCCGAGCTGAAGGCCGACCTAGATAAGACCAACAAACTGTTAGAGGCCGAGCGGCACAAATCTTCAGGCTTATAAACTATGGTGGACCGGCTCGAAACCCAGGTTAAAACATACGACAAGAAGATCACTTTGGCCACCACCAGGAAGAATCAGGCCATCACCGACTTGGAGACAAAGAATGCTGAGGCCCGGGCACTTGAGCTGAAAGTCAACGAGTTGACCGACCTGCTCACTGCCGAGAAGAATGGTCGTTCGGCGGAGGTGGCCGCTATTCAGAGTGATCTAAAGACCTTTCAAGACGCACTGGAGGCCTCCCGAGCCGCCTTCAAAGAATATCAGGAGGTCGAACCTGGCTGAGTCATTGTCATGCAGCAGAATTACATCCGCTCGGAGAAATTTGTTCAAAAAAGCTTGCACTCAGTTCTTCCATGAGTTCGAGTTGGCCATCACCACCACGGCTGACTATCTAAAGACAAAGGGTCGACTTCTTGAGGATTTCACTATTCCCATCCGCGATCATGCTGATCTTCTGACCATGATTCCAGATGAGATTTTTAATTATTTAGAGTGAAGTCGTGGATGTGTATTGGTCGTTTGACCTATTTCACTATGTGTACTCGTCGTTCAGCTTATTTTGATCAATGAACCTTCTTTGGCTTTTCCTTGTCTGCTCGTCCAATTGCTGTGTGTATTCGAGCGAGCTGTCTGACTCGTGCGAGTCTTCGCCTCTCGATCTTTGAGCTACCGCTCGGTAATCAAGTACAAAACCATCACTCTTCCGTAAGCTCCATTAGGATTACGCGGTGCCAAGGCTGAACCCTATGGTTGCCGCTCGGTGGTCTACGAGCCGAGGGTTTACAGTCGTCGGTTCGACTCTGGAGTTTAACGTCACCGCTTAACGGTCTTCGAGCCGGGGGGTTTATAGTCGTCGATTTGACTCTAGAGTTTAACGTCATCACTCGACGGTCTTCAGGTCGGGGGGTTTATAGTCGCCGGTCCGAATCTAGAGTTTAACGTTGCTGCTCGACGATCTTCAGGCCGGGGGGTTTATAGTCGCCGGTCCGACTCTAGAGTTTAACATTGCCGCTCGACGATCTTGAAGCCGGGGGGTTTATAGTAGCCGGTCCGACTCTAGAGTTTAACGTTGCCGCTCGACGATCTTCAGGCCGGGGGGTTTATAGTCGTTGGTCCAACTCTAGAGTTTAACGTCACCGCTCGACGGTCTTCATAGAGCCTAGACGTTCGACGTATTCTTTGCTATTTGATATCATTCCTGCATTCAAAGGGAGTCGAGGAACAGAAAGTACATATAATGAATTACATTGACACACCTTTCATCCAGCTCGGTATGATTGGAGATGTTTAGCGCTCCATGGTCGTCCTAGCTGCCATCCATCTTCATCTTATAGGTAATAGGCGCTCGATCGAAGCTTCTCGATGACCTTGAAGGGCCTAGCCCAGGGTGCCTCCAGCTTGCTCACATCATCGACCGGCTTCACCTTCTTCCATACAAAGTTGCCAACTTGGAATGCCCTGAGAATCACTCGCCTGTTGTAATTCTGCTTCATTCTTTGCCGGTACGCCATTAGCCGGATGGCTGCTTTGGCTCGCACCTCGTCTATCAGGTCCAGCTCCAGCTGCCTCCGCTTGGCGTTACTCGCGTCGTACTGTTGCATCCGATCGGATTCTACTCCGACCTCCACGGGAATGACAGCCTCTCCTCCGTACACCAAGTGGAAAGGCGTGGCCCCCGTTCCCTCCTTAGGGGTAGTGCGAATCGCCCATAACACGCTTGGGAGCTCATCTACCTAGCTGCCACCGATATGGTTGAGCTGAACTCGAAGAATCAACAAGATCTCCCGATTGGCGACTTCTGCATGCCCGTTGCTCTGCAGATAAGCTACGGAGGTGAAGTGTTGCTGAATGCCATAACCCTCACACCATTCTCGGAGCTGCTGTCCGACGAATTGCCACCCGTTGTCGGACACGAGCCATCGTGGAATGCCGAACCGACATATTATGTGCTTCCAGATGAACTTATTGACCATCTGCTCCGTTATTTTCGCGAGCAGCTCGGCTTCCACCCACTTTGAGAAATAGTCTACCGCTACTAGTAAAAACTTTCGTTGTCCGGTCGCCATGGGGAAGGGTCCTACAATATCCATGCCCCACTGGTCGAACGGGCAGGCTACTGTAGAGGCCTTCATCTCCTCCGTCGGCCGATGAGAGAAGTTGTGATATCTTTGACAGGAAAGGCAAGTGGCGACGGTCCGAGCGGCGTCTTCCTGAAGGGTCGGCCAGAAATATCCAGCTAGCAGGATCTTTTTTGCTAATGACTGGCCGCCCGGGTGTCTTCCGCAGGATCCTTGATGCACCTCCTTTAGTATATATTTCGCGTCTTCCAAGCTGACACACTTTAGCAGCGGACGGGAGAAAACCTTCTTGTAGAGCTGGTCCCCTATGAGGGTGAACCGGCCTGCTCTCCTTCTTAGCAACTGTGCCTCAACCCGATCGGATGGAGCAGCTCCTGATTGCAAGAATTCTACTATGGTCATCCTCCAGTTGCTCGGGAACGCAAGGTCCTCCATCCTGTCAATGTGAGCCACTAAGGATACCTGCTCGATCGATTGTTGGGTGACGATCGGCGTTATCGAACTCGCCAGCTTCACCAACTCATCTGCCACCCGATTCTCCGCTCGGGGGATTTTTTGTATAACAACCTCTCCGAAGTTGGTTTTGAGCTTGTCGAATGCCTCCACGTACAGCTTCAGCCTCGAAGGTTCCCAAGAGCTGCTGAGTGGCCAACTGTGAGTCTGAATAAATTAACACCTTACTGGCTCCTACGTGTCAAGCGACCTGTAATTCTGCTATGAGGGCCTCATACTCCGCCTCGTTGTTGGTTGCGCGGTAATCCAACCGAACGGACAGATGCATTTGCTCTTCTTGTGGTGAAATTAACAAAAGACCGATGCTGCTTCCCTACCGCGTGGCTGACCCATCCACGTACACCCTTCAAGTCGCTTCGGGCTCGGGGTTCTGTACTTCGGTGATGAAATTCGCCAAGGATTGCACCTTAATTGCTGTCTTGGACTGGTACTGTATGTTGAACTCGCTGAGCTCAGTTGTCCATTTGATCAATCGTCAGGACGCCTCGGGATTAAGAAGTACTCTTCCCAAATGGTTGTTAGTCATGACGACGATTGTGTTCGCGAGAAAGTAGGGTCGGAGTCTTCGGGCGGCGAGGACTAACGCGAAGGCAAGCTTCTTGAGACCAATGTAGCGGGATTCAGCGTCCTTTAGGATGTGACTCAGAAAATACACATACTATTCTTTGTCGTTCGGTCTTACCAATGCCGAGCCAACAGCATGCTCGGTGGAGGATAAGTATATGCGGAGCGGCTCGCCGATAGTCGGCTTGGCTAATACAGGTAAAGAGTTTATATAAACCTTCAAAGATTCAAACGCCCGGTCGCATTCTTTGTCCCACTGGAATTTGGTGGTTCGGCGAAGAATCTTGAAAAAGGGCATGCTCCGGTCGGCCGTTTTGGAGATGAACCGCGAGAGATCCGTTATCCGACCGGTAAGGTGCTGTACTTCCTTCAAATTTCTGGGAGGTGGCATGTCCTGCAATGCCTTTACCTTGCTGGGGTTCGCTTCTATGCCCCGCTCGGTGATGATATAGCCCAAAAAGCGACCACTCTTTGCTCCGAAGAGACACTTCTGAGGATTCAGCTTGACTCCGTACATCCTCAGTGTATGAAAGGTCTCCTCTATATCTGCACATAGTTGACCACTCAGAGTGATTTTATAAGGATGTCATCCATGTATACCTCCAAGTTCCGCCCGATCTGCTTCCGGAACACCTTGTTCATGAGACACTGATATGTGGCGCCGACGTTCTTCAGTCCGAATGACATCACGTTGTAGCAGTAGGTGTCGTCCGCCGTGATGAAACTTACTTTCTCTTGATCATTCCGGGCGAGCGAGACTTGGTGGTATCCCTGATAAGCGTCCAACATGCATATCAGTTTGCATCCCGCAGTTGAGTCCACCATTTGGTCAATTCGGGGTAGAGGATAAAAGTCTTTCGGGCACACCTTATTCAGATCTCAAAAGTCGATGCAGACCCTCCACTTGTTACCCGGCTTGGCGACTAGAACCACGTTCGCGAACCAGCTTGGGAATTGCACCTCCCGTATATGGTCGGCCTCCAAAAGCTTCTCGACATCCGCCTGGATGATGATGTTCTTCTCAGCACTGAAGTCCCTCTTCCTCTACTTCACCAGTCGTGCGTCTAGCCAGACATGGAGCTCGTGCTGCGTAACGCTTGGCGAGATGCCTGGTAGCTTGTGTGTTGACCACGCAAAGACATTGTGGTTACATCGTAGTCACTTGATCAATTCTTCCTTCTGGCCCGCTTCCAGGTCGGATGCAATGAATGTGATTGTCTCCGGTGGCCATCGTGGATCCGTACCTCTTCTTTTTCTTCATAAACTAAAGTTGGAGGCTTTTCAGTTATGGTGTTTACCTCCAACCGCGGTGCTTTCCAAGCGGATCTTGACTCTGCTTGGACCATCTCCACATAGCATCGTCGGGTAGCCAACTGATCTCCTCTAACTTCGCTCACCTGGTCCTCCATGGGGATTTGATCTTCTGACAAAAGGTTGAGACGACCGCCCAAAACTCATTGAGAGCCGGCCGACCAAGTATCACGTTATAGGCGGACGGGGCATCGACCACAATGAAATTAGAGGTCCGCATCCTTCAAAGCGGCTCCTCTCCTAGCGATATAGCCAGTCGGATCTGCTCGACCGGCAGAACCTCGTTGCCGGTGAATCCATATAATGGAGTTATCATTGGAAGCAGCTCGGCTTGGTCAATTTGAAGTTGGTCGAATGCCTTCATGAAAATAATCTTGACCGAGCTGCCTGTGTCAATAAATATGCGGTGAATAGTATAATTTGCTATTACCACTCGGATGATGAGGGTGTCGTCGTGCGGCACTTCGAGCCCTTCTAAGTCTCTGGCCCCGAAGCTGATCTCGGGTCCTTGCGCCCGCTCCTGGCTGCAATCGACCGCATGGACCCTGAGCTGTCGAGCGTGTGACTTCCTTGCACGGTTGGAATCACCGCCTGTCAGCCCACCAGCAATGATGTTGATCTCGCCCCGAGCAATATTGCTCCTGTTTTCTTCCTCTCGGGCGGGGGGTCTCGTTCGCTCTTGCGAGGCTCGGGGATTGACCCTCGGCTGATGATGCTATTACCATTCGGGGGATTCCCTAGCCACCTTTCACCTGGTACTCTGGTGTCGATGGCGTCGATCGGGCGAAGGTGATCGACGGCGATAGCTTCTCGGCGCCGGGTGAGCAATCGGGCCGAGACTTCGACAGTCATGGGTGTTGTGGGTTGCGGACTGGTGAAGCGAACAAAACATGGGAGTCCATACTTTTCCTTTTTGCTTGGGCCGATCGGCTGCCACATGTTGGACGGCGTGCGACCTTGTCTCCTAATGAGGATGTGTTCCCTCAGCACGGGGTCCCCTTGGGGGTTGATGACTGGCCGGCGGTCTCCGCTCGGTCGGAGCTGAAGGCTCGGGTGGTGCTTCTTTCCTCCTGACCGCCTGAGCTTCCTCCACATTGATGTACTCGTTCACCTTCTTCAGCATGTGGTCGTAGTCGCGGGACGATTTTCGGATGAGAAGGCAGAAGAAATCCCCGTCGACTAGTCCCTGAGTGAAGGCATGCATCATTGTCTCGAATGAGACCGTGGGGATATCCATGGCCGCCTGGTTGAAACGTTAGATGTAAGCTCAGAGGCTCTCTCTCGGCCCTTGCTTCATAGAAAATAAGTTGACGCTGGTCTTCTGGTAACGTCGGCTGGCAAAGTGGTGGAGGAACGCCGTTCGGAAGTCTTTGAAGCTCCGTACCGATTCGCCCGGCAACCTCCTGAACTAGCGTTGTGCGGAGCCGGACAGGGTGGTGAGGAAGACCCTGCATTTGACTCCGTCGGTGTATTGATGTAGAGTGGCGGCATTTTCAAACTTACCGAGGTGGTCGTCTGGGTCAGTTGTACCGTTGTATTCTCCGATCGATAGAGGGGTGTAATGCTTCAGAAGTGGATCTTGCATAATTGACTTAGAGAACTAGTGATTGATCCGCTCGGGGGATGACTCGGTCTGAGGCATTTTCCCCTTCCTGGCATCCCGCACGGGCACTTCATTAGATGACCCCTGGTTGGCTTGAGCTAGCTCAGACGATGTCTGGAACAAGGCCCGATGGAACGGAATAGGGGCGGGCGGCGCATCTCCTGGTGTGCCGGTTTGACCTTTATTCTGTGCCCAAGTGGAGTATTGTTCCGGTCGCACTTCTTGCACCACTCAGCCATCTGATGCCGAGGTCGCCTACTGCGCCAGCCGCTCGGCCAACGCTTTCTGCTGTTGCTCCATAATTTTCGCTGCTCTCGCCTCGATAAGAGCGTCGAGCTCCTCTTGAGAAAGCGTCACGGTATGCGGTTGTCCAGCTCCTTCCATCTTCTCTGCTCGGATTCAAGTGCTTTCCCATAGACGGCGCCAATTTGATCCTGTCCGAGAGTCGAGTAGACGGACGCTGGGGACGTGGCGCTCTCTGTTGATTCCGTGTAGACTCTGGGCTGACATGGATGTTGGAACCCCAAGGTTGTTTTGGTGTGATCAACAAGTTAAGTTAGGTCCTATTTGTTACTAACCTTGTGTCTAAGTGTGCAGGAGCTTAGAAGCACAGATAGTCGAGCGGAAGATGAAGCTAGCAAGAAGGAATGCAGTCCAAGGGACGAGGTTCTGCGGAAGAGTACACCGGCGGACGAGAAAGAAGCGTGCGGTGATTCTGAGGGACGAAAGCTGGAGTGGAAGATTGCTCAGGAAGCAAGAGACGCAACTAGCGAGAAGGACGACACACGGTGCGTCCGAGGGACGAAGACTGCGGATGAGTACGCCGACAAGGACAACGAACTCGACAAGGTTAGTCAGGTACGTTCTCTTCCTCTCGATAAACTTTTTAAGTTTGTTAAGTTATTAACTAAAGACTGTTGTAAATTAGAAAAAGAAATAAAAAATTTAAAAATAGTTTTAGCTAAATCCTGCCCTTTAGAAGAATTAGATAAATCAAAATTGGAAAACGAAAAATTACAATTAGAAAATCAAAATTTGAAAAATCAAATAGACAACTTGAAAAACTATGCATGTTCATCTAAAATCAATTTTAGAAGATTTAATAATTTAAATTGGTACTTTAAATATCACCCGGGACAAATTAGGAACATTTCAAGAAAATATGTCCCTAAAAACTTTTTAGTTAATCCAGTAGGTTGGAACCTATATTGGATTCCTAAATCATGCTTAAACTAAATTTTAAAATTAAAATTAGCGCTTTCAGTGAGAAAATTAAACAATGAATTTCTCTATGAGGCTTTGTCTAAGGAAGTGGTTGTTGCTCCAATAACCAAGAAGGCCTAGTGCCTCGCCACGATCTGGAAGCCAAAATATTGAAATAAATGTTTAATTAACTTTCTATCAAAACATTAAAATTAAAATTGATTAATGCTTTCAAAGTTTTTCAAACATTTTTTCAAAATATTTTTTTTTTAAAAAATTACTTTGTATTTTTTCTCTTAGAAAATTTTCTTTAATACTCAGAAAATTTTCTTTACCTTATCGAGAGGAAGAGAACGCTACGATTCCGAGGGACGAGAAGCCGAAGGGAAGCCCGCTCGAGAAGACCAGAAGTTGAGTTCGGGTGAGCCCTTTTCCGGATAGCAGAGATCACCCAAGCGAACGGATCTGGAATAGAAGACCCGAACTAAGCCGAACCAAACCGGAGAAGAGGTTCCCGACGAAAAAGTCAACAGTTGTTGACTTTTTGCTCCGGGCCGCCCGGAGCAGCCCGGGGCGCCCGGAACCCTTCCGGACCTGATTTGTTGACCAGATCGCATCAAACATGATCTGAACGTTGGGGATAATGTTTTATCCCCCAGGGCACCTGGAACCCCTTCCAGGCGCCCCGACCAAAGCTATAAATATAGCCTTGGTCCAGAAGCTTAGCATCAGTTCAGAAATTATAAAAACACTTGTGCGCTTTCCACTGTTTAGATTAGCTTCTTTCTTTTTATGCTTCAAAGCTATAAGAGGCTTCTCCGCCTGAAGGAGATTGATGGTGCGCTTCATCCTTTCCTTGGATTAACAACCTCCCCGGTTGTAACCAAGTAACAACTGTGCCTCTTTCTTTTCTGCTTTTAATTTACTGCTTTGATTATTTTACAAGTGTTAATTTGAAAAGTCGGGAAGGGTCTTTGTTATTTTTTTTAGGGATATTCAACCCCCCTTCTAGCCGACCGAACGGTCCTACAAGTGGTATCAGAGCCGAGGCGCTTCAGGAGGACTAACCGCCGAACGAAGCAACGAAATGGCCGGACCAAGCATCCACCCGCCGAAATACGAAGGGGACTTCACTACCTGGAAGAATCTGATGTAGGTATTTTTTACAATAGACTTTGAATTAACTTTAACAATGGAATCTGGCTTTGTAGCTCCAGAAGGTAAGGAAAAATGTTAATGGACAAAAAAGGAGCAGGCTGAATTCGTGGCGAACGGCAAAGTAGAATACCATCTGCTAAGCGTTCTTCCACCTCAAGAAGTCAACAGGATTGGGCACTACAACTCGACAAAGGAACTTTGGGAGAAGTTCTTCGAGCTGCATGAAGGGACGTCCGAAGCCAAGCTCGCCAGAAGAGATCTGCTTTGCAATCAGCTCACCAGCCTGTGACTTGGGGAAGATGAGACAGTCGCGCACCTGCACTCGAGAATAAAAGAAATCATTACCGGACTTTCAAATCTCAGAGAAAAGGTAAGTAACCGAGATTCGCTTAGGTACGCACTAAATTCATTTCCTAGAAATACCAAATGGGCATCATTAGTAGATGCTTTTTATATTTCTAAGGATTTAGAAAAAAATTTCGTTAGAAGATTTCTTTTCAACATTTGAAGTGCATGAGTCAAGATGTGCAGGAATGAAGGAGCCCAAGAACAACGTCGCCCTCAAAGCTTCGAGAGATGAACCAGAGTCAGAATCCTCTCTCGACGATGAGGAAATGGTAATGATGGTAAGAAGATTCAAGAAGCTTTGTAAATCCAGATCTACTAACCATCGGCAGGGAAAGAAGAAAAGAACGATCTGCTGCTACCACTGCGATGAAGAAGGGCACGTTAAGGACAACTGCCCCAAGCTGAAGATAATTGACAAGGAGAAGGGTAAGAAGTCTATCCAAAAGTGAAAGGCCCTAAAGGAGACATGAGACGATACGTCGTCCGAATCGGAAGTCGAAGCATTCTCTAGACTCGCACTGATGGCGAGTCATCAAGACGACGACTGCGATTCAAGCTCTTCCGAGATGAGCATTGAGAGCATCGATGAAGGGGGAGCTTCGTCAGAAGAAAGCAACAGTTCAGGGGGAGACAGGGACAACGAACTCGACAAGGTAAGTCAGGTACGTTCTCTTCCTCTCGATAAACTTTTTAAGTTTGTTAAGTTATTAACTAAAGACTGTTGTAAATTAGAAAAAGAAATAAAAAATTTAAAAATAGTTTTAGCTAAATCCTGCCCTTTAGAAGAATTAGATAAATCAAAATTGGAAACGAAAAATTACAATTAGAAAATCAAAATTTGAAAAATCAAATAGACAACTTGAAAAACTATGCATGTTCATCTAAAATCAATTTTAGAAGATTTAATAATTTAAATTGGTACTTTAAATATCACCCGGGACAAATTAGGAACATTTCAAGAAAATATGTCCCTAAAAACTTTTTAGTTAATCCAGTAGGTTGGAACCTATATTGGATTCCTAAATCATGCTTAAACTAAATTTTAAAATTAAAATTAGCGCTTTCAGTGAGAAAATTAAACAATGAATTTCTCTATGAGGCTTTGTCTAAGGAAGTGGTTGTTGCTCCAATAACCAAGAAGGCCTAGTACCTCGCCACGACCTGGAAGCCAAAATATTGAAATAAATGTTTAATTAACTTTCTATCAAAACATTAAAATTAAAATTGATTAATGCTTTCAAAGTTTTTCAAACATTTTTTCAAAATATTTTTTTTAAAAAAAATTACTTTGTATTTTTTCTCTTAGAAAATTTTCTTTAATAGTCAGAAAAAATTCTCAGAAGATTTTTTTTAGTTAAAGGTTGTTATGAAGTTGAAAATTTCTACTTCATATTTCTTAGAAATTTTTGTAATGTTTTTGCAAAAAAAAAAATGTCTAAGTTAGAATTTTTTTTTCTTCACTTAGAAAATTTTACTTAAATATTTTTTGTCAGAGACTCTTTATGTGAAAATTATTGCAAATTTTTAAGGATCTCAAAATTTTCTAATTCTTTAACCCTTAGATTTTTTCTGGAAACCTCATTTTGTTAAATTTAGTTAAGTTTATTTTTAACCCTTATTTTATGTCTACTTTTATCCTAGCTTAACTTGGGTTGCTCACACCAAAAAGGGGGAGATTGTTGGAACCCCAAGGTTGTTTTGGTGTGATCAACAAGTTAAGTTAGGTCCTATTTGTTACTAACCTTGTGTCTAAGTGTGCAGGAGCTTAGGAGCACAGGTAGTCGAGTGGAAGACGCAACTAGCGAGAAGGACGGCAGTCCGAGGGACGAGGTGCTGCGGAAGAGTACACCGGCGGACGAGAAGGAAACGTGCGGTGATTCCGAG
Organism: Zingiber officinale; assembly: GCF_018446385.1. Taxonomy (NCBI): domain Eukaryota; kingdom Viridiplantae; phylum Streptophyta; class Magnoliopsida; order Zingiberales; family Zingiberaceae; genus Zingiber; species Zingiber officinale. Next base: position 44,556,839 of record NC_056002.1, on the reverse strand, counting down.
GGACGAAAGCCGGAGCGGAAGATTGCTCGGGAAGCAAGAGACACAGCAAGCGAGAAGGACGGCGCATAGTGTGTCCGAGGGACGAAAACTGCGGATGAGTACGCCGATGGACGAGAAGGAAACACGTGGCGATTCCGAGGGACGAGAAGCCGGAGGGAAGCCCGCTCGAGAAGACCGGAAGTTGGGTTTGAGTGAGCCCTTTTCCGGATGCCAGAGATCACCCAAGCGAACGGATCCAGAACAGAAGACCCGGACCAAGCCGAACCGAACCGGAGCAGAGGTCCCAAACGAAAAAGTCAACGACTGTTGACTTTTTGCTCCGGGGCGCCCGGAGCAGTCCGGGGCGCTCGGAGCAGCCTGGGGCGCCCGGACCTGATTTGTTGACCAGATCGCGTCAAACGTGATCTGAATGTTGGGGATAAAGTTTTATCCCCCAGGGTGCCCGGAACCCCTTCCAGGCGCCCCGACTAAGGCTATAAATATAGCCTTGGTTCAAAAGCTTAGCATCAGTTCAGAAATTGTAAAAACACTTGTGCGCTTTCCACTGTTTAGATTAACTTCTTTCTTTTTGTGCTTCAAAGTTGTAAGAGGCTTCTCCGCCTGAAGGAGATTGATAATGTGCTTCATCCTTTCCTTGGATTAACAACCTCCCCGGTTGTAACCAAGTAAACAACTGTGCCTCCTTCTTTTCTGCTTTTAATTTACTGCTTTGATTATTTTACAAGTGTTAGTTTGAAAAGTCGGGAAGGGTCTTTGTTATTTTTTTTAGGACTATTCAATTACCCCTTCTAGCCGGCCCAACAGTTCTACAGTGGACTCCGGTGAACCTATAGCAAAATCGAGCCGGGGAGGGGATCCCGGCGACGACCCTCCAAGCTCAAGTCAGATGAGAAGAAATTGAAGCAGAATAACGAGGCAAAGAGCTACAGTAGATGATCATGCATACCTCTGTCGAAGTCTGGGGATCCTTATATAGGACCCCTGGGAGGCGCGTGCACGCTTCTAGAGGCGTGCACGCTTCCCAAGACATACCTCAAAATGAATGTGTCAAAAAAGTACGTTTGACACCATACCTCAAAAGGACCTCTTCGACATGATAGTGGAAAATTCTACCGTACGATTCTCTGTCCGGTCCGGCCGCCGACCATGCTGTTAGTCGACGACACATTTCTCGAGAAGGACATCATCCGCTGTCCCCTTCGTCCTCTTCTGCACCTTTTGTCTGTTACTAGTTTGGATGGGAGAGATGCTTGGACCCACTGTCGTCCGGGAGAGGATATGTTTTGGACCGAGCGGGAAGGCCGCTCAGCCTCATACTCGGATGGGAAATGTCGTCTTCGTTGATCCGCAGCTCGCCTGAGCGAACAGGCCGCCCGGTGCCTTAACTCTCTTAGACGGACTCATGAGCGTCAGAAACCCGACCCGCGGTCGAGCTGTTTCTGCGCCGCTTCGGGCGCGGTCGTGGCCATCAGCCAAGTGGCCTTCCGATCGGCCATACTTTTATGTTGACTATCTTGGCTTTGACCTCCACGTGTCATTTACCCTCTGTCCCGTACGGGATTACACTCTTGTTACCGGATCAGCGTGTATGTATGCATGTACATGTAAAATACTCAAAAATTCAAAACAAAAAGAACTAGAACTATAAACAACGGAAATAATAAAACAAAGCAACTCAACATAAATCCAACTCGAGAGGGACTGACAACCAGGACCTCTAAGCAACACACATCCTCTATTTGTTATCTGAAAGTTAAAAGAAAAGTAAAGGTAGTGAGTACAACAACTCAGTGAATAGAAGAAAATAGTGCATGAATAATATACTATTATGAGATCAAAAGATGCAGTCTCAGGTGAAGTACTTACTATAACAGTAAGAGAATATCAACCACTAACAAAGGATAACTAACTACATACTCATCTACTAACCTGTTCAACTAGGTGTGACCAATAAATCGGGAGTACATATGATACATCCCAACCTGTACAAATAAAAAACATGACCGACATATAGCAAGTATATAACAAGCGCTGACTGCAGGAGAACGCTCTACCACGAATGGTCCCATGGGCAGTTAGGATAAACAAATAATCACTATCTGCAAGTGAACTCGCTAGCACGAATGATCTCGTGGGCAGACAGGACAAGTAACAGTCACTATCTGCGGGCGAACTCACTACCACGAATGGTCTCGTGAGCAGTTGTATATATCATGATCGCTGACGATTCTCTCAACCATGAATGGGAGACAATGGTTGACAGGATATATTAACGATCACTGACGACTCTTTGAACCTCGAATGGGAGATAATGGTCGACAGGATAAATTGACGGTCGTTGACGACTCTCTCAACCATGAATGTGAGACAATGGTAGACAGGATAATAGTAACAAAGGGTCCAATAGGGTACTCAAAATACTACACTATGGTATAATCTTACCAATGTATAGGCATGAGCCTATATAACTAGTAAGGGTCTACTAGGATATTCGATATCCTATACTACGATATAATCCTACTAATATATAGGTAGAAAATAGACAATTAGGTCCCCCAAATTACTAGTCATCTAGTATTAATATCTCAACTAATTTCATGGTATCATTACACATATAATAGCCAACGGGGTCGAGATCAAGTAATCCTAGGGGTTGATCTGAAGGGAAAAGCCTAGTGGAATACGTTACCCCTTTGCTAGGGAATGATTTCCATCAAGTATAGGTCCATATAATCTCATTAACATATATGTCCTCGCACCAGTATACTACTATACTACCTATAATATCAGTGGCCTATAGGCATGAGCTTAAGTATATAACCATACTATAACATAAATTCACGAACATAAGTTATATGCCAAAATAACACAAGCGTCTATTATGATACTCAATATCTTACAGTACGATATGAAATAACAAACAAAGGTTTAGCAAGATGTGCGATATCCTATACTACGGTATAATCATCCTAATAATAAATATAAACTCAAATCATCTACCAAAGGGTCTAGTAGAAACATCCAACATCCTATACTATGGTATGGTAATATTATGCATATCTATAAACACAATCATGAATATCAAACATAACTACATAGCTACCAATAATAGATCAACATATAAGAACAAACAATAAGATATCAAAATCAGGAGTGATATAGGACAGACTTAAGGTAAGTGAGTAACTGCGACGACCTAATCAAAACATGACAGTAATCAAACATGTACTATAATCAAAGCTCTCAAAAAGATAAGCAAGATCTACCCACCTCAAAGGTAGATCATCCTAATCATCTTCAAGTCAGAGGATCTGCTTTGAACTCCAATCCTATATACCGTATGTGAATCACAACTAAGTACTTGAATAATCTTAATAACCATGCATAGTCTACATATGTTAATCACTTATTTCCCGTTTAATAGCTATCTTAATTTCTCAATTACTATTAAGGAATCTGTAATTTACTTTGCCATCACCAATATGATTAGAAATTTAATTAACTACCAAGTTAATTAAACTAGTTTAGATAACTTAAATCCGTAATTAATTTCCTTATCCAATCAACTAACAAATCAATCTAACTTGCTAATTATCCTTTGAATTAAACAAAGTTACATAATCTCAGAATTTCACATACCAATTATCATCAATTTACCCAATTAATACTAATAGATTAATTAATTAACCCATCTATTGATTAATTAAAACTAAAGCAATTTAATAAGAGGTCATTAATTAACCCGACATCCTTTTTGACAGTAGCTGACGACACACAGCCGACAGAACTCGAGCAGGCGATCGCTGCTCGTGGGAGATGGCGCAGACAGGGACACAAACAGCCAGCGACGAGGCTTCGGTGGCTTTGTAGGATGGTGGAAACTACGGCGGCTGGCACGCGACCCTGCTGCAATCCGGAGGCTGATTGGTCGGGCAGTAGCGAGTTGCTGCTCGTGACCTGGAAGTGTGAAAGGGCGACAACTTGCTCTCCGATGCCGCCTCAGCTCTTCGGTGATGACCAACGACAGTCGACAATGATCCACTTTCCACGACATTGAGGAAGGTTAAAGATCAATGCGGCGACGTTGGCTACGTCAAGGGAAGGGGCCGTGAACATGCGGATGGGAATGGAAAGGCAGCGGCGAAGGCGCTGGTGGCGGTGAGGAGGAACACATCATCGTCGATCGGGCATAGAGAGGTAGCTGTCGGTTGCTCGCACCACTGAGTTGTGTTGCGGGTGAGGCGCTAATTCTAACTAGGTTTTAGAGGGTGTTTGGCTGAGCTTATAAGCTCTCTAAACAGCTTATAAGCTGTTTTAGAATTTATAAGCTTTTCAAATTTGTTTGGTAAAAAAATTTTCAAACAGCTTATAAGCTATCAAACTTAGGGGGTGTTTGGTTGATAGGTTTGGGAATGAGATAATAGAATGATAGTAAAAGATAGTGTTTGGATTGTGGGTTTGGGAATCACATTTTGAGAATGATTACCATATAATTATGGGAATCAACCAAACCTATATAACTTGATGAGTTTCATTTTCATTCCTATTCTCATTCCACCCTACTATCAAACTCATACCCATAGTCATTCCATCATTTAACCAAACTCCCCCTTAGTTGTTTTCAATCTTTTAAGTTGTTTTTAAAAAAGTATGGGAGACCCTACTTTTTTAAAAAAAAATCTTATTTTAATAATTTTTTTCTAAAATATCCTTATATAATTTTATAAATCTCCATCTTAACATCCATTAATTTTTATAAACCTAATATCTTTCTATCTCCGCCGACTTCTCTTCCAACGGTCGTCATCTTCTCCGCCGACTTCTCTTCCAGCGCTTGTCATCTTCTCCACCAACTTCTCTTCCAGCGCTTGTCATCTTCTCCGCCGACTTCTCTTCCAGCATTGTGTCATCTTCTCCGCCGACGCTCCTTTCTAATTTTTCTCTCCCCTGGTATAGAAATTCTCCAATGTATGGTTAGAATTTATTTTTTCTTTCAAATTTCTTTCTATATGCTTATTTTTCAACAGTAGTTGCAAAAATAGTAATCTTTGATTGAATATGCTTTGGTTTAATTTTTTCTTGGATTTCAGTATTATTTTTTTCTTCAAATCTGTTTAAGTACTGGTTTTCGGTCTTATGACTCATGCCTGGAAGGTCTCTTATAGTTTGGGGTCAAGTGTCTTTATGTATGGATAAAAACATGAAGTCTCATGGAACTTGAATAGGGGAATGATAAATTTTCGGGATTACCTAGGGTAGACTTACCTCCACGAGGGGAGTAGTATATGTCATTGATAAATAGGAACAATGAAGCTAGAAATACCATGAAATCTATAACGTGAATTCTTGTTGGATTTTTGCAAAGCTTACTCTCCTGGTACATCACCAAATTAGAAAAGTATCCATGGTTCAATCAATTTGAAAATTTTCAATTGGATGTAAGGTTGACTTTGAATTCTTCACTAAAGCGAGAAGGGTGGCTCCCGGGGGATAACTGAGTCTATCGAAAATTTTCTCTGATACGGTTAGTAATAAAGGGGCCCATGAGGAAAGGGTCGGAAAAGTCAAGGCTACATGGCGGTCAAAAGTCAAGAGGACGTGGTGGTCAATAGTCAAGGTGATATGGCAGTCAATGGTTAGGCTGACGGGGCGGTTAAAGGCGAGCAGGTGCGATAGTCAGAAGTCAGGCAGGCTGATCGATCAAGGCGGCAAAGCAGTCGGAAGGCGAGGGAAGACGTCAGGCGGCACACAGGTCACGGGTCGGCATCGGCAGAGCTGATCAGAAGCAGCCCGATCTACAGACCTGCAGTTGAGGGTCAGGAAGTACAAAGCGCAGGATGCAAGTCGGGATCGGCAGAGCTAAGCAGAGGCCAAGAACTGGAAGTATAGGCCAGTGGGTCGGAATCGGCAGAGTTGATCAGAAGCAGCCCGATCTACAAACCTGTGGTTGAGGGCCAGAAAGTACAAAGTGCAGGATGTAGGTTGAAGATCAGCGTAGCTGTGTCTAGACAGCTTGGGCTGCAGGTCTGCGAGTTGGAGGCTTGGAAATGCGAATCACAGGTGCAGGCTGGTGCAGGGACACAATGGATCGGAGGAGCTAAGTAATACGGGTGCGGAGAATCTCAACGGTTCGTCGAGGAGAGTCATTACACATCAACAATGCGGGTGAAAGCAGAGGTTCCTAAAACGAAAAGATGCCCTCATAACCAGTAGTAGCCTGCCAGCTGTCCCCCACTACAAGACAAAATCATATACGAAGGCGGAGGTTCCTAAACGGAAAGATGCTTGCGCGACAAATAGCAGCACGACAGGTGTCCAGAACTAGGCGACAAAGCCCAGCGTCTAACGTTTTTTCTGACAGGATGGCAGGCTCTAGAAGGGGGAGGCATAAAAGGCGAGAAATTCCTGGTATGCAGGTACGCGCACACACTCTCTCGTCACTTTTTTCCACAACTGTCTTTCCTTCTGCTTCTCTCTATTCTTTCTGGGGAAAAAGGACCTGACTTGAGCGTCAGAGGGCCTGATCCGGGGACTTTTTCCCTGGGTTTCGGTCTCTAATGTGGGAGGGGAGATCGTCTGAGTGTGCGCAGGGTCTTGCATCAGCGTCAGCCACCCGTGGGAGCCGAGTCATCTTCTACGACCTTCCGTCAACCATCGGGACACCTCGACCGACCTCCGTCCGACTCAGCCTCCGGACGGGATCAAATTTGGCGCCGTCTGTGGGAAACACAACAGCCTGATCCGGAGCGTGAAGATGGAGGACTCGGGCCGTAACTCTAGTAGGAGGATCAACGTAACCATGACCGCGGGGGAGTACGAGCTCTTCAAGGAAGTTAGAAGGCAAGCCGCCTCTGAAAAGCAAGGAACAGTTTCGCGACCTCGCTTGGCGCCCGAAGCGTCTAAGGAACCAGCTCCTGCCTCCGACAGGGGCTCAAAGAGGAAGCAGCAGGAAGAACTCCCTCGTACTTTAGTCCGGGAGCCTCGCCGCAACTATCATCGAGTCGAACCTCGTGCGCACAGTCCGAAGAAGGAGGAACCGCCGGCATCGGTGGCGGAAAGCTCTTTACACCCACCTCGGGATTCAGGAAAGGGAAAAGCTATAATCCCTGCTGGAGATCTACCTAAAGATCCGGATGACAAGGTACCCTTCTCGGCTCATATCCTTAGGGAAAGCCTGCCTAAAGGGTATCGAGCCCCGAACATCGGAGAATACGATGGGAGCAAAGACCCGGAAGAGCACCTGAGGAAGTTTAAGAACGCGGCTATCTTGTATCAATACAGCGACGCTGTCAAATGCCGAGTGTTCCTACACACCCTGTCCGGGTCAGCACAAAAGTGGTTTGATGGATTGCCCCCAGAGTCCATCAATCGCTTCATGGATTTCAAAATGGCCTTCCTACGCCGTTTCGCCAGTAGTCGTAAGTATCAAAAAACCGACCACTGTCTTTTTGCTCTCAAGCAGGATTCGACCGAGCCCTTGCGGAGCTACATCAACCGGTTCAGTCAGGTGGCCAATGACGTCCCCTCCGCCACCTCAGAAATATTGATGAGCGCCTTCTCCCATGGATTGCGAGAGGGGGAATTCTTCAGGGACCTCATCAAAAATCCCGCCCAAAGCTTCGACAATATGGTGGAGAAAGCTTCGTGCTACATCAAGGTGGAAGAAGCGCAGGCCGCTAGGAGGAAAGCCGAAAAGACGATGGCCCCAGGCAACCGACCTGAAAGGAGAGCACCGCAGCCAGCTCAGCCCTTCCAGCGAGGTCAACCCAGACCTGCCCCTCAGCCTGCCCAGGGAATTAGACCAGCGCCGCGAGTTGCCGCCGTACACGCGCCCAGGCCTGGACCGAGGGGAGCGCCATATTGCACATATCATCGGTCCAGGACGCACGATCTCAGTAACTGCTTCCAATTCGCTCGTGACTCCAGGCGAGCTGCAGAGCAGGGCTTGCCTCCCCCGGCGTTGGCGCCCCAAATACAGAGGATGGACGAAGAACGGGCTGCAGCTGGGCGCGCTCGGCAGACCCGGCCCGACCTAGCCGGCCCATCTAACCAAGCTGGCCTCGGGGAAGATCGAGGAGATGCCGGAGAACTGGAGAACCGGGGCAACGCTGCCGTGCGAGAGATCGGTATGATCTCAGGAGGACCCACTGACGGAGACTCAGGTCGAGCCCGTAAGTCACACATTCGGCGGCTGTACATGGGAGCCGTGGGATGCAGAAACGAGCAGGCCTCCGACCCTGTTATTAGCTTTGGGCCTCAAGACCTGGAGGGTCTGGAACTGCCTCATGACGATGCCCTCATAATCAAGGCCGTTATTGCTAATAGCCGAGTGGCTCGGGTCTTTGTGGATACCGGGAGCTCGGTCAACATTTTATTCAGAGCTGCGTTCGAAGAGATGTAGATCGACGCCGCTGAGCTTCAACCCGTAGCCACTTCCTTGTATGGGTTCACAGGTAACGAAGTCAAACCCATGGGTCAGATCAAGCTGGCCATCTCCATGGGCACTGAGCCATTGGTGCGTACCCGGAGGAGCACCTTCATTGTGGTGGATTCACCTTCCTCTTATAACGTCATCCTGGGAAGGCCAGCCCTGCATGAGTTCCGAGCCGCCGTCTCCACCTTTCACCAGAAGATCAAGTTCCCAGTAGGCGAGCAGGTCGGAGAAGTAAGGGGGGAGCAGAGGGTATCTCGAAGTTGCTACATCGATATGGTCCGGGTGGAGGCGCGCAAGAGCCGGCGGACTCAGGATGGCGGTGTACATGCCATCCAGGAGGAGCCTCTGCCTATTGCTGAGGAGCCTGTCTCCTGCGAAGATATTCAGTTGTATCCTGACAGAGCTGAGAGCATCACTCGCATTGCTAGTGACCTGTCGCCGGGGCTGAAGGCGGAGCTGATACAATGCCTGATCCGCAACAGAGACGTCTTTGCTTGGTCCCCGGAAGAACTACCTGGGGTCAAACCAGAAGTAGCTAAGCACAAGCTGCATACTATACCCGAGGCCAAGCTAGTCAAGCAGAAGAAGAGAAACTTCTCCACCGACCAAAATAAGATTATCCGGGCTGAAGTGGATCAGCTCAGGAAGGCAGGACATGTTCGAGAGGTGCAATTCCCATCCTGGCTTTCCAACGTCGTACTGGTGAAGAAGCCCAATAACAAGTGGAGGGTGTGCATAGACTTTCGCGACCTCAACAAAGCCACCCCCAAAGATTGTTACCCACTCCCGCGGATTGATCAGGTGGTGGATTCAACTGCTGGCTGTGAAAGGATATGCATGATGGACGCTTATCAGGGATACCATCAGATACCCCTGGCTAAGGAGGACCAGGAGAAGGTTAGTTTCATAGCAGCTGATGGTACTTTTTGTTATACTGTCATGCCGTTTGGACTCAGGAACGCTGGAGCTACCTACCAAAGGATGATGGATAAGGTTTTTCGGAGTCAGATCGGGTGGAACGTAGAAGTCTATGTTGATGACATCCTGATCAAGTCCCCCCTAGCGTCCAGTCTGATAAAAGATGTAGAAGAAACCTGTGGGACTCTGAGGCAATATGGGGTAAAGCTGAATCCCCTGAAATGTTTGTTCGGGGCCAGAGGAGGGAAGTTTCTGGGCTACTTGGTGATTGAGCGAGGGATAGAAGCCAATCCTGAGAAGGTTCAAGCACTTCGTGACATGAAGATCCCACAGAATCTGAAGGAAACACAGAAGCCGGTAGGCCGGATAACAGCACTATCCCGATTTATCTCCAGATCTGCAGATCGAGCTGCGTCCTTCTTCAAGTGCTTAGAAAGGCAGCCAAGTTTCAGTGGACGGAGGAGTGCACGCAGGCCTTGGAGGAGTTAAAGCAATACCTGGAATCCTTGTCGTCGCTGTTTAAACCTGTTGTGGGAGAGCCTCTTTGGGTGTACTTGTCAGCTACCCCTGAGGTCGTGGGGGCTGTGCTGGTTAAAGAGCAGGATAATGTACAACGGCCAGTGTATTTTTTCAGTCATCTATTGAAGGGGGCTGAGTCTCGGTATACCGTCCTAGAAAAGTTGGTTTACGGACTTGTTCTAATGGCTCGGCGCCTCCGACCGTATTTTCTGGCGCATCCCATCACCGTCCTGACAAACAGTACTATTGGCCGAGCCCTCACCAAGGTGGAGGTAGCGGGTCGGCTTATCAAATGGGCGACCGAGCTAGGGGAATATGATATACAGTATCAGCCCCGAACCGCGATCAAAGCACAGGGTCTGGCGGATTTCTTAACAGAAGTTTATCAAGCAAACTCGGAGGAGGTCTGGAAGATTTATGTGGATGGATCAGCTACCCATCGGGGAAGTGGGGTAGGCGCGCTTCTGATATCTCCGCAGGGAGATATTATGCAGCTGGCTGTACGGCTAAATTTTAGACCTATTAACGATGAGGCAGAGTATGAAGCCCTATTGGCAGGTCTGCAAGCAGCTCGGCATGTGGGGGCAAGCAAGGTCGTGATATACTCAGATTCACAGCTGGTAACGCAGCAGGTGGTCGGACATTTCTAGGCAAACAATGAAAAGATGCAAGTTTACAAGGAAGCCTATGAGAAGATGAGAAAAGATTTTAAGGAGGTCACAGTCACCAAGATTCCCAGGGCCGAAAATGAAAGAGCAGATGAACTAGCTAAAATGGTCAGCTCCCTGACTACTTGGGTGCTGGATAGATTTATAGCGCAGACCTTCCTTATAGCTCAAATCGACCTGCAAAATAATCTGGGAGAAGTAATTGATTGGAGGGCGCCCATAATGAGTTTCCTCCAGCAAGGGATTGTACCCACCAACCTAGAAGAGGCACGTATGCTCAGGAGACAGGCCCATTCTTATATCATGATCGGAGATCAACTCTACAAAAGGTCTTTCTCTAGACCTCTGCTCAAGTGCTTGAATATGGAAGAAGCAGATCAGGCCTTACGGGAGATACACTTGGGGTGCTGCGGTAATCACGCGGGTGGAAGAACGCTGGCTCGGAAAGTACTATTGGCTGGATATTTCTGGCCTACCTTGCAGAAGGATGCACAGAAGCTGGTGAATACTTGTCTGTCATGCCAAAGGTACTATAATTTGACGCACCAACCTACAGAGCTGCTGAGAACTTCTATAGTGTCCTGCCCATTTGACCAGTGGGGTATGGATATAGTGGGTCCTTTTCCAATGGCGATGGGGCAAAGGCGTTTCTTGCTGGTAGCAGTGGATTACTTCTCCAAGTGGGTGGAAGCGGAAGCTCTGGCTAAAATCACCGAAGATGCGGTGATCCAGTTCTTATGGAAGAACATCTTTTGCAGATTCGGCTTGCCTCACAAACTGGTGTCAGACAATGGTAGGCAATTTCAAGGGCGCAAGATACAAAATTGGTGCAAGGGGTTCGGCATAACTCAGGCCTTCACCTCGGTGGCGCATCCGCAAAGCAACGGTCAGACAGAGGTAGTCAACCGGGAAATAGTGCGGGGGCTCAAAGTCAAGCTGGATCATACGGGAGGCAGTTGGGTGGATGAGCTGCCAGGCATTTTATGGGCCTATCGTACGACATCCCGGGAAAGTACAGGTCTGACACCTTTCCATTTAGTGTATGGCAATGAAGCAGTGGTACCTCTGGAGGTTGGGATACCGTCTGTGAGAAGAATGATGTATGATGAAGGGAACGCAGAGCGACGGCTGGCTGAACTAGATTTTATCAGCGAAATTCGCGAACAAACAGCGGCCAGGTTGGAGGCCTACAGACAGAGAATGAGGCAAAACTATAATAGAAGGGTGATCCCTCGTTTCTTCGGAGAAGGAGACCTAGTCTGGAAGCAGGTGAAGCCCATGGGGGAAGTGACGAAGCTAGCACCACAATGGGACGGACCGTACAAAGTTATCAAGAAATTGGCATCGGGAGCCTATTATTTGCAGGACGCTCAAGGAAGGAAGCTGGATCGACCTTGGAGTGCTAACTACCTACAGCCCTATCGAGTTTGAGGGGGCTGGCTCTGCAGACGTAGGTCAAATCAGACGAAGGGCGGGGAGACAGTAGGACAGTTACGTGAAAATTCGAAGAGGCATGTGTACGTGTAAAAATTTCCCAATTTAAGTGGCTAATACAGATCATTTGAAAGGAGCAAAAATATCATCTGGAAAGCCTTGAATGATTTGATGGCGATCCAAAAAGTCTGCAGGGGGGATGGAGTTTAAGAAGCCCTGCGCATACAACTGACGAATAACCCCGGCCGCCGTGTATGGTATGGTCGCAGAGAAGCGTGCCCCAGCCTGGGACAAAAATTCGGGGGAGGTCAGGTAGGACATTCGACTTCGTAGGCAACGATCCTCCTCTCCTTCTTGATAGACGGTTAGGGCGATGGATACTCCCGATAAAGCCGCTCGAGACTGGGATAGTTCTGCCTTCAGAGCCCTCAGTTCAGCTGCCTGAGTCTCCAGTTGGGCTGCCTGTACCTCCAATCTCTCACCCCTCTCCGGCAGAAGAGTATCCTTGGACTGTAGTTCCTGAGCCTGATAGGCTAGTTGTTGCTGATACCCCACCTCAGATGCAGCTCTCTCCTATCTCATGGCTCGGAGCTCATTTTTTATCTGCGTCAGGGATCGCCTCTGCCGGTCGGTATGATTAGTTAAGGCTTGGATTTCTGCTCGCAAAGCATGGCTGGCTTGGGCAGGGTCGTTTAGCTGCAACTCTAACTCGGAGACCCTCTCCCGCAGTTCCTTGCTTTCATGATGAAGGGCGTGGAAAGATTGGTTCAGCACTAGAGATTCTGCATGAGTCTGGAGGAAAGGTATAACCCTCAGTTAAGGCCAACCACTACCCAGTATGAGGTGAATAGTACTTACTTTAGCCCAAGACTTCGAAAACCTGTCCATCTGGGCTAACGGAGGCGAGGCACCCATTTGATCCATACTCTCCGCCCACAAACTATCGAGGCAGCCTTTCATCATCAAAAGACTCGTCGGGGCGTCAGGCCGCCGGGCTAGAGCAGCTTCAGAGGGGATGGTAGTCCTGTAACGATGGCGGGCGGAGGAGGAAGGTTGAGAAGGGCCGGCATCAGCACCAGGAGGAGCAGGAGGTTGTTCGGGAACGGGCTCTGTGGGCACCTGGTTTCGATGATCGCCGGGGCTGTCTCCCTCTGCAGCAATAGGTGCAGAGCGAAACGCAGCTGGGAAACGGAAGTAAAAAGGGAAGTAATGTCAGAGCCAGTCACGACAGTAGCAAGGGGCAGTACGATCATATGAAAAAACAGAGCCAAGTATTAATGAAGACAGACCTGGTCTTCGGCGCCGCCTATGAAGCAGGGGCTGGTTATCAGAGTCAGAATCACCAGAGCGAGGCTGACCCTGCGAAGAGGCCGCCGCACTCCTGTCTGTGTCGCCCCGGCCGGATGAGCTCGGACATGCGCGATGAAGAGCTGCGCGACCGCATTTGGGTGCCCGCGAGGCTCCTCAGAAGGCGCTTCTGGCCGGACGAGTTGCTTGGCCCCGACCCCGACCTCGGCTCAAGGCGGCAGGGGAAGGAGGGGCGGCGTGTGAGGCAGGGCTGGGAGCAGGCTGAGTCGCCGCCCCGACTGAGGCAAACCCAAGGTGAGGGAGTAGCCTCCTGTCCAAAATTGCCCGACCGCGCCGCATTATCTCCAGGTCATCGAGGGGCAGAGGCAGAACCTCCGATGCACGGTATAAAACCTCAGCTGAAGGCACCGACACGAGAAGTCACTCTCACAGAGAAAGTGATCGAAAAAGAGGCATTCAACACGAACTTACCTAAGGAGCGCGGCGTGTCAGAGGTACAGCGGCTTAGCCTGAAGAAAGAAAGCAGATCTTCAGATAGTAATCTCGTCAGATTCAAGCGCCAATCCCCCAGTCGATCAGCAGCCGTGGCATAAGAGAGGTCCATGTGGAATTCGTCCAGCGCTGGAGTCATAGGCAGTTCAGGTTGCCAATGCATGGGCCAGCCTGTCTCCTCCGGAAACCAGAGAAAAAATAACTTTTTCTTCCAGTTAGCACTGGGAGGAGGAAGATAAGAAAAGAAAGTAGTCTGGCTGCGGGCTTGAAAATCAAAAAGACCATCGACGCGCCGAACGAGGGCGAAGAAGCAATGAAAAAGGGGAGCTGACCAGGAAACCTCACAAACTTCGCAGAGTATTACAAAGCCACATAAAATCTTTATGGAGTGGGGGGTTAGCTGACCTAAGGGAATCTTAAAGTAGCGACACACTCCAGACAAAAAAGGATGCGGGGGTAGACGAAGGCCAGATACGAATTGCTCAATAAAGAAAGTACAAAAACCCGGCGGGGGATCGAAGTACAAGTTCACACCAGTAGGAATGATGGGGCGAAAGCTAGTAGGGATTTTGTAAGTGTACCGTAGGTCATCCCAATCTAACTCAGCGAAAGTTGAAGCGCATGGGAAATGCTCCGCCAGCAAGGAAGCCCACGAAGGAGAAGCCATTATAAGGAAGATTACCTCAGGCGGCCAAAGGAACAGACGAAAAGGGGAAGCTTGGAGAAAAATTAAAAAAAAAAAAAAGAAGAAGAAGAAGAGCGGCGCAGTCTCAGAAACGATCAGTCGGCGGCGGCGACGTTTGAGTACTTCGTGGCGATGGCGAATCATAACAAAAGGGAGAGAGGAAGAAGATACTTATAGGTATGGTGGAGGAAGGATATTTTCGTAAGTCCGCAACGGACGGTGGATGCAGGGGCGGAGGCAGGCAGGGAACGCTCTGTGATGAGCCCCGGAAATATAACCGGAGGGCATTATGGGAAAGGCGTGGGCTCGAAATACGAA